>NC_088832.1:10313735-10943735 GCF_904066995.2 Poecilia reticulata | reverse complement strand
AATCAATGGGTCTTTAGCCCAGCTGCTGGTACAGGTATAAGTGATGAGATTAGTTCAGAAAGAGTCAATAGACCCGTAACGTTTGTGTGTCTGTTTGAGTCTGTGGTAAGTAGACAGAAACTGTGCACGCCATAGTTAATTTGGATGGTTTCCTTTCGGCTTTCTTGAGATGAAAACATTTGGTTGAAAAGTTCATCCCCAGGCCAACCAAGGGGTGGGAAAGGTTGTTTTGTAACCTGCTTGAAACCCAACCTACCATGGTGGCTGGCAGAGCACACAAGCTCCAGGGATACGATTTCAAGTGGCACATCGCTGCCAGATCGGAGGAATAGGGAGAAAGAGCAGGCTTTAACAAGTTCTTATCATTACACATAACCCAGGTCAACAGAGTCGGGTATCAGATCTGGGATCAGTGCGCTGTAAATTAACACAAGATGAGACTTCCCTTTGTCCAAAGATCGATGCCTTGTTGTTAGAAGTGCAATCAAAGCTGCACGGAGCCGCTGCTCCTCAATCATAAGGCCATAATCAACAACAGTTTTAAGTGCTCCTTTGTTTTACTTTCAATTAAGCTCTAACGACTGATGCCAAGTGGAAACCTTTAAATACAAATGCTGTGTTAATGATGTGAAAAGGGAGCAAAAACTGGTGCAGTTTTCAATTGCAGTTACTGTGGTAGTGTGGATCAAATTTTTACAAAAAAGAAAATCTTGATTTGCTTGTTGAATTTATTAAAAATATTTGTCCTCCTTTAGCATCAAAATATCAATCAGCTGGACAAACAGGGACATTAAGGCAACACAAACATCTTTAGATTATTATCTTTATTTATGATAACAGTTTTTTTTATCTCGTTACAGTTATGACGAAAACGTTTCATCCTTCTTTATCCATTTAGATGGTCCAGTTTATCTAACAAGTGCTTTTTTGACAGAAGATAAACAACCTGGAGAGAAATTAGAGACACACCAGCACTGCTAATGGGTAATAGCATTAAAATAAAACATACTACTGCATAATTAACTAAATCATTGACCCAAGAGATAGCAGTAGTGCAACATTTTGGATGCAAGCTGCCATTAAAAACTGAAGAAGAAAGAAGTAGAAGAACAGAGTAACTTTTAGCCAGGTGAGTCACAACCAAATGCAAATGGAACACTATTAAGTCAGAAAATTCAACACAGATGATCATACAAAGCGGTTTAAAACTGCTGAGCTACTGTGTGTTTTTTACTCAGGTACAATGTGTAACTTCAGAAATAATTAATTTAAAAACTCCAAAACCGAGATTAAAAGTAATATATTTATTCCCAATAATTTATTTTTAACAATAAAAAGGTTAATTATCTAAAACATTTTTTAAATTATCTCAAACTGAACATAAGATAAATTTGAGCTATGTTATTCATTTCAAAAACCTTAGAGAACTTCAGAAAGTTTAGCTATTCCAAATGCGTCTCTTATTTTGAAATTCCCTGAGCGGATGTTGATTCGGAAACGCTGTACGTGCTGTTTCCTTAAAATTAGCTGCCTAGCAAAACATATCCTGTGTTCTTACATAAAAGTTTACTTCGGAGCTCAAAAGAAAAACACATTTAGTTTCCAGTCTGAGGGTTTCCAGGTGATATGTCGCGACATTCGTGAGTCAGCTCCGTCTTTTACATTTTCACATCACTTTAATTGGGGAGAAGCACTGCAGGAAATTAGCTCGCTAGCTTCCTGACAACCGAGGAGGATTATGAGGTTCATGCTTCCGTTTTTATGCTCATTTTAAATCATCCTGTGGAAATGGACACCGAGCCGATAGTAATCCGTATAAAGACTCCTTTAGGGGACATGGACTCGTCTGTGGACTATCCATCTGTGTTGAACTTCAACGACTTGCTGGTGAGTCAGTCTAGCTATTAGAAAACACAGTTTTTCTAAATTTATGTCATTTGAATCCAGACACAAACACCTATAACTGTTGAATATGAGCGTATCAAGCTCTTGTACATGTATTTTTCTCTAGACTTGTAAAATCTCAGAAGGTGTCATAAAATAAGTCGCTGTTATTTTAGTTAAAATCTTTGTAATTCACTCTGCCAAACATTTCAGGTCGCAATCAGAGACGTGATGCCTGAAGCCACTGTCACGGCGTTTGAATGTAAGTTCCTCTTTCTATTTGTAGTATTAAAAACAACCACTGCACTAAAACATTCCTCCCTGGAAACAGCCTGTGTAGATAACTATCATAAAATTATTCGAGTTTATTTGATAACTCAGATTTCTATGTTTCTGCATATATGCATGATGCTTAACTATATGTCACTAAATGAGATTCATATGTTTGTGAAGAGGTTAGGAAAAACCAAATGCCATTGAAGTCAATGCATTTTTATTCTATCCTAAGGATAAAAACGTGAACTCAGTACTCAGTACAAATTGTAAATATTATGTATGAGTTTATAAGAGTTTGGTTAACTTGCACATTTAAATCTGTAAATAGATTTTTTTTTAAAAAGCGTAATGTTGCCCAAAGTCAGCATGATGAACGCAAACAGGTATACTGACAGTATGTCAAATGTTGATCTAAAACTTTCCTCAGACATTTATTAACTTGATAAAACAGGAAAGACGATCTGTCTAAGTTCAGAAAGTCCATTCAGCAGATCACATAAATACTGCAGCAGTGCACCTACATCTGTTTCATACCCATAGCGTATTTATATATTTATTTCTCTTCATGGTTCTGTAAAGAAAACACATTCATAATAATTAATTCAGTCTGATGCATAGATAAGATTTACTTTTCGATATTATCCTCTTTTTCCATTAATGTTCTAACTTTCATTTTGACTGTCATAACAAAACTGATCAAACAAACGTAACTATGACCAACCTCATGCTGATGTATGTTATCTTTTGTATTCACGTTACCCTAGTTCCTCAGGGAACGATATGAGCAGGCGGTGGTCATTGCATATAATCATCAACTCTCAAAGTGTGTATGTGGAGGCTCAATTTTTATTGTGCTTAATTTAATATACTTAGTCTTTTAATCTATGACTCACCTTTTTCTGTTTGTGTTTCCCTTTTTTGTTTAGACGAAGATGAGGTGGGAGACAGAATTACTGTAAGAAGTGATGAAGAACTCAAAGCTATGTTGTCGTATGTGAGTACATTAAAGGAAATACATAAAAACAACATTTAATTAATTGTTGTTATATCTGTGCACCATGTAGGTGAAATGTCAAACCATCCAATTCATGTTTGTCCTTAAAGATAAACGATCAGATTCAACTTACTTTAATAACTCTCCATGTCTAGTGTGCAAAGTGACATGTTTGTTAGAAAGTATTTTAAGGACAGACAAATAATCGATCACATTAATAAATTTGACTTTTTCTATAATCTCTGAGTTAACATCTATGAGCTGGAAACTTGAAACAAATATAACACAGCTGCAGCTCAAGTAGTTTGGTAAAAACCGTCTTTAAAAACAAAGTTGTAGGCAGCAGAAATGCTCTCATCCACAATAACACAGCTACCCTCTCAACGATGTCGTCTAATTCAGTGTATTTTTCTATTCCACCATAGTTACTGATCATGCCACGGACAGTAAGAGTAATGGCATGTAATGAGTTTCTGTATGAGGTACACTGAAAGCTAAATGAACTGTCAATTTTTATTATTTATTATTCAGTAGTTAAAGTTTTGCCTCATTAAAGAGCAGCCCCCCTGGGCTGCAGAATTGTTCAAAATCTACTTTCATCTGTGGATGTCTTTTACCCCCCATCAGCTCACAATGATGCTGCTACTGCCACAGGCACAATTTACACTCCTTGTTTTTTTGGCCATTTTTATCACTTGTGGTTGCTTTTTAATCATTATGTAGCATAGGGTAGCAATGTGATTAGACAGGAAAAGAGGCAGATGTTATAAGGAGACGGAGAACGTATTGACCTAAGCCACAATCATGTTTTAGTTGATGCCATCAGCGCGGTATTTCTGCTGTTTTGTCCTATGTGTGGTGTGTCCTGGTATATGTATTTTATCCACCAATCAAAACAGAAACTTAATATAATTTAAAAACTGAGTATTCAAACAATCTGGACAATCAGAAATGGTAGTAAACTGCACATTTTGATATAGGATACATATTGATTCCTAATTGACCAAAATTTCTCAACTCGTCATCTAATAGTGTAACTGGTTTCTTCCAAATGGACATAAATTATATCTTTTCTGATCTATTCACATTATATTAGGTGTGAAATGATCAGGTTTTTTTCCTGCCGATACTGATTCCGATCACCCATGACGGCCAATCACCGATACCGATCACATAATTAAAATTTTTTTAATCAAAAGCACGACCGGTTACATTATATGGAAAAAGGAACCATGAATTCGCCTTAATTTAGACAAAAAATTGTTTTTAATAACTTTTCCAAGAAAAAAACAGGCATTGTGCAAATTGTACTGCTATCTGTAATACTATCTTTAACAGACTGAAAACATAAGAAGGCTCTGAAGAGGCTGAATAATGCAAAGAGTCAAAATAAAACTTCTCAACATTGCCAAAAAATTCAAGTATAAAACTTTACATTCAAAGGCAAATACAGGATCCATTACAATAAACAATCCTGAGTTACTGAATGAAAACTTCCTGATTGCATGGCGGCTAGCTGATTACTGCTAGTTCTGATTGGCTGTTTCTGACTGAGCGGAGTAATTATGCAGAAAAGGGAGGAGATCGATTCTTTTTTTAGAGATTATCTGTCTCATGTTAGGACAGCGAAAGTTTTAATACGTATGTAAAATGTATTTTTTTAGGTTACATGCTGCAGTTTTAAGCAGAGGTTCGGTGTGAGAGTCACTACCAGATGGAGCAGAAGCGGCGCTCCGTCTGTGAAATATTACTACCTGTAGAGTAGCAGCGGTTCAACAGCGAGAGCAGAACCAGCGTCTTACATCGCAGCTTGAAGACTTAAATAATTTTGCGGGTTATTTGTTTAGCTTTCTGACCATCATGCTAGTCCGGGTGAGTTTTTGTAGCTGTGCGCCGCTTTACCTGTTATCTGATCCTCCATATGCCTTTTTTACTGCAGTGAGCCTCGATGTAGCCAAATTCCGTCAGGTATGGCATTGTTTTGATGCCATATTAGATTTGTCGTGTTGATGCATTTTGACGTGCTTCAATTTTCCGCCGCAACATGCAAACCTCCCCATTCACTCTGTGCGTTATAGTTCCACATCGCTTAGGATTTGTTGCTGCGTGTTTGCGCAGTGTGAAGGAAAGAGGAGACCAGCTGCACAGGCAGGCTGCGAAATGAGATGCAGGTGGTCTGTTTGAGTGATCGGCAACAAGAGACCGTGATCGGCGATCACGGATCATGCACTTTTTCACGGAAATCGGCTGATTATGATCGATGGCCGATCGATTGGCACACCTCTAGTGTGAAAGGTTCCTTACATTTGCGAAGAATAGGCCTCCTAACTAAAAGACAGCAAAAGGTTTGCACAATTTTATTTGCAGCTGATTTTTTAGAATCTCAATGAATTCATTAAGAAATACTTTGCCCAAACCTGAGCTGGGTATTATGAAAAATTTACTTTTTACAAACTACTTTTCAGTCCAACGCTCCTAAGAAAGGCTGTAGACAACATAATGGAGGAGGATTGTTGTAATGACGTGCTGAAGGCGGAGTCTTGGAAAGAGCAGGAGCTTCTTAAAGACACAGAACTCAATTTCAAAGTGTCAATTTAGGAAGTCAAAATCTCTCAAGTCATTTTTCATATTTACATATGCTTTGCTCCATATATATATATTTTAAACGTCATTGCAGTATGTTTCTCCATCCACATCCATACATCCATCCCAATATTGTAGTCAAAGAGTGCATATTTAAAGTCCTAGCAAGGCATGAATATTTGCTCTACATTTATAAAATGTAGCCAAAAAGGGACTAAGAACTTTTGAGAGATTTAAGTCGGAAAAACTTTGGCTTACAACATAAACATGTTGGAACTCTGCATATATTTTCTTTCTCTTTTTATTTATTGTTGCCAATCATATTCCGAGCATTTTTTCATACACTTAGTGCTTTACACAGATGTGACGTGGCTGAGCGTAATGTACGAACCTGACCTCCAAGCTTTCTACCGAGCACAAATATTAAGTATTCACGCTGCACTTCTGTGGCCACACATTTAAAAACTCATTTGTTCATGAATTTTTGCCAAATGAATCCAAGAGTTCTGTAATGGCTTTCCACTCATGGGACTGCCCGATGTACAAAAAGCTGCTGATCACCTGAAAAATACCGAACACACTGAAATATAATTTAAACCAGTCAAGTACATGTACTTTAAATGCATTTTTTTATTTCCGTTTGTGGTTGTTTGCTGTGGTTGCCACTTGGCCCTCCGCAGATATCCCAGTGGATTTTGACTTCAGTGTTATTAATTCCAGGTGAGCAGACAGCCATTATGTGAAATTAATAGGAATTACAGGAAACAGCATGTTGGGTCAGAGGTGGGGTAATTCATTTAGTCTGTCACGTTGTGAATGCAGGTGTTTCTGTCTGGATACTTATGATTTGGAAAAAAAAAAAATAAAAATAATATATATATATATATATATATATATATATACAATTACTTTTAAACATTTTCAAAATCAATTTTTCGTCTTTTTTTTTCTTCCCCAAGATCTCTGCTTGCCAAAAAAAAAAAAGACACTTCTGGTTGCTCAAATTAATGCTCAAATTCACAAGTTAATTAACGGGAGTGTGCAGAGGGCATCTGTTCTAAAAAGTCTTCCACTTCTTTGCAAACATTGATTGCTGCTACATGCTCCTGTGAGACCGCCTCGACTTCCAGGCATCTCTAATCACTGTTCGACACCTTGAAAGACAGACGCCCCTGTTCAAAGTTAAAGACTGGTCTACGTCAGGTGCTAAAATAAAACATGTGACCCCTCCTGCCCCACCATCCTCTCCTCATGCGGCCCCCCCTGGAGGTAGTGACTCTAATTCCATCGTTTTTACTCCCGTTTCCCCCTTACTCGGCTAATGATGATGAGACCCACACTTCTCTCGTGTGTCCCTTAAGGCTTAGCGATACCGTTTGAGTTCGGACACTGTTTAGTTATTGGCCAACAATGGAGAGTGTCTTTTAATAACACACCTACTAAAGATTAGGTGGTAATTGCGGCTTTAATCAATAAGCCAGCTGAGCGGAAAATTAAAGGTACATGAAGCCCGATCTGCTCCCACAACCTCAACACACATTGCATTTTTTTTTCTCCTCCTTCTTCTTCTTCTTCTTTTTTTTTGGTATTAGGCCATATTGTTCAGATGTGGCCTAGTGAAAGTGCTGGAGGGTAAAAGCAGAGGGCTAGGAGCGAGGAGGGGATCTGACAGTGATAAATAGGCCTTTTAATAACAGCTGTGCCACTTGGGTAGCCATTCTGATCCATTCCCATCCAAGCCGGTCCCATCGTCCTCCCTCCCTCCTTCACAATGAGAGAGCAGATTTACATATTGCTGTGGCGACTGCCTTATTCACACTGGATAGAAAATTAAACACAATGAACTCATGTAGGTTTCCTCTACATACAAACATTGCGCTGTTTTTGGTATTTTTAGGCATTCAGATAGAAATCTTGAAAGGAAAACTCAAATGCACCCACCCACCCACACACGAATGTTTCCATGCGCAGAAGCTCACACTTTAACAGATGGTTTGTTTAACTGAAACATCAATTATTGCATTGCCTTGGCAAGCAGCTGAAAGGCTCCAGAGTGCGTCTGCTCGTGTTAGTCCTGTAGGATATGAGTGTTTGGTGAGCTGCTGACCTGGAGGAGAAAAGGGTTAATGCTACACTCCCTCAGAACAAGCCCACAGGGCATTGGACCTCATCGGCAACAGATTTCAGCACAGCATGCTCACTTTTTTTTTTTTTTTTGAAGATGTTTTGGACTTATTCTAACCTAGCTAGAAAAATATCTCTTTTCCTCAAATTTTTAACCTAATTATTCTAGAAACATTCCAGGATGTTTAAGTTGTCTTTTGTGCATTAATGGTCAAGCCAGTATTTTTCTTAAATATGTTATTTTTTTTCTTCTTCTTGATTTTAGTACTGCAACACAATGAATGAACAGCGCATGAATGGACTGCTGCCAGACCCTCTACAGATTTTTCCAAGAGGTACAGAGTCTTAATTTACAATCACACTAGGTTAGAAAAAGGCTTCCAAGATATTTGGAAAACACGCCACAGGGATTTTGCTGTTTAACATCGAGGTGAGGGTAGAAGTTGCCATTGAGCCAAATTTTCCTCTGACTGTTTTGTCATATCAGTGTTTCTACCACTGTCCATGAGTTTTGCATCTGGTTTGCTAAAATCTTTAACAGATGTGGAAACAAAGTAGGGCTGCACAATATTAGAAAATCTTGCGATGGGCACGATATTGATAAATATTGAAATATTTGCCAGTTTTCTTCTTTCTTCTGTTTCTCATCTGTCTTTCCATCACTGTGTGACCATTGGCATTTTGAGCGACGTCATTAGTGTCCGATGCGAGCATCTGCTCCAAGCTAAGGTGTTCAATATCACCTTATTTATCCGGTTGCAAGTTCATAAAACTTGGAATGTGTTTTTCAAGCCTTTATTTTTGTTAATCATGATGGATTTTCTGCTTGCGGTGAATGAAAACATGACTTTTAAGATTAAAGATTTAAAAGCTTAAAGAGTGTGTTTAAAATACGTCATTAAAGATTGTTATTATTGCAATGTATATTCCAATTTACTGACATATGCTTGTAAATGGTTGTAATATAAAATGTAAAAGCTGAAGATATATTTATATAGTTACCCACCAAGCTTTTTATTAAAGCAAACATCGATATTGAGATCACAGCTGCGATTCAGTTGTATTTTGCAGCTCAAATTAGAAGTGGAGAAATTTACAACAGATCAAAAATGGAGCTGCGCCATTCTAGGGAATCATGACTTAGTGATATATTTGAGGAATATTGAAGTGGTTGTGATTAACGTTACTTTTTTACTTTCTGTTTTCCACCTTCATGATGTTCCCTACTCTCTCCCTGAAATTTCTGGTGTTGGATTCTTATCAGTTGTGGACAAAAAAGGAGGGAAAAGGTCCATCTAAATTGCCCAAATATTGCAGAAAAGATGGTTTGTAATGTCTAGCACGTAAAATTGTACAGCTTACCCAATAAAGCATTAAACTGGTCACAATCGTCACTGATATCGCATTGACGATTGTGATTCAGTATATTGTGCAGCTCGAATTGAACATAACATCTTTACTTTGGTATGCAGTGTTAAATATTAATGTTGCAAAGGACTGTGCAAAGTGTAATATTTTTGGTTAGTACTAATGCTATTGTGAATTCACACTTTACTGAATAATACTATATTGAGTCTTTTGGATGGATTGCATTTGATGTTCACTCCAGATGAAGGATAGTGGCCAAAATACTAAAGATCGTAAATGAGTTTTTTTACCAAGTTGGCTGAGCTGATGTCGGATCAGCTGGTCTGTGGTTCCTCTGCTGCAAGCAGCCAAGTCTGGCTCCAATAAACTAGAGCTATCTCAGTGGGTCAGAGTAAAGAACCACTTTAATCAGGTACTGGAGGCTGGTCCATTGTGATCAACAGCCAATCAAAATGTCAGGTCCATGTTTAAAACTACAGCTACATACACACATATGCCTAATTTAAGATAGAAGAAACACAGTAAAACCATGTTGTGTCAACATCTCTTCAGAGTCCAATTAACACTTAAATACCATAATCTCACTTATTTTTATATCAACCTTTTAAGTTGGTATAAAAAGTTAGAGTTGATCAAGTTGCTTTTGAGGTTTTGTGGTGAATCCATGAACTGCTTTTCCATCTTAGTTATTAGCTAACTTACTAACTAGTTCTCAGTAAGTCTTTTTATATTGCCCCACAGAGGAAATAGACCCTACTTGAAACACTGAGTGTCACACCCGCTTGGTGATCCCTGATATCAGAGGATCAGGGATCATACAACTTTTCTGAACACTGGATGTTGCTGGAAACAGCTTTGAAAAGGAAGATGTTGATATGAGGCCATCTGCCTGCAGGGATTCTGAGATGGAGTATGAGATATGTGTAGTTAAACTCCCTCGTCCCTCTTTGTGTGTAGAAATTCACAATGCAAAAGCTGAAGGATCAAGCAATTACTGAAAAACAACCAAACCATAGTGATAAGAAAGATGCTGATTTACTTTTACCAATATATCAACATAATAATCACTTTTTTACTGAGAAATGATCACATTTTCTTCTCAACACATCCATCAACATTATCTGGCTGTGCAAGTATTTGCTTTTATCTCCAGCATTGTGTAGCTTCTTCTTCTCTGTGGTTTTAACGCACTTGCTTCTCCAGTACTTACTTTTTCAACACCACGTTATAGTTTCCAGTTCAAAGTCATACAAGATCGCTGGCCTCAAGGGCGGAGTGATAAAACATTCTTTGTGTCTCTTTTACTCTGCGGGAGTCGGTTTCTCCTTTATGTCCCCGCTCCAACTCTGATTGTTTTTCTTCTTCTTTTTCTTCTTTACCTACCACCAGCTCTCTCAGGAGCCCAATATCTCAGTCACTCTCATTCTCAGACCAACCCTTGTGTCATTTCATCACCTTATTCTTTTTTTTTATTATTTATAAAGAACTGATTCCTTTTCAACACATTTGTAAATGGTCCACTGATGTGTTCTACAATCTAACCAATTACTGTTTCAGCCGGCAAGACTCCAGGGATCCGGAACATACATGGCCTGAAGGTACCCATCTCAATAATTGTTTCGGCTGCCTTACACGGGAAGCGTGGGGGGCGGGGGAGGGCGGGAAGTTGAGTCAAATGGATTGGTAATGCTGTGTTCCACTTATTGAAATGTCAATTGAAGTCAAGGCTCTCCTTTTCTTTCACTCATTCTCCTTTTTCCATGTTTATGTATGGAGATACGCGGCTCCCTCTGTCAGAGGGCTCGACTTTCTCCTCCTGAGTCGCTCTGGATTCTCGGGAAAGTCGTTTAGCGTAACGGCGTTCCTGAGAAATCCTGATTCCCCTCCAGAGTATCGTGATCCGTAAGATAGGAGGAATATCAGGCGTTGGTTAGAGCAAAATCAGGCAATAAGAAGATGTCATTGTTCAACCGTGAAATTGTCATTACAAGCCCCCAAATGGCCTTTCCCCAGACCTTCCCCTTTTTATGTTCGGCATATGTTGCCATTGAAAGTCGCTGCTAATTATCATGGGTTAAATGACTTGACACCTCCTCCATCTCTCCCGATGATCCATATTACATCCATCTGCATTTCAATGACAAACTCAACCCCCACTAAAACACTGAGTGTTTTTATTTAACCCATCCTCAGAGGAGCTTTTGTAACACCCACTGAACTGTGTCAGTTTTTCCTTTTTCTTTTTTTTTTTTAAGGTCAAGGGTCTGTTTTGAGAAGATGTCGTTCTCCAGAAACCTTTAGTCGTTTGGTAATGTTTCCCCTTTTTTATAGCACAAAAGTAATTGGCTAAGAGGAACCTTGTGTGGCATTTAAATGAGGTTTTCCTGGGCACTAATTAAAGGGAGAATCCCCGAGCTTTTGTGAGCCCAACACATTGGTCTTTTGACCTCAATTTAGGAGTTATTTTTAGTGTTCCCTTTCCAGGGTCTTATCTCTTGATTTTTCTTTTTTTTAATATATATCTGGGCTGATTATGAAGTGCTCTTGAATGAACAGATACAGTTGAATAGACATAGAAAGCAGGGAATAAAGGCCCCAGTGAGGTATAACATTTTAATTCCTGAACTTGCCGATTTATTGTAATCAGTTTTATTTTCTCTAATGGAAAGCCACATTACTGTACATTAATTTTTCCCTTTCTTCGCCTCTTTTCTTGCTTCTCTCTCTTATGAAAACACTGCACGTTTATCGTTCATGAAAATTTCGCCTGTGTTTCCATCTGCTTGTCTTTCGCTTCGTGTATCAGTTTGTTTTCGTCACATTTGTGTTTGCTCACCATCAGGTTAACACGAGGCCCAGCCCAGCCAACGACTGCACTCAGGTTGTCCCAGACTCCTTAGCCAACAACAGGTGAGTTTTTCTCACCATGAAGCTGATGTGTCAGTTCTAGTGATGTGCGGTGCTCACTGCTGCCTCACCGGCTTCGCTTCTGAGAATTTGAATGAGAAAATGCGAAAATTCAGCGATTTTACAGGAAAAAAATAATCAGATTTGGTTAAATTAAATAAAAAATGGGTACTTTATAGTACAAACCAAAGGGTGAAAATATCTTTATAAATTATTTTATTATTATATATTATTTTTCCATGATGACAGGTGAGGCTCTGCCTCACCTGCCTTCCCTGACCGCACGTCACTGGTAGGTTCATGGGTTAAGCTGCAGCTGCTTGGAGGATAGAAAAGTTGAGAAACATTTGGTTTCCTTTGTCCAGTTTGAAGAAGTCATCTGCAGAGTTGAAGACGATCTTGACAAACGGGCAGGTGAGTCGTCAAAAAAAATATATGCTCCGCAATATAGAGTTGACAGCTAACTTTCAGACTGACGAATGAAAACTTTCTGCGCACCTATTTTTCATTCTCACATTCGTAGTCAGGTATTAGTCTGCTTGTGAGGAAGAAAATTAAGACCTCAGACTCTCGGGTTTCTTCTGTAAACCGATGAACTAATAGATTTGTTGCCTCCCATCTCTTTCACGTCTTTTATCCATTTAGTTTCTCTCTTTTTACCTCTCTGCTCACAATTAAATTTAGTTTAAATTTAGCAAGGAGCTTGTTTGAACTGTATGCTTGAACATTTGTAGTCTTGCTTAAATTATATTTTGAATCCTTTTTTTTCTTTGTTATTAAAAAAAATATAATTGGATACAGTTTGGCCTAAATAAATGTACTTCCAGCCAGCATTCAAATTACATGCTTAGCTTAATCTCTATAGCTATGTATTTCTCTCTGGCTGTCTGATATTAGTTGGGCAACGTGGTAAAAATATCATGGCAATTTTTTTCACAATCGACATGAATAAAATAATATCTGGTGAAGAAACTCTCAACTCTGCAAGCATTCTAAATCATTAAAGTGCACTCTAGCTGCAAAAAATTAAAAGGGTATTTTAGAAAAATAAGCAGCTATGACACTTTTGTATCATGATTATTATTTACAAATTTATTACAATTATCACAGCTAACTTTATTGTTATTATTAATGTTTGTAGTAGTAGTTGTAGTCTCTTTACTCATTTTCCTAAGTCAGTCACCAGCTTTTGCCTGTTTTTTTCTGCCAATTCATCCACAAAAAAACAGAAACTATTTTATCTCAGCTGCTTAAAAGTTGATGCTTGAAGCTTAAGGAAAATGAGGGAAATTATAGTTTCTGAGTGGGAGCATACAGTAGATCTTTAGTGAATCGAATATCCTTTAAAGACGATCCCATAAGCTATCTGCTTTGACAGGTCATCATCACGTTGTGATCGCTTACAGTGTATTATCAACAAAGCCTCCCACCTCTACTCAGACAATTACTGCTGTTGAACACCATTCTTACATTCACATTATATGCAATGAAGGAAAACAGAAGGTAATATAAAGAAATGCCACAATTAAGATACAAGATGCAAAAGTTTATTTCAAGCAAAAAATCAACTATTCTTTAATGAAACAATTGAGCACAAGACTGTATCATCAGCATTATGTAAATAGTACCCTGCCTTGATAATAAGACCAACACCTCAGATTTTTATGTCCCAATTACGTTACAAAAGGGATAAATGTTGTTTTGGCATCATTAAGTAGCAAAAAACAACTAGTGTGTAACTTTAAAAATGAGTTGCTGAATATTTCCTTTTTTTATGCTTACAAAAGTTAGGGTTTTGGTCAATTTGCAAATATAATAATAATTTGAATTGCCTTTGGTGTGAAGGCCAGAATTCATTTTTTGCAGTAAATCATGTTTTGGCTGGTGGCTTGTTTATGTCTTAACAGTCTTTTTATGTTTTGTTTTTGATTTTTGATTAATAAATTCCTGGTATATTCAGCTAAGTTTTCCAGAAATCAGAATTGGAGCTTTAATTCTTGTTTTAGCAAGCTTCTTTTAGATCCAGTTAAAAATGTTTTTTAAAAGAAAAGCAAGAAAGGACAAATAATGCTGTTGTAGTTTTTTCTTTTTAATTCAGTTCAAATGAACTTAAATGATCTAAAGAGAAAAAGGCAGCTTTAAACCAACCATAAGTCACTGCCTTTCTCACCCAAACCCAATATCCTTTTATAAATTGGACAGCAAGTGTAGTATTGATCCCCTCCTACTGCTGCTCTGTTTTCTCTCCGCGTGTCGCTGAACTTGGGCTGACCTGATGCCTGGCTTGTTTATGGCTTCCAATAACAGCGTCGCCCCTTCTGCTTCACACGGGCATGCTCTCCCTCCGTCTCTCCTGAACAACGCAGCCCTCCCCACTTCCATGGTACTTTAACCTGCGTACATGTGTTTGCTGCCCTGTAGATAAATGCCCAGGATCTCCACTATCAGGAGCAACTTGGCCATGGAAACGGAGGCACGGTTTATAAGTGAGTATTGCTCACACATGGGGGACCAGCATCACAAGCACAAAGTTACCTGCTGTAGATTGAGATGTATTGAAGTACCTGATCAAGCAACTAAAATGGTTTTAGTTGTGCTAAAATGTGAACTTGTCCATACTAAAACATGTTGCTGTGCGAAGAATCCTCCATCCTCTGATTCTGTGTTTGGTTCATTCATCTCTGTGGTCGGTGTGACATCTATCAGGCTGGTTTGTGTCTCCATCTTCACTTATTTATTCTGGTTCGAAGGTTGCAAACATATATGATATTGATTTGGGGGCTATAAGGTATGACAGCCATTGACTTAATCGGTCTGGAGAGTAGCACTCTGCCTGCCACCGTAAAGAGCTCCATCCAGTAGACAAATGTATTACAGACCTGCTGCGTTATGACAAGGTTGGCATTTCTGTTGCTCTTCTATCTTTCTCTCCCCACCTTTTCTTTCCATTCCCCATCAATTCTCCGCAATTGAGCTGTTTTATTGAGATTGAAGTATTGATCACTGCTAAGACTAACCTTGACTTGACAGAGCGATCTGCTTCAGACCGTCCTCAGCAAAACCTGTAAATTTTCCCGTCAGGGTGCCAGCACAGAACCACCCTTTGTTTTCGTATTCCATCTTTTGCCCATTCGAACTTCTTTCGCTGCTTTTAAAATTGTTTCGGTAGGCTTCATCCTTTAATAGTTAAAAGGGAATAGGATTGTTCATCAGTTTGGCACCAGAAATGGTTACACTGCACTGAAGAAAGCCAATAATGCAACCCCAACAAATTCTCTGGTCAATTTAGTCCAGTAAAAATCTATATGCATTGGTGCTGAAACTGACATGGTTGGAAGAAGAAGATTAACAAAAAATACGGAGTTAATAAAGCGGCTCTTGCTATCGAATGAGTACTTTATTTAGAAGTTTGTTATAAAGTTTAACTTGAAGAAAACAAATTCCATTTAATATAGCTATTACCTACTGATTATTTAATTTGGGTACATTTAATCATCCTAAGCTGTGCTTTTGGGCCAAACTCACCAGGTTTATTTTGCTACATGTATTTATATTCTACCTTTACAAACCCTTTGGTTTTATGTGCTTTATAATTAAGTAAGTGAAACAAAGTGAGTGAAATGATGTCGAGCTAAATTTCAGCAGTAAAATATCTGACAAATGAAATAGATTTTTATTTGGTTGACAAACAAAAGTCAATCCAGAACAAGATGTTCAATGAGCCAGAGGTTATCCTCTGTCACACTGCTTTATAGTAATGTTCAATTAGAGAGCCGCTGTGTTTTCAGGGAGTATTTATATACATGCGCTCATGGTGTGGGCGGACGTTATAAGGACTTATATCCTTGTCAGTCTCTGCTGTTTGGTGCAGCTCAGATTGGGTTCATCACATGTGAATAGATCTACAAACGGCTCCCCACCTATTAACCTCCTACCCTATTTATGACCCGGAGTCATTTCGACTTGATTGAATGTTACCAACACTACAGCTCTTCACAGCCACGCGTTGACCCTGCTCATCCATCAAAGTCTGCCTTCACACACCCCCCCCCCCTTCTTTTTATTACACACTGTTCACCAATCTGACCGGCGTTACAGCTTATAAATACTCCAACAAGGACACACACGACTCATGGATCCAGCAGGGCAATTAAAACATCACATTTGCCTGGCTGTGACTCTAGCGACATCTACTTAGACACCCACACCTGGTACTTTAGCATCACAGCCCATTTTCTCCATTGATTTTGTTTTCTCACCTCATTGATTAGAGTGTGTATTGAAGGGCTGAACCTATTTGGTTAATGGTTGTGAGATTCTAGGATTGCGTCTTGGTCTCTGTTAGCAAAATCTAAATCAGCTCAAGCAAGGGAAACACTTTCAGAATAATACAAGCCTCTTATGTATCCAGACAAATTTGCACTTACAGCAAGAGTCAAAAAAGGGTGTTTTTAAAGTCTGGAAAAGTGCTGAATTTGACAGAAGTGTTTTTAAGTTGGATAAGAACTAAAATAGCTCGGAAAAGTGTTTGTATTTACAAACTTAATTCCCAATTTCCTCCCAAAATCTATTGAGATTGTATTTAAGGCTTGAACAGCGTTAGTGATGGGCTCCTCTTAGCACAACTTGCACACGCTAGTCTTTTCTAGCGTCCAATCAGATAGTTTTTCAAAGCAAGAATGAACCTCCATTGGGCCGATGTTTGCAGATGTTGCTGTTACATCAGGTTTAAGGTGTACAAGAAACATGCAAATTCAAAGGTTTTGGCTCTGGATTTTTATCTATATACTTAATTAATCTATATACTTAATTAATCCGAAACGAATGGGTTATAGTCCTGGTCCTAGATTTGAACTTTAACAGTACAAACAGAGATGAAAAGAGCCGACACCAATGGGAGTTTGACTCTGGAAAAGTCGTTGCATTTGTACTGGAAAGTCTGAATCCCAAGTTCTGAGTTGGACAAATCATCTGTGTGTCGTTGTCTTTACAACAGGTTAAGCACTTCTAGTTCCTGCCGAGAGGGAAGAAAACTTAATAAGTTAACTTAATTATGAATGTTTGTATTTAGGCTTCTTTGAAACCCATTTATGTCGGTTTCAGACAGGATGGCCAGCGAGAAGCACAGAGTGTCATTTATGTAACCGAGCCGAACACGCATGTCTGCTAGCCCTGATCCAAAAAGGCCCGTGTCCGTAACCCACAGCCCCAAGTTTAGAGGCATCGTGAGAGGCCCTATGAATACTGCATGATGGAGCTTTTATTACAGAGCAAGCTGGAGTGTAAATAAGATCCAGGCAATGGGGCACATTTACTAGGGTCAGATCGGGGGGAAGTGACGGTGGGGGTGCCCATGTAACCTTGTCCCCTGGCCTCCCGCTGTCACAGGCCTGTCACTGTAACTCATACGAGGATGCTGGGCCCTGGGGTGGTCAAGGCCAGCCTGAGAATAAAGCTTTGACCAAGCAGTCGTCACGACCTCTTTTACAGCCCCGATGTACTTTTTGTTCTAACTTTGACCTTTTTAACTATTTTACATGGGATTTATACCTACAGTTTCCATCTCAGTGTATCTGTTTTTGAACCATCTCTTTTTTTTTTTTTTTTTACGACTCTAGATAAACTCAAATTGCTGCCTATGTGTTATTTTGCTGTGTCACTCCTCTGCTTAGCATTTGGAGGCTTCTCTATCACAACCACGAGTCGTTTGGTGTTGCAGTAATTCTGCTCTGAATCGCTCATACACACGGCTAAGTCGGTACATAACATGTGTACCCCTGCAGTCCTGCATCAATTAACATCCTCTTCTTAATTAAGAAGCAGCTGTCATGCTTAAGTGCTATTGATTGTAGCTAACAGGAGAACAGAGAGATCAAAATGAAAACGGGGCCATCAGCTTTCTTCCACGATGAGGCGTACGATCAACATTCCTTCTAGGAAATCAAACATCCCACACAAGTCAGGAAATGTTTGAGTTTGTTATTGTGCAGCCTTTTCATTTCCATCTTTTTGATTAGGCTGCATGAGAAATGATCATTCATTATTGTTTTGTTTTATTAGAAAGGTGTTTTTCTGTCACATCTTAGTTACCATCAGGATAGCCTCATTAGGCGTTTGCCCTGTTTGTTAATACCTAACTCAGCCCTAATAGTTGCCATTAATTAAAGTTCTGGGCCAGTTTAGGAGCGTGCGCCGAAACAGCAATTTGACACCCCAAAGTTGGACACATTAAACACACTTTGTAGCATACTCACAGAGGGCCCGCTGCATGTTGTTGGGTAAGGATCGCATGTCTTAAACCTGCAGATCAACCGGCCCGCGTGACGTACGCCGAACCCACCTCCTCTTCATCACTCGACAGCTGTCGTACAGTGTTCGTCCTTGAGGACTGTATGTTAAGAGCTCTTGAGGTATTGTCGGGGCCACTGTAAACCGACCTTCAAGGCCGGTAACTAAAGCCGACACATGCTGCTAAGGTGTTCGCTAATTAAATCATTAGGGGGCCGGTCGGCGACTGCAGCTTTACCTGCAACTCTAGACTCAAGTCTGGAGAGAAAGGGTTGCCTTGATCTGGTTTTAATCTTTTAGTCATTGCTGATTTGAACAACAGAAAAAAAAATCTACTTTTACTGTATTTTATAAGGAAATCAGTTTTGAGGTTTTCTGAAACATTATTTCACTTGTTAATTACAGTGAGTACGATATTCTTAGATGAATAAAGTAGTGATTGTTACAGTTCCCTGTCCAGAACATTAATGAAAGCCTGAAAGTAGGTGGAGATTTGTTTGCAAAGACCTTGGCATGTCTTTTGTGCAATAGAAAGGAAAAACTGAACTTATCTGTGTTTAAATCAAGAGTGAACAGAATCATAGCTGGTTCTAAAAACTGACCATGACCTTTCTAAAGATAAAGAAATAATTGTACGTACAGTTGTTCTTTTAATTTCACACAGTTAGAAATGACAGTGACAAGCAAGGAAGGCCATTTTTAAGATTATGATTTGAATATATTTGCCCATTTGTTGTTTTTTTTTTCTCCTCTAGAGCGTACCATGTTCTTAGCAAGCGTGTTTTAGCTGTCAAGGTGAGAATTTCTCTGATTGTATTGACTCCTTTACCGTGTCTTTCCATTGCATTTTTGTGTTTGATTTAATAAACTCTACTGTCTCCTTTCTCTTTTTTTTGTAATGTGTGAGTACAGGTTATTCCTCTGGATATTACAGTGGAGTTACAGAAGCAAATCATGTCAGAACTGGAAATTCTCTACAAGGTTGGTGTCTCCAGCTCTCATCTGTTCCTCTTCAGCAAAAACAATTCGTTTTTCCTCCTCCTGAATCTTTTTGACCATTTAATCCATTTCATGTTAAAGGGCTCCTGCTTCCACTTCATTTTGTTTCTAAGCAGCACTCCAAAAATAACACACGTCGAATATGCAATATTCGGTTTCTAAAACATTATTTACTATGAATGGCATGACACAAAGTCATGTAAAAGCTGAAACGTGTAACAACTGAAAAGGGAATTTCATCTCGAGAACAGAGACTTATTGAAATACTTTCAGGTAAGACATTTCTATAACACCAAAGTGGAAAAAAGGTGTCCCCCCAGAAGGTAATATTATAGTGCAAACTTTCACAAATGCCTATACTCACCTCCCATGCAAAACCGTTTCCAAATTATATAAGGGGTTGCAGAAGCAGAATGGAAATAACACCTTGAATATTAAGTCAAAATGGGAGAAGGAACTGGGAGTAAGGATTACAGACGGTGATTGGCTTTCAATGTGTGTGACTCTTCAGACATCTACCAGCTCTAAGAGATGGAAGGAATTTGGATGGAAGTGCTTAATTAGATACTTTATTACGCCTGAAATTACTAGTAGATATAGAGGAGAAGTGCAGCAATGTTGGAGACAATGCGGCCACCAGAATGTCAATCACTCACATGTATTTTGGTCCTGCCCTAAGATGGCATCGTATTGGGATGTAATCTGCCGGACTATTGGGATAATTTTGGGGTATGCCATCCCCAAAGACCCCAGAATCTTTATGCTGGGGCTGATAAGTGGAGAAGTGTTTAAAAAATAAGATGAATACCTTTTTAAAATTTTATCAATTGCAAGCAAAAAAGCTATTACACGGTCTTGGCTAAAGAAACTCCCCCCCCCAGCAGGTCCATTGGCGGGAAGCTGTGGAAGAGATCCACTCTATGGAGAAACTGACATATCTTTTACATATAAAAGGTCATGTGTACTACAAACGCTGGTGTAAATGGCTGGCATATAAGAGCAAGGAAGCGTAACTATGTGCAACATCTTATAATGTTTTCTTTTACTCAACTGTAAATCAGCGCCCCAAGTTTTGTGTGTTGTATGTTTCATTGTAATAAAGAAAAATGTTAAATAAAGAGTATAAAAATAAAAAAAAAAGCTGAAACGTGTTACTGCGGCAGTGTGTGGCTACTTTTGATACTAAATCAGGATATGCTGCAGATTCTCTAAAGGGTTTCCGCTTATTTGTCATAAAGAGGCCTCAAAGTGTTTGCCTCAGAGCATAATTTGTTATTCACAATCAATTCCTAGCAAAATAAAGTTTTCTTGGTGGTAAAAGGCCTGGTGAAGTTTGGAGGTGACCTCTACACTCAGTTTGATCCCTTCTACTGTGTTTTAATACCACCAGATTTACTTGTGAGGATATTCCACAACAGGAATTTTCACGCTGTTATTTACTCAGCTCTGCTCCTGGGAGCAAACCGTTCTTTTGAAAATGTCTGCAGAAGCAGGCTTGGTGCTAAGACCCTGGATTTTACACAACGCCGGACATGGAGGATGATTAGCATAGCTGAATTCAAGAATTTGGAGGGATGACCCAATATTTTTGGACAAATGGTGAAGGAAATTCTACCTGGTAAAATGGTAGATTTATTAGGTCCCATCAGTGGAGTCGTATTTAGCTGCTCAGAAATATTGGTAAGAGTCCTTAGATACAGAAGTATATGCAGATGGTTTATCTTTCAGTGGTTAAATAAGGAAGTTTGAGAATACTGCTGGCTGATTTATTAAATTGAGAAAGCCTCCTGCATTATGGATCTATATATTGATCTGTTATTTCTCCCTTAGGATGTACTACAAACACTGTCACCAATTATTAGACACAATTCAAGAAAATCCCTTCTAAAAATTTAAAAGGATAAACACAGTAGAACAGTAGTTTACATTAGCAAAGAAAGAAAGTTTGTATTGAGTTAGTAAGATAGCAACCACTTTTCCGACTTTATGAATAAATCAAAATGCTCTGAGTTTATCTTAATTGTTCAGCGTCTTCTTTATTTGCAGTGCGATTCGTCCTACATCATCACTTTCTTCAGTGCCTTCTTTGTGGAGAACAGGATTTCCATATGCACAGAATTTATGGATGGTGAGACTTTCTGCTACGTTGCTTTCTCCCTCGCTGCCTACAGCTACGCAGAAGAGACTTGAGGGAAGAGCCCAGCTCTGTCTCTCCGCTGAGTGTCCATTTACACTTCTGCAGATCAAAGGATCGCTGTGAGCTGCTTAGCATGGCTGTGTGCTAAAAGCTACAAGGGCGTGATAAATCTTGACTGAAGTGCATTTGGAGATGTATGCACTGGTGTGAGATCGGGGACAGTGCGGTTCTTAGGCGTGTGTATGTCTAAGTGCGTGTTAATGCAACGATTCCCATGTTTCACACATTCAGCAGTGTGTCAGTAAAGTCTGTAACTTCTGACTACTTCATGGAACTTTTCTTAACCTGAGTTACTAGTAAAAGTAAACATTATGCTAAGATCAGTTATTTGCATAACAGAAGATGGACTATAGCAAAAATCATCATGTAGTTTGACGTCACAGTCATATTGAAATTGGAGTTTTTCTTACGATTCTGGAACTACTTTTTATGAAAAATAAACTGTTTTAAAGTGAAATTCAAACTAAACTGATATTTACCTTTAAACAAAATCTTAAGCCAAGGCATTTTTCTCCCCACTCAAATTTTACATGTTTTTTACTATGATTTTCCTTAGTATATTAAAGAGGAAATGTAGCCATATTACTAGGGTTAAACCCAGGCCTACAAACATCTTTATTTTTTCCCATGCAGGTGGATCTTTGGACGTCTACAAAAGAATACCGGAGCACGTTCTGGGAAGGATCGCTGTGGCAGTAAGTTTCTGAGCCTGATTGTCAGATCAGGCATTTATTTGTAGTAGAGTTGGAGAAAGGGTGGTGTGCGTGTCGGATCCTTTTCTCTCATACGTTCTTGTCCCTGTTAAAGCCAGCTTTTTGACGGAGACGGCCTTGAAGTCGATTAATGCACGGCTCTTTTCCACACTCATTACCCTCCCTCCGGCTCCAGCTCCTCTTTTGTGTTGCTTCCCCTTTAACTTTGTCCGTAATCAAACAGTGACAGCTATTTAATCAGTGCTAATTCTGTTTCACAGCTTTCCCTCCTTTCTACTGCCACAGTTGTTAATTATCACTGAAAGAAAAGCACCCGGGGAGGTTGCCAGTTGTTGGCTCTTGTACCGCAACCTTTCAAGACAGTTTTGTGTTTCGTTAATTTCATTCATCACTTTGTGTGGCATATCAGCGGTGGATGACAAAAGCCTTGGAAGTGGCTTGCATATTGTGTAAATGAAGAAATCACCACAAAGTGGTGGAAAAACATTTGAAAATGAATAATAGTTAAGCACCCATTTGGCTCTCTAAAGAGGATCTGTCAGGTGGTAGGAACAGTTTACACGAACCACACATCTTTAAAAACCTTTCTTTCTCACTCGATTCACATTCATGTTATCTTTTCCAGGCATATTTCATTAGTTCCTTTATTCGTTGTTTAATTGTGTGACTAATTTCCAAGCTTAGATAAAATGATGATTGCATTTGAGAGTCTTAACTTCCAACATAGTTTCCCTTTTGCCACAGCAGTGCAAATCTTGTTTTAATCAATTCACCGCTTCAAGTTTGCGCGATGTGATCTGGGAGGTTTTCCTCCGAGTCTTCTGTCTTACGTTGCCATCGGTTGTGAACACTTCCTCTACAGGAGAGGAGGCAAAGCTTTGTAATTTTAACTAACCCTGTTTTCTCAAGCCACAACTTCAAATTATTTCACAGTGCTTACACTCTGAGAGAAATTTAAAATTGATTCTAATTCCAAAGATGTTTTTGATATTTCCACGTCTTTCAAGCCTAAACTCTGTATGATGTGTATCAAAGTAGCATCAACCGCATTAATAATACGTGTAACAATACATTAAAAAAATAAAAAAAAAGATATATATATATATATATAGTTTACATGATTAATGATCCATTTATATTGGTGCAAAATGTAAATATTGATCCATATCTTCAAGTTTAAGATGTTTATTTTTACATGTTTAAATGTTTATGCCTGATGCCTGTGAAAGCTTTGAAAGAAAATCAGCCGAAATAGATTCAAATGATTGTGTGAGATAAGCACATGATATCGCATTGCATCTATTGCAGATTTGTGAATTTAACTGAATAGAAATCTTATCATGACATGCTTTGTGATACGGGCAAACATTGTATCGTCATCCAAACAAATCGATATAATATCACATTGTGATAAAGCAAGTGATTTATTCCCATAAATCACACGCAGATGAGGTGCAACATGTCGGCTTCTTCCATATTTAATATTTGTTAATGATAACCCATACCATAGTTTTTTCTATTTTGAAACAAAAATGGTGTGAAATATTCTAACTTGTCATTTATATAGTGTTGCTCCAATCAAAGCAGACCTCTGTGCTTTATTTAATTAACATTTCTACAAAGGTTAGTTGATGTTATGAATGTATTTGTATGTAAGCACTTTAACACACATGAGTGGTTGGATTTAAATGTTGTGTTTTCTAACAAAAACCTCCACCTGTTTGAAAACTCTGGTGCTCATCTTTTACTGTGAGACCACCAGAGTGTTTTTTTCAACCAAAGATGTTTCATAACCAGGGCTGGTTCTAGACCCGGCTCTTAACTGGTTCTGTAAAAGAGCCGGCCTACTTTTCCACCACCTGAGAGCAGGAGCCACGACGTTACGCCAGTAAATGTCCTTCAAACTGTTCAACAACCGGCAGGGCTAGTGAATCACAATACCACCTGTGGAAAACAGAAGTTAATCACAGCTTTCAGAGCAAAATATTTTAGCACCACCTGGAGACATTAAAGGACTAACAGAACTGAGTCAGAGATCAAGTTCATGTATTCGGTGGAAAATAATCGGCCACGAGCGCAGCTGTTAACAGCATGTTGACCTGCTTCGACTCTGACAGCTGATTTCTAAATAAACAGCCATTTTTTTTCTCCTTTTTGTTACTCTGATACGAGTCTGGCATTGTGTTACAATCGAGTTCTGCTCGTGTGTTTTTTTTTTTTTTTTTTCATTTGACCGATTAAGAATGGAACGAAACCGAGTTTCAGAATTTTATCTGTTTAAAGTCGTAATCTCTCCGTTTTCCCCGACGCTCGTGTCCCTAGGTTGTAAAAGGCCTGACATATTTGTGGAGCCTGAAGATACTTCACAGAGGTGAGTAAGGTTGCTGCGTTATTAAAAATAAAAAAAAACAAAACAAAAAAAATCAGAGCAGAGTTGATAAAGACAAGCGGCAGAGTGCTGATGTCGCAGTTCTTATCAAGCAGTTTGTCTCCACAGATGTCAAGCCTTCCAATATGCTGGTGAACACCCGAGGACAAGTCAAGCTGTGTGACTTTGGTGTCAGCACGCAGGTACTCTGATTTGTTTGTGTTGCAGCGAATGAAAGAATGCAGGATGGAAATGCGAGGAAGCTGTAGAGTGGAGCTGTGCAGCCGCAGCCCTGTGCATTCAGAGTGCGTGTGTGGTGTGTGTGTGTGTGTGTGTGTGTGTGTGTGTGTGTGTGTGTGTGTGCGTGCGTGCGTGCGCGCGCGTGTGTGTTCACGTGGTCAGCTTGTCAATCACAGCGTTCATTCTACACTCAAGGCATCAGAGCCATCCCCAGGGTCATCTTCTCACATTAGCGCCCCCACTCTTCCATTGTTCTGCATCCTCTGAAAAAAAAAATAAAAAATCACTTGCTATAATTATGACACACACACACAAACGCCGAGCCGCATTGATATGTATTCAGTAGATTGGAGGGGAAAGCGTGGGCGGCAGACAATAGCCTTGTCATCACGTGTGTGTGTGTGTGCGTGCACGCGCCAAAGTGTGTTTTTTAATGTAATCATCAGGGACAGACCTTCACCGTCCCCAAAACACCCAGAGTCGTGGACTCGGTTTTCCCTTTCAGCATCCTGGCACGCAAACGGTTTCCCTTCTTTGGAAAATTGGTCCTTCATTCATAACCTTCACTTCCTTGGCTTCCTAAAGGTGAACACATGTGTCCCACCCCTCTTTTTGTTCAATTTTTTTGTTGTTTACTTGTCTTTCATGCATGTAGACCCTTCATCCTTGCCTCACATTCAGTAGGACGTTAAGAAAAAAAAAGCCATATGGGAGCAGACAGTCATTATCAGGGTTGTGTCACTGATAACATACACACTCTGTTGCCATCGTCTCTTGTTTGAGGCCTGAGCGCACCCCCCTTACATGACAGTAGATTTAGGGAATGCAAATCAGCCATAGCTGCTGTTCTATTTCTGACATTGTAAATTGTAAAACCTTTTAGTGTTATTTGTGTTTAACTGTTCTTATAATTTTAAGCTTAGTTACTTGATGTGAAGGAGTCTTTTCTTTCCTTCTGCAGCTGGTAAATTCTATAGCAAAAACCTACGTGGGAACCAACGCATACATGGCAGTAAGTTTTCTACTTTTTATTGTAACTTAAGGTAAAATTTTGCATTTTGAGCTTAGATACATACATTTTTTTGTTTGTTTTTGGTTTGTTTGTAGCATAAGCTAACTTGTTTTATCTCGACAGCCTGAAAGGATATCAGGAGAGCAGTATGGGATCCATGCTGATGTCTGGAGTGTGGGCATCTCTTTCATGGAGGTATACTATTTTATTTATTTATTTATTTGACAATAATGTCAAGCTTTTCCTTTTATATTTCATAAAATTTGCAAGGAGAAAAATATCAAATGTAAAGTAAGGTGGAAGTTTTCAGAAACCTTTGACGGGTTTGGGATGAGCTGGGGAATATTCCAACCTTTTATGAACATGATGGGAATTTATATGAATCAGATGGAAATCAGAAAATTTGATTCTGATTCTGCAATGTCATATTTGCATATTAAACATTCATAAAAAATATTATAGTAATATTAACATAAAGTTATTTCACTTCACTAGTTAACGGGACCAAATGTTTTGCTTCAGTAGTCTTGTTTCTCGGGTAGTTTGGAGTTCTAGAAATTTCTGGCCTCCGTACCTCTATGTGGAATAGCATAGCTGCACTTAGTTGTACTGGGATTAAACCTGGTTGCTCTAGTCAAGATATTGCTGTAATGTATTTTCAGTAGATATACCAACCTTTTCTTTGAGTAAAATCTGGGCTTACTCCTTTTTATGTCCAGAAATTCCCAAAGAACATCGTGTAGCTTTACACATCTACAGCTGAAACCATCCATCCATCCATCCATTTTCTTGCACCCTTTTTCCCTTAATGGGGTCGGGAGGGGTGCTGGTGCCCATCTCCAGCCAACGTTTCGGGCGAGAGGCGGGGTACACCCTGGACAGGTCGCCAGTCTGTCGCAGGGCAACACAGAGACACACAGGACACACAACCATGCACCCACACACCTAGGGGCAATTTGGAGAGGCCAATTAACCTGACAGTCATGTTTTTGGACTGTGGGAGGAAACCGGAGTACCCGGAGAAAACCCACGCATGCACAGGGAGAACATGCAAACTCCATGCAGAAAGACATGGCTAATATCAACTATTATGTGTGTGTTTGCGCACGGTCATCTTTTTTCCATCACTCTACACGTTGTTGATCATGTTTGAGGGACGCACTGCTGTCTAACATTTCAGCTTAACAACTAGACTTCCCCGTTCTCCCGTCTTCCCATTTGCACTATTGATTATCCATCCGTTTCTGTCTGCAGTCGTCTCTCTGCCATGCAACAAATGATTCATGCCCCTGTCTCACCTTTGTTTGTCAATAATGTTTAATTCAATCACTCTAACCAAAATGGATGAGCTCAGTATGATGCACTCCTGTTGAGATTATTAACACATAATCCGTGTGATGAAGATGACCCATCTCTTCGTCGCTTGCTACCGATGAATGCATTAAGCAAAATAAAGGAAATGACCTTCAGTTTCACTCAGTTTGGGTTAATCTTTAAGCCACTTCTCTGTCTATTTATGATAAAACAAGCAAATGTTGGGAGCACTTTCAGATGAAAAGCACCCACCTCGTCAAAATGTTCTAAAGGCAGCGACGTATCGAGCAACGTCTCACTTAAAATAGCACATGTACACGTTTTATTATGCAAGGCGTTGACTGCGTTGTCCTCCTGTTCTTTATCTGTCTATGTTGTTCCGGGGGGGGGATTGCATGGAGGTTATTAAGTATTAGCTGACGTTGTTTGACCGAGAAGTATTACCAGCAGGTGGGCACTAAGCTTACTTTGAAGGCTGAAAGTCTCCGCTAGTACATTTGCTTCAGCACCCACGTTCTCTCACCCCGTCCATTTCTGAATACAAGAAGTGGGAATACAATGCTGTTTGAGCGCATAAAATTTAAATATACAGTACAATCTAAAGCTTAATGGTGTACAATTAAGTTACATACCGGAGCATACGTTCCCATGTAAAGATTATAGCCAGTGTTTGCCACAACATTCAGCCCAGTTGTTATGAATGTGTGTCTTTAAGTGTCCTAACAAAGCGCTATATAATTTTGATGATATTCATTTTTTCCACTGTTGGGAGTTTTCACACATGCACTCGCATATGAAAATAGAAATTGTATAAAGTGTTTTTGTAATTTGTTTTTTGATGTTTTTACATCTCTTTTATTAGTAATTATTGTTCATCTTTTCACAGTTGGCTCTTGGCATGTTCCCGTACCCTCAAGTAAGTCGTTTTTAATTAATTAAGTTTGTGTTGCATTTATAAGTATGAACTCTATTTGACAGATAAATAGCAGTATCTAAAATGTAGTTGGGCATTGTGCACGATTGTTAAAAGCGATGGTTTCAAAACTTCTCTATAATACAGTAACGTCTTAATGAGCGGCCACTGATGGCGCCACAATAACGAGGTTTCTCTGGCTCAATAGGCATAGAGTGCTACAGCACAACCCCTCCCCCACCTGTTGCTGTGCACTTTTATCTTCCTCACAAGGTAGAAAAATTAAGGCATGTGTCCAGTCCAGTCATGAAAAGCACCGTCCATCACTCTTATTTGGTTAACACAATTTTAAAACTACTAAATAAGAGTGATGGATGGTGCTTTTCATGACTGGACTAGACACACTGGCACCCTGGCAGATAGCCTAATTAATAACCAATTGTATTTCTTGAGGTGTTTTATAAACAGCTGATGGACATGAATTGATGATATTCTGCTCAAAAACATGGGAATAATACTATGAAGTTTGACAGCTTTTTGTTTCAATTTTCCTGCTAAACTTTCTTCTAGACTTCCTGTTAGAGTCTCTGTGTTAAAATCAAATTAAGCATGAATGTTACAGTTTAACATATAACAACAGCACTGGTCAATATTTTATGAGTTGTTGCTTTTCTGTGTTTCTTTAAAGGGATGATTTTATGAATTAATATAGTTTGAAATGTATGTGTAAATACTGTGAGATCATGATATTTCTAGTCGAGGTTGTTTTACCCCCCAGCAAATTCCTTTGATTATTTTTTTGTGTGGAGGTCCTGCAGATTGCTCAGAACCTGCATCATTATACTGATAATCCTAGGAATTTTCCGTTCCTGTTTATACTGATAAATATTTGTTGTTTAGATGCAGCTTTCAGTGTATGAGGCTGTTGTCTGGGCCCGTTCCCTCCTCCTCATTACAGTAAATTAAAATCCTCCTCAAATGTAATTGCTGACTACAGAAGTGACTTCCCAATCCCATCAAGTCTTTAAGTTGGCTTTAACTTGCTAATCCGTCCCTGAGCAATCTGAATCTGGTCACCTCAGGATACCTGCTGGCTGCTCCTCTGCTAAGAATCTAAAGAAGCGGATTTATGTTCAGGATTTATTGTGTGAAAATCACTCTTTCTTTACAATAAAGTAAAAAGGCCTTGACTTTATTGTAAGGATATTAGATTTTTGAAAAAAATATATAGTTATTTATTTTTTTTATTTTTCCAGTCTTGACAGGATACCAAGGACGTTGTTGGATTTATTTGGATTATATGGTAAAATGTAACTGTGGCAGAATGAATGAAGGAATCATCAATTCTCTATAAGCCATTTATTTCTTCATTTTTGGTCACATCTATACCAAGGGTATCTGCAATTATAGAGAGGTGTGCATCTCCTTTATCTCTTGGCTAGATAAGCTAAAATACAGCATGTCACAAAAGTGAGTACATGTCACATATTTTTGTAAATATTTTATTATATCTTTTCATGGGACAAGCCCCACAGATACCCATTTGTGTCTAAACTGCTGGCAGCAAAAATGAGTACACCCCTACGTCAGAAAGTCCAAATCATGCTTAAAGTGTTGTCATTTTGTGCGATCACCATTATTTTCAAACTCTGCCTTAACTCTCTTAATCTTGAAGTTCAGTAGATCTTCATGGGTTGCCACTAGAATCCTCTTTCACTCCTCCATGACATCATTTTCTGCTTGAGGATGCCCCACAGATTCTCAAAAGGGGTCAGATCTAGAGACATGCTTAGCCAGTCTAGCACTTTTGACGAGGCAGTGGTTATCTTAGAAGTGTGTTTGAGGTCATCATCGCATTGGAATACTGCAGTGGACTGGAATATTGAAAATAATGCTCTGCTTAAATATGTCACAGTACATGTTGGCACTCACGGGTCCGTCAGTGAACAGTCTGCAGCAGTCATGCAGGCCCAAACCATGACACTTGAGAAAGGGTTTCATTTGAGTCATAAAAAGCTTGTGAACGGTGCAGTTGCGTCTCCAGAACCTGGTAGTTGACTGGAAGAATAAAAAAGATAACTTGTCACACAGCCCTTCTCTGTTCTTGGTGTTACTTCTTTGTGCAATACAGCTGCCTCTCCATCACCTTGGATTTACACCTCATGTGTCTCTGCTGTGCTGCGCACTTTACTGACAGAAATCAGCCATTACTGACCACGCTGATTTAGAGCATGGACGTCAGTGCATCAAATACTTCCAGCAGACTTCGAAGCCAAAGTTGACAGTTTCTGTGAGTTTGATGAAAAGCAGCTAAACACAACATCTCACCAGATCAAGTTTGACAATTTGTAAATACTTGTAACTTATACATGAGTGGTACTTGAAGTCCAAAAACTACAGTAATTAAGAATTAATCTATAACCTAGTTGGCGTGTTTACATAACCAGTGAGGCTGATTCCAGTAGATATTGCTGTTTCTAATGTTCATTCTCAAAATGAGTCATTGTGAAAGGGAAGAAAATTCATATTTCTATGCAACAATACACATCTGCAAGTCAATATATGGAGAGTTTATGTTTGCGAACTTAGTCTCGAGCTGTTCTAGTTTTGGTTAGAGGTTCCCTAACTTACAGTAATTTTGTCATTCTTATCTAGTTCCTTCCTCACCTAATGATTTTGAGGGATTGCACAGAATATTTGGAATATCTGTCATTTGTTTATGCTCTCGCGTGTCCAACAGTTTCCTTATTTCGGTCTTAATTTTCCCCTAACTCCATATGGCACTCTAGACAGTTCACCTGCAGGCTGTGGCAGAGCTATGTGGCGAGAACGCTCGGATCCAGCTCGTCAAGCGCAGCCAGCCAAAGTCCTCGGGCCTAAGCTGTCATTTTCTTTTTTCAGATGCTGGCACAGCTGTTTGTTCAAACCCCCTCTCCCCGCTATACTTCAAAGAAAACATTTCAGCACAGACCAAGGAAGTTGGTTAAGATCGCGAGTGAATCTGTGACACGAATTTCAGCCTTAAAGTTGCCAAGGATACTGGAAGAGTTACGTTTGGCTTGGAGGCATTCGTAAATTGCACTCCCAAAGAAAGCCAATATTGTGTTTGGGATGTGTCATTCATACTGTAAAATTCTGAGGATGTCTGCTTGTTTTCTCTTTGCTTTTATTTGCAGCTTTTTGTTCAGCTGGCACTCATTCATCCTTTTGTGTGTGTGCATGTATACATGCAGAGTGGAGTCATCACCTCATGTTTGCTATGATTAGAGATGGTCTCTTTAATTCCACTTCACCACATGTTGGGATTCATTTGCGTTCTTTGTCAGGAGTTAATGGAGTTTTGCGCGGCTCGCTCTGAAAGTCTTTGAAGACACCAGACCTGATGATGTGATGTGTATACAGCCGCCAGCACTATTGCTTCTGATTGATTTGTTGTCGTTTTGGTTTGCTCTATTGTTTTGTTTCGCTTCATTTTTGTCATATTTCTCATATTTGAATAGATTCCCGGATGAAATATCATTCTGAGTTTTTTTGTTTTTTTGTGTGTGTTTTTTTTTTTAAGATACTTCATTACACATCACTGCATCTATCAAAGACAGACACTTTCCCTCCGTTACTTTTTTCCCCTCAACATAAATAGAAAGATTATAGTTTCTAATTCTTCTTTTTACTCACTGGGTAGTTGTAAACAAAGTTCTGTGTGTTTGTTAGCACCCTACGTGATTACAGATACTGACAATAATATTACCCTTTTTCAAAGAGTTAATATTGGGGTTTAACTTGCACAAGCGAAAGCGCAGACAGTTATGTAAAGAAATCCAAACTTTTTCATTGTATTCATTATTTATCATTAAAACATGTTTTACGTTCTGTCATGGTGGAACCACAAACATCTGCATTTTTTAATTGTACTGTAAGTGATGGAACAACAGTATTACATAACTGTTAAAGTGTAAGGAAAATATATGTTCTTTCCAAATTAAAGATTGGACACATAGCATCTATGAAAATTAGTTTGGGACTATAGCCAGACATTCTAAGTTAGATTTAGATCTGACTTTGTGTGGACTATTCGACCTCATGAATATGTCTCCTAAATATCCTATTACTTACCTCTGACTTTAAGTTTGATTGAAGGTGAATCACCATCTCAGGACTAATCGCATTAAATGATGGTGACATGTTGCACATGGTCTGTTCAGGGTGAAATGCAGTGTTTTTTCTACACTAACAAGTAATGCGGTCTAATTTTGTTGTCATCCGACCAGACTTCCTTCTTCTTGGTTTGTTCCAACGGTACTTCTTCTTATTTTTTACTTGAGCGAGGATAGATTGGAGGAGGGCATTACTAATTATCATCTTCTCTATAGTTTCTCTCACATAAACTGTGGATCGCTGCAGTTTCCTTTCTCTTTCTATTATGCACTACTTTTTTGTCTATAATTTTAACCTCCTTAAATACATGAAAGTATGTGGTAAAATGAAAAGTTTGAGGTGTATTGGTTTCATGGTAATGAAAGTTGTAGTTCAGGGTTGCACATCTAATGTTTATGCAATAGCTACCTTGTTATTGTCTCTCTTGTTATGATCTCATTACATTGTCAAAACATGCACATTTTTAAATATGATTAAAACATATATATAGATATGTATATAAGTATTTAGGAAAGGAACTCGCAATCTGATATATTTCATGAAGTTATATTGAGCAGGCGGAAAAAAAAAGTTATGCATTTGAATATTGATTTTGTGACTTCTGGTTTCACGCTGAGCTCTCTGCGATATTTCCAAGAAAGCGAAAAGCAAAACTTCATAAGCTCAGCAGAGATGGAAAAGCTGATGTTTTCCACAGAGGCATTCATCATGTTGTGTCACAAACACACACATACACAGAAGTAAATACATCCTCATACACGGTGCCGTCTTCTTGGATGTGACATTATAGAGAAGACAGCCAGAAGATCTCTTCTTTTTTTTTCCCAGTTTGATTATCATATCAGGCATTGTTTACCCTCAGGATGAACATTCACCTAATGACTTATATAAACACACAAACATATTGAATTCTTCTTTTTGAAATGTAGCCACGCTGCTATGTAGAAGTACAATAGGTCCTCAATTATGTTTTAAATAAGTTAGCCTCCCTCTATCCAATTTCAAGCCCTGGAGCAGATCGCAGTTCTGTTTTAGTAATTATTTCAGAACAAATTAGTTTTCCATAGTTGCTTTTAATGTGTCTGAATCAGGCAAAACTGGATATAGAGGCAGTTTAGGAGTCTCTTGGTATTTACAGAGTGCGAAAACCTGTATTTAATTGAGTGAATCAATAAGTGCTCTAATGCACTGTCAAAAGACGTGGAGAAATGAACAATCTGTTCAGCTGAGCCCAGGTTTTAAGCCTTGTATCATTTATTCTGAGTGATGAATGTATAAATTTAAGGTTTTTAGAAATGAAAACAAGTTGTTGTAGTGAATTCATCCCTGGAGGGGTTTTGAATGGGAAGACTTAATGCTTTGCTTAGCTCCACTGCCGTTTCATGCATTTTAAGTTAAAATGGCATGTCTACATTTTTCAAATCAAAAGCCTCTTTTCTACTTCATACATTTTTAAGAACATTATGCTTTTTTTTTTCATCATAGCTGTGCGTGTGTTTTTTTGTTTTTTTTTACCAACATCTTTCCAGAACTAGCCTAAATCTTTTACAAAATGTTATTTTCCTCACTTTTAAGGATCTGCTCTTCACATTTCTTCCCTGTACAAGCAATACCTCCTACCCTTTAGTAGTCGCTTAAAACGCACCATTATACCTGTAAAGCAGACATTCAGCGTGGCCCGTTGTAAATCTCCTCCAACACTGTTTCACAGTTATTCTACATCGCAGCACATCCAGATAACCTGGAGGGCAGGAATAAAGAAATGCTCAGAAAATTAGCATTAGTGGATCTTTTACCCCCATTCCCCACAAATGAGAGCCAGACCATTAACATTTGTGTGTTTTCATTATGTAAATGGTGTTAGTACGTACTCACAAATTGCCAACAGGAAAGCAATAATTTTCTCCTAGTGATCATAATGTTTCCAAGTGCATCGTCTTGATTATGACACACTAATTACATATTGCCTCATCTCTTTTTTTTTTTTTTTCTTTCTTCTGTCTTGCCCTACAGATTCAGAAAAACCAAGGATCTCTAATGGTAAGTTTTATTGCTATGGAATAGGATGCAAGAAGCCAGAGGTCTCCTTCTCTGCATATAGTCTGTCACTCTTGGTTGACTCTCTCATTTAAAAAAAAAAAACTCACTCAGATTGGATTTTTGCAGCAAATTATTAGATTATGCCTAAACTGCTGGTATTACATTAGGTGCTATAATGGAATAATAAAAACCCTGCTTTGCCTGAGCTTGCTGCATGTGATTAATCTTAGTACTTTTTTTTTTTTTATCACACTACTGATTTCCCCTATTGCCAAGAAATTCCATGTAGGCTAACGTTTCTCTCCCCCCCGACTCCTTCTGCTTCTCCTCGTCAGCCTCTCCAGTTACTGCAATGCATCGTTGATGAGGTGAGTCGCCGTCTTATGTGCTTCTGCATCTAAAGTCAGTCCTAATGGCCCGGAAAGCTTATATTTTGTTTCCTAATGAAGCAAACCACTCAGGCGGCTTTGCTCCCCATTCACTCAACCCTTCACCCTATGCAACAGCCTCCGGCAACAGACGTATGCACATTACTGTAGTAAAGGCTGGACTCGTCACGAGTGACAGCCGCACAAAAAACAGTTCTGAATTCTGTGGACTACAAGACCCAGAATTATGTCGAAGCAGGATTTTTTTTTTCCCCTGCCTCTGTTATGTAAAAAGGTAATGGCTGTCTTATAGGTGGAGGTTGCATCCTTGTTTCTGAGAAAACCTGTTTGAAATCAGGAGTACGTGGGAATATAAGACTAAGCAAAATCGTAAATAAAATATGTGGCGATTTTGAAAGAAGACATTATGTTTTGCGCAGCCAGTTTTTGTCTTCCTTTTAAAAAGACGTCACACGACACAAGATCAGGCTTTGAAATAGCTGGGAAATGTTTTCAGTCCTGTTTGTCCAACTATATTCGTTAGTTTATCCATCCATCGAATTTTCCTTCTTTCCTTTTTTTTCTTCCATATTGATTCAGTAAATGAATTGTGAACTTTTGTGTTTGATTATGAACTCTTTAATTGAATTTAGATATGAAAATGTGTAGAAATCCTAACAAGTGTTGCATCAGCTTCACATCCTCTTCAGAATAGGCTTCTCTTACCAATTAAATCTAAAATGTCACTTTTTTGTGAAAAACTGTTTATTAGATACAGTATAAACCAGACTAACACACAAGGTAAACCCACCTAAGCATGTTTGTTCTTTGATTTATTGCCATGCTGTCGTCCTCATGAATACTGTATGTGAGCGCGCACTGCCCCTCATCAGAACCAGCAATCACATTTTCTTCATTTTTTTTTTCCCCAGCGCTTTTTGCTGACATTCACTAATAGCCAAAATGCCTCAACAACAACAGCCACCCACTGCCCCCATCACCAGCCATATTGCACATTAAACATACAGTGTCACTTGTCCTTAACTGCCTATGGATTGGCCGTAATTAATAATTAAATGCTTTTGGTTGTAATGGATTGACCTGGGCTGAACTGTTCATTAGTCAGCTAGACGTAGCGATCACTCAAACTATTTTTCCCGTGCCCTTTGCTGTCTCCCCTTGAAGGGAGAGAAAGCGCTGTGTTGTCCCTGCCGGAGCAGCAGAGCCTTACTGTCCCTGCTAATTTGGTGCCTTCAAGGAGGAGACAATAGGATAAGCTCTGTGTGGAAAGATGGAAGTCACTTTGAGAGAATGTGTATCCTGACTAATTAACTATTTAGCTGAAGTACATTGGTAATCGTTGAGGCACAACTAGAGTTTGGATGCTGGGAGAGCCCTACTGGGTTTATTTGTGTGTTGAATATTAAGTAGAAATCTAACAATTTTGGACATTTGACACATGGCAGCAGAAATGTAGGTTTTGTTATCAAAGCAAGCAGATAAGCAAAATTGTTTTTTTTGTTTCAACTCATTTTTTGTTGGGAAAATGAAATGAAAGTTTTCTGGTGAAGAAATCCCAAGAGCTAAAATTTACGGTATCAGTGTTAAGATATGCTTTTTGCTGAATGAGGTACTTATTAATTATAATAAAAGCTGAAGTTCAAGCTCCTCAGATATGTTTAATTTCATGTTTTAAATTTCTTTGTAGGCTTAGAAATAAAAGACTTGCTGGGAGTTGAAAGAAATCCTGTTTTGATTATGCATTTTACCTTATAATGTATCAATCGTAAAACTAAACTCGCTTTTGTGTTTAGCAAAAGTTCAACAAAGATCAGGGACATAAGCTTTGAAATATAAATAGGTTTTTATTTTTGTGATGTCTTAATTTTCTACTGACTTTATTCTACTACCTCCATCAAACAGCCTGCAGCACGTTTTTCTTTTGTACTTATTGTTTGTTACTTTTAATGGCTGAATTACAGGCAAAGAAAAATTGGAACCAGTGATTCAGAGGAAAGCTGAAGCTGTTATTGGCTGGTCTGAAAAGAACGGGGTGCGACTCTACATTTGACGGAATTAGTGAAAGATAGAAACTTTTATTTCTGTTACAAGAAATGCCTCAATATTTTTAAAGAAACCACTGAATGATATTGGAATCATATTTTTATTATTTCTCTCAATAGAATGAGTCAGAGATGTCAATTTTTTATTGAAAAGTTTCTTATGAGAATTTTTTGTTTCAATTACATCTAAAATATTATGAAGATGACATCTTGGGGTGTTTTCACACCTGGTTGTCCCGTAGATTCTGTTCGATTGGGGACCAAAATTACAACAATTGTTACATTTTCAGCTGGTACGGTTATTTTTCACACTGCACTGTGTTAAACGAACCAAACTCTTTAAAAACAAAACCTGTTCCCATTCTTGCCTGTAGTGGCGCTGCGTCAAGAACCAGTGAAGGAAATGACAAAAAAAAATCTGAAGAAGACATTCAATGCAACTTCCTCCTTCGCAAAATGTAAACAAAAATGGAGTGGAGTAGCATCAGATTTTTAGCAGTTGCAGGATTTCTTTTTTGTCTTTGGTAAAAATAGAAAAAACCTTGAGCTGTTACCCAGAGTCCCCTGCTCTAAAGTCAGCTTCCTGCTTTTGCAGTGCTGTCCGGTCCGCTTGGCGTTCAAACCAGATTTCATTCAACCAAACCGAGACCCAGGTTTTAGGTGGACCAGAGTTCGATTTTTCTGATCTGAATCAGAGTTTGCACATTCACGCCTCCTGAAACAAATCAGACTTTCTCGACAATAGAACTCGTGTTGACTAAACGCGAACAAACCGGGCTTGCTTGAATGCACCCTAAAATTATCTGCGTGTAACGTTAAGGCCGCTACTCTGAATAGGAGACTTGTGTGTATGGGGGAAGGGAGGTTCTGCAAGCAGACTTTATTGTAATTTTGCTATACTTTGTCCAACATTTTCTTGGCAACACCTCACAAATATACTGTTATTACATAGCAAATAATTGCTGCTTTATTAACCTTTATGACACAGAGAATGGGGCTCGTTTAAGACCACATGTATGTTTAATTGACGTTAATTTAGTTACTCTTCACTTAGATTGTTTTAGTGTGTCCCTGAGAAAAGCGCTCGCGCCGCTGAGCCAAGGTCTTAAATTGGAAGTTCTCTGCAGTCGTTCCCTCCATCTGTCCGCTGTCCTCTCTCATTAATGTGCCGGCTCTCCTCTGTTTGTTGAATAGCAAGCGGCTTCACTAATAAAGAACTCCCACTTTATTCTCAAGCCTGTAATTACTGATCTAATTTTGCCTAATAATTGCTTCATGGCAATGACATGTATATTTACTCGTACCCTCGTAGCACGCACGCACGCAAAGGCGCCGTCTTACAGTGGAGCAAATTGACAAGCAGAGGAATAATTTAAACAGACCAGTCACTTTCATCAGCCTGCTTGTCTTTTGTGCCATCGCCTGCTGCCACATCAAAGCTGCAGCAGTGTTCCGCTCAGCTGGAAACATGAATAAATGCATAACGTGTTTGTTTCTGCGAAAAAAAAAAAAAAAAAAAAAAGAAAAGTAGGTGCATTAAGGTGCTTGCAGATATGCGAGGAGTGTGGACAGCGGTTTAATCTACACAAAGGATGCATTTACTTGCTTGGTCAACTCTTTGAACATACTCCGGGTTTAATTTTGAGTGTGCATGCAGACTGTAACGCCTGTCCGGGGTTTCACCATCTACTGTCGGGCTTGTGCTGTGTGGTGCTCAAGGGCATTTGTTTGTGGGTGCAGGTTTTGTGTATGCGCTATGATACATTGTTCATCCAAGCGGCGACGCGACTGTGAAGTGCAGTGAGATTATGAGGGAGCCGTTCCTTTGTTAATTTAAATGGGTTCATGCATCATGCTTTGCGGGAGGCTGCCGATCAGAGCATTAAGGAATGGCGAACACAGCCCAGAGGTGTTTTTACTGGCACAGCAGGGTTGTGCTTGTAAAGAGGTCTAATTTTTGGCATTTGAATAAACGCCTGGCTTTGAATTCACATAAGGTTTCGTGTGTGTGTGTGTATATAAACATATATAAATAATTAGTGGGGGGGGGCAGTTGTGTGCAGATCTCTGGAATTAGGATCTACTAAATAAACCACCTACCAGCTAACTTTTTCAGATGGTTCCTCTTAAATCTGATTTAAGTTCTATTGAAGCCCACATAACCTTGCTTTATGTTGCAGTGGTTCAAAATTGATTAGATCTTAAAAGATGGAGGAGACAAAACTCTGCTTCACTTCTTTTTCTCTTTTGGAATTGACTACCATAGCTGCAAAAACGAGAAAAAGCCCTATTTGTTTTATTTTACTGTTCTGCTGAGAGCACAAAACAAGACAGAAGCAGAATAAATGGAACAAAATGAAGTAATGAGGTAAAGCGACAGTTGCACAGATGGTTTGCATGACATGCTTCAGAGAGCCAATGTTGACAAAGTACATGTCAAAAGATGGGCACGGGGTTCAGGTCGTGGACCTTTTCTCCCAGTTTTTGGTTGGTTTTAATTCAGACATGCATTATAGAGCATTTTAGAGGTAAATTAAATAACCAGTAACCCAATGTTATGTCTGCCAAGCTTTTATGGATTCATATGTACTTTTTAAATGTGCTATTACTATAGCACATGTTTGAAAAGTTAAGTTTATTTTTATATTTTGAATGTACCTTAGTGGGTACATTCCAATGTGTGTTTAATTTCTGCACAATCTTTTTCCAGTAATTTGACACAGGAAGATATCCTACAAAGCTGGCTCCCATTCTGCATTTATCAGCTGGGGAACAAAACGCTGCCATGTTTTAAAAGCAACAATATATATAAAAATTTTTTTTAAAAAAACCTCATACATGAATACCTTTCCTTCAGAAATGTGGCCTTGATTTGAATGACCTGAAAATGTTCACAGCAGCTTTTGTCATGTTGGTTTCTTTATCTGGTTTCATCTTTCTGTGCCATATGGTGGGTTGCTTATATTTTAAACATCAAAGTCTTTTCAGATTCTGATTCCTTTATTTCCTCTTCGCCCAGTGCACGACTGGGACCAGAGAATGGCCCTGACATTTTTTGGCCATGCCGGCCCACCATGATTATGTATATACAATATATGAAGGCACATGAAAAACCACAAGATATATGTTCACGTTTTGTGGATTGAAAGCTTAAAACAAAGTGCAGCACCCTGCGATTACAGGAGTAACCAAGTCTAACAATGCCTACTCCCAGGGACTTTCATATCGGTAGAGACGGCCACAGTGTCACGGTTACCATCTTTAAATGAAAGTGGATGTCAAAGAAATTTCTTTTCAGTTTTATGAAGTATGCTCTTTATACAAATACACAATTGTGCCCATAATGAAACCATGTTTAATTCAAAGCAGTGTTTCATTAATATTATATGATGATAATAACGGTAAGCTGTCACACCTGGAGACTGGAACTTTATGGCAACATAAAATAACATTAAATTGGACATCAAGTTTACTCATAGTACACACACACACACACACACACACAAGTTTGTATTTCTACCCATATTAGGACTTTGTATTGACTTCCATTTATTGTAGTAACTGCATTTATGCCTCCTAGACCTAACCATTACTAGACTGTTCCTAAGACTAACCTTAACCTAATTTACACCATACCTGGGTCCACCATTAGGCCCATATGTCTTCAGAAGAACCAACGGAGCTGCTGAAGGTTTTTTTTTTTACCTTCAGAAAGTTAGTAAATATTCCAGAAATGGTCCTAAATAGAATAACTAATGAAGCTGTCTTCACAAGGACTTTGCATTGACTTCCATTTATTTTTGAGATGAATCTCACCTGCTGACCTTTACATTACCCTAAACCTAACCATTACCAGTACATAATTCTAAACCTAACCTAAACTAAGTTCACTCCTTAGGCCCCATAAGCAGTTACACACATAGAAGTTGTGTGTTTGAGGTGTTGCCTTTAAATTCATCCACAGTTGTGCCTCAGTAGCTTAGTCATGACATCATCATCATCATGTGAGCATTCCCAAATTTTTAAAGGCTTATTGAGCTTGGTGCGTGTACATTTCTGACCTACCAAAAAGTAAGAGTAAAATATATATTTTTTCTGTCCATAATTGAATTGTTGTTTTCTATATAAATGGGTTTGTTTCCTCCTGCAGGACCCTCCAGTTCTTCCAGTTGGACAGTTCAGTGAAAAGTTTGTTCACTTCATCACTCAGTGGTGAGTTAGACTGGTGCCAATATTTTAAAATGATTTATACTTAAAATACTTTCAACTCTGTGTGCTCCAAGTTTTGGGTGATTTTATACTACATTTGTGTCGTTTTTGTGACCAACAAAAACTGACCGGCTCTGACTCCAGTGCGTCAGACTGAACAGTTCAAAATCCCGCAGGCCATATTTGTCGTGAACTGGCCAAATGATCCTGAATGAATCAAGGGTATTATAGTGTTTAATGGCATTAAAGTGCATGTTCCTGTGTGTGTGTGTGTGATTTCATTGTGTCATAGTTGGCTTGAGCCATAATATTTGGGCCTGCTAGCAATGGATTAAAAGCTGTCCCTTTGACAGTGACTGCTTTTCTAATGCGCGAGGACAAAATCCAGTGTTTACCCTTGTTTTGCCTCTGATTCATTAGCCACTTGTAACCTTTACAGTTAGGCAAACATTTACATGCACTCCCAAACCACATGCATGCTCTGTGTATGAGTGTGTGTGCTCAGTGCTCGCCGGCAGACCACGGCAGCTGCTGTTTGTCCCCCGTGGCGGCTGTATTTGCTCACACAGGACACCTCTCTGCACAGGTGCTCCGTCCTGCTTTGGTGCAGCGTTTGTACTCTACTGTCTGACTATTCTTAGACGGTCATGGCCCTTTCATTATGATACATAAAGCAGTTTCACGACTAACTGCACACAGTCCCCCGTGTCGGTCGTTCTGACGGATCACAGTAAACACAATATGGAGGACGCACACGCACACGCACACACACACACACACACACACACACACACACAAATTCTCTAATTATGTGGAATAAATTACCTGTGTTGTATGGCTATTCACACTTTCTGTTTTCAGTGTCTGTGGCATGAAGGATTTCGTAGAAAGACTCCTTTCATGTATCAATTTATTAATGAAAGTATGCATATATTAATAGAACAAAAACAGCTCTTTTGCACCTTGCAATACAGCGAATGATGACTGGATAAACTCTCCGCTTGTGTCTCTCTTTTCTCAGCATGCGAAAGAACCCCAAGGAGAGACCCGCACCTAACAATCTCCTGGTAAGTTAAACCGAGGCTGTCTGTTAAACAGTCTTCTGAGGATATAAAAACATAGTTTTTTGTTTTTGTTATAAATGTGTACAGATGGTGTTAACATTCATGTGTTCTGGTAGAGTTTCAAGTAGTTTCATCTGTGTCTTTTGGAAACGCGATTGTGTTTCTGGCAGTGATTGAGGTGTCTCGGGTCAAGGACCCGCCATGTTGGTGGTAGCGTGTGGAAACAACATGAATAAACTTTTTGCTGCCAAAGAAGGATTTCATATCGCGGAAAACCTTGAGGCAGGTTTGAGACCTCTTTCAAGAGTATTTCTTTCAATTTTTCCACTTTAAAGGCCGTCATAAGTGAACCACGCCTGGTTTCACGAGATTCACATCGTCTCTACGTTGAAAAACTTGGTTTCACAACCTTGTAAAATTTGATCAGTTGACATAAAAAGAAATTAAAATAAAAAATTAAAGCACAGTTAATGTGTCTGGCAAGCGTTGCACCCAAAACAAAAAGAAAGACAAGTAGTTCATGGCTTTATCATCTTTTTAAAACCAAAATCGGTTTTATTCAGTAAAAGTTGACTGATAGGTTTAAGTCTTAGGTAGAAACTTCTGTATTTGTTTGGGTACTTATAAATAATTACATTAAAAAATACCAGGTTTACCCAGTTATTAGCATTAACATTGAGAATAATTTCATTACAAGTTTACATCAAATAGTTGAGTTTCTTTGCACTATTTAATTCATAGTTTTTTATTCTGTTTTCATTTAGGTAAATTTTTTTAGAAAGAATAAGTAAAAGTAAAAACACATCAGTAAATGTTGTCCTTGAAATATTAGAGAAAAAAACAAATATAAAGAATCCCATTAAATCAAATTTTGGCAAGCAAGATGAGTTTTTTTTTTTTTACTCAAAAAACTAAATAACTAATTTGTTATTTTATTGCCTATTTAAGCTTTAGGGCTCATTTAATTGGGAATGATTTTGGCAATAATCAGAACAGCACCAGATTATCTGAAAAAAAAAAAAAAAAGCGACTTTGCCAAGTTTTAGCTCTTTATGTCTCGTCTGACAGCCGACGCGTCTCTGGCCCGGTGTGACCTCGACAGTTTTCTCACTACTGGCATTAGCACACGAAGCCGGACATTTACTCTAACGGGCTTTTAAGAGTTGCAACACAGTCAGGATTCTGCGTGAGGGAGCAATGACAGCGACTTGCAGGTCCACAGAGAAACGAGTGCTGAAGGCTGGCGTTGCGAGAACAGAGTGCTGCAAGGTGTAAATGCAGAGCCGCTAGCAGATTGCATGTTCTCAGTCTCGCACCAGAAAGGGGGAGTAAAGTAAAATGTTGGTCGAACAGGGATTTCAGATTTATTTGCTGCTTTAAATATCGATTTCCGTTCACGCGGAACTTTCCATCGGAAAATAAGTGCTGCTTCTTGTCGTTCTCACGAATTTTAACCTCTTAGCCATTTTTTTTATTGTGTACAACAAAGCGCACGCAGCGAGTTTTTAATTTATAAAACTCACCAATTAGATATCAGGTTGTAATGTTCCCTTCACATTGAACTCAGGATTGAAGATTCGCCCAAAGCTTCACTCTGACCCCACAGACTTGTCCTCATAGTTCATCCTTGAGCTTTTTTTTCCCCCTTTTGTTTTGCCCTGGATAGTGTCTCTGATGCCCCACTTGTCCCCAAGCACAGGGTGTCCCCACTCTCTCCTTCTTCCTTGTGTACAGTCACAGATTACTGGACCTGATAGCTACTATCTTTGTCTTTCAGTAAGTTAGTATATATATTCCTTTTATAGTCACAGATTTTGTCCTTACAGCTTTCACATTCTTTGGGTCGGGTCAGTGCTGTTCCAATGCAGCTGTTTACGACGTCGTCGTTCCTGTCGCAGTTTCTCTTTTTTTCTTCTCGTTGTAACACGCTCATCTGTGATCCCCGAGCTGTTTGTTGAATTTTCTCTATTTCTTCCCCTCCATCCTGCTCGTCTTCTACTTTACTCATATATTTCTTTCCTTCCTGTAGGCCTTTCATTTCTTTTCCTGCATGATGAACTGAGATACAAGGTCACGGATGCCTGCCTCTGTGTCACCACTGTGCTGATTGTCTTTCTCTCTCCTCGTCTTCATTGGCCCTTTCCTCTGCACCTCTCATTCTACGTCTCCATTCCTCCAGCCTCCTGAGTACATTAAAACTCTTTTCCTATTCTATCTGTATGTTAATGCACCAAGTCACCGCTCCTCTTCCCTCCTGTGTCGCACACAAAAAGTGCAACCATTTACTCTCACTTTTTTTTTTGTTTTTTTTATCTATAGAAAGTAATGTAGAAAATCACACAATAGCGCAGGGACTGAGCAAATAATGTTGGTTTATGACTGTATACACTCACCTTGCTGCTATTTGTTTATCATTAGCTTTCAGCTTGTGTTCTCTCTTATCAGTGGCGTAGATATTCTCGATGCTATTGTTGTTTCTGGGACTACATCCCATTAGATGCTCTTTGACGAGACAAACCTTTTCATCCTGCTGACTTACTTTGTCAATGTCCTAAATTAAGGCAGCTATTGAAAGGAGGTATATTTACTACACAAGACAAATGTCTGAAAGAGCATTTACCTCAGCCAAGTCAAACCCAGTTCAGACCAATACACCTCTGTGAGAACTTTCTAGAAAATGCTGCCGTCGACTATTACTTTATCACAAAACCTGAAACATTTGTTGGCAGTTTTATCCCTCATTTAGTTCATCCAGGTGCATTTATCCCACTTACCATTTTCAAATGTAGCCCAACAAAGATCAGGCTTAGTTAGCCCTGTACTTGTAAAATGCGTTTTGCAGCTTTTATATAATGTATATATTGAAACGAAATACCTGGCTGGAGCCTGAGGGAAGGTTTCGACGAATTCACGAAATGGAGATGTGCCCCAGCAAAGGAAAACCTGGAGGTCAGGTACCAGAAAAATAGCCTCATCATATAACCAGACAGGGAGTACCTCTATTTTCGGACATTCATTATTTACTTTCTGGGTACCCGCTTCGGCTTCTGCTCCAGTTTCAGTCCGATCTCTCAGCTTGGTCTCTCCTGGCTCACACAGCTGCTGTCTGCCCAGGGAGTTCGCTCTGAGACAGGAAGGCTGTTGGATATTTTGTTGTTGCTCTCTTGGAAACCAGAGTTGCAAACAATCCTCTCCTTACTGTTTACTTGGCTCATGACAGTAGCATCTAACTCAACATTCAATAAAAGAGCCACAAAGAGGGAAAAAAGCAAATATAAGTTGTATGACTAGCAAAACTATAAAAACGTATGACTTGTAGCCCAGAAAATACAGTAAGCTGAATAAAACAATTCAATCGAATTTCAACTATGTTGATCCACACTTTTAGTCCAGCTGAGCGGACAGAAATGTCCTCGCACTCTACTGACTTTGTGCTCAAGAAAAATGCACAAAAAACAGTGTTTTTGCCACATCTACATTAGACAGCATTAAGAAAAATAGATTCTGTTTTTACAAACCTATTTGTTTTCCAGATTATAAGCAGGAACTGGCCCAAAGCAGATGTCAGGGACTCTGAGTACAGTGTAATTACCAGAGAATAAAAGGACAATTACTTGGTCACTATTCTTATTTTTACAAAAATAGGTATGTTTAAGGACATGTTTGTGTGTTTGTTGGCAACAAAACACTGAAGTCTCTAGCTAATGTACTGTATATTCCTATGAAAGTTTCATTTAACTAAGGTGATGAGAACTGAATGTGTTGTCTTTGGGAGTTTTGTTAAATCTTGTAATAACAAGGGAACACTGTCATGTCAGCCATTTTTCTCAGCCCTCTGGCTGTTTGCACTCGAACATAAAACTTATTCTCTGTTTTGAAACCACACATCCTCTTCCCGCTCCTCAAGATGACCGTCCACACACCAACAGTCTGAGCAAAGCTCCAAGTCACACCACTTTGTTGATGTCTAACAGACACGGATGTATTTTACCTTAAGACTATTAAGTGTAGAAAAAGAAAATGCAAAGTAAAAAGTTAAGCTTTACATCAACATTGCAACATTTCTTGCTTTAAATGATCCGGATAATGCTCCTGCATACTGCTCTCAAAACATGGGGCTTTCCTCACTCAGTCAGCTGGATGTCTGACCTGCAGCTGGTCATGCAGCGTGCCGTAAAAAGCATTTCAGTTTCTCTCAGACGGCATCAAAAGTTAACTCTGACTCTATTAAACCAAACAAAAATGACCACGTAAAGCCAAAGTTAAACTTTTATTTTTGTTGAGCAGAAGAACATATATGTGTCATTCAGCAGCCGACAAACTTGGCTTTTCAGAGAAGTGAACTAATTGCCTCTCTCTGTCTTTTGGAATAGATTATTTTCTTCTATGGCTCTTAATTTGTGCATCATAATATAAACATTAACAATTCTGTAGGCCACTAGTCATCTGCTAGTGACTCGTGTACAAGTGAGATTTTGGTTTCATGCTATAAAAAAATAAATGGGGATAAAAAGACACTACTATGAGGTCTGACCTGCTGATTTAGGTTTTCTTTAATAACTGCAACATTATTATAAAACGGATACTATGTCCTAAAAATACATATTTTTTCAGCCTTGATTTAGTTTTTTGTATCGCCACGTTGCATCTCCGAACTATCCTGAGTTTCCTGTAGTGGTATAATCGCTAAAGTTGACGCATTCCACAATAAATTGTTCATTCATTTGAAAAGATCAACAGGAATATTAGATACACATGTGTACTTGCATGTGAATGAGTCTGAAAATTTGCTGTTAAAACTCAGATCCACAACGTCTGACACTTCAAACTCCACTCATCTCAGTCAGTCAACAATCTTTCCAGGAATCCGGTAGTGTCAGTGGTTTGATCAGAATAAAAGTGTCTCGATCAACAAATTCCTAAAATGACTCCCTTTGTGAGTTTTTTTAAGAGTCACCAAAAGCACTTTGCTGTGATCCCATTGGAAGATATTTCTCGATGCTTCTTTCCAAGAATGAATATAACGAACCTTTCTACAGCTTGCGATTTTCACAGCATCGTTTCAGCGCCCCGTTTCTCTCTCTTTCCTCTCGGTCCCTTGGTCCTCCGCGACAACCTTCGCCTTTTAGCGCCCTTGTAAACGCAGCCCGTCCATTCTGCTCGTCTATTCTCCACCGTCCATGTGTACGCTGGCAGATACACTCAAATTTCTCAGCCCCAGAGAGACCAGATGAGCCCCTCGGTTTTTCACAAAAGAGCCCCCTCTTTTCTCGTACTCGCCTCCAGGTTAATTTTGACTTGCACAAACGCACACATTACTGGGGGGGAAAAAAGGAGCCATTGAGCTTTATTTTTTTCCATAGCACATTGAGATCTCATGCACATTTTTTTTTAGATCTTTTAGATCTGATGCACATTGTAGCTTTACTTTATAGTGCTTTAATATTCATGCTGTGACCTGAAACAATTTTTTTTTTCTTCAAAGCAAGAACTAAATGATAAATCTGATTCTCCGTTTTCTTTTTTGTTTCCAAGAATTTCTTGTTTTAGGAGGGATTTTTATCATGAATTATAGTTTTTGAAGAAGTAGTTTTAAAGTTTTAAGCTTTTCTCTCTCTGAAAAAAGCACACGTCTGAATGTTGACATCAGTACATGTGCGAAAAGGCTTTTTTTCACATGCGTGCTTTTATATCATCGCACCTCCTGTGTCTAATCACTGGTGTCATCTCCCTTCTAAACTTTTCTGTCAGCGCCTTCCCTGATGCATGTTTTCACATTTCACCCCTGGGTTTTCGTTGATGTAAACCCCATTGACACTTTGGGTTTTTGCAGCTGTTGTCAGTTTTTGTATAAAAACTGAATTTAGAACCACCATAAAACTTATCTTATAATGAAGATCAAAGCTAAAAAGCAATTTAACAATAATTGCTAGTGTATAACAATTGCTAGTTATACACTAGCAATTGTATACTTGCGTAGTGGTTTGAAGTTGTTGAGATAATGCAAAAATGATTTATCAATTGTATTTTAAAATACAACTGATAAAAAAAAAAAAGAAAAGCTAAAGCACTGAGGCAGTAACCCAGAATGATCCAATCATTTCTGAAAGTGTTATGTGATGTAATGGCCGCTGCAGTGTCAAAAGGGCAACAAGCATTGGTGGGGGTCCATGTCAAAAAATGGCTTCTTATAAATTATAATCTTAAAAATCTGAATCATGAAAACCCACATTAGCAGCCTTTTGGTGGTGCATGCCACTTCTGAGTACATTTCTCCTGCACCATCTGATTTTCAAATGACATCTCTTCAAAAAAAAAAAAAAAGCATATAGGATAGTAGACCAGGGATTTGTGCTTCAGCACTTAAGACTTTCTATGAGTGTCCTAATCAAAGGGTGCGACGGATGCACTGTGGAGTTGCTAAGGTACATACATACATTGCTCAAAAGTGGCATAAAATATAATCTGTCCAATGCACCACAAATCCATTCAGTCAGATTCAAGGACTCATAAAGTGCTTATTATCAAATGGTTGACAACCAAGGGATCCAGTAGATGCCATATAACACCCAAGTTCCCTATCTACAGTAATTATAGGGTCCTTGGGTTAAACCCACCATTCCTGTACTTTTTATTGGACTTTTCTCCATCAAACTTTGCTTGATCTGTTGTTTAGGCTGGTCTTCCATAACAGCGTTTTTGTAACGGTCCACGAGGAGTGCAGGCGGTGCTAGAAGACCACCAAGGTAGAACGTGGAGGCAGGTTTTTTTCTGTTTGTATCGCTAAATGTTACACCCGCTTCTGAGACGCACCTGAAATAAGAATTTCTAAGGTCAAACGTAGCTGTGCGAGTTGTCTACAAGGAATCCAATTCCTCTGTAGGTTCTTCTGTGACAAATTGTTCTGCTGCGACATTCGCTGTTTAAAATCAGAGCTCCTGGGAGCCCTGTGCTCCTTAAGCGAGGGTGTAAAAGATTAATTCTTCACGTCCAAATCCTCTCGAGGCACCCGGTGCACAGAGGTAGATCTGCGTCTTAGCGTTGGACAGGGACGGAATTGTGCATCGGGAAAAGGGGTGTGTGGACATTAAATGCACAGATTATCGGACGTTGAGGGTAAATGGCGTTGTAAGACACCTCAGAGAAGTTTGGATACATCATAGGTTGGACACGCCTAACGCCGACAAGTTTCCAGTGGGATGTAGTGATTAGCATGCAAATCCGTAAAAACCTAGTTATTCTATCTACCTCTTCACCTTTTTCTCTCTCTCACATACACACACACACACACACACTCGCCATGTTGTCTCCAACACCATTCTAATGAGGTGATGACCAGTCCCTTGTTATAATTGCCCCAAACTGCTTTTAATTTCATCTCGGCGTATTAATCATGCACAGAGTTATTTAAAATCGCATAAATTAATCTTGGATTAAACAGACCCTTCAAAGGCTTCAAACAATTAAAGTGTTAGGTAGAATTTCCCCTGGGTTTGGGTCATTTCCTTCTGAGCAGAGCAGTTGCAGGTGATTATCCCGGTTTGATTTGGCAAGACGGTGATTAATGTAACTTTTAAACGAGTCCTTCTACCCGTCTCACCTCTGACCCCGATTTAATACGGCGGAAAGTCCATCACCTTGAATGACCTGATCCAACGAGGAATTATTCACTCTGCATTCATAACTCTTCTAATAAAGGTTTCAAACGTAATTTAAGGTGCAGGTAATTTAATTATTACATGATCATGTTTTTGAGGAGGGAGAGGAAAAATCTGGAGCCTTTTGTTTTTATAGTCCAAGGCTATTTACCCAATGAGGATTAAAAGATAAAAAAAAAAACAACTAAAAAATAATAGAAAAAAACAAGAGATAAAAAATTCTTGTTAAAGTTTCTACTTCCTTTTCAGTAAGTGGTAGATTAAGGCTCCTTGGACCATTTACATTCTTAAGCCTCCTTTTTTTTAAACATTAACCAAAAACAGTTGAGGGCCACAAACTGAATTCGACTAAAAATATGAATAAAAATTTAAATAAACATAATAAAATAGTAAATAAATAGGCTTAATACCAATATAAGTATTAAGTACATTTGATTGAGGTTTAAATAACTCTTAAAGTCCTAAACTGTTTCAGTAATTGAATATTGCATAGTTCATTTGTGCCAAGAAATAATCTGAACGGTGGCCTCTCTCATCTGCATGTTGCTACTCATTTGAAACGTCACAGATAATCTATTTGAAAATCCAGTGAAAATATTACATTTTGTTTTCAACTTTTGTATTGTACTGATTGTCAGATTTCAGATTTTTATCGTTTCTACCCATTTACTGCGACCATTTAAAACAATTAGACTCTCCATCCCAAGATTAAGACGGCCCTTCTTTTGCAACTCAACATTAATTCACTGAATTTATTCTTGAAATCCTTTTAGGAGTCTTAGTTGATTTGTCAAGTTCTTGTTCTGAAATCAACTCAATTTCCTTACATTCCTGTGGTTTTGTCTAAAGCTCCAATAGAGCAACTTTTAAATGAGGAGACTTCTACTAACTCTATGTGGGAAATTACATTTTTTCAACAAAATGTGAATTGATTTAGTTCAGGAATAAATAGTTTTAGTCTTTCAAAAGTGTAGCAAAGTGGATGATTTTTGTTTTTCATACAAACGAGGATGTAGTCTTCATATTTCAATCATTAATTTTCATAAAGGCATTAAGCCTGAAAGTGTTTTTTTAATTGCATCTGGATTTACCAGGTTGTATTTATACAGGTTTTTTTTCAGTCAAAGGGTTTTAACATATGGACTTAAACATGCATTCATGTTGTGCTTCTCATTGTACATACAACACGTTTTGTTTCTAAGATTTGCCGCGGTTCAGAGTTTGACCTTTGGTCAAACCAGCGCATTTCCCCACCTCGTCATGGTGTGCATGCTGCATATGCACTGGTGCATTTTGACAGCCACCTTCATCCAGGTCAGACTCCGGCAGATTCCTCCGGCATGTCGGGGTTAATTTCTGGAGCGGAGGTTCCAGAGATTGATTTAAAGCAAGAGAAAAGGAAAGCGTCACTTAGGACTTCCTCTTTATTCTTGTATCACTTGTTCAGTGCAGAGACAAAGAAGAAAGATTGATGAGATGGATGAACAGCTCTTAGAGGGGCACCCAGGAGCGTCCGCTGTGCGTGCGGAAGTGTGTGTCTCTCGCTGACACACACGCTCGCACTGATATGACAGTAATTAACCTCAGACTGTGTTAACCCTAGCTGCCCATTAGAAGGGCAAAAGGATTGATGGGGCTTGTGCCAGTCCTTTACAGTCCGTACACTTTGTTCACAGTCAGAGCACTCTGAAGTATGCAACCGTTTCCTCCATTGTGGTGAGTTACAACGTTAACTGTGAGTAAACCCTGATGAGCAAGCAAGCAGCAACAGTGTTCAGTCTGAATTTGATTTTAGAGAATTTTCATGCCCACATATTTCCCTGTGTAGCCAGAAATGGACCAAAAGGCCCCTGGGAGGCGGGAAGTGGAGCATCACCACCAGTGTGTCCTACTTCTTTGCTAATTTTACATGGTGTGAACCTGTTTGTTTGTTGCTGAGAGGTGTTTAATGAGACCACAGTGAAAAACTGACAGCAAACCTGCAGCAGTATATAGAAAATGGCCAATGGAAAGCGGTTTATCCTTTAACTAAAACAGCTTTAAACAATAAGTTTGAATACATGGTGAATGATAGAATTGTGTCGTTAGTCGGGAAGCTTAATCTTCTAAACATTGAGAGACATTTTACTTGTATTCTTGCTTTTCATGTTTTCAATAACCAAAAATAAGAAGGGGACTGATGACACCTAACCTACCTTTTACCATTTTCACCAACTTTGATCGGACCCAACCTCATTATTTAGGGTTTACTTGGACCCTTTCCCCTCCGTTTGTCCCATGGCATTTAATTCATGTCTGGGTTAATTTACATGACTCTCCTTCAAGAAACTGATAAATCACCAATTGTGACTTAGAACTGCTGTGTAATGCGGGTTTGTGTTGTGTATACGGGTATTGAATCTGCAACAGATATCAACTCTACGCTTGTTGAAGTACAAAATTACTGCCAAATGTGCCCTAAAAAGGCTGAATCTACTTTAATGTGTTTAAAATGTATTTAGATTTTTTAATATTCCAGTATACTGACAAAAATGTATAAATGACACACAGCAGTTGTGGAAAATGATTAGTTTTGGCACAACGCTGTCCAAACATAGTTAGGAAACAGCCAAAAGTCGTCTCATTGCAAGTATATGATGTTGAAACTCAATTAGAACTTCGGATAATAATTTTCTTTTTACAAATATCAGAAGGAAATTGCTCAGGAATTTGTATTTTTGTGTTAAGATTAAAATGGAGTCATTTTCATGCTATCATTTTCCTTTTCGGCTTGCTGTGAAGAGCTGCGATGATACTGAAATCAGTTCATTAGTATTCAGCAAATTATAATGATAACACTAAGTATAAAATGTCTTAAGCTGGTACTTTTTTGGATTTGTTATAGTGTTTAGGAATAGCTGATAATTAACCTTTGTTTTAGCGTCATTGATCATAGAAGACACTCGCTTTGGACATTTTCTTCCCACTAAGTACAACTCGGTTCTGTTTGCATTAGACTATTACTTATACATATCCTCATATAAATGCTTAAAAAACAACTATCATGTTAACTGGTTTCCTCTCTTGTCTCCTAAATATTGAGTGAGACACAGAGGACTGCTGCATATTCGCATATTTTTCTTTGAAACATAACTCCAAATTATTTGCAAAAGACTATTTATGGATTTTTCTGTAGAGCACGTCTAATATATGAAATAAAATGTGGCTTTGGAAGCTGACATGCCCATTAATTCTACTTGACACGCTATTGGCTGGGGTTGGTAAAGCTGCCAATCCAGGAGTGTCATTTATTTTCCTTAACACTGATTGGCTGTAAGCTAGAGTGTAGAAATAAGGAAGACTGTAGATATTAGTTTCTGTGACAGTCCTGAGGCTGTTTCCACTGTGCTTATTAATACACAATATGGTATATTTGGTATCTGAACTATTAAAATCTTCTGATCACAAATATCAATTGTAATCCTACTTGATTCAAATCTGTTTTCAAATTCTGCCAAACACTTTACCTCTTGGCTTTCTCGCACAGCATCACCAAGACGTGTGCTCCATCTAGACGAGACCAAACAACAGTCTCCATCTTTTTTTTTTTTTTTCTCTGATCGATCTCCTTGTTAGGATCTACACTGTGCACCACTGACATCGTGATCTCTTGTTGTTCTGGTCAGATGTTTGTTGAAATCAGTGCTGACAAGTTCATTAAAGCTTCCTGGTGAAACCGCTGCTTATGTAATTGGACATTGAGACATCTCAACCAAAACTCCCGGTCAGACCCAGTTGATTTGTTTCATTTACAACCTGCTCCCCTTTCATCCCTGACCTCCGGGCGACCTCCGCGACCCCCGTGGCTTCTCTCTGGAAAGCTGTCGAGGGGGATTGGGTGACCGGGTTCGCTCCGACTGAGATATCACATGTGACATCTCTCTTTCCAGTCCTGCTGCAAGCCGGCGCTGTTCAGCAGCCTTTACGAGCCGTCAGTCACCAGGGGGAACATATGTGTTTTGATTTGTTTGCTCCGCTAATGAAAAGCAGTCAGAATTATTCTGAATTTCATTTTTGAAGCGTTTTTATTTATTTTGTTTATTATTATTATTTTTATTACACATCTCGGTTTATGTCTTGATACAGCTCAAGAAGGTCGTTAAACCCAGGATGTTCTCTGGGACGCCGTCGCTTCAAATCTGTCGCGCATTAATATTTAACAGGTTTTATTGCTGTTCTTGTTTACTTTATTTGGATTTTATCAACATTTCGTGGTCCATATTTGGGGATAAGCACAAATCTCACACCCTTCTGCATAAAGGCCTAATAACGTTTGCGACTCCCGTCTGTTCAATAATAAAAAATAATAATGTGGAGTTTAGTGAAAGAAACCTAATGGCTGCTAGACGTGTCTTTGTTTTTGTGAGGAAGCTCATTACCTTTGATTTTACAACCAACCCGTTATTTTACCCCCTAAGCGTTACTGTGGAGGTCATGCGCAGATATTTAGTGAAACTCGGACTGTCATTTCAAAATAAAACTAAACCAGTGTAACTTCTAAAGCCTTACACTGCAAAAAAAGCACACAATCTCACAAGGTCATTTTGGTCTGTTTTCTAGTGGAAATGTCAACTCATGAAATGCTTGCATCTCTCCCGAAGACGTTTTTCCGTCAGTCCTTTCTAAGCTGCCGTTGTTTTCCTGCTTGTTCCTGTTTCTGCAGGACCATTCCTTTATAATCCAGTACAACGACGGGAATGCCGAGGTGGTGTCCATGTGGGTCTGCCGCTGTCTGGAGGAGAGGCGATCTCAGCAGGCTCAGTGACACGTCCGGCGTCCTCCTGTTGTCCAGACGTTTACTCACGGGGACATCTGACACCAAACCATGAGCACTTACGAAAGCCTTCAGGGTCAAGTACGTCCACATGCACTGCATTAACAACTGGGTAACAATTGTTACATACTTTATTTGAGAATTTGTTCATTTAAAAAGACTCGGTCGACGAGACACGGAGGAGCTCGTATCCCAAGACGGTGTCCCGGACTTCGTGCAGTCCGAGCTTCGCTGTCTCAATCTCCATCTTGTGAAGCAGATGCTCTGCCATGTTTTTTTTGTTATTATTATTTTTGGATAATTCAGAAATCCTCAGAATTGACTCAAAAGATCAGAGACAGTAAACAACTTTGCAAAAAGACCACGAGTGGCCGGCGGGGTCTCGCTTTGCTGAGCACGGCCTTCAAGTGAATGTCAAAGTTTCCTCCTGTGAGTAACTGCTCGTCTTCTGTGCCTGGTTTCCCTGTGCTTTCATTTATTACCTCAGCAACTTTAAGTTGTCATTTGATATTTGCCAAAAAAAAAGAAAGCAAGCTCCTATTTGTGCTTCTGGTCCAGGACAAATGTTTCTCTTCAAACCCAACGGAGAAAAAAAAAAAAAGAAAAAGATGCCAATGGATGTTTGTTTTTTTTGCCTCTGTGTGTTCTGTGACATTTTGCCGTCAGAGACCAGTCGCTCTCAGAGGTATGTGCGCAACACATTTGTTTGACTGTTGGGAATCAGCGAGCTCACCAACTCTCCACGAATGAAGAGAAGGATCATGCGCTGCGTTTTGGGATGGAAGGACGTCTCCACGTTTCTCACTCGACACCTTTTTCAATCCGCCTCCGAGGCGATGGCGTTCATCTGCCTCTGACTGTCATGGCCGCTCGTTTCAGAGACTCATTTCGTCTCTGAAACCTTCAGAAGCCACAGACCAAGACAGGCATCAGTCTCATGATTTTAGTCTTCAGAAGCAGCACTAATGTATTGCAAAATAAGCTCATAACGGTAAAAAGAAAAAAATTCAACTGTACTTTATTTCAGTTTAAGCTAGTTTAATGTATGGTTTCCTCATATTTTTTTTTTTATCAAAGCTCTGAAGTTATTGTTAGGGAGGAAGTAATTTCCCAAGCAGGTTCCTCTCACATGAGCTCAGAATAAAACCCTAGACTCTTCATCGCTTCAACTTATTAATCAATTTGATTCATTTTATCCACATTGTAACCAAGAGGCCCTTATTCCAAAAACAATTAAAAAAGTGATTCTCATATTTTATAAAGACAGAATAAACACAATTGTATGTAGTTCAAACATTTACCGGTGTTAGTTTGGAAGGTTACAGACCATAAAAACTCAAAACTTGGTTCTTTAAAAATTTATTATAAATGCCAAAAATCAGGCTTGGATTTGGAAAGTTGATTTCAGTTGTGAAGAAAAAATATACCTTTGTTTGGTCTCAACGATATTTTTTTGCAGTGTTGGAGAGAAGAATTTTAAAAATATATTGTATTGTACTTTCAGCAGGTTAAGGTCAATGATTAGCCTAAAAAAATCAAATGAGGACCAAAGTTTCACTTTATGATGAAGCCAAACTACCCAGACCAACCTGGACCTCTGTGACCCTTTAACCTAAAATGGTAACAATAAAATTAAGTCTATAAGGGGAAAATAATTCCTTCACAGCTTTATATATGCAGACTTTACATTTGAAAGAAAATCAGTGTATGATCCTGGTCATTTTCTGGTAACAGTTGGCAAAATTATTATCGCAAATTAAAACTTTCAGTCAGAAAATATATATAGCAAATATATGTTAGAAAAGTATATATCTACTTTTCTAACAGCTGTGGGCCATCTGTATGACATTACATCAGCTTTAACATAAGCAGACTTTACGCTCAAACAACAGACACCAGTTCAGTTTAGAGATAGTTTTCTGTGTCATGGTAATGAAAGCAACACCTTTATTATTTTTAATCCGCCATGAAAGGGGCCTTTGTTTTTCTTACCTTTTCAGTCTGCTGACTGAAAAGCACCACCTTTCTGCCCTTTTTTAATGTTTTTTCTTTTTCCCACATTAAAAACCACAAAGCCTTGGAAAAGCATTGAGATTCAGCAGAATTATTAATGCTGTGATGTTACTGATGACCTTTTTTGTCTAGTTAATGTTGGCACATACTCCAGATATACTAAATAAAATATATTTAAAGTGTCTTGGAGTCTTTTTGTGTGCTTTATTTTATTTTATTTTTTATTGTCTGTCTTGATTTTAAACTTGGCTTAAATAAAGTTTAAAATCAAGACAAAGAAACATATCTTTTTGGGGAAAAGATGAGCAATAAAAACTAGTTTAAAAGCCGCAGTAGTGCTGGGTTTTCTTTTTCATTTAAAAGCTAACAGCAGTTTTTGACATGAATCTGTACTTGTATTTTTAGGACCAAAATCTGTTACTTCTCTCTCTTTTTTTTTGCAGTAAGCAAAGAAAATTCTGTCCCAGAAAGTGAAGGTGGGATGTGTTGTCACAGCTAGAGGGAACATTTGAAAATGGGCCCAAGAATGAAGCCTTGAGGAACGCCACATTGAAGCTTTGTTCACAGATTCACATTTGCCACAAAAAAAACAGACGTTTGTTTTAGTATATTAGGTCGAGTTCATTTACATTGGTTAGATTTTCTTGAAAGGAACTGGATTTTATGCATAACCCATAAAAAAAGAAGTCAGAGCAGAAGCTACGTGTTAGCCTAGCTTGTGTTGGTTTTACTGTAAGTATAGGATCATTGTCCAAAGCGACTAGCTGTGGCCAGACGCATAGATTTATCCAGGTTTCAGTGTTCTCCATCTTTCTCATTATGTTCATCTTTAAGCATTTGATAAGACTGGCGGCAAAACAGCTAGTACCTCGTTCTTTAGTCTGAAAATCTCACCTTGACTCTTCCAAGCAAAACTTTTGTTATTATGCTCAGAAGCTCAGTTTTTATCTGTCACAAATCTTAGTTAAGCCGAATGTGTTGATTTTGAGGCGAGAATGTGCAATTCTAATCTTTTAATCCACGTTCCAGGTCATTGCAGTTGTCGTACAATCGCTTCACCCTAAGAAGTGAATTTTTAAGCCCCAAATGAATGACGTTCAAGCTGTGATGAGTGGCTGAAAACTTTTAAAGCAAGTGTTGAAAAAATGACAAACTGACTCTTCTGCAGGACAGTTTTTTTTTTTTTTTTTTCTCTGTTTAGCTTCTGTTGTAATTCATGCAGACGGCGACGAGCCTCAGCTGGTCTTTATTAAAATAAAACAAATAACAGTCAGCATTCAGAGAACGGCCTTCACTCTTAGCATGGCCTTAAACGCGGTGGAGAAACCCCCATTGTCTTCAATATTCTGAAATTTAGCCGTCTTGTACTGGAGTGACCTAAATCTGTAAGCACTTTCCATGAGTTCAGTTGTAATTTGCATTTCATAATTAATCTCAGTCCACCTTTAATTAACACCTGATATATTCTTGATAATTAATTCCCGATGTAACCTGTGAGAAGCGGTTCAAGGTGCGCAGATCTCGTCCAACCGAACGATTGTGTTCGCGCGAGGCTGCGTTTTCGCCTGAAACGACAAGGACGCGCTGTGTTTTCTTTGTCTCCCGACTTGAAAAGCTTGAATTGAAACAATCTATTATGTCTCCGTACACGTGTCATGACCAAAAACTCTCCTCTTACGCGGCTGAACTTCATTAACTTCTGAAGGGAGAGGCGTGTGCAGTTTCATTAAAGAAGTGAAGGTGACGCAGCGCAGGAGAGCTTTCACCTCGAACCCATCGGTTTAGCATCGGAACGACCTCGCTAAATAACTCCGGTGTTTTTCTCACAATTCATCTGAATGCAGTGGAAAAAAAGAAGTTGGGCCGATGAATTAACGGTGTTCAGAATGCAAAATGAAGAAAGAAAGAAAGAAAGAAAGAAAGAAAGAAAGAAAGGAAGGAGGAAAACATTTTTTAACATTAGTCGCGTATTAAATTAATACAATAGATTCAAATGTATTCACTCAAATCTTTTTATGTGGAAAAATTAAGAGCAAATAGGGTCGAGCTTATTTTTGAAAAAAGTTGTATTTTTATTTTTTTTTTCAAACAAAAGCCGAGAAAGAGAAGGAAGGAAAAACAGAGTGGAACGGAAAACAAGTTGGCGCTCCGACAGGTGTAATGTCAATGTCATTTATTTGCAAAAACGATTAAGGATTTGATGTGAATGTGCCGTCGCCGCAACTAAATTCAACTAATTTCTATCAAAACTTTTATTTTCCCACAATTTTCATCCTCTTTTGTCCAGACTGCAATACACCAAGAGGTAATGAAAGGACTGCGGGGGAAATTTTAATCATACAGTCTAATCCCTTTCACCTGCGAGTTCGCCAAGGTTCATTAAGCAACACAATTTGTTGAATATGTTTTTTGATATAAAATAAGTTGCCTGAAACTGAGTGGCTTCTGTGCGTGGATATGAGCGTTAGATGTTAGTTATAGATGAGGCCACTCAACAAGCTGCTGCTGCCATTACTACTTCTTTAGTTTTTGTTTGTTTTTTTTCTGAACATAGGAAGCATTCCTCTGTCAGTGCTTCCTTATGTTGTTCGCACTCGGCCAGGTTTTGGTTCTGCTGAAGGTTTCTTACTGTTAACGGGGAGCTTTTCCTCTCTACTGTAGAGAGGAAGTCATGCTGCAAGTCAGTGACTCAATGAAATCTGCTGGATTTCCTTTGATAGAAAACTTTTTAACCAATTTGAATAGTAAACTGAACTTAAAATATTTTACAAAAACGTGTTTTATCCATATTTATTAAAACTGTCACCATGTTGTGACAGTGTGGTATTAAATAGATGATCTGTGGAAAACAATCAAGCTCCTCCCAGTGCTACTATTGAAGCCAAAAACAACCAGTGAGGGGAGGGTCTTAGTGCTGTCAATCATCTTTGTGTATGCGCTGCACAAAGTCCTAATGGTGGAAAAGAACCTACTGTTAGAGGAAAACCATTGATCCGCCGTCTGTCATCAGTGGCCATGCTAACTAGCTTTAGCATTCATGGCAGGCTGTGCTGTGGTGAATCAGCAGTAGCTTAGCATAAAGCTGATTGACAGCGCTAAGATCCTCCTCCTGGCTCTCACTAGTTGTTTCTTACTGGGTGGTGTATTCCTGCAGTTATTACTGGCAGCACTGGGAAAAGTTAGAGGAGCTAGCTAGCTTTTCAGAGTGTCTTATACTGTAACAACATAATGACAATTTCAACAAATGTGTAAAAATATACTTTTTTTAATAAATATTACTGTAGTTTTAACTGCATTGTTTGATAACTAGGTTCATATGGAATGTATCATCGGACTGAATTAACCTTTTTTTCCTCTTTTGTTTTGATAGACATTATAAACTGGCACCATAAATTGAATCCAGTATATGAAAAATTTTAGCAATTTTTTCAAACTTTAATTTCACACTTTTTTTGTTAATTTCATTATAGTAAATTACTTAATATTGCTTTCATTGGTCTTTAGTTGCATAAAAAGATACGTGTTTTCAAAGCTGGTGGTTTGACTCATATAAACAGACTTCCTTGTTGCCAATTTGTTAAAGTCCAGATGATCGTTACCGTCTGAAAGCTGAGTTCACGAAGTTGGTTGGAGGCGCACATAAAAATGTACTTAAAGGTCATCCACGATACAAGAGATCAACAATTGAATTCGACCATGATCTTGTTGTTTGAATTGCAATGTGTTATCCGGTATATTTTAAACTAAAGTAGTGGTCACAAATGTAAAATTGATTCTGTCATTTGTAGACTCAACAGTGGTTTATCTGCTGTTTTATGTCTGAATGATCCATAGCTACATAAAGAAACAAAACATATTCCTTTTAAGAATAAGTTTTGAATAAAGAATAAAGAGCTAAAAATTTGAGGTCATGCAGAAATATCGATCAAGCATGTTGTAAAGATTTTAAGAAAGTCTCCCTTTGAAGCCAAAAGTAAAGGGACAACGTATGGATCAAGGTACTTTTTCACGCTCCATTCAGTCGGTCAACTGTCCTCTTTGCCCTTTCAAATTTTAAACCTTACAAATATTTCAACATAAAGTTTAATTTTTACCTTTGCATTCACATCCACTCCTTATAGTTGATCAACTTTTGAGTCATCAAGTTGAACTTTAAATCGCACGTTGAGATGACACCATATTTTTATTCGAACAAACCCCGGTTCCTTTGTCTTTGCAGCTCCATACTTTAGCTCGCCGTTAAATTACACTTTTCTGCAGATGGAGACCTTGCACTTTACTTCTTATGCAAGCTTTTGACTGAAATTGGTTATGCTTTCATTGACAGGTAGCCTGAATAATTAACTACATCAGGACAGGCTTTTCAGAGCGCCGACACACACAGAACAATGTGTGTTTTATACGTTTCTAAATTAACTCCAGAAAGCACAAGGCCAGGGTCACTTCAATGATCTATACTTCTATACAGATGCTCTTTATTTACACTTTTTTTTCGCTAAGTATGGAAGCAGTCTGCAGCAAAAACGGAGAGCTAGCAGCATTGTTCTTGGTGAAATACTACCTAGCTAATTACCAAAACTCAATGAAGTTTATATGATGGTTTTTAATCATATATGCTACAATCTTTACAAGAGATACAAAATGGGTCTTGTTTCCTAAATTGTATAAGCATCTCTATCTTGCCAGATGTCACTTGCTAACAAAAATGGTCTTTATACTTCAATCAGCAGCGATATGGTCTCAATCCTCTGCTGCTTTAATTTGTGAATCAGGATCTGAAAGGTTTGAAGAGGATGAGTGTGTACTCTCCACTGAGACTCCATGTAGACTTTTATTCATTTTTTTTTTTTCTCTTTGGAGAAAAAGGCAATCTTGGATGTGCAGAGCGGGATCGGCAGGCTGCTAAAGCTTCCTTTGAGAGGAAAGCCCCTGATGAAGACTCACTCAGTTTGTCAAGTTATTTTTTTAAATCCTGCAGTGATATACAACTTTCTGGAAAAAGTCAAGAGCCATCGATATTTTTGGATTTCTTTACGCAAGTCTTGATCAAATAGCTCCCCAGACTTTATAAAAGTTATTCAAAGTTCTTCGGTTATTTTTGGACTGTGGCTGACCCTCCACTTGTTTTCAGTCCAACACCTGATCATTTATTCCACCTGGTAATCACCACTTAATTCCTTGGACAGAAAAGTTACCCTAAACTCATGGGCTGAACTGGCTTTGAGTTTACACAAATGACAACTTCAGTGGCTTAAAAAAAGGATTTGTAGTCCTCCAACCTTCCCATATTTTGTCACATTGCAACCACACACTTTGGAATTTAGACCAACACAAAGTGGCATACAACTGTGACATACAAAGAAAATTACATTTAATACAAAAACATTTTAAGAAATAAAAGGAATAAAAGTGGATCATCCTGACGCTCGGATGATCCAGGAAACTCATCATTCCTAGCAGCACTTTCCTCACATGTGCAGGTTATTTTGATGCAAACTAGTGACGACTGCTTACTTTTCTCTCTCTGACAAGGAGCCAGCAGTTATATATGTATATCACAGCGACGTGCGGTGAGGTTCATTGCTGATGAGGCACTGACTTATGACTTAGACACCATGCATGTTATTGGACCTACGGAAATTTTGCGCATGCACACAACGCTGGGGGGCAAAAAGACTAATCTTTTACATGTCATCCATAGCCGCGTTAACTCAGTGAAACTTAAAAATGTAGGTATTAATTTCGTGCAATGATCCACAGCAAAGTGATCTGTATTCGCCAAGCTACGCAGACTCGTTGCCATAGCAACTGACAACAATGCCACTTCATGTTTTAGGATTTAACACCAACAAACATTCAATAATTTTGCACACAGTACAGAACATTTAGTCTGTTGTTGTAGTACGTTTTAAGCTTCATTTTTTATTAATAAATAATTGCTGTGGTAGATTAGCTACCGCTTCTACTTTACTGAATTATTTAAACATTAACTCTAGCCCACAAAACGCACATTAAATTAAAAAACTAAACAAAAACATCTTATTGCTTTCTTACCTTTACGTATCAATGAAATCCATGCACCCCTAATTCTGCACAAAACTATCCGTTCATCCAAAGCCAAGTCTTTCTACTCCGTTTGAGAATCATCAAACTGTCTCGAAGTAAAACTTTAAGCTCCGTGTTGGTCTTCCTTTAGTTATCATCTCCTGCTTCAATTGAAAATCCACTTTAGAAAACTGTTTAAGTGTAGAAATGCAGTCTTTCATGTTGACGTCGGAAGAGAGAAGAAAACAAATATATCGCTGTACTTTACTTATTTACTGTGTGGCTAGCTCCATGGCTAGCTCACTGTGTCTTACTCTGCAGTTGTGCAGTCACAATATCTGGGAACATGAGCGCCCCCAGCGGTGAGGCAAGAGAACTGCCTGCCTCACCTCGAGTCTGTTCTCTGCCGTTTCTTATCGCTCCTCCGCACACAAAACACGATACACACACAGTTAGTGACAAAAAACACTGCACATTATATACATAAGCGAAATTATGGAAAATCAGTCCATATATTAAATGTTTCTTAGCCATTTTATTGCCGGCGTACAGACAGGACGAACATGCCGTCATATAATGGCAGCCAGTGTAGTTAGCGAGAGGTTGCGTAATCCCAGGGGAGGCTGAACTCGTGTGAAAACCTCTAGCATGGCTGAGGTCAAGTGTGGTTCATATCAAGACAGAGCAGGAAGCAGTCAGTGGATGAAGTGGAAGTTAAGGGAGAGGAAACCAAGCGAAGGAACTCTAACGTGAACAACACTGTGAAAGTAGCACAAGATGAGTCAAACAGAGCCATCAACTCAACTCACCTGCATAACAACTTTGACAGTCAATTGAAATAGATTTTTTTTATTCTCGTCTTTCTTGTTTATAGATGTGCTGTGTGAGAAATTAGGTCCCTAGTAAAGCAATTCTTTCAAATTAAAAAGAACTACTTGAAGAAAAATTGTTTAGAATAAATTCACAAATTAAACACCTGAATGTTGGACGTTGCTCTTTTCTCATTGTGAGAGTTTGTGCCACAATTCTTAGGTGTTTGAGCTTCAGCTTGGTCATATTTTCCTGTTGATTTGCTGGGATCCGGTTTTAATTCTTCTAAGTGTTTGTGCGTGCTGGTTTAGTATGCTTCCCTTTCCAGCTGTTTCACATCTCCGTCTCTCTGATTGCTATCTTCTCCAGCTGCCTCTGCTTACCTCTGATTAGTCTCTGGTTTCCATGCCGCTCTCTACGGTGGTCGACAGGTGCAAATGCGCTGCAACAGAGAAAACATGCAAACAAAAAAAGAAACGCAAACAAATGAAATGCAGCAAACAAAAAAAGACGCAAACAAAATACCCTCCTGCTTTGCTCGACCAAAACAGCAGACGATGCCCAAGTACTGCGGGGTATTGTTGATCAGATCGACGGACTATTGACGTGAGGGCTCGACAAGTAAGATGGACATATTATTATGTATATTTTGTGATTAGAATATACTGTATTTATGCCCACTGGCGAAATACCAGCTAATGCTAGCTGGTATAGCGCTATGAAAGCTAACCGAGATTATCTTTAAAAGTTTCAGTTATTTTCTAACATTGACTTGGATATCTGATACAAGAGCCTATTATAGAAATGAAACAATATATATTATAAAAATCATATTACGTTATAACATTCACCAGCAAAGTTTACACAGGTGGCAATGGCTACTATTTATTTCACTCTGTCAGATCTATTTCTATATACATAGAAGTGTGTGTGTGCTAAACATGTATAGCTTAATATTATTCAGTATTTATCATTATGTTTACATTTATATAAATATGTATTGATGAGACGAGAGCGGTCCATTAGGCTTCTGTCCTTTTATGTCTATGTGAGAAACGGCCCGATCTACGGAAGACGGGTCCTTCGAAGGCCACGAATATGGACGACCAGAAGAGAGAAACTGTAGCATAGACATAAATACGTAGACGCCTCATGGAGCGGGTCAGCCCGTCGCTGCGATGCGTAACAGCGTCCGCCATATTGAATGTGGAATATGTGCCAGTAAGCTAATACAAGTAAAAGGACCGAACTTCAGAAATTGCCGTTCTACAAAGTATTTTAAGTTAATTCCTGTCATTGACACATTTTCTCACACACATTAACATATTTGGCAATCAAAGAAATGATCAGACAGTTTCTAACTTTTGATGTGATTATTTGTTTTGGGGCATTTCTGAATAATGAGCACAAAGTTTTATTTGCTAGAAATGATTCTTATTTTTATATTGACATTGATGAACAGAAACTTTTAGTGTTTAATTAAATAACATATTTACATAATTCAATAATTTAATGTGCATTTAACGTTTCAAGACACATTTTCTCGTATTTATTTTGTGTACATTTTTAAGAAATGCCTTTAGATTTATAAGTCAATCATTAAACTACATATTTTTCTTACTTTTTTACAGAGACAAAATATTACAGTATGTCAACTCTGCTATTGACAGCAAAGAGTGAAAATAATTCTAACAGAGTAAATTATTTTTATTTCATTACATAAGCTACGTTAAAACACTAATACTTCAGATTGATATATTTAAAAATACACAAAGTGAAAGAATAAAACATTTATTTATTATACAGGGAACACTGGTCACAGGCAGGGCTTCAGTCTGCTGGTCACACTGGGAGAACTCCAATGACTTCTGAGACGTCCTGGTACACAGGCTAAAGCCACGAATAAAAGAGAAAAAAAGAGAAATTATCCAAAAAAAAGTGAAATGGAAAATACATATACGTTTCTTTCACATTCAGAAAAAAACATTTTCAGCATGTTGGGCTCCGACTCTAGCATCTTAATAGCTAAATACCGACATGGTGAAGCTGAGCTGGGAAACGGAGACTGAAGAAGAGCAGTTCCAGCTCTGATCCTGACTGATCTTTCCTCACAAAATCCCCTGGTTTTTAATGAACTTCCCTTCTAACAGCGGTTTTTCATCAGCTCTCTCATTAGTAAACAGCATGAAAACGTTTGCTGTTACGCCATCAGCGGTTATTTCGGGCCAATTTAGCTACATAGGAAATATTTTTCGGTTGTTTAGAAGCGAATTTCTGACTGCAAAGTCAAGTAATTCTGATCTTTCATCCTTACCTGTGAAAAGTAATGCCAATGAATCCAATTTGTTTCGTAAAACGGTTGAAACAAGTCCAGACAGCACAGGATAGTGATGGGCTATCTGAATCCAGGCTTGGAGTAAAAAGGGGGCGTGTCCGATGAAGCCCCGCTTCGTGGCTTGTCATCTTGCTGAAAACCACGTGACTGGCAACAAACGAGGCCTGGCATTGCATGGGTCACATGACTGCTTCATTTTGCGTGTCGGTTTTCAAAATAAAAGCGCTATGAGCCGTGCTGCAACATGGGTTGTTGTCCTTTTGGTCTCGCATCAGAGAATATTTGTCTTCAGTGGCCAAAATAAAATGAACATTGACCAACATATTTGATGTGTATTGATGATGGCACTCATCAAAATGTAATGTCTGTTACTGGTTTTCTCAATTGTAGATTGTTTTTTTTATGACTTTATATTTTTGTGATTTTATGAACTGCATTGTTGCTGAAATGTGCTACAGAAGTAAACTTGATTAATTGTCTGAAATGGAGCCAGTAAGAGGAAAATCTCTGACATGTGGGAATACTTTGAGATGATCGCTAACAATAAAATTCTTAGATAACAATAATTAACCCTCCACCTCCCAATTTCTCACCTTCTGCAAAGTTCCACTATTATTTGTAGTTTGATTAGCAAATGTATATCAGTCTTGCACAGCAGAAACAGATTTAATGGTGTTGCAGAACTAAAATTCAACATCTAGCCAAATATAAGGGATCAGAGCCAATTATAAATTCAAGAAAAAGTGAATGCCCCAACAGGCACTGCACTCCCAAGACACTAAAACATCAAATGTCTTTATTGTCAAATCAGTCTGACATAAAAGAAAACCCAACACAACCACTGACATTCAACATATACCAGGATTAGATTGGCTACAAATCATTTTAATAATTATAACATATGACAATTAAATATGGTTTAATTGATTCTCCTGTTACTAAATATGAGTTTGATGAAAACGTGACAATATTGCATTTACTAATTTTTGGAAGTATGATCCAACTGAGTGACAAAGCTGTTAAGTTTCACCAGCAGATGTCACTAGTGAGTCATGAATGAAGCATCGAGTAACGAACCTTTTTGCAAAGGAAAGGGCTGGAAAAGTTCATTGCTTCATGAGGTTTCATTTGCCCATCACTAGCAGCACAGGACTTAAGGAGCTCCGATTGCCCTGCTGCCACATAGAAGATGGCGGACGCTGTTACGTACGACGCAACGCTCCATAAGGCGTCAACGTATTTATTGTCTATGAGCTGTAGCCTTCGGCTAGCTGCCTAGCTTCCATCTAGGCGTTATGTTGCTTAGCAACCGTGACAACGTGAAACACAGAGCGCCGAAGAAAAAAAAACGGACTCGAAGTTTGTTTTTTTACTCTTTATTTCTGTAACATTCTTCACCTTTTGTAATAAAGGCTATTCCATAGAAAAAAATAAATCTGTCTGATTCTAAAATGTTTAAACAAGGAATGTAAGCAAATTATTCATTTTCAAATACTCTCCAGATCTCAGGATGTAAGACATTACAGTTAAGTAAAACTTATGTTTGAAGGCTTAGCTATTTCACTAAATTAAATACTTTAGTGAACCAAAAATCTTTTTACAGCTATTGTTACGCCCCTGTAAAGGGGAATAATGAACACACGGACACGATGTTACTGCTCTCATCTCCAGTGTTGTAATGATATTTCAAAACAGTTTCAGACATTACACTGTCACATATGCTGCCACACTAAAACAAACCTAGCAGACACACAGCTAGCACACACAGAACGCAGCTAGCCAAGAAGCTAAGGTGAGTATAGTAGCTCTTTCAAAAAAACCTATAATTATTACAGCCACCACAACGCTCCCTGTTCATTCAACAAACATTCTAAATAGCTTTAAAGTCACACCTTATATGTAAGTTGCTTTACCTGTAAAGGGGAATAATGAAAAGACGGACACGATGTTACTGCTCTCGTCTCCAGTGTTGTAATGGAGGAGCAGAAGCGTCGCGCTCCCTTACATCCGATCAGACAAAACCAATCGAGACTCGAACGATTAACAAACTCTTAAAACTTAAAATCTGAAAAGGTCGAACTGTTCAAGGATTATAAACAAACATAACCGGAAAAGCAACATTAAAGAAAATACATTATAAACTTAATTAAACTTAGGCTACTTTTTACTGTATCGACCTGTAGCGCTGAACTTGAAAGACCGATCGCAGATCACTAGATCTTGTTTTCCCTTTTAGTTATCTAAAATAGTTTTATAACCACTACACTATTACCTGGCTTAACATCTCTGTTTCACCTCCAGTCATAGAGGAAAACTATAGGGAGTTTTTAAAACGATTTGCCGGGAGACAAGCTTTTTCTCTCGATGTACCGAACCTGGAGCGCCCGGTCAACTGACAGCTGGCGAGGGGAGCTGGCTGTTAATGCAGCGGGAGCAGACATCTCCGAAAACGTCGTTGATGAACCGAGCAGATATTTGAGATCTATACATCTACAATCTCGCCTAAAATCATTTTGTGTAATTTTAAGTGTAATCCAGTAAAAAATAATTTTGCCGCCATTGCTGCTTTTCTGAATACCCGTTTTAAAGGATGCGGACCCTAAATTTGGACACAGCTGTTTTTTGTTCGACTCCCTCTACTGGTCTGGAGCACTTCCGTGTTCAGCACTTTTTGATTGCATCTTTTCTTTTGTTTGCTGCATTTCATTTGCTTTTTGTTTGCGTCTTTTTTTTTTGTTTTCTATATTTCATTTGCTTTTTGTTTGCGTCTCTTTTTTTGTTTGCATGTTTTCTCTGTTGCTGCGCATTTGCACCTGTCGGCCACCGTAACTCTCTTCTCTTCCTTGGCGTATTTAAAACCTGCCCATCATCTTTTTTTTCCTTTTTTTTTCCTCCATTGGTTTATCCGTCAGTTTTCCATGTTTTTTCCCCCCGTTGCCTTCTGAGATTATCCTCCGGGACTTTGCCAGTGTAAGTGTTCGTCTTTATTTAATTAAATATGTGTTCGGTGACCCCAGGTTCCGGTCTGAACTTTTGGTTCACCACCTTACGGGACAGAAGGATCAAGCAGAAGAAGGGGACCAGGTGTTATGCCCAGAAAAGCCCCCCTGCCCAAATTTGCATCCCCTGTCGCGGGAGCGCGCATCGCTCTAAGCTCTCGCATATTGACGAGGAAACGGATAAAAATATGACCGAAGAGGAAATTTTTAAGATATTTGTAACATTATCACGTTTCCTAACCATGTAATCCCTAATACGGTGGGTTTTATTTCGCAAATTATTTGAAATAAATACGGTTTTTACACTTTTATTGACACATATGAGTCGAACTTTTTTTCAGTCCGTGTCTGTTGTAAACGTTCTCCGCAAATGGTTTGAAATTCTCTGCTTTGTCTTTTGATATCATAATAGCTCAAAAGCATTACAACAGAGACCCATTATGTAGAACATTTTATATCATGCTTCACTTCTAGTCTGTTAATGTAGGAGGAAATGCAACTTAATTTATGAGCCTGAAAATATTGGCATCCGTCTTGTTGATATGAAACTTATAGCATTAGCTCAGAGAACAAGTGTAATTACGTAGAAGAGATTAAATCATTTCAACTCTTTATTTCCCCCAATTAGCACAGGGATGCATGTTTTGGCAATATAGATTTTGAGCCTGCCACAATATGCATCCCTTCTTTATTCCCCACAAATATTATCCTATCGATATAAAACATGTACCAGCAGTTCTTGGAACTACTCAGATTATGTAGAAAAAAATATTTCACTATTAACTCTTGAATTCTTTAAATTAGCACAGGGATGCATTTTTGGACAATATGGATTTCCAGCCTGCCAAAATATGCATCCCATATCTATTCCCCTCAAATATTATCCAATTGATTTAAAACTTATAACAGCAGTTCTTGGAGCTACTCTCATTATGTAGAAATAGTTATTTTACTTTTATCTCTTTATTTCTCAAAGTTGGCACAGGGATGCATTTTTGGGCAATATGGATTTCCAGCCTGCCAAAATATGCACCCCTCTCTATTCCCTTCAAATATTATCCTATTGATTTAAAACTTATACCAGCATTTCTTGGAGCTACTCTCATTATGTAGAAATAGTTATTTCATTCTTAACTCTTTAATTCTTCAAATTAGCACAGGGGTGCGTTTTTGGGCAATATCTCCAGCCTGCCAAAATATGCACCCCTCTCTATTCCCTTCAAATATTATCCTATTGATTTAAAACTTATACCAGCATTTCTTGGAGCTACTCTCATTATGTAGAAATAGTTATTTCATTCTTAACTCTTTAATTCTTCAAATTAGCACAGGGGTGCGTTTTTGGGCAATATCTCCAGCCTGCCAAAATATGCACCCCTCTCTATTCCCTTCAAATATTATCCTATTGATTTAAAACTTATACCAGCATTTCTTGGAGCTACTCTCATTATGTAGAAATAGTTATTTCATTCTTAACTCTTTAATTCTTCAAATTAGCACAGGGGTGCGTTTTTGGGCAATATCTCCAGCCTGCCAAAATATGCACCCCTCTCTATTCCCTTCAAATATTATCCTATTGATTTAAAACTTATACCAGCATTTCTTGGAGCTACTCTCATTATGTAGAAATAGTTATTTCATTCTTAACTCTTTAATTCTTCAAATTAGCACAGGGGTGCGTTTTTGGGCAATATCTCCAGCCTGCCAAAATATGCACCCCTCTCTATTCCCTTCAAATATTATCCTATTGATTTAAAACTTATACCAGCATTTCTTGGAGCTACTCTCATTATGTAGAAATAGTTATTTCATTCTTAACTCTTTAATTCTTCAAATTAGCACAGGGGTGCGTTTTTGGGCAAATTTCCAGCCTGCCAAAATATGCACCCCTCTCTATTCCCTTCAAATATTATCCTATTGATTTAAAACTTATACCAGCATTTCTTGGAGCTACCCTCTGCAGCACAGACGAAGAGCGCAGAGAGAAAAAAAAGCGACAGAGCGGCGAATCAGAGGGAAAAAAAAGAAATTACAAAAAAACGTCATATTTTGGCAGGCTGGAAATCCATATTGCCCAAAAATGCATCCCTGTGCCAACTTTGAGAAATAAAGAGTTAAGAATGAATTAACTATTTCTACATAATGAGAGTAGCTCCAAGAAATGCTGGTATAAGTTTTAAATCAATAGGATAATATTTGAAGGGAATAGAGAGGGGTGCATATTTTGGCAGGCTGGAGATATTGCCCAAAAACGCACCCCTGTGCTAATTTGAAGAATTAAAGAGTTAAGAATGAAATAACTATTTCTACATAATGAGAGTAGCTCCAAGAAATGCTGGTATAAGTTTTAAATCAATAGGATAATATTTGAAGGGAATAGAGAGGGGTGCATATTTTGGCAGGCTGGAAATCCATATTGCCCAAAAATGCATCCCTGTGCCAACTTTGAGAAATAAAGAGATAAAAGTAAAATAACTATTTCTACATAATGAGAGTAGCTCCAAGAACTGCTGTTATAAGTTTTAAATCAATTGGATAATATTTGAGGGGAATAGATATGGGATGCATATTTTGGCAGGCTGGAAATCCATATTGTCCAAAAATGCATCCCTGTGCTAATTTAAAGAATTCAAGAGTTAATAGTGAAATATTTTTTTCTACATAATCTGAGTAGTTCCAAGAACTGCTGGTACATGTTTTATATCGATAGGATAATATTTGTGGGGAATAAAGAAGGGATGCATATTGTGGCAGGCTCAAAATCTATATTGCCAAAACATGCATCCCTGTGCTAATTGGGGGAAATAAAGAGTTGAAATGATTTAATCTCTTCTACGTAATTACACTTGTTCTCTGAGCTAATGCTATAAGTTTCATATCAACAAGACGGATGCCAATATTTTCAGGCTCATAAATTAAGTTGCATTTCCTCCTACATTAACAGACTAGAAGTGAAGCATGATATAAAATGTTCTACATAATGGGTCTCTGTTGTAATGCTTTTGAGCTATTATGATATCAAAAGACAAAGCAGAGAATTTCAAACCATTTGCGGAGAACGTTTACAACAGACACGGACTGAAAAAAAGTTCGACTCATATGTGTCAATAAAAGTGTAAAAACCGTATTTATTTCAAATAATTTGCGAAATAAAACCCACCGTATTAGGGATTACATGGTTAGGAAACGTGATAATGTTACAAATATCTTAAAAATTTCCTCTTCGGTCATATTTTTATCCGTTTCCTCGTCAATATGCGAGAGCTTAGAGCGATGCGCGCTCCCGCGACAGGGGATGCAAATTTGGGCAGGGGGGCTTTTCTGGGCATAACACCGGCAGCAGGTGGAGGAGGTAGAGAGGATTATTTTTCCATGAATTTTTATTTTTTCCGACGAGCTCTTCAGCTACAGGAGAAAGACCTTTTTTCTTTGACGATCAACTGGAGGAGACTTTGTCTTTGAAAGAGACTCGATACAGGCATAAATTTGCCGGGATGTGGATACCTCACGCCCTCTAGATCAACTAAGCAGCCGCCTGGACCAGGCAGGCGCCTGCTGCCGGTGTTGAGCCGAAAAGCGCATGCCTGCTTGGGGTTGCATTCGCGGGAACGCGCATCGTTCAGAACTCCCGCATATTGATAAGAAAACGGATTAAAATATGACCGACGAGGCAACCTTTAAATATATTCTGTCAGCCTAAAAACGTATAAATAATGCATAAATTAAAGTGTTATGGGAGGGAGAAAAATCATGTTTTTGAGTAAATGTGTTTTCTTACATAACCAAGTTGTGCACTTTGTCATTAACGGCAGATGTAAATGTATTCTCACGCTGTGCCCTATTTGTACCCATATTTGTGTCTAACTGATCATATGAAAAGCGTGGCTGTTATGCAGCACTTAAACTGTTAAGCTGTTGGTAGATATAGTGGGGATTGTGGCACATAATTGCAAACTAAAGAGCAGAAAAACTATTCTTGAGACACTGACTCTTAAACGTTCGAATCAAACGTGGTGAGGTAAAAGGAGTCAAGAAAATTAATCTGCCAAAAAAAATAAAACATTTCAGATTTTTCATGGATAAGAAATATGTTAATGCTACAAATGTGGCACTGCGTGTTGTAGAGGGAAGCAAGCATCTCTCTAACATAGAAGCTGTAGTCCTCAACGCAGCTTTCCTGGGTTCGATTCCCAACCTTGAGATTTTTGCTGCATGGTTCCTCCTCAAGTCCCCTTTTTTTCTCTTCTTCTGCTGTTGCTGTGGTCCTCCTGTCTGCTTCAGCAGCTGTTCTAGTGACCTGCCATAATCTCGTCACCACCTATTCTTCCCGGTCTTGAGTTCCTTGCCAAAGTGATCCAGAATGATTCTCCTGAGGTTCCAATTCCTGAGCTTCATCACTGGTTCCAATGCCATTCCTCAGAGCTTCTCTAAGTGTGTCCCATTCTGCTGAGTTTCCTGCCCCAGAGCTTGATTCAGGGATCTCTAACCCTCTTGGCCGGCCAACCAACCAGACATTCTGTGAGGGTCTCCAGATTCCAGGTCAAATTCCTTTGCCCTCCAACACCTGTATCCTGAAACCTATCTGCTTTGCCACAAGCTTCCAAACTCCTGCATCACTGGCCTGCTAACCCTCTGCGCTGCCAGCCTCCAAGCTTCATCGGTCCATCACTGATCATCTGACTTTCATGGAGATGTACATGGCTTCAAGATCCCTGTTCCAAGATCCCTTCAAGGTTCCTAAATCGACGGTTCCTCAGCCTTCGTCACCAGCCATCACCTTGGCTCTTTGACATCAGTCTCACTGGTTACTATGTCACAGCTCGGTGTGGCATAGTAACCACACCAACATAAATCATCCGAACTAGCTATGTTGCAGGCCTACAGCAACCAAGGTGCTCTGCCTCTGGCCTCCTGACTTCAAGCTTATGCAGGAGTCTCATTTGTCCAGAGCTCTTGCCTCACTGGCTTGTAGTCTTCAAACTCTTTTGTCACTGATCTGCAGTTTCTAACCTTCCGTGCCACTGTCTCCAACAGCTCATATCTCCTGCTTCCCTGCGCTGCAGGTCACCACACTCTGAACTCCATTGCCACAAGCCACCAGACTCCACGCTCCTGTGTCACAGTCTTCCAGATTTTCTGTGCCGCATCATGCTAGACCTTCTGCTCTGCTGCCAGCCAAAAGCCTCCAAGTTCCTGTGCAGGTTGTCTCCAGACTTTCTCTGTCACCATGACCAGCCTCTCAGCCATCTCCACTGCCATCTACCTCCCAAGATTCTTCCAGGGTTCCTCTAGGGTTCCCCAGGCCGCATAGTCATCCAAATAAACATGATCTCATGTGTTGCTTTGGCTGTACAAACATCCACCGCAACTCTATTCCTCCTTGTGATGACTTACCAATTGTTCCCGAGAGCTCTGCTTTGTTTTTTGTTGTTTTTTGTTTGTTTTTCCTGCCATCCACCTTAAGCCCCCTGTAAAATTTTGTGTAAAATCTTTTTTTAGAAAAGGCACACGTCTCAATTTGAGGGAGCAGAAACAGATTTTAGTTGGCTCTAATTTAAAGTGAGCACCAGCCAAATCCGTCACACAGTGATCCCATGTGTTGATTTAACTAAGCTGCAGTCTGCAGGGAGCCCCGATGCTGATCACTCAGCCCAGCCTCGTTGTGTCACTCTTACCTGTCACAAACGCTTTGTGTGACATGTAAATTGTAGCATCAGATGATCTATGGATGCGCTCCCTGTGACCTATGGTGATAATACGTCTGGCTGGAGGAGGGGTAGGGTGGCGGTGGGGGACATAGATGGGGGCGCTCCGGGATATTGACCGTGCTTTGTTTGGAGATGCGTCTTCATTTGAAGCCGTCCGGGACCCTCATATTCCCAAACTCCCACCGAGCCGCGTCACCGCTTTGTATCGGCCCGATGACCTTTTTTTTTTTTTTTTTTTTTTTTTTTCTTCCAGAGCAGTCCGGCTTGATTAGCGCATCAGGCGGGACAATGAGCGGCCAGCCCTGTACACAGCCATTACCCGGATCCCTTTATCAATGTCCTGTAATTAAAATGTCACCGTTTAATTTTCGAGCCATCGCTTTCCTCTCGGCGGAGTCTTTCCTCCAATAAAAAGTGCAATCGAAATGCTCTTTTAACTGGAAACAAAAAGAGAGACGGAGAAAGCGTTTAAGAGAGCCGAGCAGAGGGGGATCAATAGGCCCTTTAGTCCAAGAGGAGGATTGATTGGCCTCTAAAATGGGATTTATAGGGGTCATGGTTTTATGGGGTGCTGATACAACTGTTAATTATAAAACATTTGGCTGCAATTGCTGCTGTTATTAAACCTGTCCTGGTTGAGCTGGGCTTGATTGATCCTTTTACATCATATGGCAAAAAAAAAAATAAGATAACAAAATGCGGAAGAAGTGAGCATGCACATTATTATTATTGTTATTAAAACGTGTGCATTCATTTAGTTTTCATGGATGCGCAAAAAAAGTTTTAAATCAAAGCGCAGTGGCAATCAGGTGAAGTTAGGGGTGTAAACAGACAGGGGCGCTACCAAGGAGGAGCCAGGGAGGCCAGTGGCCCCTTCTACACATAAGGTGGTCAGTGTTGTAGTATTTTTCTATTTATTGAATATCAGACTGGAGAGGAGGAACTTTTAAAAAATGAAATTTTATTTATTTTTTTAGTAATATTAACTTTTGTCCTCTTTGTTTTGTTTTTGTGTGCCTTTTTTTTTTTTTTTTTTTTGCTACCCACTTTCAAAGTTCGGCTATGATTTTAGGTCATCCAGCAACCTCAACATCCATCTTCTGGATGCGGCCCTATCTTCAGAGGCGGAGTGTTGTTAATAATAATAAATAATAAAAAAAATATGCATATTTTTTTATTTGTTGTGTAGCTGGACAGTTTTCTGCGTAGCATCAAAAGCAAAAGACCACCTAACATCTTTGCTTTTATATCATCAGAAATGAGAGGTAACCGCTTGAGCCTTTCTTAGTACAACACAAAAGGGGGAATAAATAAAAAAAATTGATAAAGGTTAAGGAGAAGGGGGTAGGAAAAGCAGAAGAGCACAGGTAGTCGCCAAATAGTTTTATTCATCAGCTTTCCAGGGAAATGGAGCCTCATTTCTTCCATTTGAGCGTCGTGCTGCAGCTCACCTGCTGGGTTTGGACAGACACCTGAAGGCGCGTTTCTCCTCCAGGTTAAAAGCTTTCTGCTGAGTGCATATCAATGAGGCCGGGGTAATTTGTATCCAACAGGAATAATAAAGGGTGCTCGCGTAAAATTACCGCTGAAATGTCTCTAATTAAAAACTCCTCGCTGCTGATCTGCGGCCGCGTCAGCTCACGTTTCTCCCGGAATAAGCGGCGACAAAAGGCTGCATTCAGCTCGGCGGCCTAAATAATTAAAAGGAGAGGAATAATTACAGTATAAAATTGTAATTATTAGGAGGGGTTGGGGGAGAGGGGCTGCGGGGGCCTCTCCATGGCGAAAGAGGAGAGGATGCGCTTATAGGATCAGGTTCGGCATCAATATTGCAGGGAGGTAAGAGAGAGAGAGAGAAAAAAAGGCTGCACGCCACGCAGGCTGATGACACTTCATACGCTCTCATCTCTCCAGGAACACTCTGTACGCTCCCTTCAGCGCAATGAGTGACAACGTGAGGGGGGTTCTTGTTGTTTTTATCAAACCGTCCGAAACAACCCACTCGTTTTGCATCTGTTAACAAATTCGCTGTGTGTGCAGGGCCGGTCAGAGCTCAGAGCCTTTAAGGGGTCTGCTTTGCTCTCTGCCCCCCCCCTCCCCCCCCCAGAACCCACCACCTTCCATTCAAACGTGTTACAAAAAGCCACTTAAAGCAAATGACAATTTATTGTTCTGTAGACTTAACGCATGATGGAGCCATTAGAAGAACTTTTTCGGCTGACCGAATGTCTCGATATTTCATATTGCATAAATGGCAAACTGAATAGCCGCTGTAAACAATATCTGTATAATGGTTCTTTTAAAAAATTCTTCTTTGCATAACATCTTTTGGTGGGTAGTAGTTTGACCCACCAAAACCGGTCTGTTTGAAAAGAACAGAAATGGTTGAAAACTGGGCACAATACATGGATTTCAATTATACGTTAGGAACAATACCAGTTAAAAATAAAAATGGGGAAGGGGAAAACTGACCCAGATATATTTGGAGCACTTCATCCAGATGTTCTGCATCACTGTTAAAAAATATGTACAAAAAAAAAAAAAAAAAAAAAAAAACACCTTGGCTCATCACTAATAGTTTTTACCCCAAAACAAAGAAACTCAAAAAGATTAACTTATGTGTCACATTGTCTAATTACTTAACATTATCTTACAATAAATAATAAACATATGTTTGATATATTTAACCCATTTGGTATGTTTTAGGTCATTTTATCAATGAAGATTAATTCATTTTTCACCAGAAAGAAATGCTACAAAGTGCTGTAATGATTTTTTTTTCATTTTTTATCTGCTATTTTCTGTTTATGGTTGCAGCATGCAAGTCTTTTTTTAATCTATTTATTTATTTATTTATTTATTTATTTATTTATTAGTGGTCTGAGCCCCCCCCCCCCCCCACACCCCCATGTGATCACCCCTTTGAAAGACTTTCTAGGGACACCCCTGCATTTCATATCAATAGAGTGTCTTCATACGAATAAAAAACCGCCTAAAACGACCTCACCTTTTAACATTTTCTTCACTGTGGTTCATGTCGATGGGGAACATTAACCGGCTTCATCCAGTTTATTATTTGCAATAAGTCAAAACTCAACCTGCTTAAATTTCCACGCATCTGTCTTAGATTAGCATCCATCCTTCCTTTCAGCCTCCGTTTTTCTTTTTTTTCTTTTTTTTTTTTCTTTTTTTTTTTCTTTTTTTTTATATCCCTGAAGCTGCAGACGGTTTTTATGCGTGGCGAGCGTGGAAACCTGACAGATGGCCGAGTAACTTGATAAATAATCCTGGGCCTTTTTGGTGTTCTTTCTGCCCTCCGCAGCGCAACGCGTGCTGCAACTCGCTTTGACTCTGGGAGCAAATTACGCAAGATGCACAATCGCAACCGAGCTGATCCTTAATGCAAATGAAATGCTATGATCAGTTTGACCCCAGCGGGGCCTCCAGAGGGTCCTCACTAAAGTAGAGTTTAAAGGAGCCGCTTGACATGTTGCCCACTTGATTGCATCTCCGTAGATGCTATACATTTCTGATAAACTGTCTTATAATTCGTTTTTTTTTTTTTTTGTTTATTTGACTCGAATTAGCAGGAATTAACGATAATCTCAAGGCCAAATTTCTCCCAATATGGGGTCAGCGGGGGCTTAATTGGGAATTATCCCTCTATCATCTTTGTGAGTCAAAAATTGTGAATTATCCAAAGTGTCGTGCAGCTCAGCGTGTGTTTATGTGTGCGTTAGAGGAGGGGAGGCAGAGAGGGAGAGCTATTACACATCAGCATGACAGCAGGGAGAGGAGGAGGAGGAGGAGGAGGAGGAGAGAGGTGCCATGTGCTTCCTGTCTACACGCCATTCACCTCCCTGAGCTCCAACAGGATGGAGGTCCTGTGCGCCGCTGCTGCTGCTTCACGCATTTCAGCCAACTGACATAAAGTTCACACTCTGCGGTGTTTTGTCCTCTGTTTTTTTTTATCGTCGTTTCTATTCGGACACATTAATCTTGAAATTTCATCTCCTTCTCATTATTATTATTTTTTTTGTTTTGTTTTATTATTTTTCCACTCTGATCATCGCTGGGGTGTTTTTTCGGGAGAGAAAGGTACGTCGTTTTATTTTCATAAAATTTTTTCTCTTTAAATTCAATTAACTAAAAAGAAAAAAAACATATCAGTGTCTAGATGTGTTTTGTTGCTATCTCAAGCACGAATCGAGTTTGGAGCATGCGTGCATTTTGATTCTAAAAAAAAAAAAAAAAAAAAAACTGTTACTCAGCCATTAAACTTTAATGAAAAACCTGCATGAGAGATCTCCGCGGCCTACATTACGCCGTCAGTAAGGCGCAGGTGAACGTGAGAGAGGCCCGCTCCAACCTAATTCCCGGCTACTGTCTGAGGCTAATCTGCACTGAAGCTTTAATTATATATAGGGCTGGTCTTTTATTAACAATGCGGGGACGCACGCTTGGATCCGTGTAATTACCAGAAAAGCAGCTTACAGTTGCTCTTTTCCTCTCCGCTAAGCGCATTGGCGCAGCTCAGGCTGCATTCTCCTTCTGTCCTTTTCCGTGTGTAAGGATCTTATGTGACTCTTAAGTAGCTGCTCCGTAAGTGCTGAGCCGATTTGAAGATAAGGGGAGCAGGAGAGGTCCTCCTTCCACGCAGGAGGTCACCCAAAAAAAAAAAAAGAAAAGAAAGAAAAAAGAAATCCGGTAGAGGAGGCCGGACGCGCAGAAGAAGGGCTCAGACTGATTTCACTTTCGCAGTTATTAAACTATTATTATTATTATTACTAATAATTATTAATATTATTATAATTTCGTATTAATGGAATTATTAGTGTTTTTATTTGCATATTGATTACTTATTTAGATTTAAATTGGCAAAAACAAAATGCTTATGATTAAATAATTGATATAATTACATTTAGTGTTGTTTTTTTCTATATACCTATAAAAAAAATAGTTGTACACCTTTTTCCCGCTAAGCTAAATTTCAGCACTTCATCTTTGACCGTCAGGCTTCCAGGGATGGAGTCGATGCCCGGACATCTTGGAGACGCGGGACGAGACGCCAGCTCTTCCCCGAGTTTGAAGCAGGACGCTCAGAGCTTTTCCAGCCCAAACTCCCTCAAACCGAACCAAGTGAGTGAGACCTCCCTGTACGGGGTGCCCATCGTGTCTCTGGTCATAGATGGGAAAGAGAGACTCTGCCTGGCGCAGATTTCCAACACCCTGCTGAAGAACTACAGCTACAACGAGATCCACAACCGCCGCGTGGCTCTGGGCATCACCTGCGTGCAGTGCACGCCCGTCCAGCTGGAGCTCCTGCGGCGCGCCGGGGCGATGCCCATCTCGTCCAGGCGCTGCGGCATGATCACCAAACGGGAGGCCGAGCGGCTCTGCAAGTCGTTCCTGGGGGCGCACAGCCCCCCGAAGCTGCCGGAGAATTTCGCCTTTGACGTGTCACACGATTGCGCGTGGGGCTGCAGAGGCAGCTTCATCCCCGCCAGATACAACAGCTCCAGGGCGAAGTGCATCAAATGCAGCTTTTGCAACATGTATTTCTCCCCGAACAAGTTCATCTTTCACTCCCACCGCACCCCGGAGTCCAAGTACCTGCAGCCGGACGCGGCAAACTTCAATTCGTGGAGACGACACCTGAAACTGACGGAAAAGAAGCCGTCTGAGGATATAAACCACGCGTGGGAGGACGTTAAGGCCATGTTCAACGGGGGGAGTAGGAAAAGGACTCTGCCCATGAGCGGGTCGGGGATGTCCTCGTCGCTGAAGTCGCAGGCCTCGTCCAGCTTGGCTCCAACTAGCTCCCCTGAGATCCCTCACAAAACTTTACGGTGCGACGAGGAGCAGGGAAGCAATAACTTAAGCTTGGCGGGCGGCGCGCGGAGCTACCCGGTCATCCCGGTGCCCAGCAAGAGCTTTGGCATGCTCCAGAAGATCCCCCCACCCCTGTTCCCTCCCCACCCGTATGGCTTCCCCAGCTACGGGCTGTGTCAGAAAAAGAGCGACGGGGTGACTGACGGTAGCAAGCCCGGTGTTCCCGGGGTGTTTTGGCCCGGCGCAAAGGACACCCTTTACCCAGCTTTCCCCATGTTCTGGCCCGCAGCCGGTGGGCTCCCCATGCCGCCCTATCCGGGCTCCCCGCCCAAGCCTCCGGCAGAGCGTCCGGGCGTCCGGCAAGCTGAGTTGGACCTGTCTGACCAAAGCGACCGGGGCGCAAACACACCCAAAGACACAACCCCGCACCCCCACCACGAGCGCAGCCCCAGCTCCCAATCCTCCTCCACCAGGAACGACGAGGATAAGTCCGGGGACGAGGCCTCCCAGAGGAAGATCAGCTACATCTCGGCCTTCAGGCCCGTGGTCAAAGACGCGGAGACCATCGCCAAACTCTACGGCAACCGGGACGGGTTCGGCGTGCGCCCGGGCTACCTGTCCCCGGATTTCATCAGCGAGAGCTCCAGCTACAGGTCGGCTTCTCCGGACAGGGACAGCGTGGTGGACGACGAAGACGACGACCCGGACGTGGACGTAGAGTCCAACCGGGGTCCAGAGGAAGAGGAGTCGATCCTGATCTCCCCCGGTGGGGACCCGCGGGGTTCCCCCGCTCTCGAGCGGGTCTGTTCTGTTGCCGAGGAGGCCCAGGAGCGGCCCGACGGCGCCTCCAGCCCCGGGGCATCTGGGGCATCACCGCAGGGCTCGTCGGATGAGGACCGGCAGATGCGCAACGGCTCCCCTCTTCATGAGGTGAGATTGGATGAAATGAAGCTTTAATGATCCCCGGAGGGAAAGTTGGACTGAAGCAGCGGGGGTAAATATGATAGAAATGGTGACCAGCATAGACTTAATCAAAGGCAATTGGCCTTTGCACTTTACAAAACAGAGATAAAATGACCTGCTCTTGAGCAAGGAAGCAGGACTGTTATTATTATTTTTATTATTTAAATATAACATATATTTTAAACAACCACAACGACGTTTTTTTTAATTATTATTATTATTTCAACGAACCTGGTCAATTTTGGATCACAGGTTAAATTATAGCCCAAACAGGCCAACACTTACTAGTCATAATTTTAAATAAAAAGCTTTAATTATTATTATTATTTTTAAAAACAAAGCTTTTTTTTTCGCTTTTTTTCCTTTTTTCGCCCCCTGAATGGCTGCAATTATGTGAAGAACCGCCGCAAATAGCGTGTAATTGCTGTCTGTTTTGCAGGTGTACCCACATGAAAAGGACGGCCCGGTGCTCCTCCTGAACCAGCCTCCTTCCTACGGCTCCAAGCAGTCCAGCAGACCCAGCGGTAAAATTATTGATCCAATTCATTACCGGCTGTTTATTCGAGCACATTTTGAGCAGCCTTTTAAGCCAAGACAATTGTCCTCCTGCTTATGTCCAGGCGTCCATCACATGACCGAAATACAAACGCAGCGCGGTTCAGCGTCCTACCCAGAGCAGAAGGACAGACAAGGTTTTAAAGTATCCTCTTGTGTATTTCCCGATAAATACGATTAATTGTTTAAAACTAAAAGCTTGAAATCATCAAATTCTTTAGTTGTTTTTTTTAATAAAGGCATTATTTTAAATTTATGTGATTTATTTTTAATGGTTTATTTGCAGGTGATGGAGCTTTACGCATCGACATCAGCGTCCATGAGAGAGATCTGGAGAATATGGCCAAAGGTAGGAAGCGCTTTAAGCCTCACAATATTAAAGTTAACACATTATCCGCAATAATTCACAACGTAGCAACAATTTGAACGGGGCTAATCTTATTTCCTCGTTTTTATTTTTGATCGTTTACATTTACGAAGCGAAACTGGGGCCCCTTAGCGATTTAAACAAATCCAGCGCGCGTGTGAATAAAATTAACTCACAGATTTCCACCTGATTTGAAATGAAGCCGCTAAAGACGCACGCGCCCGAGTCTCCCGAATGCGAATTTGCATTTTATAGGCCTACAGTGTTTCCATAGTTGTTAACCACTTAATCACGAGATGTAGGAGTTTTGACTTATTATTGTAAGGGGAAATCGTTTAGAGGCTATTAATATTTTAACGAACAGAGCCATAACCCCGAGGCGCGGCAGCTAATTATTTTACAACGCTTGGAAAAACCCTGGGACTCCGTTATTATCGTCTCCACCTCCAGGCAATGCATGGCAATTACTGCGGCAGCCTGCGAGAGAGAGAGAGAGAGAGAGAGAGGGGAGCAATGGTTGTTATCAAGGATGGAGACACACCTGAAGTCGCTTTACTGCGCGGGCTCCAACAGATCCTTATGAGTAGAAAAAAATAGGATGTGAATTTGATCAGGTGTGTGTGTGTGTGTGTGTGTGTGTGTGTGTGCGTGTGTGTGTGTGTGTGTGTGTGTGTGTGTGTGTGTTTAACTGTATTAGTATGTGGAGATGCGATGGGATCATCCGTCTTGATGCTAATGTCTCTTTCCAGAGGAGTTGCAGAAGCAGCTGGTGGAGCAAGTGGAGCTGAGGAAGAAGCTGGAGAGAGAATTTCAGCATCTGAAAGGTATGAGGGGCAAAAAGTGAGTGTATTCAGCGAGCTAAGAGTTGTTAGAAAGAAAAAACAAATCAAGACGCAGAACGAGTCGTCTATCCATACGATGAGGTTCCTTGTTCTCTTCAGATAATTTCCAGGATCAAATGAAGCGTGAGCTTTCCTACAGAGAGGAGATGGTCCAGCAGCTGCAGATTGTTCGAGGTGGGTCTCTTTGGCAAGCAGATTCAGATCGGTCCTCCCTTAAGTTAAAGTAACACAACTCCTTTTGGTTAATCCAGCTAGCTTCTCATGCTCATAAAAGGAAAAAGTGACACTTGCATATTTGAAAAATTAACACATGAAGTTGAGTTGTTTTTTTTCTCCACTTTTATTTATTGTTTTGTGCCGTGGTTGAGGGGATTAATGGACATCCAAAGGTGAAAACTGAAACCACATTGTTTTGCTTGCAAATGTTATTTTCTCCTAAATCATGCTCTGGAAAATTGAATAGACAGACCATTATGTAGCTCTGTATCGGTTACATGCAGTAGACATCAACTAATGCCACCCGTTAAAGGATTGGTTTAATGTTACAGTCGTTTAAATACAGGGTTCAAGTACACAGAGGGGTCACTCTAAATACCACAGGGGCAAACGGCGCACATTACACTCCTCCACATAATGCTCACGATTTTATTTTTATTTTTCTTACTCTCCTCAGTAATCCTTTTTGACCAGTTATTTTACTTCTTTATTTTTTCTTTTATTCTTGTTATTTTTTATTTTTAATAGACACTTTGTGCAGCGAGTTGGACCAAGAGAGAAAGGCTCGTTATGCAATACAGCAGAAGCTGAAAGGTAAACTTGATCCGGTCCACAGGGAGAAAACAATATTCACATTTTACCCACAAGCTCTAATAAATATGCAAGTGCTACTTTTTTAAAATTATTATTATTATTTTTCAGTCAGCATCTCAGTGGTCAGTATTTACTGTAAGGAAGAGTTAAAGTGCAGCCTCTTGTTTTTCAAGCCTGTCTCCAGTCGGTACTCGTAGTAGTGGAAAGCACTACAATATTTATTCCTTTGTTTTATAACGGCTGGAAAGTATTTTTATTGTGAAGGGGGAAAAAAAACGCTCAAACAAAGATAATCTGATTTAATAAAATCACCCCATCAGTTGTTTAGAGTGATTTATTTATTTATTATTTTACAGGAAATTGAATGTCTGAGATCTGACCTGAGCTTAGCTAATCGGTGTATCATTCATTTCCCTTCAAAATCAAAATGTGTTTCTGCGTGGGGAAAATATTGCAAAAACCACGTGCAATTTATAAACCAAATTAAACAAAATGTGATCATTGTAAGTGTGGCAGCTGTCATTAGATGAACATACAAAACAACCAATTATGACAGATTTCTCCTCTTATTTTTGGTGCTTGTCTGATTCCATCACCTTATCTCTTCTCCTTCTTCTTCTTCTGAGCTGCTGTTCCGGCTCCCAGTGGAGAGTCAGCTCTACTTCCCACTGCTTCATTAGATGCATAAAAATTCTAATCAGCTCCTATTCTGTTACACCTTTGGTGACATTTGCTTTAAAGTATGTACTACTTGGCTAAAATTTTTCCCTTTTAATTACATCAATTGTATTTTTTCTTTCTCTTTGGGTATTATATTTATTTACACGTTAATTAGATACCATTATAAAAAAAGAAGTGCTGTTTCTCCACCAAAAGCCAAAAAGCAGCAAATATTTCATAAAATCCAGCCAACTAAAACACTGCCATGTGCGATGGTACTGATGCTGAACGATGAAACTGGATGGAGTAAAATGGTCATTTCTTGTGAAATCATAATCATCTCATAACTGGGGAAAAACAAACCCTGTTTTCTCACAATAACACCTGCTTAGCTGGAAAGATGAACTTTATGACGGGTTTGGTCGACGTTTCGGACAACAACAGAGCTTCAAGATCTTTGTTGAGACTCCCGTTGACAGGAGGAACAAACTCTCCCATTTTTTTTAATATAATAAAATTTGTTATTCTTTGTCTAAGAAAAAGAAGAAACTGGGCGACTAAAGAAAGGAAAAGAATCTGAAAGCTCAAGTTTAAAAGAATAATTGTTTAATGGTTAAACTTTCTGTACTTGCACGGTTCAGGTGGTTGCATTGCAAAATCGCTAAACAATATTGGTATTGAAAGAAACCATGTATGAAAAAGTCTGTCCGATTAGTTTATAAAACCCGAGTATGTGACAAAAATTAATGAATGACACTGACATTATTTGGAGCCTAACGATTAATCGAAGTTGCCAGTCGACGTCGTTTCTGAATAACAGGTGAAAAAACGCTTTAATCTGCTAAAACATTAAAACTCTTATGTCCACAGACAGGAAAGCACAAGCCTCACTAAAATAAAATAAAATACAATACAATAAAATAATCAAAGGTCCCCCTTCAAGAGCAAGTTGGTTGGAAAGTGTTAATCACCGTGGATTTGGCCCTTTGCATGTCTTGACTACACCTTCCTTATTTTTCCACACTGCTACCATTACTTACCTGAAAGTATGAAGCTTCATTCTTGACCAAGAGAGGCAGAACAGCTAAAGCATAAGAAAAATCAGTTTTTTGACTGATTTTTAAAAAGTTATTATTCTTCTCTGGATAAAAATCAGCTAACAGCTGCCGAAGACTCTAAACTGAGACAGAGATTCACCTCCAGCAGGTCACTAAACACCCAGCCAGAGCTCCAGTGGAACGGTTGAGATCAAAATGTATTCCTGCATTAGAGTAGTCCAGTTAAAATTCAAACATAAATTAAATTGTTCCTTTTAAAGTGGCAAAGTTTTCAGCTAAAACAAGGAGAAGTGAGCGGTATGACGCAGGTGTGAGGAAACTCACCAAGTTTTCAGCTTTTCTCCTGAGCCGAGGAGCAGAACAGATGAAGGACAGATGTTGCAGATGCTGATATTTCATCACTCAGATATGTGATATTAACAAAAACAAATGTAATATTTCTGTTTAGGACAGCTTCTATCTGTAAAGTATTTAAGGCCAGGAGTCAAATCCAGACCTCGGTTTAGGTTTATTTAGGTCTTAACATATATATCGAAAGATTAGACTTCCACTCCGTACACTGATATTTTCTAGAGGTGTTGTAACATTTTGTCGTATGAGACAAGTTTAAAGTACTTAAATTTAAGATTTAATTAAAAAGTTAAACACAAATTTTATATTTCATCAGTCATATTATTTTTCTTTCTTTTTTTTACTTTTAAATGCTCAAGAGATAAACTGAACATGGTTTGTTTTAATGGAAGAAAGAAAGTGGACATATTTTTCTTTTATTTTAACTTCTGAAATTTCCCGGTCATTTGTCACCTGAAACAGGTGGAGTTTTGCTCTTTCTTCAAACACGTTTGCTGTAATTTCTCAACCTTCTGCTCTGGTCAGTCAGGTTTGCAACGAGCGAAGTGTCATTATTCAGAGGGCCACAAACGGGTCCCCGGGACCGCGCTTTGGACACCCCTCGTTTAACATGTCAGAATTAAAATAGAACCGGTCGCTAATCGAACTTTTGTTGTTGTTCTCGCCTTCATGTCCTCACCGACGGACTCCTTCCCCCCCAGAAGCTCACGACGCCCTTCACCATTTCTCCTGCAAGATGCTCACTCCCCGTCAGTGCACCGGAGCCTGCACCTTCAAGCCGCCCCTGCTGCCCCCTTAGTGCCAGCGCACCCCAGCAGCCCGAGGAAACACACGCACACACTCACAGGTCCGGCCTCGAGAGCCTTCATGTGTTCACGTCTCCCACCTGGAACCCTGGGACTGCTGCTGCTGTGTGGATACACCTCTGAGAGAATCCATCAAGGCTCCGGAGGAGACGGACTGGGCCGCGGCCTCTCCTCCAAAGAACCGGACTCTTGTGTTAAAGAGGAAACGTGAGCTTCACGCTGCGAACCGGAGGACTGCTGATCCGAAGCTGTGAAGCTCAAACCAAGGAACGAATGGAAACTGTTTGCTCTTTCACTACTCTGAAGAGAAAAATACTACATTATATACATACAAATATATATATACATATATATATATGTCATGTGACAATGTGCAATGCTTGTATTTATTATGACATTAAGTTAAAAAAAACTCATTTGTTAGATTCTGTTGCATCTTTGAATATGTTTTTACATGTATTTGTAATTTATCTTGGGTTTGTACACCGTGTTTGTCATGAAGCACTTTAAACGGACGACATTTCCAAACACCAAAACTAAAACAAGTTTCAATTCGTCTTTGTGTGTCACAAACGCAGCACGTAGTAACGAGCACTTAGCACAGCGACCCCTTCAGGTTTTCACTTCAGACTGTAAAGAAAAGTTCTGCAACGAGCTAAAAGGAAGAAGAAGAAGAAGAAGAAAAAAACACACACTGATGCATCTGTTTAAGAATGTGTTTCTCATTCTTACTTTCTGTTGAATTTGTCTGTCTCAGCAAACTGAACCAAAACCTTTTTTTTTTTTTCACCTGAAGCGCTTTTTATACGAACATTGTTCCAAGTATGTAAACTATAAGCTTCTTCTTTTCTTTTTTTTTTTTGTTCTTTCTCATTCGCTGAACTCGTTCAAAAGAAGAATCGACTCAAAAGCAGCTCTGAAAGAATCGACTCTTGCTTTCTGACACAAACGCGCCATTCTCTCCTGTTCATCTCTGTACAAATTCAAATAAAACCTGAAAAGCTCTCTGGGCTTCATGTCCCTGACTTTCACTGTTTTTTGTTTTTTGTTTCCTCTTGTTCCCCTGGTGGGAGCCTGACACCTGCTGGCCTCTTTCCAGAACAGCTCCCAGCTCCCCTCTCCCCCGGGGTGGATCGGGTTGCCTCCCATAGTGGTTTGAGCTCAACATGATCTCTTTCATTAGGCGGCCGACATCAGTGCATGACATGTCCAGTCATCTTCCAATGTTTGACGTGGAGTCAGGGAGGCGATGTGGAGGAGGTGGAGGCAGGTTGATCCACTGGTGAAATCTAATTCTTCAGATGGGACGACTAATAGATATTGATTACCCTGGGTGCCTCATGCTGAGACAGACACTCGCATAATGTCACTGGTGCAGGTTGAATGCTAATTTTCTGCAGACATAATTGCCCTCTGAGGCAGAGCGTGTTCCCTCTGAATGCTGACGAGCTCCAGAAGATGAGCAGCATCATAACACGGTGGGGATGACTGGGGCTGATATGTGGACACAAACACTGACGGATTACTTGTCTTGTTGAGTTTGATCTCGTTTAATCGACCGACTGTTTCTGGGATTATTTGGCAGGATTTACGTTTCTCTTTGTGCTTGTGCGGTGTGCTGTGAGTTTTTTGGCATGTGTCACTCGCCTGTGATTGTTTTTGAGAATGTCTGTCTTTCTGTTTGCTGTTATTTTTATTAATATTTATAGGTTGAATTGTGTTTATTGTGTTTTTGGGGTATTTTTTAGTTTTACTTTTATTCATTTCTTTTTTGAGATATTGCGTCTCCCTGTTCTTGATTTGTGTCATGCAGTTTGTGGGTTTTTTGTGTGTGGATCTTTTCAGCATTTTTTAAAAATTATTATTATTTTATTTTTTGCTTGGTTATTTTGTAACCTTTATGTAACCAGTCAGCAGTGTCTGGCCAGCGAACAGCAGGGCCTTCTTCAGGGATAAGGTGCTATACAAGCAGACAAAATATGGTAGTCATTTTAATGTCATTGTTTTGTGTTTCTCAAATTTTTTTTGTGTGTGTGTCATTATGGTTTTTGGAGAATAGTTTTGTGTATGTTTTTGTGTCATTGTTAATGTTTATTCATTTATTTTATATGCGTTGGTTTTCCAAACTCTAATTTCAGTTTTTTTTTTTAAATCTTGATAGTCTTAAATCATTTCTTATTTTTGCATTTTTAAAGCCTTCTTGCATCATTTTGTAGTTTCCTCATGCTCTTATTGTTGATGTACAGTACACATTGTGGATTTGAAACAGAGCCAGGACAAGGCATGTGCAAGCTAAGCTGCTTCAGGTAAAGGGCCATTTCACATAAATTATAGCTAAAACCTCAAATATATTAAAAACAAAACTTGAGCAAATTTTTTTTTTTTCAATTTACAAAATTGCAGCTTTTTATTTGCTTGAGGTTCAAGTAATATACTGAGGAAAAATTTCATTAATATTTATGTTAACATATGTAATTTACTGTTGCTGGATGACTCATTTCTGCTCCTCGTGTCTTCAAAACGATCAATAAATAAATGACAGATGGAAGCTCCTCTCTGACTGCTGAGTCTGCTGTACTACTCCACACACATCTGTCACACCAAAACGAGTAAGTCATATTTCGTCTCCACAGTTTAATTATGTCTATTTATTTCAGAAATAATGTGCACTGGAATTTGGGTCCCACACAGCCTCAAGCGGCTCTGGTTTTGGATGTCAACTTGGTGAGCAGGTTTCCCTTTCTGTGTCTGCATGTTGCTTCTCCTGGTAAAAATACAAAGTCAATGCATGCTTGTTATTCCTTTCTGTGACAATTTCTCATCCGTATATCTCTGTATTTCTGTTGGTTCAGATCTCTTTTGTTTTTTAAGTTTCTGTTTCAGGAGGTTTTGTGCCTTCTTTGTGCTGCTGGTATCCCTGGAGTCTCTGTTCGCTGCAGTGCGAACAACACACACACACATCAAATAAACTGAATTGCTGTATGAATTGAACTTGTATTTGACCTGAACCTCCAGCTTACCCCTCACATCACACAAGCTCCCAAACACAACAATTAACAATCTCAGACATAATAAAAACAAATTCAATATAGAGGATATAGGGCTGCCCTAAATCAGTTCTCCTAGTTGATTACTTGCTGAAGCCGTGAGTAGATGTTTCACGGTCCAACAGGTCATATGTTGTACGTTCACACATACTGTCCTTCACAAGATGTTGAACATCTTATATAATTTGGCAGGATTTTAAACATAAAATCTTGATCTGCAAGATTAACATAAATCCTGCAAAATAATTTTGCAGGATGTTAAACATAAGCTTTTTAACATCTTATGGTCAACATCTTATGTTGAAGATGTTCTTATGTTGAACATCTTCAACATTTCACGTTGAAGAATGTTGTATGGGAGAAGTATTTTCATAATTGACGTCCTAAACAGCATAAAAAAATAAACTGTTGACAAAAAAAGTTACCAATTGTTGACTTTTTTCCCTCTCAGAATAGTTAATTCAGCAGTAATTCACATTTATATAATCACAATAATAAACCTTTACTGTGTAAAAGAAAACTTGTGACAGTTGGTTTGTCGTAAAAAGTAAGGTGTACTACTGTTGATCGTCTTTTTGTGTGGTGTAACAAAGAAACGCATGATAAAAATGAATTAAATTGAGTTGAATTGATAAATAACAGATTGTTTCATCGTGCAAAATAGAGTTTGGATTTCAAATTCAAGTAAGCTGCTTTGTAAACAGAATGTTAAGATACAGTGTTGGTGTTTGGTGCCACCCTCTGGCTGGAGGCAAAACTACCAATTCAGCACAGCCACAAAAAACTGAACTGCACCTGAATGAACCGTAGTTGACACTGTCTTTACAGTCAAACAAAGAGTAGAGTGGACTGCAAGGGATAAATCAGCTCTTATAGGGCTAGTAGACTGGCATGTTCTCCCATCTTACCTATTTTGAGAAGTGGATAAGATGGACTGTGACATACTGAGGAGCTATCCGGATTATTTGAATCAGGTGTGTCACATGTAAACCTGGCTGAGGGCTGGCGGTGGACAGCCATGTCCTACAAAAACAGGAAATTGTGGATCACTGATAAACTATTAGAGACACAGATCAACCTGAGGTGATGCACAATTGTGAAAATCCTTTATTAACATTTTAAGCAGGAGTTTGCGGCGCTGCCAGCTGTGGTACCAGTGAGTGATTTAAAGAGGAAAACAAAACTTTATATCTTAATGTGGGAATTTTTTTTTCTGAATTGAATAAATATTTTAGTGATATTAAATATTTGGGTTTTTTTTTTTTCTTTTTCTAAAATTCACAGAGTGAGATTTTGTTCAGCGATGAAAGATAAATAAATTTTCTAGGTTTTTGCAAATATTTACCAATAAATATGGATGGCCTCATACAAACTATGCTATGACCAATTTTGTTATCTTCTTCTTTATTGCTGTGTAATTTAATCAGAAGAGTTGATTCAGAGTTGACTGCGTTGCATTTAATGCCTTGTTTACGGCACGTAGTTTTTGTGCGATAGACGTTTTTGTCACATGTCCGTGCACTGATAGAGTTTATTTGTTTGAAGTCAGGCCTTCATGTTTAACTTTAAGTGCATCAATGGATCCCATTCACAGTCATATCAAGCATTTCATAAGAAGAATAACTCTTTATTTTTGCTTCTGGATCATGGTCTCACAGTATTTGCTCCCTGGGATGTAGATTGATTATTTGCTCTATAATCATTTGTGGTCAGTGGACACCTGTCCCCTCGCTGGGCATCAACAATGCAACAGAAGGCAGCAAGACATGATGACATAATGAGGCCTCTTCTCTCTGAACCAAGCAGCAGAACTGGTTTGTCAATAAGTCTTTGTGCATTTCTATCTTTCTTTTTTTTTCTTCATTATGGATCTGTGCACAAAGCCAAAATGTGTTTAGTGTTATAAAGTTCGGTGCGGTGTGGAAGAAGAATCTTATTACAGTAAGCAGGGATGGAAATGTTTGGCAATTGTGCAGGATAAGCTCCGGAGGATTTACGTCATGCTGGATTTATTCTCTTTTGAAATCACTTGGCGCCCCCTACTGGCCTCCAAAAGCAAAGTAAGGAATAGTTTTATTTTTCTCCATAAATATCCGGTTGGCCACAACATCAGAAAGTGTATCTGTAGATTCCTAGTTTGAGTTTGAGCCAGATTGAAAAATTGTGAATGAAACAAATGAAGGCTTAAAGTTTAAATATTCGTGCTTAACAAAGAAGTTCTTTGAAGCTCTGTTTATGTCAACAAAACGGGAAACATTACAATGATAACATTTTTTTTTGAAATTCTAATTGGACAAAATCATCAAAAAAGACCCCAAAATATTTCTCAGATCTGATCTGCAAAGAATCGAACTGTTCCACTTTTTACAGAGGCAGAGAAAACATCATGCAACTGCCAAGGTCTGAAGCAGTACGTAAACATGTGTGGCCTTCGGCTTGTTGGGCCACAGCATGAAGGATACTCAGAAACTGGCTGTCAAAGAACAAAATGTGCCGAAGGTCGCTTGATAGAGGCTGTCGTTTTAAACTTAACAGAAAGTCCAAGATTATCCTGCCAAATTTTGCATTTGAGTTTTGGTTGTAAGGTAACAAAAATGATAGCTCTAGGGTGTGAATAGTTTTGCAGTTTTAACTTTCAGTAGAAACTTCTGAAAACAGTAAAATCCTTCCAACATGTTGGAATCAGTTTTAAGTTTGACGGGCCATTTTAATGTTGCTTTTATAAAGTCAAAGACTTTTGACTAGGATGCAGTTTAATTTGTTTTGCATTTTCGTCAGTCAACTAAGTTTACTTAAATAATTAGAAACAAAAGATCTGTGAAAAGTGAATGTTTATGACTCCTTACAATGTGTCACCATAACACCTAGAGGAAATATTTAGTTATTACAAGCAACTAGTTCCTCCGTTTCAGACAACTAAAATTCATCTCCATACAATATTGTGGTCTTGTTTTTTATTTGTTGACAAAAACCTTAACATTTCATTATAGTTGTTCTCATTCTACTTGGCTTTTTACCTAGTTTTTCATTAGTTTGTTGAAGCAATAAAAGATTGTTGACGAAATATTTTCATTGTAGTTTCAGTCGATTGAATTAGCATCGATTGGATTAGTTTCTTTGGACATTATTTATGCCTTTAATGGTTAAAGCAACTCAGTACTTAATTTATATTTGCACGTTGTCACCATTATATCCCAACACCTTTCTAATGAAAGAAAGATAAATCACTTTTCAGGCGTCATGACCAAAAATCTAGATAACAAGACTAATGTTGGGTTCTGTAGCTTTTAAATGTTTTAGTTTTTACAGGGTTTTGAAGACAAAACAGTTGAAAACAGGTCAGAAGGTTTTATATTTGTCATGTCAACATTTTTTTACAAATTGACTCTTCTCCTTTACAACTTATTTATTTTTCTCTTTGTCAACTTCTAGGACAAAATCTGACTATTATTGTCTTACAGTTTTTTTCAGGCTGTTTTGTGCATTTATCAGCTCACTTAATATTTATGCAACAGCTTGGGAATTTCTAAAAAACAAACAAAAAAAAACTACAAACTGCAAAGCTTAACTGACGACTTGCAAAATGCTCAAAGTGTATTCTTCATTCATTAAAAGCAAGAATCATGTCATCAGAATGAAAAGTCCTCACATGTTTATGAACAACATATTAAAATATCTTTGTCATGATTTCATTGTAGACACTAACAAAAAATTTTTTGGATTAATTGTACAGCCATTTGAAAACTGACATATACAGTAAGTTACACATAACTGTATTTTTTGTGAGTTAAATTTTTTGTGAGTTTAACTCACAAAAAACACAGTTATGTGTAACTTACTGTATCTGTCAGTTTTCATGCGCTTTGCATTTTTACTGCTTGTTGCTGTTCCTAATCATTCACAACATTGCGCAAAAGAAAGCACAAATTTATTTTCAGCAAACATTAGAAACTGATGTTCATGTGAGAGAAACTGTTCAGTTTGGGAGACATTTTTGAGACATAAGTGCATAAAACATTATGAAACAACAGAGTGTTGTATAGAAGCAATCGATGCATGGACAAAATGATTGGCAATTTATTTGGAAGAAATGACAAAAGGCATCTATGATACGCAAAGGCCTAAGTATTGTGGACGTTGAATCAAAAGTTAGGAGACGTGTTATTTCTTGGAGTTGTTAAGCTCTGCGTTGGGTGAACTGACCACAGGTAATAAAAAAGGGTGTGTTGTTAAAAAGGGGTCAAAGTGCAGAGAGTAGACAGAGAGAGGATGCAAAATTTCAAGGTTTTGCTCTTTGATTCACTTTGTTATTCTTGGTTTAGTGCATGGTGCTCCATCATGCTAGCAGATGCACATTTCATCGCGAGTTGCACTCAGAGGACTTTTTGATCACACTTTTTTTTTTTTTTTTCTTGGCAGTGATCTTGTGAAGCACTGGGACCAAGTCCATGAGACGAGAAGCAGCTCAACACAGAGATTGTATCAGAGTGCTTCATGGTGTTGTGAGTGCCACGTGGGCCACATATCAAATCTCACTTTATTTATTTTTTTTCTTCTCGGGACAAATTTTCTCCCACAGACCCTGAAAATCCAAAGGAGTTTCCTGCTGTGCATCTTTGTGCTTTCTGCAGTATTCCAGTCCATAATTGTTGTTCCTCTTGGACAAAGGTGGTAGAGCTAGTTGGAGGCAAAGTGATGAAAGCTGGATGCAAACCTAAAAGCTACAGGAAGACAATGAGTTATAGACACATCTTTCAAACAAGTCTGCCAATTACACTGATAGATTGGTTTACAACTTGCATTAATTTGACCATATAACATTGCGGTTTTATTAGCTCAAATAATTATTTTATTGCTCTTAGTTGTAATCATTGCTGTCCTCCGTAATTATGGTGAAGCTTCTGTTTAAGTAACTTACATAACTAAAGGTGAAACAGACAACAATTTCACTCTTACCTCACAGGTTTACCAATAAAACAACTGTACTGAAACTAAACAAGCCAGTAGCTTTGCATAGGTATATGTATAAAATAATAATGTATTTTTTTGTTGCCGTTGTTAAAAGATAGATAGATGGATAGATTTTTGTTTTTCCCATTTTCAGGTGTGCTCTTGAACCCATCACTATCGCTCTGTGCGCGTTCACGAATCCCCTCTGCGCGTCCCAGTCATGTGACAACACCTCAGCACGCCTGCGCACAGAAATAGAAGATGGCGGAGAGTGCGGACCTGAAGGTAAGGCGCAGCCTGAAATTATTACAAATTTAAGCCGGTCCTGCAGTATTTCATTGTGGCTCCGTGCAGTTCTGGAGCGGACTGAGTGTCGGGAGGGCTGGGAGCCTGTCGGGTTGAGGGTTTCCCACCGAAACGCGGCAGAAACTTTTTTTTTTCTCAATCCGCCAACAGCTCCTGCGAACATGTTTATGTTGATGTTGAGAGGCGCTGGTTTGGCTGAAACGGACGGTCTTCCTCAGCGCACCAGCTCCTTCCCGGGCGCCTGTCACTTATCCCGGTCACAACTCGGTCTCTAAGAGTTAAAACAGTGTTTTTTATGCGAGTTTCTCCTGCGTGCCGGGGCGGTTTTGACGCGGCGGCAGCCTCCAGATTGCGAGGCGGGTTGACTATAATGAGAGCAGCTTCTCCACACCTGTGAATTCTTAGTTTAAGCCCGCTCATTATTATGGGCTTATCTATAACCCAGAGGTTGCTATCGATATGCAGCTTCGTTTAAGAGCAGAGGCCCTGTCTGCCTGCAGGTGGATGCAGATCACCTGGCCTGGACCAATAAGCTTGAGGTTTAGTTTACCTGTTGATGATCCAACACACCTCTGTGTGTAACGGTGCGCTGGCTGCTCTCTCCCGTTATTCCAGGATCGGTCTTTACATGAGCTCCAGGATTATTTAATTAATCGATTGTCTTATTTTAGAGCTTTTCTTACACCGGTTTCTGTGATCTTAAATAACCTTCTCTGTCAGCTGCTGCTGTTCAAACACCATTAACAACTGGGTTCGTTTTCTTTATTGGTTTGCCACATATGGGTTATTGGTTTGCACCGATTAGATTTGACCTGGCCCATATTTATATAGAGCTGGTTTGCAGCGAAGGTCGTCTTATGCTAGTTGGAATTAAACAACAGTAAAGTGTTAATTGCATAATCGTTGAATAACATTCATTTTGTCACTGAAATCAGTGGGGGGAAAAGTTTTCCATTGAAATCCAGCAGATTGCATACGCTAGTTTGAATACAGATATGCAGTTTTGTGGATATATTAATTATTATGAACTGATTACAAGGTTATCCTCTTTTATGCGTCACAGGATATTTCCCTAAACTGTCAAAAAAGTTTTGTTAGTTTGTTTTGTTGAGTTGAATCATTGCACCAAGCTAAATTCTCTTAGTTTAGAGAAAACAGTGGGAATTCTTTGTTTGAGGGTAAAATAAAGGGCCCAGGTTTTGTAATAATTGGACTGCCTGTCAGAGCTGGTAAAGGGAAAATTGACCCAGTTCTCATAACTTTAGTTCTGTTTTCTTCACCACTTCTTCAAATAAAATTCTTCTCTGCAGGTGTTGTGATTAAGTGGTAACAAATTCTGAAACTTTACGGATTTATTAAGATAATATTAAGATAAGTCTTGGGAAAGATGAATTGATTTGAATTTCTTTGTCTTTTTTTAAAATTGAAAGTTCATAGCAAATGAATCAATAGGTAAGGCTAGAAATCAGTGGATAAGCAAAGAGTGTTAAAAGTGATGAAAATATCAGATGATTAAACACTAAGAAGCAGAAAGCCTTTCAAACACTTGATTATTTTATGACACTCTTCAGCAAGTAGACTTATGGTTTCAGCTTCAGATATAAGCTCTGGATTTGCATGGAAACAGATTAAAGTATGGAAAATGTTTTCAGACTTTTTCCTTCTGTTTATTTAAAAGATTGAAGACTTTCATTTCTAATAAATAACTAAATGTCAATTTGGTTTTGTTGCCATGCTGTGTCTTGTTTTGTTTTGCGTCTATGATTTCAACCAATCCATGGAATATTGAGCTTTTACTCAATCCCAAAATAATCTGGGAAATGATTGGATTTCAGGCTGTTTTCAAATCTGAAAAGAGTTGTGGAGAAACAAAAATGAGCCTGGCGAAATGTTTGCAGGCTTCTTGGATTGCCTCATTTTATGATCTAAAATATAAAATAGTAGAGTTTCGGAGGAAAAGCATGCTCTCTCTCTCTCTCTCTCTCTCTCTCTCTCTCTCTCTCTCTCTCTCTCTCTCTCTCTCTCTCTCTCTCTCTCTCTCTCTCTCTCTCTCTCTCACACACACACACATCTACAGGTGTTTGGATTCAGTTGTTTAGAGATGTCCTCCATATTAGGCTGTGGTTGCCACTAAATATAACTTGAATTAATTAGTGTCATTTGCTTTTCAGTGATGTTATATGTACTGTATGTTTTTTTTTTTTTACGGCTGTAGTTTCTTGGTTCTGTTTTTTCCCTCTCTTTCTGCAGGTGTAGAAGCAGACTTATATGGTGTCGTATTCGCTTTCTCCTTTTTCCTCATCTATTTGTTTCCTTTCTCTTTAAACTGTTTGCCATACTTTGTTCCCTTTCGTTTTCTCTCTTCTTCCCTTTCTTTTCTGTCACTCTGTCCATTGCGTTTGAAATAAACCCAATGCAATTTCTAATCCAAGTTTATATAATGATGTCACTGATAAACTTCTGGACACTCAGATTCAATTCTGAGTGCCGCACCGCCGGACAGGATGTAAGAGAAAGATCAGTGAAATAAAGGACTCTTTAGGCTGATATTTATTTTACGTCCATTTTTGGTTCGTCGCATTAGAGGTTACAATTTTAAGTCTTATTGATAGTTGTGGTTTTTGTTTGTCCAACAGAGAAGCATCTAATAAATTCATTTTAATGCAACAAAAGGCCCATATCACAGATGTTTGGCTTGTAGACCCTCTTCGGTCGGGGTTTTAAACTGTTTTATTTATTTTGTATAAAAAGATCAATGTTACAAAAACCCAACCGAAAATTTCTGAAAATATTTGTAGCTAAGAAACCCTGTTACTAAATTATTCACTCTTGCTCTCTTCCTAATTTAAACACGTGTTAAATATGTCTCTAGGTGTTAGAGCCACAAAGTCCTGAACACCTATGATGCACAAGACTCTGTATATCGCATAAGAAATTCACAATATCTCTGACCAAGAAGCACACATTCACTCAAACATTATATGAACAGAGAAAAATATGCAAAAGGTCGGTGAGCGTTAAGTGTGGAATAGGCATTGAGTGCAACTGAAGGATGTCCAGAAAGAAACTAGAAGTGATGTGTTGATGGTAACGTCTCTGTAACAGAGTTGGAATTGCTCACAGACCATCATTATTTTCAGATGTGCAGTTTTAGACGCATGTATTATTTCTAAGACTCAAAGTGTATAATCTGGCAGCCATTGACACAGCCATTGGCTCTCGTGGATTTGTCATCCTCGTGACATCAACGATGCATCTTAAACGAACTGTTTGCTTTAGATCTACATTCGGTTCAGGTTTCATGCCGATACATCAAACTGGACGTTTTCATACTAGTGAAGCATTAGCGCTCATAAAGTCCCGACATATTTACGATAACAGTGATTTATCTACTTCCTCTCTCATTTTGTTTGGAAATAAATAAGTGAGCTCCATCATACTTTTAATTCTGTTTCATACTTTATGGAGAAAAGTTGACCTTTCAAAATAAGAGAGTTCTTCTCTCCGTGTGAATCCTTGTGAGCAGAACTAGCTGTGATGTTGACCACTGCAGCTGCCAAGTCTACAAATTTACCGTTGTGACAGCGCGGACATTTATAATGTGTGTAAACAACTGTTTGCGTTTTATCGTCTGCCATTTGAACAAAACACTTTTTGCCCCGATCACATCACATCCTCTTAATATAATATATATATATTTTTTGCCGTCTGTGGAAATGAGTTGTCATAAAGTTTTACTTGCTATATAAAACATCACAAAATTATGAGGAAAAGAGCCAGCCACATATTTCAAAAGCACAATGCAAACTGAGTTTTTTTTATGATGTCGGCTTTTATGGGATATGCAAAGAAACTCAGTGAAGATGTTTTTTGAAAACGTGTTTTTTTTTCCCCTTAAGCAGATCAAATATCTTACTTGCTTTCAAGAACCATAACTAATGGGATTAATAACATCCTGGCTTAAATGGCAACAGTTTGCAGAAGCTTGAATTCATGACCCATCATGTTCATTATGTCTTACTTGTGTGAAATTTGAGGTTTTTTAAAATTTGCATGCACCTAAGCGAGCATTATGACTATATATTTGTTGAGCGTTGCTTTGAATCTTGTGGCCACCTGGCGTTGGGTCTGTCCTAAAGGAGATTGAAGCAGATTTGAACACTTTCAGGGTTTGTTTTATTCAGTTAAAACTCCCCTCATGCTAAAGAAAATCCATCCCCAGGACATTAGGAAGAGGCGATCATGCTTTTTTCATTTATTAGGCTCCTGGTTGTATAGTTTAATACTTTACATCCTGAATCAATGCATAAAGCTGCCGTGCAGTCATCTCCGATAAAATCCTCATGAAAGCCTCTGATGTTGTTAACCCCCCTCCCCGCCCGCTCTCCCCAACACGTCCTGTTGCATCGCATTTTGTTTGAGAGGAGTCTCGATCCGCCTTTAGCTCCTTTGAACTGTCTTCTTTCTTCTCCGGAGCTGCTGCAGCAGCAACCTGGCAATACAAATGACTGTCTATGTGCAGGCAGCTTATAGGTGGAGACAGTCTATTTGTAGAGCCTCTGGCTAGGTTAATCCCTAATGATACAGGCCCTCGTCTTTGCTTCCCTACATCCTTTCAACACCTGCCTATTTCTTTTATTGCCGTTGTCATTATCGCCGTACTTAATTTCCAGTTCGAGCAGAATGAGAAGTTCAGGTGGAAATGTCAGATTGTGCGATTGCTGTTCTCGTGAATGCCGCACGCAGCTTTTTGAGATGTAAAGGTTGAGATGCGAGGCTTTTCACCCAACCCAGAAAATGAGGGAAATATATACATATATAAAACACTTGATGAATGGAGTTACGATGTGTAGCAGCGCAAAAACAGATGTGATAAACCACACAATGTCAAACCTGATGCAGATGTTGCATGTTTCTTCTGCTCCAGAGATGTCAGAGATGTTTAGCGTCGAAACATCTGGAGCAAACTGTTGTAGACGGTTTGTTGCCTTTTTGCCCATGTTCTCAGTATTCAGGGAGGTTCACCAGTCAGCCTGCCAGACAAAGATAACAAACATGTTTTGTCACTTCAGGCAACGTGATATATGTTCTACATGTTCCGCCCAGTCAAAGCGCCATTCGAGCTCCATTATCGTCAGACTTTTCTTGCCCCGCGAGAGTACACGCTTGTCTGCAGCCATTGACTTTTGTGTGGTTTTTGCAGAGATGGAGCTTTTCTTAACTCCTGTGGTGATTTAGTTGCACAGTGCTGTTGCTGTGGAAACATGTCACATTTGAGATGGACATGGGGTAGGCAGCAGTGTGGAGCTCAATAGCTTGTTTCCAACAGGAGGAACAAGAGAGAGAGAGAGAAAATGCATTTTTCTTCCAGCATATTTTCCAGGACGTTGAATAATTTCAGGTATTAGAGATGTTTTGCTGGGAAACAAGAAAAAGCAATTGATTGAAAAGTTGGGTTCATCAAAGAATATTCCTTCCTTCCTTTCTACTGTGGCACACATCAGGAGCGCTGTGTGTTCAGAATCAATAAATCCCTCCATCTGCAGCTTTCTGCAATGGAGATTTGTCACTTTTATGACTTATCATGCACTTGTTAATAACAAGCAGCAAATAATAATAACAAGTTGTTATTATTATTTGCTGCTGTGTGGCACAGGAGTCAGAGAATAAATTTTCACCAGCATTAGTATCCAATTCCTAATCAATCTCAGCCGCAGTCAGACTCTCTCTCTGCAGTATGATGGACCACATTTAATGAGATTTTATTTTATAGCACCACAATATTTAATGAACATCAGCCAAAAATACAGTACTTTAATGTTTTATTTGCTAAATAAGAAAAACATGATAAAAATGAAATATGCTTCTCAGGGTTTCCCCCAGAAAACTTGCTAAGCCCAAAGCAGTCGTCCAGCGGTCCGCATCATTTTTGGGTTAAAACATGTTTAATGTTGACAGGAAATGTGAAAATATCACTTGATTGGAAGATTAATACCTAAACACCAACTATAAAGTTTTTTTTTTTTTTTTTTTTAAAGCAATCATAAAAAACCCCAAACTAAAATAAAGTAAAGCCTGGTGGCCCGCCAGGCTTATAATACATGGGCCCTGCTATTTTAAAATGTTGCTATAGATGTATTTGTTTTTTTATAGTTCTTTTAGTTTTGCTGAAAAGATCACAGGTAATGAAAAATGAGACAGCGTAGTGTAACATAAAGAAAAGTTACTAAAACAAGCCGGTTTTCTTTGATGAACTAGTCTGACTTTCTCTTTCTTTATTTCATCTTTACACTATCACAGCTTTTGGAGGACATTTCTTTTAAGTTAACCATATCTTATCTTTGTAGTGCATAAAAGGCACAGTTGTTCTTGTTTCTTTGCAATAGTAAGTATTACTAAACAGTCAACTTTGTCTTTCTTTCAACAAAGACAAATTTATGAGCGTTCCCTTCCTCCAGCCAGCTTGACTGACAGTGTGCAGCAACACACACTGGGTCCGTTACTCTGGTCTAACACGTGACGGTGGAATAAATAACATGTCATGCGAACTGACTCTTTCTGGTATTAACAAAATGACTACAACAAACTTTTTTTGTGGTTTTAAAGCTGAAACTGTATTAACTTTGGTTGCACCTTGATGGTGTTAAAATGGCAACATGACTGTTGCTTAAAGTGCCACAGGGGTTTCCTAACAAACCATTTAATATATTTATTTTTGTTTTGTTAACATGGGAAAATGTTGAGGGTAGAGACATGTAGTCCCAGTCAGTTTTAGCAGTCAAGCTGGGAGTTTTCATGCTTTATTTCTTTTGAACACTTCTGGTTGAAGTGAATGACTGATTAGTTGGCCCTCGCAAAACTTTGTGACTGGGGAGATAATTCAGTCATCTGAATAAGATATTTTGGAGCTGGGACACAGCTAATATCTGCAGTAAATCTTCACCAGTACTTGGAGACGGAAGGACTTTGTGAAAGCACGCAAAAGGTGGACCGTGTGGTAGTGATGCCGTGCAGGACTGTGAGGCTGAAGCAGTGAAGCAATGTCAGTGGTGCGGCGGTTATTTCATGGTGTCAAAAGGGTTGGAGAAATAAATATAAAATTGGTAAATATCAGCTATAACAGCAATGTTTATATTGACGTTTATAGGCCCAAATTCTCCTATCGGTGCACCCCCGTTAGTTGTTCTGACTTAAATCTGTTGGAGGATCTGGAGAGGGAGATAAAATATTAGAATGATGGCAAGGATACCGTCCATCCTCAAAGATCTGGATCCCAAATTCAAAGATTAATCATCCAAATACCAGTTGAAACATTAAAAAATTATATGAAAAATTAGGATTGGATGCTGTAGTACAAACAAAAGATTTTTCAGTGATTATTTAGAAGAGTATATCAAATTTTTAACATGCCATCTGAAATGCAAAATGAAAAAAACAAAAAAACATTTTATTTTAGCAGCTATCCGCTGCTGCGATGCTAGCAGTACATAGCATTGTTTCACTATCTAATGCTATCTTTTTTTCCTCTGAAACACATGTCTTGAAAATAATTTTCAATCTAAATCTGCTACTGATGGCTAATTCAGGTCTTACTTTAGATGAGAAATAAGTAAATGTTTACTTCTGGTAAAAGAGCTTTTACATTTTTCTTACATTAGATTAATATAAAATAGGAGGTTAGAAACTGAAGCATCCATCTACTCTGGAAGAAAATATTTTATGTCATGAAACACATCAGATGAGATGACGTAATGACTCGCGCTTACTGGAAAATATGTTTTTATTGCAGTCTGACCAGTCGCAGCCTCTACACTGACCTTTTGACCTTGGGGAGTGCTGCTGAACCCAGTGACTCACCAAACGCTCCTCATTCTTTAGGAAGTAGTCTGCTTAGAGCGGCCCGATCCTTTTGGATATGCAAGAAAACTTCAGATTTCTCTGTCTTCCACTTGTGAAATCTCCAAATTAGAAGACAGCAACGCACAATGTGGTAATCATCATCAAGTTATTAACTGAAAAAGCAAGTTCATTTTTTGCGAGATAAAGGTTAGTTTGATTAAATCAGCGACATCTTGTTTGTTTATCCTCATCAGTTTAATTAGTGGACCATTTGTCTGTGGCAGAGTTTTAAAGTAATCTCTGTTTTTGTTTGTCAGAGAAAAGCTGTTTGGGGAAATAAAAGGTATTTATTGACCGCAGCGTCTCTGAATTATAACGAGCTGTGTACAGTTCTTCATCCTTTATTACCCCAGGTAATCTCATAAAGCCTCTGCTTCACCTTTTTACAACTCTAATTGCCTGTAATATTTATCATTAGGTTTCCTGAGATTGCTGTTTTACTGTCTGATCTTTGGCCAAATCGATTTGTTCCGTTAAAAACAGGAAACTATTCTTAGAATCACAGCTAGCAATATCAGTGTGGATTGTTAAGGCAAAGGTCCATATGACCTGTAGGAAAACATGAGCTATAAGTGACCCGTAGTGTCCTCTATCATATAGTCTCCACCACATTTTGCGAGGTTCAGGATATCAGCTGCTAAAGAAAAAAATGCATCGAAGGTTTATCTGATTGAGCTGACAGTGAATCTTTGAATAGATTGTAAATTATATTATTTTTTTGAATAGATTTTTAGATGAGGTGGAAATGTGCCACACTGTTCCTCTGTCTTTTTTTCTTATGAAAGACGTGAAAAAAAGACAGTATGAGATACAAGATGCTGTGAGATATTTTGGATTCCTAGTAGGAACACTTGGGTATCTTCAACTGGAGCAGCATGGCATGTTAGAAAAACATGCAATATTGTTGAATATTGTGGCAAATATGGCTGCAATTACCCCAGATTTCCCCCACTGTTTTGTTTCCTTTAAATTACATCTACAAGTTTTAACATCTTGGTCACAAAATCTATGTCCTTGTTGAAAATAGCAGATTTTCAGTTAATCGAAGATGTTGCTGTCCATTATTTGTGTTTTCAGCACTGAAAAGTTAACGTAAATCCAACATTTGAGATATATTATTTGCAGCATTGTAAGATCTCGTCATACAAGATCTTCCAATATTCAAAAATCACAGTACTTCTCGTTCAGTTGAATGCTGCCTTGCAAGCGCTAGCCAGTTGCGGTCAGTATGATTTTGCCTCTTCAAAGATGCAGCAACTACTCTTAAATCCTCTGACTGACAACATTTTGGGTTCTTAGCAGGAACTACGGGTGCACCTGTTGCAGTTTTCTGGCCGGTTAACGATCTAGCCCACAGTGTTTCTCAACCTTTTTTGACCCAGTGCCCCCCTAGCCTTTATCCGGGTCCCTCACTGCCCCCCACCAAAGAATTTGTAGGCTACTTTGCACTGACTATTATTTTATTATTAATATTACTATCACTATTGTAGATGTTTTGATTTTATGCTTGTTTCTACATTTGTCATCAAAAATAATTTCCCAGAGAACAAAAAAGCCATGTGAATAGAAATTATTTTCACAGGTGTCTATGAAAAATGCAATGAACATTCAAGTTAAAATCTGTATGTAGGCCTTACAGCAGCCAATCAGAGTGGAAAAAAAAATTCTTGTTCTTTGCCATTTTCTAGTTGTTAAATATTACACAAAATGACCAGATAAAAGATGTTCAACATGCCAGTTTAAACTTTTAACTATTTGCAAAATTACTGAGCTCTGCAACATTAAAACATGGATAGAACAGTAACTACATTAATCATAGCTCTTCTTCTCTTCAGTGTCTGTCGGTTTCTGGTGGTGCAGCTCTGTGCTGCCTTCAGGAGAATGGGACATCAGAGCATCATCCATAAGATTTCACCCACATGGCATATACTGTGTAAACCAGAGCTTTCAGTGGAAAAATAGAAGTTCCAGGTCCTTTTAATGCCATACAAATATGAGACAGAAACATGGATTATATCTGTCTATTGATTTATAGATTAATAGGTTTACTGGACAGAAATTACAAAGAACAAATCTGGTTCTTAATCAAATCCTAATGAGTCAAATTGAAAGTGTCATGGAGTCATCAGCCTCATGACATTAACACTGACATGAAAAATAATATTGAAGAAATAAATATATCAAATCTAATTTGATATATTAGATTTGATATATTAGAGACCATAACAGTTATTTACTGTTATACTGATATATTTATTCTCAGTATTAGATGTGATTTCAACAAACCCATGGCACTTCAACAATATTATTTTACCTTTTATCTGGAAATGGTGTCTGTTTATTCTTGCAATACAGTCTCTGTATTACTTATTGATCGAAAGATCTTGTCATACCAGTTTATTCCTCTGTATTTACTTTAGTTTCTTAGTTTATTCTTGCATTTTGTTCTTCATTCATTTCCATTTAGTTTCCTTTGCTTAGTACTGTCCTCTCCAGGTTTATTGCTATGTCCACTTTAGTTTCTTTCCTGTTGCTAGATTTATTTGATCATTTATTGACCATCAGTAATCTTCACTCATCACCTGCTGCGCCGCCTAATCGTCATGATGTTTTTCACATCGTGTTGATTTTTCACTGTTCAGCGTCGGATTCTCAGTTTTTATGTCATAATTCACATCTAGTTCGTCGCTCCGTTTTATGTCCCGCTTCTCCTGTTTCAGAGTTTTGCGCAATGTGTGCGTTGTTTTTTTTTTTCAACCCCCTAAGGTGCAGGGAGGTCGGGAAGCTTATCGATGGGGAAAAGGAAGCCTAACATAAACCTTTTAAAACAACAGTAACAATTTCGATATTTTGATTATTGAAATTTAAAAGTGCTGTGGTACCGTTGTTCTATCACACCCGTTTCATACCGGACCACTTACAACACCGGTGTTAACGCTATAAAATGAACGCTCTCTATCGTGGTATCACCCATGGAGGGATTTCTTTATTTAAATGGGTTCATTTTTCAGAGGGATGCACAGTGAGGGTATCGTGATTTTATTAATTACATGTTTATAAGAGTGATTTTCTGTTGTCCTTCTATGGAAGCGGGCAGCCTTCAGACGGAAATAAACACTTTTTAATATAAGTTGCTGCTTTGACATGATCACAGAACTGCCGAAACATATGTACAAAAATACCAGAGAAAGTGAATCTCAGCAACGTCACTTCTGGAACTGATGCGGTGAAGCTACCAGTAGCAGGAGCGGAGCTGCGCCAAAAGATAACAAGCTACAAACACTGAAGAGAAGAAGAAGAGCTGCCATTGATACAGTTGCAGCCAAGCATGATTTAATGTTACACAATACAGTTTTAGCAAGTTGCTCAAAGTCTAAACAGGCATTGTTGTGCATTTAAGGTGCAAAGTTTACCTTCGACCAAACGCCCCCCAAAGGAATCCCAGCGCCCCCCTTTTGTAAAAATGTCCGCCAGTGGCCCCTGCTGTCCTCTGAAAGCCCCCCGGGGGGCGGAACCGCCCACGTTGAGAACCGCTAATCTAGCCTGACCTACCGATTCTGATTTTGGCCGATACCAATTTTTTTTGTCTAAAATGTTGCAAAATGTAGCAAGAAAGTTGATGAGTTGCCAACAGTGAGATAACGATTGTTAACTGCAACCATATAGAGCTGATCTGGTGGGCCGGTCTGCTCGTGAAACTTCTCTCACAGCAGAGCAGAAGAAGATAGCAATTGATTTAAATACCGTTGCGGAGGTAGATAAAATCGGAAGTTAACATCGGCTTCACATGTAAAAATCCACCGATCACCGATTTCCCTAATTTTGGGAATTTATTTATTGTTCCCCAGTAGGAACAATAAATGGCAACACAAGACAAGACACATATGTAAGCACAGTGAGTTGTTCAAACGTTGAAAGAGGTAGAAAGAATTGCTGTAACAACCAGTGACTAGGAGTACGTTGGGCTACATCGCAGTCACAGCACACACTATCAGTACTAACAGGGCAGTGGTGAATGTTGTACTGCAGACCATGCGTAGTTGAAGCATTGCGCCAAGATCTGCAGAGAGAAAAAGAAATCCTCACAAGAAAGATGTCAGTTTGTTTAATTTGTAGTGAAATCAATAGAAAATGCAAAATAAAGGCCTTCTTGTAGCATAAACTCAGATCTTTGAAGTTTTCTTGAAAGCGATATTAAAATCCGACCTTGTTCTTGTGAAATTATTGTCGTGCCTCGTCCTGTGAGTTTTAGGTATTGTTACGCCCGTAATTATGTGCATGACGTGCATCAGATCATGTAGAGTTCTTGTGATTGTGACATTGAATACATTGACGTCGCAAACATTTCAATTACTGCAGCCATTCGATACGTTGCAAAGCTTTGATTTCACTTTTGATTAAAACTTAAGTTTTATTTAAAGTACAGTACTTGGTTTGCAGTGTCAGAAAGGTAGACGGCACGTTGGATGGAGAGTCTTTTGGGACTGAATCCACTCGTCTAGGTCATTTTCAAGGTAACTGCATTTCTTAAGATGATGTAACCATGTGTCAGATTATGTTTTTAGGTAATTTTAAAGGGAAGTCTCAAAACATAAATATAAAGGAGATCATGTTTTATATAATTTTATGCTTTAGTTGTTAACTTAAGGTGCAACAAACCAGGTAAATTTGGTATTTTTACCTCTTTCTGCATCAGTGTCACACATTTGCAGTTAGATATGGTGCAGAAAGGAAATGAAATCTTAAGAACACATCAAGGCTGTCATCTTTCCTCTGAATGAAACTCTGGACCGGAGCTCAGCAACGTAACCACAGTTACGTGGTCCGTATATGCAGTCAAACATCAAAGAGGCTCCTCTCAAGATAAAAGGCATCTGTGGTCCTGCCCAGCCTGTAGTCTCCTGCTCCCGTCTCTGCCATTCCCCTTCATCTCAAGTTCTGCCGACCTCTGCCAACCGAGCTGGACTAAAAGGCTGCAGCAGAGTGCGAGCACAGCTCCTCTTTTCCGTCTTCGACATCCAGCTTCGCACTTTCTAAGACGGCCATTCTGTCTTTACAAAGCAGGAGATTTGGTTCTTGGTCATAAGGCGATATTGTTAGCATTTTAAAAAATGGTGCGACTTGAACCTTCGCCATCTTGGCCTCAGATCAGAAAAACGCCCTTGTCAACATTTTGTGATGCTCGGCATTGAACACAGCTGGTTTTAGATGTCTATCTTCCCGTGGCAAGCTGGGACTAGACCTCAGTAGCCTCAGGTGTAGATGAATGGCGATTAATGATTAAAAAGAGACATCTTTCAGGACTACGTCCAGCTGGGTCACCCGATCTTATCCAGCTACAAGAAGACCTGCACTCATCGATGTCTTTATCCCCCCCAAATGTTCTTTTGTTTGAGCCACAATGCACACCGTGATTGGGGTTCTAGAAAGAGGAGAGAGGGAGAAAACAACAGGCGGAGGCATTTCATAGTTAAGCTTGAGTCAGAGAAGCTGGAAGGCTAAGAGGTGGGGGGATGGGAGGACAAAGAGGGGAGGAGGATGGGGAGGAGGCTGGCGCTCAGTACAGAGCCCTGTAGCCGAGAGTTGGAGCTTTATATAATGGCCAGGTAGTGTTCAACCTCTGCTTCCACCCCCCATACACCACACACACACACACACGCACACACACACATCCTGCAGAGACTGCCTGGCACAACATGAGCCTCACCATCTCCCAGCCTCCAGGGATTCAGAAGAACTGCAGTACTGTTCACCTTCTCAAAACCAAATGAAAGAACTGCACAGGTTTATTTTAGCCGTGCAAGTAAACACAGAGAGCTCAGCTGTGTTTTTCTGGATAACAACAAGGCAGATATTTAGGATTTGCACTACCTGGTGTTTTTTCTTTTTTCTTTTTTTTTTTAAACCCTGGCTAAACAACAGGAACAGGTGAAATGAAGTCATTGATTTTCATGATTTTTGTTTATGGCTGCAGGTTGTGTTTAGGGTGGAAACTTCCAGATTTTGTTTATCTGGGTTTGTTTGTTTGAAGATAAAACGAAACAAACTCAGATTTGACCGTAATTTAGCCAAGCAGGAGAGAAAAACAGAGTGATTATATGTGAGTGGCTTTGGCTTGTCTTTAATTTGACTATTGTGCGTCATTATTCAACTTACTTTTTCAAAGCCGATCACATCAGCGCTGTGCACTGACACTCCAGCCTGATTTTCGTCGTTATGGGAGATCGGCCAATACTTGTAGGTGAAAATAATAGTATATTTTTCCTATCTACCTCTGGAAAGGTGTGGAAATCAGCCACAGTCCCCATTTCCTCCACCATGAGAGAAGGTTTACTGACAACAGGTGGCAATAATCGCCCCAATGTTGCCAACTTAGACAAAAAAAAAATTGATATTGACCAAAATTGGAATTGACAAGTCAAGCTGATTATTGATCTACCAGAAAACTGTAACCAGGGCACCCCTAGTCAGCGTATTAAAGCCTTTCGTTATCCAGTTAGGTCTGAGCCTTTTTAATGTGATTATTATAAAACATGATTTTTATAGTATTATTTATTTCATTTTCTATGTTTTTAATTTGATTGTAGTTAGAAAATCTTTACCATCGTACCCAGGAGCTTAAGTAAGGCTTAGTGAAAACTTTTGACAACTATTTTTTTGTACACTTCAATGTTTTTAATCATCCCATATTTGTTTATGTTTTATGTACAACGAGCCAGATCTTCTTCTAAGCTAAAAATTCGTTTTTATTGGTATTTTTTGTTGTGTTTCTACAGATTTTTAAAGACAAATCGTGACACTTGCGCTTTGCTTCTGCTCTCGTCTAGTCCAATACCTGACTACTTTATTAGGAATGTTGTTTTTGTTCTGTAAGCCACTTAACCCTGACCTGTGAATCATTCAGATATAAATAACTCAAGGGATTGTCCAGCGTTGTGTCAACACGGCTTAAAAAAACGGATAATTACCTGAATGCTTCGCTCAGGTTCTGATTCAAATTTTTGATGGATTTCCTTTTCCAATCTCTTAAAGACGTAATTTTCAGATGCTGTTAATTTGTTGTAGATGGACATTAAGCTCCATCGTGGTCAGTTTCACGAGTGTAAATGACGATTTGTTGACTTGAAGTCCAGCAGGCTTTCAGGCGCTCTGGGAGAATTAGGACTGCTTCATAATATTTACAAAAAAAAAAAAGGTTGTCTCCTCAGAATTAAATGATAAACAAATCATGTGTGGTTTAACTCTGAAGAAGTAAAAATCAATAGATGTATCATTTTTCTTTTTAAAAATGAATACTTTTCCTGATTAAAGAAATTCTAATTAATTAAAGGAATCAGTTTCTATTGTCTTTAAGCCACCAGTCCCCTCAAAAAAAAAAAAAAGAAAAAGACTGACAAAGTTTCTCATGCTGCTTTCAGACTTCACATTCAAAACATAACAGCTGTCTGAAAGCCTAATTCTTCTTACAAAAGCTAAATATTTAGCTTTTAACGTCTTGGTTGACTGTATTACGTTTCTTTTCTTTTTTTCTTTTTTTTAAGCACACCTTCTGGAAGTTTGTTTGCAGGATATATATATGTCCCAAAATGCTTCTCGTTTGACAAATCCAAGCTGTAAATGGGTCATATTCTGCTCATATTTTCTTACAGTTGAAGCATTTGCCAGCAGTGTGCCTGGTAATTAGATTAACTGTTAGATCATAATCCCCAGAGGCCTGTCTCATAAAGTTATAGCTGGAGTGTTTGTTTTAGATAATTGATTGCAGTAGGAGCCCTAAAAGCAATCCACATGTTTTCATACACAGTGATGGATGTTCGCCGCCCCCACCCTGGATGACTGCAGACGTTTTCCTAAAGGTTTTCGAGTGTAAATTCAGGGGAGTGACGAAGGCCTGGCGTCAAAAACAAGGCGTGGTCCGGAGGCTCGCGTTTCACTGCATTACTTCTCTGTGTCATCATAAAAGGAAGAAACTATTCGTGGTATCTTTTTTTTTTTTTTTTTTGTCCCCGTGTGCGATGGAAGCAAAAGAAATGTTTGCATTTCAACATTTTATTCATTCCCCTGGTTAAATGGTTACAGGAAGTAATCATGGGTAGAAATCCCTTGGTATTTTTAAAGAGGGTTTTGAACTTTAAGGCTTCCTGGAACCATTGCAGATTTTTTTTTTTTCACACGCACACAGGGGGAAAATATAATTGTGTTGGTATCATATGATTGTCATGTGGCTGAGAGCTGCACTTGAGGTTTTGTGCATGCATAAACCATTTGGCCGGCACATGCAATCACCGTGAGCTTAATTATGTCCGGTAGAACGTCGGTGTTGACTCGCTGCGTGTCGGGTCTGGAACTCGTGGCTGCAATTTGCATGTAGCTTCAACTTGAACTGAAATACTTTGCATTGCAAGTGATATCTGAAAAGATTTTTTTTTGTAGGGAAAAAAATGAAGTGGAATTTTAAATTGTACAGGGGAAGTTGGCTGAATTTACTCTCTAATTTCAGTTCAGGAAGCCACTGCTCTAAAAGTTGACTGTCATTTAAATATAACTTAAAAACTGCAAGATTTTATGCATGCCTTGAAAATGTTATGCATGCAGTAACATTACTGAAATGTTAATAGCTTCAAGCCTCAAAGTTTTGTGATAGTTTAAACTGAGTGACATTTATAAAATATGAGACCCGTACAGAAACAGTACTGTGTGTATTGGCTGATGACATGCATAGTTTCTCAAATGTGCTTGTTAGGTAGACATACATGGTAAATACAACAGATGGTAAAAATATCTGCTGTATTTAACATTTTCCTCACTCTTCTGCTCGTTTCCCGTCGTCAATGTTTTCCCTCTGATTTGTCAGCCTTTAAGCATCTGAGCCAGCCAGTGTTGAGACAAGTTTGGTTTCAGCAGCAGCTAGTGTCCATCTGACTGGCCAAACAGGTTCTTCCTGAGCTGTATTAGACATGCCGCAAGAAGCAATAAGGCAATTAGTCGCATGCTAGATTGAAGCAAACTCGGTCTCTATTTACACGATTTATTGTTTTTCTCTCTTTCTACCAAAAACTGGATGACGAATTGAGTCTTCAGTTTGGTGCTTTGGTCTCAGCTGGACCTTTTGCTGAAGGACATTTTTGTTTACAGAGACTTCATAATTCATTTTATTTATTGTTTCTGTTTTTGTGTTTATGTTGAATCTCTTCCAGTCCCAGTGTTAGATGTTTATTACAATTTAAAGTTGATTGATCTCGGTAAATAATGACACGTTTAATTCAAAATTGCATTAGAAGTGTCATTATTTACCAAATCACACTCCATGACAACAGTCATAAACATTCATGAAGACTCCTTCATGTTCATAAAAAGGTGTTATGTCATGTTTATGACAATATTATATCAGTCTCAGGCACATCCCATCAAATAAAGTGCTACCAATACTTTTAGTAGGAATGTTAACCTTTGATTTACATTTTAGCACCAATGATGAGAAAATAAAGGTAACAGAATTGTTTTCAGGTTCTGTTAGCATGTTATGTGCAAATCATTATTGTTTCCATAAGGCAGCAAAAAAAAAAAAAAAGCTTGATAAAACGAGACACTCGATATCAGTCTGGAACAGCTTTTTTTCTTTTTTGAAAAATAAATCATAACAATAGCTTGGCAATTGTAACTTTTACCGAGGAAGATTTTCTCAGAAACTTGACCGCGATGCCAGCCAGTCGCCCGTTTTGGAGGCCACTGTGTCTCCCGACAGATAAAACGTCCCATTCAGGACGAGTCGGCCGCTGGCCAGTTCTATCCCGTCTGCCCTCGTCAAACAGGCGTCCATGTTGCCCGTTTCCTTTCATTACGGCTTCAGCACAGGCCGCTGCTCCGAGCTGCAGCACTGACAAGAGTGTGTTTTCTGTGACGGTGAGGTTTAGGTGTGTGTCAGAATGGAGATAAAATGCACATAACTCGGTTTAGTTATTTGTGTGGGTTTTTTTTATATAATCAGGTGTTTACAGGAATCTTGAACTGTGTAAGAAAAATGCAAAGTTATACAACTTTGAAGAAATTTAGCTTTGGAAAACACTTTTCCAAGAGTATTTGTTGCAATTCTGATCCCAGCTGAATCTCTGAAACAATATCTGACTGACCTTGTCATACGTTATCTGATCTGTGGAGGTTTTGGACTGAAGTCAAGGACATTCCGCTTTAAAAAAAAAATCACAAAGCTCAAAAACAACATGGTGAGCTAATAATTTAGCAGGACAGAAACAGCTTTACTCGGTCGAATGCCTACTTCAGAAACACTAGGTTAGGTTCAGTTTGTTTCTATAGTTCCAATTGACAAAGCATGTAATTTCAGGCGCTTTAAAAAAAAAAAGAAGTAATTTCAACTCTCATGCATGTAGCGACGGCAAAGAGGAAAAACTCCCTTTTAACAGCAGAAACTGGTTCGGTACAAGCGGCTGAACCCCCGATGGCGGGTTTGGGGAGACGTAGTAAAGAAAAGAAAAAAGTAGTTAACAATGACACAAATTGGAGCGTGGTAGGAGAAAAAAGTAAACAAAAGTAAAGAGATAGCGCAGATAGTCTAATCCGTAGAATTAAGCATAAGAGAGGAAGTTATTTTAAATGTAACTTTAATTGGAAAGTTTTAAGCCTAGTGTTAAAAGTAGACAGGCCGTCTTCCTCACAGATTAAAACTGAGAGCTGTTTCCACATGAGAGGAGCCTGAAGTCTAAAGGATCTGCCTCCCAATCTACTTTTAGAAAGCATGTAAACCTGCAGTCTGAGAGCAAAGTGCTCTCTTATGAACATATGGACATTTATGGATATTTTAATGTTGATCAGATCTCTAGCTGCAGCATTTTTGGATTCGTTAATGATTAGCTGAGAACTTCCTGATTGCAAATATTTACAATAGTCGACCCTTGAAGAAACAAATAAGTGGACTAGTTTTCCAGCATCTCTCCTTTTTGGCAATATTACAGAGGTGAAAGAAGGAAATCCTAGAAACCTGTTTAATATGGGATTTAAATGACATACTGGTCAAAAATAACATCGAGGTTCTTTACTTTATTATCGGAGGCCAATTTAATGACATTCAGATCAAATGATTGACTAATCAAGCAAGTTATTTTTCATTAGTTCTGGTACAAAGACAACACCACCCGCCTTGCCAGAATTTAAAAGAAGAAAGTGTAAATAATAAAACTTTGATCCACTCTGAGAATGAGGTGTAGCTATTTTTTATAGCTTCCGTATTTCTAAATTCCCAGATGTCATACTGCTCATTAATACTCACATTTAAATGTTTCCTATAAAACAAGTGTTCCAAACTCTGCCTGAAATAAACTTTCTATTGTGATTGATTGAATCTCATCATCATTTCAATGGATGGAAATTTATTACAGGCTGTCAAGAGCCGAGCAGGATGAGTCATTCAAAGTGTTTTTAGCTTATTCGTTTCCAGGAAATGACAAAACTTCTTGAAATTTGGCTTGGCGGCATCAGGAAGAAACAGTGAGACAGAACTATGTAAAGTCAAAGACAGGCATGTCATATACACTGTTTTTTATATATTTGATCAAACGATGAAGCAGTTCTTCATTAAGAAATGTTGATGTCAAATCTTCTTTTTGGTTTGACAGTCAGAATGAAACGTACAAATTAAACAAAATAAATCAATATGATTGTGTTTACTGACACAGAAAAAGGTTATAAAAAGTGGGGCACGCTAATAGTTGGTTGGATTAATCTCAGTTCAAGTCACCCCACAGCATTTCAAAACATTTAAACCTGTACTGTGATTAAGCAAGGACTTCCCACTTCTTGATTTTCAGTCCCTTACGAGTTTACGTGCATGTTTGGGTTCTTACATGTTTAAGGAATCTAGTTAACATCAACTTTTAATTTATTTACAGATTTCTCATATTTTTCTCTGATATAATCATGTGAAGTCCTTCTGCTGCAAACATTCCCATATCACTTCCATGCTTCATTATTCAACATATTTTTATTCCTTGATTTCCGAATTTGGTTTACCCCAAAAATGATTCCAGAAGTCCTGGTCTTGGGTCGCCTTCTTACTGGACTATTTATGATTCTGAGTCTTCTTGCTTCCTCATTTCACCAAGTAAACAATCTGGAATTTTCCAAATGGGCAGGGAAGAAGGCGTGACTGATGCATTCAAGATAGAAAAAAATGAACTTCCAACAAATGAGACGCAGGCCAACAATGGTTGCTGTGGAAGCGTGAACCCAAATGGTCTCTATCGTTATTGTGGACATTCAGAACAAACCAGTCCGAATCCGAGAGAGCTTTCAGTGTCGCCATGATGTTCACTCTCATTGCAGCAGTTAGGAGAACCAAACTAAATGTCTTAAGGCTTAAAAAGGGGAACATTTCAAAATCCACATCATGTTCACCTAAGTGGAACGTTAGCCAGTTCATATAGGGAATAATTCACCAGGAATTCACTTTTTTAAATTCCTTTTTTTTATTTTTTAGTTTTAAGTGGTCAATTAGGGCTGCACAGTGGGGTCAGTTGGTAGAGCTGTTGCCATGCAGCAAGAAGGTTCTGGGTTCGATTCCCAGCCTGGGGTCTTTCTGCATGGAGTTTTCATGTTCTCCCTGTGCATGTGTGGGTTTTCTCCGGGTACTCCGGTTTCCTCCCACAGTCCAAAAACATGACTGTCAGGTTAATTGGCCTCTCCAAATTGTCCCTAGGTGTGTGTGTGTGCATGGTTGTGTGTCCTGTCTGTCTCTGTGTTGCCCTGCGACAGACTGGCGACCTGTCCAGGGTGAACCCCGCCTCTCACCCGGAACGTTAGCTGGAGATGGGCACCAGCAACCCTCCCGACCCCACTTAGAGAAAATGGGTGGATGGAAGTGGTCAATTACTTGATTATGCCTTTTTTAATTGATAAAATATTCATATGTATTAATATCTTGGTCATCCACAAGATCTAAAAGGATTTCCCAGTTTTTTTTTCATGAATCTATGAAGCAAATAATCAGCTCTTTTAAAATATTAAATACTTGTTAATAATTAATTTTTGGTCAAACTTTTTTTTTAGTTGCTGCAGCATTAGTGCCATGCTCATTTCAGAAATGTTCTTTTTTTTTGTGTGTGTGTGTGTCCATCTAGACCCCCGCCATCAGCTTCGCCAACCTCCCATCCTCTCTCCCACCCTCCCCCTCCCTCCGGTTTTTTCACTGGAGCTGTGGAGAATTTCATTCGGTTTGGAGGCTCAGCTGCAGGCTCTCTCTTCCCCCATCCCCCATCCTCACTCCATCCGTCATTCTCGCCAGCTCTGGACAGAAAATTATTACCCTACACTCTGCTATTCAGTCTGACAGGAGTCTGCTGGGTGTCTACGGGTCTTAAAAACCCTTAAAAGACAAAAAAAAAAAAAAAATTAGTTCCTGGAGAAGGTTTCAGAGTCAGAAAGATGTGCATAATTTTACCCTCATAATGTTTGTCATAAAATGACAGGCTCTCAGCTGTCAGGAGATGTTACACAAATTGGCCATCAGGGACAAAATTATTGAGTGTCGATATTTCTGCTTGATGGATCCATCTTTCTCTATGATGTGTTGGGACACTTTTTATGCTGATTTATTTGATTAAATGGTTAGACATTCATTTTACAAATTGCCTGTAAGTGAAGGAATTTTAATCTATTACTTTTGAGTTCTGGTTATAACTACAGAAGGATTTCCTTATTTTATTAGGTGTTATTGTTTGGAAAAACTGTGTTTTTACTTTTAACACATTTATTACAGCTGTCACGTTTTGGAATTTTTTGGACATAATTTTATACATTAAATTTGCTGCTAAACACTGTTACCTCCTTTTTCCTGGTGGGTAAAGAACAAAGTTGAATGAATCAAAAAATAGAGAACAGTAGAAACTTTTGTGGATTGACGTATTTGTCACCTAATTAATAGTTAAACCCCTTGATGCATTGGTTGAGTTCCAGACCAGAATTATTACATGTGAACAAAAAACAAAAACAGTATATTGTACTAGCAGAACTGCAACATGTTGTAAGAGTCCAAAACCATCTTTAAGAGAGTTTCTGTCCTTTCTATGAAAAAAGAAAAAAGAAACTAAAGCTTTACCATAATTTCCCTCCTGTGAGTCTAACAGTCTGTTTGCTCATTTGGCCATGAGGTTCAACAGGTTGTATAAAGACAAAACCATTTCTTTTTGGAAAAAGATGGAAAGAGGCTCAAAAGGTGATGTTTTAGAGTCCAGATAACGTCTCGTCTTACGCAGCGGATGGTTTTTCATTCACAGCGTGTTTTTTTTTTTTTATATATATTTTTTTTATTTTACAGAAATGTTTCAGTGATGATGTTAAAATGAGATCACAAAGTAAACCCATTTTGACACTCATTATTTTCACCCAACCACACGACAAATTCAGAAATGTGCTAAGTTTGGTCTGGAATTTGGTTATGAAAGGAATATTTAAAAAAAAGATAAACATCAGATCTTTGTCTTCCATGCTATTTTTAACAATACAGCGCTTACTCATGAATATTAGAGTCCTGTTTCCTTCACCGGCATCAGCTTACCAGTGAATTTTGGTTCTTTTTCACGTCTAATTTGAAGAGGCCTCTGTTGTTCTTCTGCATTTGTCTTGTGCATATTTTAGTCCGCCCTCAGGCGGCTCGTGGACTCTTACAGAAACTCAACGTGCCAAGCATCACCAGCGGTAATCGTTGTTTATGTGTTTTCTGAGAATTGACATGATCAAGATTTTCTCCACCGTTGCTGTTTGCTATTTGCTCAAACTCAACTCAACTTACTAAGCGCACTGAAAGCACGAGGGGTAGCGAGTCTGAACATCGCTAGAAACGGGTGGAACTGTTTATGAGTTTAAAGGCAGCATTAATTGGCCGTAAAGCTGCAGCATGGTGTGCAGGCAGTGGGAAGTGATGAGGCACAGTTTAACCAACACTTTGGCTGCTTTCTGGGATGCTGCTCGTGTTCAAGTTTTCAGTCAAACCTTAATGAGCTGCAACTACAGCAACTCGTTGCCATTCATTTGTTTTTCAAAGTTTCTCTGTGGCTAACAGATCAAGACTCATGTCAAAGAATATTAGTTCACTGTTTAGTGAAGTAATGAAGAGCAGCACGCTTTGCTGCTTAACTTCCTCACTTCAGTGTACCGTTGCTGCTGCTGCTGCTGCTGCTTAGATTTGGGAATTTTATAACGTTAAACTTTTGTTCATGTCCAAAAGCGGCTATCTGCATGTGCCTATGCAAAACAATGGTACCGCTTTATCAGTGTTTAACACTAGTTAGCACTCTGAAGTTCTTGGTTCTTTCTATTTTGCACTGCATCCCAGGAGCAGTTGTTGTTTTTATTTTTAGTTATTGATGTTTTATCACTATTTGCACTTGGTTGACGTAATTATGTCTGATCATCCAGTAATGAGACTTTGTAAAACTAAAGTACCAAATTTCAAAATCAAAATAGACCACATACTAAACCCTAGAACAACACTCCCCACAGGCATATGTCTGGCTAAATGACAAAAAATAAAAGACAGGCGTTTATTCTTCAGTCTCAAAATGAACCCCAAAAAATACAATATTCTCTGATACACACACTGTTTGGAAATCAGGACTTTTCCTCTCTCTTTTTAAAACTCTTAAGGGATTTTAAGCCAACTTTGAACTCTCCAAAAAGCAAATAACAGTTCCTAGGTCTCAGTGAAATGAAATAACTGTAAACGACAAATTTAAAAAAATAAAACGGATAGAAGCTGATAATATTTTGAATAAGCCGCCCGTTGCAGGCCTGATCCAGTAGTCACTCACCACTGGTCTTCGATCCACAGTTTCTGGTGCAGATAAGGTTCTAATGCCTTGTCTTTTAAAAAACAATCCACACGTTTCTCGGTAAAGGCCGTGGAAAACGCAAAGCAATCCACAGCAGCCAGTCTCACTCGTATGCAGAACCCCAGCTGCCAGCTCAACGTATGTCCCTTCAATGCACAGAAAAGTTGCTGCACTTATTGAGCAACAAACTCCTCCAAAAGTTGCTGCAGACTCCACCGAGTCTCCACATTGCTTTTGTCTCTCTCCCCTTCATCTCTCCTCCTGGTTAGTCCCGCCCCTTAGTGAATCATAATTCAGGAGAATTTTGATCAATAGTCAGTCAGTCACTAACAGTGACTGACTGACTTACTTTATTTTATTTACTGTGCCTAAAGTTCACAATGATTAAGGCAAAAGGCAAAAAAAGTCTTCCCAATTTGTTGGAATCAACTGCAGAAAGACTTATAGTTGAATAAAATTGTCTCTTTTACTGTATTTAAGGCAACTCTTAATCAGTTAGTGAATAAGTATTTTTTTTCTTTTTTCGTACTGTCAAGTTGTATATTTTTCCTATTTTTACCGTTATGGCTATGTTTGCTTTTTCTTATTTTTCACCCTTTATTATCCATTTTTTTATTTTAATTGCGTTTTCTGTAGTTTAGATTTGTAATTGTCAGTGTTGTGCTGCTCCCAGTCTTGGTCAGGTCTTACTTGAAAAATATATTTTTAATCTCAATGACACGTACCTGGTTAAATAGAGGTCACATACATACATGGTTTAAGTATAGCTATCTGTACATCACATAAAACTATGAAAAGTTTTCAGTCTTAAAGCGACAGAACACAATATTTTAACAGACTATTTTTGCTTATCAAACTAGTTCATTATTTTCTCTCCCTCTCCCCAAACTCTTGCTTATGCAGTTTTCTTCCCAAAATAACTAACGTTTACTTTAGTTTTCAAATCAACAAAAATATACATTTCCTTTGGAAACTCAAAGAGGTGCAAAATTAAATGTTTGCTTTCTTAACATTTAAGCTTTTATGAATTTAAAGAAATGTCCTTCGACACCTTTAAGTACCTATCATAATGTTTTATTTCCATCCTCATAAACCGAGAGGACCCAACATGAATGGGGGGGTTGAAGTTCACCCACCAATATCATTATTGTCTTTATATAATATATTATTCCCCCAATAAACTTAAGAGGTAGCTGCAAACTGATAGCCTCTATGAACTGCAATATAATGGGATTTAATGTGGTTTATGAAGCAAAGATGGCAGCTGCAGCAGGAATCTGTTGTGTACATCGAGCAGAGGCATATCTTGGTCCACAATTTGATGCCATCATTGCTAATGTGGAGGACGGTGCACAGCAACTTCGCTCATATGTAAAACACTGAATGCATTCTTTCATTGCAAATAACTTAGTCTTCTCTGCTGTTCTTTGTGCTATAGCCTGTTGAATCCTGGGAGTTGTAGAGTACGCCCCTTTGGCTCCATAATCCCAGCTGTATGCTCTGAAAGCACACATGACCTTTGATCTCTGTGGATTGACTGGTATGATGTGAGTTGAGGGTCGGAAAGTCGTCAGACTGGAACATCGAGAATTTTGCTATTTGGCATAGCTTTTTCTTTCACAACAGACCAGAGCAGCGGTAACATTGCAGATGAGTCCCCTAAATCCATCTGTCCATCCCCCACTAAACGACTCGTAAGAAGAAACCAATAAACTTTAACTTAAGTTTAAGCATCTTAAGGCATAGTCGCTCATTCACACTTAGGAACACCCGTGTCAGATCAGCCCCTTTTACTAGGAGCAATCCACCATTTTCTGGTGGAGAACTATTGTCTCACACATAGAGGAGCCGTCTCATCCCGGCTGCTTCAGTCTCAGCTACAAGCCGCTCCGGTTCACGCTGAAGGTCATCCCCTCTAGACACCAACAGAACCACATCCTCCACTGAAAGGGCAGAGCAAATTCTGACGTACTCGAAGCAGACCAGACTCCTCTTCATGACTACTCCTTGAGATCCTGTCCATGAGCAAACTGGATCAGAGACCAGGTGCAGCCCTGGTGGAATCCAACTCACACTAGAGACAAGTTCGAATGTGTGCCAGGAATGCGAACGCGGCCCTTGATCAAGTTTTACTAGATGGCTCATAAAAGCATCCTGGGAACCCTGTACTCCCTCTACACGCTCTGCAAAATACCTCTGGGGACCCTTGTGGATCGGAGAACCAAACTTCCCTCATGGGTTCTGCAGTCTGGTCCGCTGTTCCACAGCCAGAACGAAAGCCACGATGCTGCTCCTGGATCTGAAGTTGAACGATCAGTCGGCGCCTCATTTCCAGCACCATAACGAGCTTTCCCAGGGTAGCGAAGAAGTGGGACCTATTGATAGTCTGTACACACTGCCCTTTCTTAAAGGAGTCTGGATTATGGTCTAGTTTCCTTAATAATTGTGTGATGCTTATCTTTGTTTCACAAAAGTAAGCAAACCGAACCTGTTTTCATTCCTTAGTCTTTATAATTGTTGTAGGAAACTTGTTTCTTACTATCTCTTGATACTTAACCTCCAGCTGGTTCACAGACACTTTGATTTGTATTCCTACAAACCCAGCTGTTGAATCATTCACAGTGTTTTTGGTTTCATCCATTAACTCATTTCATAAATAATGTACTTTGACCTCATGTTTTCTCACTTGAACTTAAATTGAGCTTTGAGCAACACAAAAGGTTGGCTCACAATTTCAGCGAATTATCTGGATTTGTTTTGGGTTTTTTTTTTTTGTTTGTTTGTTTTACCATCTTTAAAGCCCTAAAATGAACAGCAACTACACTCTTTAATCTTGTCTTGGCCTTATATAATATCCTAGTATTTGAGGGAATGTTTAATGTATTTATACATTAACACCTAAAAACGGGGGCTTTAAAAAAAAAGTTGGGAAAATAATAACCTTTTTCCATTAAAGCATATGCCTTTAACATATAAATGATTCATTTGAAAAGTAGTGCCTCAATGAATTTATTTAGTGATGCATTCACAGACCAAAACAAAGTGGGCTTTTTCAGTGTTGAGGCATTTGTCATTTGATTTGACCTACTGATCGCTGATTGGTTGCACTAATTTAGCTCCAGGAACTGCGAAATGAGACAGAATGTGACGGTGCCGTTTATCATTAAAGATTTATTCCCCCCACAGGTCTTTAGCTTTTAGAAGAAGAAATGTGAACAAAGCTGCATCTGTTGGTTTTAGCTCTGCTCCTCATTCAAGAACAAAGCTTTCCGTCTGTCTACAGGGGGAAAAAAAGTGATGAGAAAGATTTTTAACATTTGGTGGAAAACATATTGTGCACAAAGAAAGATTTCTGAAATAAATCATTCATTAAACAGAGCTCGAAGCTTCGTGCCGCTGACCGGGAATGCTGAAGAGAATGATTGACAGCGGAAAGAAAGGAAAAGGAGGAAGGGGGGGGGAGGCAGTGAACTGTTCATCTGTCTCTCCTCCAACACTTCCCTTGCCACTTCTTTTTCCCTCCTCCCTGTTTGTTCTCCCTCTATTTTTTGAAGCCAGAGGAATGTAACACATCCGCAATGTGGTGGAAGTGTTTGTGTGTCGGTGTGCGCTGGTGTGTGCGCCAGGTTTATTTGAGGCAGTGTTTGTGCTTTTGTGTATTTGTCTTCCTTTTGTGTGTGTTTGCTTTGTGGCAGCAGTGGGTGGGGGTAGGGGGAGGTGAGGCGGGCTTGGCGTGTGTGTGAAACGATCGGCAGCCAGTGTCACCATTTCTCCACGTTGCTCCCCACACGCACACGCACACACACACACACACACACACACACACACACACACACACACACACACACACACACACACACACACACACACACACACACACACACACACATGCATATTTCATGAAACTTGATCATTCATGTCGGCAGCAGAAGCATTGATAAACTGCGTGTTCATGTTCAGATCATTCCAGATCATGTTGAGTTATCCGAATGCTAGTCCGGCGTGGACGAAGCGCATATCTACACACCGAGAGTCTATAGGCGGCTGCACCTGTGATTGAGCCTCCTGCTGTCTTATGTTTGAATGATGTGTTTTTATGACTGCAGTGTGGCTCAGACCAGAGGCATTAGAATTGCATTCACATATGGGCGTCTGCCTCCCGCTCGCCTGTGTGTATTGACAGAAAACAGGTCTGGTTTACTCTGGGTGGACCTGTTACACTGTGCAGCCTCAACTTTCTGTTTTGCACAAGAATCGGCTTTTTGTTACATTTTTAGGCTGATAGTTCGGTTGCAAGTGGTGCGCGGTGTTAGAACAGGTCTCGGGTTTACTAACTGTGTGAGAAATTGCATGGTCCGCATTATGTGGCGGCGGCGCTTAAGATGCGATGCTGGGTGTGCGGACTGCAGCTCTGTCGCTTCAGACAAGTGTGAATCTTGTTTGGATTCCAGACCTCTGGTGTTAAACGACCCCATGACCTGTGTCATTCTGCAGCCAACGTCTCAGGAAGCAGAGGTTATTGCTGATGAAGTCTCACTTCATCAGGTGAGACTTGTGCATGTTCAAGAGGTAGGATATGATTCATAAAAAAATAAAATAAAATAAGTGCCAGGTGGGAAACGTGTAAAACATAAAGGATTTTTTTGGAGGTATTGATTAAAGGGAAGTAAGTTTGTCTCAAATGTCAAGTTTAACTTGAGTGAATCAACATTTTGTTGTGGCATTACTGAATATAAGGAGTAGATGGAGACCACCTGTTGCCCCAAAAGGCGCTGCCCTTTACGAAGCTGCATTGGAAATAAGAAATTGTTCCAATCTGTCCTCCCAGGTAAATAAAGATTAAGTAGAAAAAGATGAGATCCTAATTTCAAGACTCTTTACCAAACAAATTGGTCCAATTCACTTCAATCTTTAACTCCAGTTCAGTTTAAATTCACTTCCTCCAGTCAAGTACCTTCCAGTCATGTTCATATTTCATCCAGATTCAGGTCCAAGTCCTAAGGAGAGGAAAACACAGCAGGACTTCTTCAGGAGTATTTTCTGTAGGAAAGAAAAACAAAATGCTGAAAGAAAATAACAGAAATGCAGGGAACCCAGACAGTCTGGAAAACTGTGGAATCTGATTTCAGTATTTAATAGATTCACATAAATATGGAAAAAATGTTTGTGTTTCTAATTTATATTCCTGATTCTTTTGTCTAAGGTACAGAGAAAATGTTCCTTCCCCTGTCCTTTATTTATCTTCCCTGTACTTCCTTCCTCGTGTCCATCATTCATTATTCCTTCCTTATTCTTTCCACTCTTCCCTCTCTTGTGTTAGAAATGTCTGCCATATGTTCAAAGTGTATGTTTGTATTTTATATATTATAAGAATACATAAAAACTCTGAGAAGTCTGAAAAATTGACTATGGACAAATGTGGAATCTTTAGAAATCTTGGGATTTCCAATGTCTCCATCTTGGAAAGAGACATCACTGAACCACTGATGAAGAAGAAGAAGGAGCACTGAGGTGCTGAGCAAGGAGTGGTTTATATGAGCAAGAAAAACACAGAGGGTGCTCAATTCAGATTCATTAATTTTGATTAAACTCAGATATTAATGCTTTTTAAATCAGAACTGCACAACACATCGAACGGCAACATCGCATAAATTGCAATATTGATGTGTGCCATGTTAAATTGTTAATACCATGCATTCGTGCTCATAAAATCTCCAGAAACCTTAACAGCCCTGACTGCCAACACTTTACATTTAACGTAAGGAGAAAAGCGATGAGGGAAACGATTAGAGGGGAAGATGAGCGTTCATCCCATTCAATATCATTATTGTAATATTTAGCAGTAGCAAGTTTTCCTCACGAGAAAGTCGGAAAACTTCCTATTTAGTAGCTGTCTGCAAAAGAATCCTTATTTATAATGTTCTGTTGAAGTGTTAACTAATTAAAAGATCTTCACATAAAATTCATGCTGGCCTGCTTGCAGCTTTGTGAATAATCTGGTCGCCATTTTTCTGCTCTGGGTAGTTTAAGCCACTTATAATCAGCAGTACGAAGTCTAGACACAGCTGGGTTCCTGGATAACTATTATCCAAATGCGGTATGTCACTTTTGGCTCCAGTTTTGACTTTTTGTCCATCATTGTCGCTGCAGAGCAGGTTGAGATGATCAAGGCGGGTTATTAGCTTCTTGCAAGGCTGCATTTAAAATCAACTACTATGGTTAGGAGGCTCATTATTTGCATAGAGTAGTACTTAAAGTTCCCATATAATCAAAGTTGATGTTCAGTCATTTTTAATAAGATGCCTACGGCAGAAATAGTCAGCTACACACAGAGGAAACAACAGAAATCTGTAGGAATTGTAAACCCGTTTTATTTAAAAAAGCAAATGTTTGTTTATTGCTGCACTCAGACTGATCATTCTTCCTTCAGTGAAACATTTTGTAATTTAATTTCAAATGAGCCAGTGGGGGTAGTTCTGACCAAACTTTTTCTTCTTTTTTAAGCAAACTGGATGAGGCTGAAACACTTTTGAACAGCAGTAATTAATCTAAATCTATATGAAATAGTTGTACGGGGAAGACTTCCTATAAATGCAGAACAGAAATTGTTTTTGCGACATTTGCAGAGAGTGAAAGTTCAGTGTGCAAAAGTGGAGCATGATTTACAGTAAACTGTGAATCGTTTGGGGTTTCTGTTCCGTTCAGATTTACTGGTATTATTCCTGCGCTTTGGTTTTAATCACACAGCTCGGTTCTGTGGTTGAACCAGCGTGAGAGGTTCGCTTTACACCTGAGGCACTCGAGATAAAAATAAGTTGACATTTCCAAGGATAATAGTCACAGCAAAGTGCAAAAAGCTCCAGTCTTCAGTGTTGTCTCAGAAGTTGAGAGAACCAGGACAAAACAAAATAAACCCAACTTTACCGTTGTAATATTTCATCTATAGATAACTTCCGTAAACTATGGCTATTCATTTAAGAACAGACAGGTGGTAGAGTCAGTGTCTTCCCTCAGTCAGAAAGTTTTTGTTTTTTTCTTTTGCAACATGTTTCTGTATAAAAAGCAGCTGCTGTGGTTAGGTCACAGAAAATAGCCCACATATGTCGTGTGTGTATATATATAAATATATATGTCATTTCAAATGTCAACTGAATAAGTTACATGGCTCATGTGGACATTATTGCATGAAACTGAGGCAGTGTTTAATACTTTTTAATCAGGCTACATTCAAACTGTTTTGCAAGAAAATGTACATCAGGTGAGATTTCGCCGCTGTTTTCGTCTGTCCGGTTTGTTAATGGAAACAAAACGTATATAAAAAGTTCACGTTGCATTTTCTTCAAAAGCAGAAATGCAACAACTATTAAAAGTACTGATGAATACCTTGCAATGCTTTAAATACCTTAGAATAGCTTTAATAATGTTGTTTGTAGTGTTTTTGTTTGCATTTTTTTATTCACGTTAACATTTAGAGAATGAATGTTCTTAAAAAGTTTCACTTAAAATAGGGCACTATGTCCTAAAATTAAAATATCGGCCGGTGACACTTAAACGTGAGTTTGAAATCAGTTTTATCTTTTAAAATGTTAGTAGTTAAACTGTAAAAACTATATGAAATGTATGTTTATTGAACAGAGTTTAAGGTACCATCTTTAAATTATATAATTTGGCCTGGTGAATTGATACTTCTGCAAACTCTTGTTAAAGCCTGAAGCCGGGTATTTTTGTTATTTATCTCCTTTTTCTGTGCTATTGCTGAACCTGCTCTATCCTACTGTCCCGTGGGAGTTTGGCTCTCAGCCTCATATCAAGTTAGGGAAAAAAAAAAAAAAAAGCCTTTGTGGGTTCATTCCAATCCAAAAAATAGTCTTGCTTAAAAAGACCTGTTCATTGTTTATTCTTGTTTTACTTGTTTGTGCAAAACTTGGATTGCTTTTGTGAACAGGTTGGAAATTTCTAACTTGATATCTTTATTTTTATGTGGTGTGGTTGCGTGAAATGCTGTTCTGTTAGGAACTCGCAGCGTGGCTGAGCCTGTTACTTTACGTATTTATTTGCATTCGTGAAGCTCTTAACAGAGCCGCAGAATTGAGTATATTGTATGCATGAGTTGGTGTGAAACTTGTATTGCAATAACCACAATTAATAATTAATCTAAGCAATCAATTATCCTTCTTGAAAGATTTTTTTTTTCAGAGTTTTCAAGTATACTTGACTTTGTAATGTGAACAACGTTTTGCTGTTCTGCGTGTTGTCGAGTTACACTAGGAGCATAACAAGCTGATAGTAGCTGGTTAATTAGTCAAGCTTTGTGCTTTAGTAACCAACCTGCAGGCGGCTGCTAACACACGCTGCTCACAGCTTTTCAACTACACTTTTTTATAAAACTGTAATTAGAGTGATGGGTGGTGGGTAAATTTTGCTTTCTGGGGAAGAATGCATTAGCCTTCTATCAGCCAGCTATCAGTCAGTGTGCAGCAACAGGTCAGGAGCAGGTAGTGCCATGAAACTCTGGCATTTCTGATTTTCAACTGTATAAAAAAGGGAAAGTAAAAAAAAAAAATTGCCTACAGTCTTTAGGTTTGGATTTAGGATTTTATTTATTTATTTTTGCTTCCCTTTGCACAGTTTGTTTCTTTAGTGCTTTTTATTTCACTTTAAGGTCACGTTGGCTGAGAGGGGCCAGACTGAGTGAGAGTCCAAACCAGTTCCCCCACTTCACTATTGTAAACAAGAACAAAAACTCCGTGCTCGTGTTTTACTGGGAATCAATTGAATGCGGTTAGCTTTTGCTGCTGGCATTTCACTCACACTGGGCTTTTCTCAACCTTTCCCCCCCTAGAACAGAAAAAGAATAGAAATGTCCTTAATTGTCCCACTGAGGGGAGATGCAGGTGTGCTGAGGGTTAATGCTGTCCGATGTGTTTTAAAATTCTGTGGCTCAGCAGGGGGCGATGGACTGCAACACCAGATTAACGATGAATAACAACCTACTGTCTTTCAAAGTGAACATGGGTTTTGTTCTGCCTCCATGTTTGGTTTCATATGTAACTTAGGAGTACTGTCATTCAGAGAAGGATTTTAGCTTCTTGATTCATTCTAAGATGTTTGTTTTAGTTTGATTGTTTTTTTTTGGCAGCAAACAGGTGAGAAATAAATTCAAGACTTAAAAAAAAAAAATGCTTCAGAAAACAAGAATTTTGAATCAAGATGCTTAGACTGAGAAACGGACTCAAACAAAGAGAAACATTCACGCTTCACAAACCGCTAGGCTGTAAATGAGGAACTCATATTGAACTTTGAATTGTATATGTAATTTTCTTTATCCCTCTGAGTGTTACTGATTTAATTCTGAGTTTTAGTTCTCCACACAGATAGACCGTCTCCACATTAAAAGTGAAGAAGTATTAATTAATTGATTAGCTGGTTATCAATTTATGTGAAACTGTCCACACGTTATTTTTTGTTGGGCTTTTTGTTGCTCCATCTGATCATTCTCTTTTGTTAACTCTACTCTCTTTGCTTGTTTTCTGGAAGTCTGCTTAAAATATTAAAACTTTACGTTTGCGCAACAGTGTTGCCTTGACAACACGCTGCAGCTAAAGAATAAAGTCAGGAAGTGGCAACGCTAAAAATTTGAAGTCTGGCTCCAAATGTGAGTTAGTTCTTATGGACCCTCGGGGTAAAAAGCCAAACTTTACAGCCAGCTGAAATAAGGCTGGTACAGGCTGGTAAAAAATATATATAGGGCATTAAACTTTGGAGCAAGATGTTCTGTGAAACGTCTTGTAGATAAATGATGAACTTAAAGTTAAAGTCAAATGTTGGGATTTTATCACACTTACACAGTGGTTTGGACCATCGATGATCTTGTATCTTGTACTGCTGCGGCTTAATTACTGCTATAAGTGCAAATAACTTTTTTTTGTTCTATGTATTCCACTTAACAATCAGTCAATTACTAAGTCATTTATTCCAATATTTGATTAATCACAATTAACCGTTTCAGCCGTAGTGGTATATTGGCCTTGAGGTGACACGTCAGGAGTTTATTCTCATCATTTTTTCTCCCTCTCTTAGCAAATGGTGATGAGCCTGCGGGTGTCAGAGCTGCAGGTGCTGCTGGGCTACGCTGGGCGCAACAAACATGGACGCAAGCACGAGCTGCTGACCAAGGCACTCCACCTGCTGAAATCCGGCTGCAGTCCTGCCGTGCACATGAAGATCAAAGAGCTCTACCGAAGACGCTTCCCTGCCAAAATGGTCTCCCACCCCGAGCTGGCGCTGACCGGGCCGCACCACCCAGCGTCGGTCGGAGTCGTCGGGGGAGGCGGGGCGGCGCTGCCCGCCGGCCTGACGCAGCTGGCGTACGAGGGCCACGCCGGCCACGGCGGCGCTCCGTCGCCCGCTGCCTTACTGCCGCTCTCGCTGCTCGGACCCGGGAAGCACGAGCTGACTGCGCTGACGCACCACTTGCCCACTTCGGCCTCGCTGCACCCGGTCCACCCGGATGTTAAGCTCCAGAGGCTGCCTTTCTACGACCTGCTCGACGAACTCATCAAGCCGACAAGTCTAGGTAGGTATAGAGTTATTGTGGTCAGCAAAGTAAAGACACGAAATCTATTTACTTGGCGTACAGTGCCTTGCATAAGTACTCATACTGCTGCAGATATGTGTGATGCACCAACCCTAAGTACTGGCTTTAAATAAAAAATAAATGCACTTTTAAAATCTGTGGCAGGCATTTACATTCAGCCTCTTTTAATGTGATACCCTTAAATAAAATCCAGTGCAGACTTTAAGAATACACCAGACTATGCAAGCTGCTAAAGATTATTTAGCAGCTTGATTTTTCTGACGATTAACCGATTAATCGGATTTATAAAAAATGACACATTCTGCAGGTTTTTAATTGAAGACCTTTTTTTATACAATATTAGAAATACATTAGAAGATGCATATAAACAATTAAATTCAATTTTTAGATAAGAAATTAAACATTTTTTGCCTAAAGTACAATAACACAGGATTCACTTTGTGAACTCTTGGTCATTTGTAGCAAAGGATGCATCTGCAGCTGAAAAATACTTCTAGCCCTTTATGCTTGACTCAACCTCAACACAGTGTCAGACTGGCCTGTTTATTTATTGGATTAAACAATTAGTGATTGACACAATAGAAAGTTTTATTTAGAGAATTTGAATCAGGTGGAGTTAAACTTAAGAAGCTTTGGGTGGAACAATAAAAGTTTTTGTAATCTTAGATCGCTAAAGGTTCCTATATTTTTGTGCAGTTTTAGCTTTTTTCTGATGTTCTTTCAGCAAACGGCCTTTTTGGAGTCCAATTAATCAATCACTAAATTAGTCGAAGATTATTTCAATAATCAATTCATTGCGATGAATCGATTAATCATTTCAGCTGTTGTAGGAGTCAGATGTATAAAACGTCTGACTTTGATCTCACAGAAATTCATTAATCATCCAGCAATGGAAGGGATTCAGTTCAACTTCAACTCTGGAAGAATAAGAAATGCGGCCACAGTTTTCAGTTTCCTTATTTCACTTGATCTACTCCGACTCGTGGATCCGCTTCCACGTCTGCAAAGCGTTGAGGAAACGCCTGCATCGACTCGTCAACACCACTGCAATATAACGATCGGCAGCTTCTATTAAAATTTTTATACAGATATTCAAACATTTTTCTTCTCAGAAAACAGCTACAAACTTTTTTTTTGTTCCTCCTCCTCACTGTCTAAACTACTTTTTTCAAAATTCATTGATATTTGTGGTTGTAACTTGACAAAACGTGAAAAAAAAAAATTCAAGGTGTACGGAAACCAAGTCCTGCTGCTCAGCCTCTATGTTGCTGCATATCTTTACAGTTTGAGTCCTTTTTTTTTTCTTCCCCTACTTCTGTTTGTTTTCTTTCCATATCTTTTTCATCAAAATATCTTGTGAGCGTGAAACTGACCCAAAAATATTATCAGAGAGGTTGTGGATATTTATATGAGCGTATTGTTCCTATAATAATCACAGCGGCAGGCAGCGCAAACACCGACATTTGTAGTTCGCCTGTTTATATAAAAAGGTTCCCTGCCAGCGTCTGTGTCGCACTTCCTGGTAAAAATGGGCTGACGGGGCGAAGGAAACTTCTCTCAAGGGTTCAGAATAAACACAAAACACTCTGGGTCCCCTAGAACTGGAAGTGAAAATAGAACCGGGGCTTTTTTAATCCATGAAGCTGAAAGAACCTAAAACGTCTCTTGTAATTATCGGTCGTGACTGCGGCTGTTAATGTTTATCAGTTAACGAGCGCAGCAGAAGCCGTTTTACCCTCGTAAATGATCGCATAAATATTTTGTCTCAGGCGTTGTGCAGTCGTGGGCTAGGTTTCAGGATGTGCTAAACCATGATTCTTTTGATTTATTCATTTATTTTGCCATGTGAAAAAAGTTTTCCCGCCGCCCCCCTAACAGACATGCCTTTTCTCTTTAAAGTGTATGGTAGTTTATCTGAAACAAGTCAAAAGGTTTTTCATGCCTCATAAGTTGGAGCACCACAAGCGAGGCGGTAAACGGGGTTTTTCAAAAGGTTTGGTTGCCAGCTGAAAATAAAACAATTGTTGCAGTTCTGGTCCTCAACCAATCGAGTTTTAACGACTATCAGGTGTGAAAATTTGGTTTGACTTGTACAGTCACAGCTGAAATGTGGTTAGATTTTTTTTGTTGCTGTGGAAAAGTTAAAAAATTTCGCTTTACATCACAACCCAGTATACTCTTTGCGTATTATTGCAAAGTTATTGACAAATTTTTGCATATTTACAGTCCCGTTATGAATGTGACTGTGCAGACACGAAGATAGAAAAGGATAGAATATTTTAGTTGCCGTTTGAAGACTCTACAAAAACATGAAGCTGTTCTCCGTGGAGCTGAAGTCTGATGCATAAATAAAAGGGATGTACAGAACCGGTACCTCACACACGTACAATGGAGAAAATAAGTATCTGATATACCGCTGATTAAGTTTTTCCTTTCACAAAGAAGGTCTATAATTTTGCTGTGGGTACGTCTCAACTGTGAGAAACGGTGTCTGAGATAAAAATCCAGAAAATCTCACTGTATGACTTTTAAATAATTGTTGCGTGAAAGAAGTATTTGATACAATAGAACAACATGTGGTACAGAAACCAGAGGTCAGACGTTTCTTCCTGCAGTCCTCGACCAGGTCTGCAGCAGGGATTTTGCTCTGCTCCTCCATACAAATCTTCTCCCGATCTTTCATGTTTCAGGGCTGTTGCTAGGCAACATGGAGTCGCACCTCCCTCCAAAGATTTGATATTGGTTTCATGTCTGGAGACCGGCTGGGCCACTCCAGGACCTTGAAATTCTTCGAAGGGAGCCACTCCTTATTTGCTCTCTGTGTGTTTAGGCCAGTAGCTGCGTTTTCCGTTGACCGTATAAAAGTGCAAATTAACATTTCAGAAATAAATTTGCTTAATTGAAACGCACCAATTTTGAAAAAAAAAAAAAAAAAAAAAAAAAAAAAAACAAACAAACTTGTTTTTGGTTGAAAAGTTTTGTCAATAGAAAGGTAGTTTTTTTTTGGCTGTATGAAAATTGGTTTATTTTGCAAAAGTGCAATGGAAACACTTTTTTTGTATCACACGAGTCACATGATCATGTTGCCACTGGAAGAAGATGACAGGAAGTAGGTGGAGCACCACGGCATGTTTTTTAATGATTTAAATTGTCAACAAACTTATTCGCATATGATTTAAATTTTGTTGTTTTTTACAGAATTACAGAAATTGCAATTTAAAAAAAAATGTTGCAGAATATTGACAGTTTTGCACACATTTGCAATGCAAAGGGACTGGGTCAGACACTGACCCTTTCTGAGTTTAGGGAAGGAGATTGTTGCCCAAAATCTCACGATACACGACCCCCATCCATCCTCTCATCTGTATGTTTTTTAGCAGCTGATCAAGAAGTGCCGCGCTTTGGGAATCACTGAGAATCTTCTGCTGTCTGACTGCACAAGGACTCATAGTTTCAGTGATTTTTCATGCTTCTTCTTTACGATTTAATTCATTACTTAAGAGACATTTCATCTGGGTTTTTATCTTGGTTAGATTTGTCTTTGCATTACATCCGGCAGCCAGCCTGTACTTAGCATAATAACAATCTTTGGGCTCTGGGATATATTGCAAATATATGAAAATGTCTAGATTTTCCTACATTAGCATTTTAATGGAGTAAGAGGCTGGCTTGTGATTAATTTGCCTGCAGATGCATGTACAAACACTGCGCCTGCAGCTTTGTCATCACACCATCCTTCTCCTTTACTTTCCCTCACTCCTTCTCCCCGTTTCCTGCATGTGTTCCCTCCTTTTCTGCCTCCTCTCTCTCTCTTTTTCTCTTTCTCTCTCTCTCCTCTCCATGGCCATCCCTGGTCGAAATTTGCATGTAGAGTGATGAAATCACACAGGCGTACACCTGTGCCTGCAGAACCCACCCTCCCCTTATTTGAATTTGAATCGAGCATTGTCACTTACAATATTTTTGAAACAGACTTTCCGATAAATAATGCATGTGTTGCACTTACTGGTCTCAGAGAAGCACAAAAAGATGATTGACAAAGGAAAAAAAAAAAAAAACTCACCAGAGAATTTTGTACGTCATTTGATGAAACTACATATTTGTGTTTGCCGGAAGGAGAAGCTTTGAGGTGACAAACCCTTTCGACCCTCATAGCTGAGACCTTCTAAACCAGGTTTAATTCCCATTTATAAAGCAGATATTTTTGCTTTGAGACAGCTACATATCTTCTCTTCTTTGCTGGTTTCTTGCTCTCCTCCTATTTTTTTGTCCCCTGTTGCTTTTTTTTTTTTTTTTTTTTTTTTGCTTTTATTCTTTTTCCCCATCCCCCTTATCCTTATTTGCTGCCTCTCTTACTCTGGATTTTCTTTTCTGATGAAACAATAAATGTCATAGTAGGTTGTACAAAAGTTTATGTCACAACTGGAACGCAAGGTAAATTACGAAGATACAGTGCCTAAAAAAATCGTTCACCGTTTTGGGTGTTTTAGCTATTTTGTTGCCAACGTTCAATCAGCAGATTCATATCAAAGTGAATACTGATTTGTATAAGAATAATAACTAAAACAAAATATGTAACATAATAGCGTGTATAGATGCTGTCTTGTGTTGGTCTGTGAGTGATTTTCATAAAAGTAAGCAATTAGTGCTTCTTTTCTACAACAATACTTTTCTTTTCCATTAGTTTACCCAGAGAAATTAATTGACTAGTTAATAAATTTGTTTTTCTCTCACTTTTCTTTTATTTTGTTTGTATTTCCTCTAAATCATGTAAATAAATAAAATTACCTTTATCTTTTCTAGCAAAAGTTGGGTAACAAATGAAAGAGCTGGACTGATTTTTGTCCAGCTCAAACTCTGATTCTTTTTTTTTTTTTTTTCCTTTCGGTTCCCGACAGCAGCTGCTTCATAAATCTGCCCCTTTAACTGGGTGATGATTACATTACTCTTTGCCTAAATTTTAACAACACTTCACTGGTCAGAGGCAGTAATTTATTTTTGCCCCTATAGATGACTTGTGCTGTTTTCTAAGATATTTCCCAAGTCCCTAAATTGGATTTAATAAGAACTGAGGCTTTGTTTTGTAGGTTCTAGCTAAGTGGATTTGACTGGAATGCTTCTGGCTCTCTTTTTTTTTTTTTTAAATACAAAACTGGATTTGTGTCATATGAGCTTCTCTCCCACAACCAATTGAGGTAATGAAAATGTGCAATAAAACAACCTCCCGAAAAAAGAAAGAAAAAAAAAAAATCAAATGTGATGCCAGACATGAGTTTTCCATGCTAAAACGCCCTCTGCTACAAACAAACAATCCAACTCATGAGACTAAACTACGACCGCTGAGCTTAACGCATGTAGAGGAGTGTTTGAATGCTTAATGCTGTGTATATACATCTAGTTTATAGTTAGAGAAACGCAGCACTCTGTCGGAGCGTGTTCTCAGGTTTCCTGCCTCACACTGATTTGTCTCAATACCTGGGTTTCTTCTGTGCATATAAATGTAGTTATTATCACTCTCACACCATCTTGCTCTCCTCTGCCTCCCCCCTCTCTGTGTCATTATCCCTCCCTGTGGTGCAGTCCTGTGCTCTCTGCTGAGTCTTATCACTCTGGGGAATAAAGGTTAGGCAGCCCACAGCTCAGCCCTGCCAGCATCCTCCGCTCGATGGTCTTAGCTCCTCCATCCTCTCCTTGATTACCATGACGACCTCACGGGTTGCACTCTGTCTCATCCCCATTGTTGGCTGTCCTTCTTAAAGAAAAATGCCTTATTGCGGCCATCATTAAGCACACGCACGATGATTAAATCAGCATATCTTACGGAAAAGGACAGAGGTTTTGAATAAATTGCGCGTTTCCCCTTCTTCAAAGTCGACTCTTTTTATTGATTGTTTTTGTGAAATCTAGACCTTCAACCCTCTTTTTTGATTATTATTATTATTTACTAGGATTTTCTTTTTTTTAATTTAGACTTTAGTCAGCTAAGCAGTCTGCATTATGTCTTATGATGCATGTTATGTGGAACAATCCCCTCAGTGTGTCTGTCAGGTTGAGATCTCTGCAGGATTCAAAAGAAAAACTATTCTTTCACTGACAGTAGAAAACACTCTGTAGTTATGACAGTTTTTTTTATGGTAAAATGCTGAGTAAATGTGATTTTTCTTTATTTATTTTTTTAGTTTACAATGATTTGTTTTTGACGGGGTAGTGATAGCGCCACTGCGCTTGAAATCCTGTGGTGTGTTCACAATACATAAAAATAAATAATATAGAAGTTCAGCCTCAGCTGGAAACAATTACGACCAAGGGCAGCAAAAACCTGAACATCTGCATATATTCACAGATTAAACGCTTCACAAAGGATGATCAGAAATGCTGAACGTGGATGAAATAACTTCTGGATCCTGCAGTTCTCTGCGGGATATTTATGAATTAAACGGAGAAAAAGACAAAATGTTTTTACTGAACGAGGCGTTTTCAGTGACGCTGCATCTCGACTCTCTCGGCAGTGGAAAACCAGAGCTGCGTTTTTATAGAAGCTGTTAAAAAGCAGCATTTTCTCCAGACCTGAGTTAGAACTGGACCCACTTTGGTGGTGGGAAAAAACAAACTCCACAGGATGCAGGGCCTGTGTACTTCTGATGTCGATATTAAAGAAATACGTTAAGTGGCTAATCGTAGCTTCTGATGGAGCCCTGCATGGTTATTCTGTTCCCGCTGGATTTCTGACCTTCCTGACCTCTCGCTTTCACTCCTGCAACTTCTGTGACCAATCCTGTCTGCACCCACCACTTAACTAGAGGCTGCACTTTACGGCTCTATGAATGTATATCCATTGAATGTTTTATTGCAGGTAAACTAGAACAGAATAAATAAAACACATTAAATAAAAATTTTAAAAAAAGATCTCTTTTTATTGTTAAATTGGCATGTAAATGACATAACTGCACTGTAAAAAAATATACATCATATGTAAAAAAAAAAAATGTAATAATGTTACAAAAATAAATGAAACTCCCAAGAAACAATTGAAGAAATAGGTTACTGAGTAGTAATAAAAATAAGTAAAAATGCTGCTGTTGCGTCTTTCTTTTAATAAATACACACAGACACCAATTGCTCTCATTTATACAGGCTTTTAATTATTTATTTTATCATTTATTTTATTCTTGTGAAGCACTTTGTGACGTTTTTTTAAGTAATATAAGTAAAAATCACTTGCTCTCTCTGGTGACACATTGGTCTCTCAAAATAAAACTTGCATGCTTTTATTATGAAGGTAAGGATTATCTGTGCAATTTCCTCACGTTGGTTTGGGTCTGGGTAATCAGATTTTTGGGCAGTGAGATATTCTCTTATTTCTTCCTCAACAAAGTTTGGGCCTAAAGTAAAGGAGTCATTTTCTTCTCTCTCTGCAGTTCATTCTTTTTTTTCCATGACAAAGCCTGTGTTCATGTCATATTTTAATTAATACATACTTTTATGTCTGTTAAGACATAGACTTATTTTATTGTTTAAGTTGCTATTTTTGTGTTTGATTTGAAAAAAAAAAATTGTAAAAGAGATTTTTAATTTCAGTGGGATTTTCCTGGTTAATACTAATAAAATATTAATATAATATTATTTGATTCATTAAAATATTTTATTCCCACCCTCAGCTGTATTCTCCATCCTACCAACATTTTTGGGACCGGCCGTCATTTTTTGCTGCCTTTTCCTGCCACTCTTAAAACCATTCACTCCCACCAGATTAAAATAAAATTAAAATGTAACAGTGTAATGTTAATTAATGCAAACAAATTAAATTAGTTCTTCTGTAACTTATTGTTTCTAAGAAGAAATCAAGAGTTTATCAGGGAAATTCTGACCCGCCTACATGAACGAATGATTCTGAGTCGGGTGATTATAGTTTATTTCCAATCTTCCACTATAGCTAATAGAGTGAAATATAATCAATCCCTGTACAGTCAGGAGTTAGACTGTGTCAATAAATTATTTGATAAGCCAAAAGTGCACCGGTGGGCTGAGCATCTAGTTAGATAAATAAGTTTAGGGCAAAACCATAAGCAGCAGGGTTTGTAATTAACATTAAAAACTTTTTTTTAAACAAAAAGGAGGGAAAAAATGCTTCATTAAATTATAAAAATAGATCAACATTTGTTCAGCAACAGAAAATGTATAGTTTACAACTCGGTTGCAACATTTTCCACCAGTTAAGATAATAAACATTAGATTTGGTTTTAATCGCTGTTGTCGACAGATGTTCTCCGTTTCTTTCCAAAACAAAAATCACAAGCAGTTTGGAGTCCTCAGCAAATCAGTGCCATCAAGCTTTAAAGCCGTGCAAATGGGCAGTATAAAGTTTGCTCTGTGGCCTGTAGCTGGGTAGGCTTTGTCTAATGTCTAGTTCCCTTTTTCTATTATTTATTTCATGCCCGAGTCCATTTTGATAAAAGGAGAAAATCCACGGCTTCATTCCTCGAGTTCCTTAAATATTTAAAATATTCTGCTTTATTACACAAACTAAAAAAAATACAAAAGAATGGAAATGAGTAAAACTAAGCCACATTTTCTATTAGTATGACAGGCTGCCTTTAGAGAGAGGTTATTACTGCTAATGGAATAAGATTTAATTTATTTTATTAAGACGCTTTGTTGTTTTTCTGCGGCTCTTTTCTCCTGCTGATTGGCTGATGCCAAGCTTTCGAAACTTGGCATCAGAAGCAGTTTCACCCTTCAGTCATATCAGCTATTTTATTGTGAAATAACTTGTCAGAATGTAATTATCAGCTCGCTTCCATCAAAGCAGCACAGTGCAGCTGTATCGGTTTTGAATTATTGAATCATAAACTCAAATATGAGGTCTGGCCTTCCACATGAGATTTCACTCTTAAAGTTCACAGAGTAGATCTAATCAAATGCAGCACATTGATCATTTTCCTGGTTCGTCGTAACAATAGCAGGACGTGACCGTGGGGCATCTCGTTTTGTGCTTCCGCTGCTAACAAAAGAATGAAATCCAGGGTTTCTAGGTGGTATTAAAAAGTTTAGAGTTGTAATTTTTAAAGGTTATTATGGCAACAGGGACCTTTATTTAGAGAATTCATAAGGTTCAGGCTTGAATCCTTATTCCATTACCTTGTATATGAAAGTCAGAATCTCTGAAAAGTGTAGTGGAATTTTAGTGAGCCATTTTACAGCAATATATGCATTACTGTACAAAACAATTTCAAAAGACAAAGCTAAACTGTTTTATTTGACTCCTTGGCTATGGATGATTTAGATGCTTCTTTTATGAATATTGGTGAAAAAGCTATAGAAGATCAAAAAACGTGCTTTAAGTAATTTAGTATTTAGTGTAAGATAACGCAGTCCAGCTTTTACACATATAATACATTACCACACCCTTTTTTATTTATTTTTCTATTTCACAGCTTTGTTTATTGGAGTGGGAATATAAAAATGTAATTAAGCTACAATGACGCAGTTGCATAAATGTGTGCACACCCTTAAACTCATACTTTGCTGAATCAGCTTTTTGTTTTAATTTGTGCATTATGCTAATAGTCTGTCAGCATACCAGATCTTAATGTGGTCATATTTTCTTCCCACTCTGCCTTGCAAAATATCTCTTACATCTCTTGTCCACACAAAGATTTCAGGAGTTTGTTGTAATCTCATGCAGAATGAAGAACGTTGGCAGTAATTGCCATAAAGTTCTTCAGTGTTGCTGTCAGCCTCTCACCGATTTGCTTCTAGTCCTTTCATCAGTTTCAGAGAAACGTTCGGTGTTTGTAGTCTGTCCGTTTTCCCATATTTTCTCCAATTATTGATAACAGTTTTTTGGGGGGGGGGTTTCCCCCTGTGCTGCAGTCAATCGATGAGAATGTGTGTTCAGCTGGGGTTGGTCTGTCAGATTAAAAGCATCTTCTGAAAATCACTTGTTAGCAAATATTAGACATAAACTTTTCATTAAATCCATATTTCTGTTTTGTTTAGTTTTTTATTCGTCTGATATGATCTTCTACGGAGCCCCCAAGGGAGATTTTTTTTTTTTTTTTTTTTTGCGTTATCTCGCAATAGATGGTGAAACTGAATTAAAAGGACCAGTAAACTATTTGAGTCACATTAATCATCTAGTTCAAAGCTGCTTCAGCTAACAGATTTGTTTGTGTTTCAGTTGAGTCACATTAAAGGTGGAGAAAAGTTTTTAGATCAAAGAAACTTGTGTGTACAGCTTTGTTATATAATTTGTTTAGGCCGTCATGGTGGGTATTTCTGTCTCCTATACACAGCCCTTTGACCACTCCGCTGTGTGCGAAAGCACAAGCCGATATTTACCGGTCTCGTACTCTGACCTCTGTGTGACCCTCCTCCAGCTAAAATTTTCATTTCGTTGTCAACAACTCCGCCTTCTCGCAAATGAACATCAACAAAAAGAGCCTTGGCTGCACTCAACTATAAACAGCTTGCTGTGAATGGCCTCCATCTCTCCGAGCCTATTAAACCTGCATTATTCTGTCTGAGTTGGTTCATCATCAGCTCTGCGAGTTGTTTGATCAGACACATTCAACCCTTTTTAAAATCGTAAACATTTGCAGCTCCGCTCCTTTCGTTCGTCTCCTGCAAAAAATATTTTCCTCCTCTAGAGACTCATTTAAGAGGGGTTTTTTTTTTGTTCGTTTTTTTTGCAGTGAATGAAGGATAAAATTATGTCCATGTGGATTTTTATTTATTTTTTTATATAAAGCCATGGCCTAAAGGCGATTTGAAATGCCTTATGCGTTTGGTAATGGAGATTGCAGAGCAAGCTGACTGCCCAGACACCTTAAATGCCAGCCTTAGTGGCCCTAAATGAGCCTTGTCAGTTTTTCTTACTTTACAACATCCATATGCAGATAATGAAGGTAATTACTGCTGTCAGAGGGGCAGCAAAGTAACGTTTGCGGAACAATTTTTAGTTGTCATTGTGTTGAAGTGTGGGCGAAACATCCAGTTCTGACCTTTTGTTGCGGATCCTGTCCAACGTCAGAATTTCGCTTTTGACTGACACAAGAAAGAATTTCTGGCTTTGTTCTGCTGCTGAATGTTGTTTTATCTTGTGTTGGTGCACAATGCCTGGCAGGCTTTTTGTGTGTTTGTGCCTGTGGTGCAGAGGGGAAAAAAAAAAAAAAGTAGCAAAGCCACTAACAAGTTAATAAACTCCAGCTGGTCTTTGTTGTTCTGAAGACGGACTATACGGTGAAGCACATTCTCTGAAGTTTAGCTCATGCAATTTCTCTTAAAGGCAGAATGAAATCAGCAGCTCAGACTTTCTGGGCTTGTGCTTCTTGCGTTGTTAGAAAGCTCATTTGTTTCAAAATCGTGCGCCGCGGTAGCCACAAGCTAGCAAACGGCTCGCTCCCTTTCTTTTTTTTCTTCTCACAGAGGAGGATTGGATAGTTCACATGAGAAGTTGTACGGTAAACGAGAAAGTTACAAAATATGTGACCAAGCTCTAGTAAAAAAATGTTATGCAAACGACACATCCTATCGGTCGGTTTGGGCACGTTTGTAAGGGACAGACCTCCGCTGAGATCTGGTGCGCAGACTGACCATAAACGTTTAAAAGTTTGATCGCTCGGGATCCGGTCAATAAATTGTTCACTGATGTGTGGAAAATCCAGCTAGAGCGCTTCACTTTCCAACACACTTTCCAGAGGCTAGCAACTGATTGTGCAGCATAAAGCATCAGTGCCGCGGTCAGTCCGCCACGGGCCCGACGCTGTGATAAGAACGTTACTGCTGTATGGACCAGAGTCGGTTTTGTTGGCTTCTTTAAGTCTGCCATCTGAAGTCTGGTGTGAGCCAAACCAGTGGAACTCTGGACCACATGGAAATGTCATTAAAACATTTTAAGGGAGCATTCACAGTCCACTTTAATCGAAGTCTTCTCTGTTTGTCTAGAAAGGCGCTTTGGTAACGGCGCAGCATTGTTCAACTGGATTGGTATGCTCTTAAAAGTGCGGCGTGAGAACGATCCAGAGCAAATCGAACCTGAACGCAGGCAACGACAACAACAATTAAAAAAAGAAAAAAGAAAAAACACTGAGGCACAGCAAGAATGAAACAACCAGATTCTTACTGGAATAACACAGAACCACCGACTCATTTACTTATTTTTTTCCTCCTGTTTATGACAATCGTTTGTCACATTACATGTGGGTCCATACCGTTTCCAGAACAATCCGCAATGTTTGCAACTCGATTCATTTAGTCTGTTGGGTAGTTTTAATATCACCAGGTGGTGTTAATGAACGCAGTGTGAGACGGTGTGTGTGACTCCATTTGCAGCGCTGCTCATAAATAATCAGCTACGATTAGAGAGAGCATTGATACGCACCGATTTTAAAAACAACATTTTCTAAAATGGTCTGCAGGTAGATGCAAAAAGAAAAGCTGATGGTTTTCTGCTGGAAAATGTTTTTTTTGTTGTTGTTGTTGCAGAAGCTGGTAATAGCCAGCCCTGGCCTGGCAGCAGAGCAGCTTTTGCGGCGAAAAAAGAAGAAAAAAAAAAACACAGAGAATCAGGTTTCTTTATCCGTAAATGTTCCACACAATGATTTAGAGACAAATAACAGAATAAATGTCTGATGCTCTGCCCTGAGTGATTACATATGCTGATGTAATCTAAAGTTGTGTTAGTGTCAGCCCAGGAGTGTACTACTTAATATGCTGATTATTAGTGCCATTAAGCAAAAACAAGTAACTACATGTTATGCTTAGTTAACTTCATCACTAAGGGAAGAAAATTTTGAGGAAATTATTTCCATTTGGTAACAATAAAGTGAAGGTTCGGTGGATTAGGAGGTACAAAGCGATATCTCTGCCTCTGTCCTCAGTTACATTCATCCTAATCATTATTTAAAATCTGGAGCAAATAAGGAATGTAAAAAACAAAATCTAGATCCCAGAGCTGGTGCTGATTTACAGGAGCAACACCTGAACTGAACTGGGGAAAGGAAACAGGTCATTAATAATGAGCCAGGGTGGAAATTGTCTCTGGTGTCTGATGTTAATGTTTGTCTGCTGCTGAACACCTGATGCCGCGGTTCAATTTAGAGGCTGGCTTCCTGATCCGAGCTCAGCTGAATCTGCCGGTCCAGGTTTTTTAGGAATTTGATTCAAATATTTTCCGGCCATGCATAAGTACGGAAAAACAAAACAGAGGAAGGAAAGTTATTTGTGCGTCACGTGAAACAATGTTGTTGTTTTTTTTTATGGAGCCTGGGTTTCGATGAGATGCCGAGGTTATCCCTGTGGACATAAAATAAAAACTCTTTGCTTTTTGTGCAGCTTAATGTTAGGTGCAGTTTGTTGCTGCTGCTAAGCGAAACGGCGACGACAGAAAAATGCACTTACCGCATCAAAGTGTCTCTTCGGCCTGGTTATCAGTCCGAAGATGACAGATTTTAAACTCCGCTGTCCCCTCGCTACTTTCCATCATCCTGTGTGGTTATCCCTGTCATCCTCCTGTAAACAGCATTCTTCATTAATGAGCTTCACTGCAGCTGGGAGGCAGATTTTGTTGGTTTTGGACTCAAAAAGCCTCCCTTTTTTTCTGGTGTTTATGCAGAACTAAGTTAACCGGACGCTGAGACTAGTTCGTATTTACCTGAGAAAGATGATCCTGCCCTCTAACGGCAAATAAAGTGCTTATAATTTCTCCTTTTAAGGAAGTGTGCACCGTCATGGGGACCTTGAGTTTCAGAGAATAGGGGATAAATGTGACAGATCCTATTTCAGCGTAAATAACAGGGGGAGAAAGAGCAGCTTTGTGGTTCCAATTCACAGTTTTTAATGCATCTATTACAGTATTTCCTCCTCATTAAGTTGATCAAACATTTTGTTTTACATCTTAAATAAACCTTTGTCTTAAGTTTTGTCTGGAGATGGAGTCCATCTTGGATCTCCTGGCCAGGCACACTGAAACACTAGCAAAAAAAAAAATCTACTACCACAGACAAGAGGGTGAGTTTCAGAGTGATTGGAGAGTGAGAGAGAGAGAGAGAGACAGAGAGAGAGAGAGAGAGAGAGAGAGAGAGAGAGAGGAGGGGAGATAGAGCACTTTCTATTTATAACCTGTGTGCCCGGAGAGGAGAGAGACTGTTGTTCGAAAGCACACTCACACTCACACTGTTTGTTCTGCAGCACACAGGCTGCAGCTCAAAGTACACAGCGACATGGATGTAAAGTTAAACGCGTTGCACACGAATGATAAGGAGTGGGAGGCGAGATGGGTCATTACTGAGAAAATTAGTCGCATTTTGAACGGCTGACGGTAGGAGGAACAGGATTGGTCTGTTAAATCCTCCACAGGAACTATAGCTCTCAGCCCCCTCAACGCCTACATGGAAATAAATTACCGGCGTGGACCTAATCCTGCTGAGAGTTTGTGTTTGTGTACGTGGCCGTGCAGTTTCACATGCTCCGGACTGGGTTTCCAGAGTTATGCAAAAGGTTCGAGTTTAATAAAATCTATTCCAAAAAAAATAGAAAAAGTTGAATAGTAGTAGCAAAAAAAAAAAAAAAAACTACAAAAAACTATGTATTTTTTGTTAAAATACACACAAAGGCACAATTAATTCTCATCCAGAACACTGTGAAATTCAGCTGCGCTCTGTTGAGACTCATTTTTGAGATTACAGGAAGAAGGTCATTGGTCCAAATCCCAGCCAGAGTCTTTCTCTCTTTCCAGCATCTTTCCGTACATCTGAGATCTCTCTGGACACTCCGGCGTCCTCATTAAAACATTCACATTATGTTTACTTGCCTCTCTGAGTTTTAAAAGTACCACATGCTGCAGCTTTAATAATGCCGTTTAAGATGCAATCATTTAAAACGAGTGCTGACGTGTTGGTGAGTAATAACTGTAATTTTTTGCACCTTTGGACAGATCAGCCCCAGCTTGCTTGCATTCTGCATGCTCCATATTCTTAATGCCCCAAGCTGTGAGGCTGCTTCTTTTTTTTTTTTTTTTTTTTGGTTTCTTTTCTGGTTAAAAATAGTTTGGCATATCTTCTAAAAATCTGTCATATGAGGGGAACCCAGAGTGTCTCCGTAGTTATTTATGAGCTGTATTTTATACCGAAGCGCCTCATTTTGGCTTCTTTTCTCTAAGTCATCCACTTATAAAGACCCAAAACTTCCCGGCCCAAGTCAGGATGCTCATGCTTTCTTTATAATGCATCGGTTTAGCCACAAGACAATCATCAGGCATCTGAAAGGAAGCGTAAGGAAGCAGGACCCAGACGACTAAGCAGCTCATGAAAAACCTCTGTGAAACAATTATTCCAAACCTTTTTACCTTTGAGGAAGTTTTATGTCCAGACAAAGCTCCTACAGTCCCCTGGTAGGAGAAGAAATGCTCAGAGAAGTAAAATACAGCCATTGTAGCTCAGTTTTGCAAATATATTTAAATACAGAGCACCTCTTTGTCTCTTGCTAACCTCCCACACTAACTTATTCTCTAACTTTGCGAACCTGCTGGCCGAGGTTAGGAGCTCCGGTTATTTCCACCACCTGTGGGTGGGCCTATAAATAGAGCAGGTTTTTATCCTCACCTCAGTGTGAGGTCTCCCTCTGACATCCAGCCGCTCGTTAGCAGGTCTTTCCACTGCAGATGAGATCAACCGCATAATGATTTTCTTCAAGAATGAAAATCTCAGCGCCCTGCTGTGAGCAGACGTCTTCGCTCCCCTATTGCTTTTTATTTTTTAGCACAGCGGCTTACTGTTGCTATTCACTCTCAGTTTTGGTTTTATGAACAGAAGGAGTCACACATTGAGGTCATCGATCAAGCAGAATTTTATCAGCAAATGTAAAATCAAGAGGTTTGGAAACGGTGAAAGAAAACACGGTTTTAAAAAATAATGTGTGGTCTGTAAGACAATACGTGGCGTGGCTTTGTTATTGAATATTATTTCAAATTTAAACTTTGCTTAAGCTTTCATACCTGATCTTGACGTACCCCGCCCATCAAATTGACGCATTTTTTTTTAGTTATATATTCCCTTTTTACTTAAAGTTAAGATGAAGTTGAGTTTTGATACTTCCACTACTAGTAACCCCTCTCTTCTGTCTTTGATTCTCCGCAGCGTCAGACAACAGCCAGCGGTTTCAGGAGACGTGTTTCGCCTTCGCGTTAACGCCACAGCAGGTCCAGCAGATCAGCAGCTCCATGTCAGTACAGCGCTGATTATTGCACCGCCGTTGAGTAATAACCCACAACATGTCAGGTTGCGCTGATGACAGTCGTCGCCTTTCCTCACAGGGACATCTCGGGGACCAAATGTGACTTCTCAGTTCAGGTTCAGCTCCGGTTCTGCCTGTCGGAGACAAGCTGTCCTCAGGAAGACCATTTCCCTCCCAACCTCTGTGTCAAAGTCAACGGGAAGCCATGCAACCTGCCGGTGAGGAGTCCTGGCCGACTCGGCGTCTGCAGACGTCAACGTTCAGCGAGATTCACCGCGAGTCTCACGTGTCTTTCTGGCTTTCAGGGTTATCTTCCTCCAACCAAAAACGGCGTCGAGCCCAAGCGGCCGAGCCGGCCGATCAACATTACCTCACTTGTCAGATTGTCCACCACGGTCCCAAACACCATCGTGGTATCGTGGACTGCAGAGATCGGAAGGGTAGGAGCTAAACCCGCCGGTTCTTTCTCAGTGCCTAGGACCGAGTTTTTCAAAGTGGAGGGGTCTGAGAAAATCCAATCTGTTTTTTCATCATTATTATAAAATATAAGGTAAAATAATTTACTAAAATTTGCCATGCTCGTCTTTCTGGTTGGCTGTCAGTCAAATTCATCAAGCTCCTTCTCAAGCTGGCATAGCATAGCCAACTACAATCAGAAGGTATGAGGCAGCATTTATGCTAAGCAAATGTAATAATTATAGAAAAGAGAATAAAATTTGATTCTTGTGTATAAACTCTTATTGATAACTTTTATTGTAACTAAAAATCCTCTGATTTCACATTTTTATCCCCTTTTTTTCTGAAAGTTTCAAATATTTTTTAATTTCTTAACATAAAAATGTCACTAAAACTGTTCACATGAACATTTGTTTTTTTTTCTTTTTGTATTAAACAACCTGAATGTTCCCCTCTGCTGTCATCGTTTGTTAGTTTTCAGAAATATTCATCCTTTCTATAAGCATGGCTGTAAAGTTTAAAATCGCATTCACACGTTTGTCACGTTTCAAATTATTTGACCAACAAGAGCTCAGTTCGTTCATTGAGGCATTTCACAGTTTGATAACTAGACAACCAGTGAGACAAAGTTTGACTGTGTTTAGAAGCTTAAAATTCAGCTGAATTTTAACTTTTAAAATTGCATGTTAGAAATTAACATGTAATTCTTAACATGTAAAAATTACACTTTAATTTTTAAAATCCTAGTTTTACTTAAACTAGGATTAAGTAAAACGAATCCTGAAAATACATCCACTTTTGCAACATGGTAACACTTTATTTGAAGGGGTGTGCATAAGACTAACATGACATAACATCTGTCATGACATAAAGAAGTATTTATGAATGTCTATGACAGTTGTCATGAAGTGTCATTCAGTAAATAATAACACTTTAATGCAAAGTTGCTCTAAAAGTTGCATTGAAAGTCCATTAAAAATGCCAAATTTGCATGATTTTGTAAGTTATGATAATTTAATGCAAAGTTGGCATTTTTAATGGATTTCAATGCAACTTTTAGAGCAACTTTGCATTAAAAGTGTCATTATTTACCAAAAGACACTTCATGACAACTGTCATAGACATTCATAAATACTTCTTTATGTCATGACAGATGTTATGTCATGTTTATGACAGTGTCATGTCAGTCTTATGCACAACCCCTCAAATAAAGTGTTACCGATAACTAATGAGTTGTAAATCAGCTCTTTTTGACTTTTACTGGCTGTGACTGATGTTGTGTCTTAATTTGTGTGTGCAGAGTTACTCCATGGCGGTTTACTTGGTGAAGCAGCAGTCCTCCACGGTGCTGCTACAAAGGCTGCGGGCGAAAGGCATCAGAAACCCAGACCACTCCAGAGCGCTCAGTAAGAACCGCCAGCCTCCCTCCTCACAGATGAGCTGATCCGATAAGCTGGAATGCTTTAGGGCTAAAACTGTTCTGATTAAAATCTGTCCTCGGCTCTGGAGGAAAAAAAAAAGAAAAAGTTGCTAATGATCTAATCTCCACGTTGAATCAAAAGTACTAAAAAGACTAAATGGGAGCTGGGAGTTTTTTTTACCGTATTAAAGGAGATTTAAGCAGTAATGTACTTACATGAGTTGCTGTTCAACTGTTTCTGCCATATCATTTTATGTATTGGACGATTTTAATTAGCTGCGAACTCGGATACATCTTACATTTCCTCTGACAGTTTACAGATCTGTTTCTGATCCAATACTTTGCTAAAGGCGATGTGAAATCGTTCCGGCACTTGTCAAAACATCAGGTTTTGGATTTTAAAAGATTTAAAGCATTTTCCTGGTTATCATGGCCGACAGCTCCCCCCTCCCTCCTCTTCTCCTCAGTCCTCCCACGCGTTACAGTCATGACGACCTGGAGGCAGAACCTTAAGTCACCCTGAAAGCAGAACCCCCGAGCAGAACCAGTAAAGTTGGGTTTTGTGTTTCAAAAAACAAAAAAAGGATGTGTATAAAAAAATAAACTGGTGATGAAAACACAAAACTTCAAAAGATTACAGTTTTTGTTTAAAATATAAAAAGACCAGGCTTAACGGTCGCCTCGCATTACACCGCTCTTTTCTTTATTGGTTACCAGCATTGATACAGGAAGAAAGAAACGGAGTCTGTGAAACACAAAAGATTTATCGGCTCTCCCTCTTTCCCCCAAAGCCGACCTCACTTCCACCACATCCTCACCTTCAGGCTACGAAAAGTTCAGCGTCTGCCGCCCATCGGATCTCATCGTGAGGCTTTAATTTGCAGTCATAAATAAGCATGCAAACCCTGTAGCTGTCCTTTCTTGTACAACCTGGCCTTCCCTCCGTCTTAGGAAATCTGGGCTCCATCATTAAGGATCCCAGCGCCAAATAGGTCAGGCACAAGAAGAGCGACTGAAGGACACAACGCCTGCTGCTGGGACTAAATAAAACACTCAAAAAAGTGTTAATTTATGGGTGGAGACACTTCTTCAATTCAATTTAGTTTTGAAAGTACTTGATTATCTTGTAGGGAAACTAAACGTTGTAACTCATTTCATGTCTTGTTGCTGAATGCCAGTCTCGCAGCACGCATCCACGGTTACGCATCATAACAACTATGGTAAGAACAAATATCCTGTCAGTTGCACAGCATAAAAAAACTCGAGGAAATAATTGTTCTAAAATATAATGACTCATATATATATATATATATATACATATATATATATTTATATATTTATAATATATATATATATATATATATATATATATATATATATATATATATATATATAGATATCAACAAAAGTTTGCAAAAACAAGAAATGAGGCAGAACTTATCAAAGCTTCTCCAGCATGGTGCCGCCATGAGTTGCGCGATTCTACAACCAGAATATAATCAGATTACTGGAGTTTTTATGTTTTGTTATATTTTCATCAAAACTAATTTGGTTGTTTCTTTTTGCTGAATTTGCACCTTAAAAACTTTAAAATCAATCATAAACTCTTTCTACGTCTAAAACCCCCAGGGATTTTAACAAGTAATCCCTTGATAAATGTATCAATTTCTAAACAAATTCTGAATATCGGCTTGAATTGCATATTTTTTACACTGTGTTTAATTCTTAGCTCTTAAGTTATGTAGCTATAATTATTTAAGTTTTTTCCAACAGTCTCCAACTTTATACGCGTATTTATTCAAAACGAGTTGACTCAGGTTCGGACGAATAATTGGTCGCGTAAAAAATGTGACTCGAGCGTCATTCACCGGTCTGACTTATCGCTGTGTACGTTAAAACTAATGGAAAACCTCCTCGGTCCAAAGTAAGGTTTGCTGCTTTTGCTCCAGCGAGACGGTAACTTAAGAGTCTCAAAATGTACCTGGAGGTTGCGGTGCAGCGTGAAGAGCTCCTGAACTCGTTCACAGCACCGGCCCGGTGTCTTGACAGTGACTGAGCGAGCACATCTGGAAGGAGAGCTCCATCCATCTGTTTCTCGCTGACTCATGCAGCACCGTTGTCCTTTTCCTCTTCCCTGCAGTCAAAGAGAAGCTCACAGCGGACCCTGACAGTGAAATAGCTACAACCAGCCTGCGTGTGTCCCTGCTCTGCCCGGTAACCACCTCTCCTGCTCCTCATACGTGAAAAAATTTTAAATCTAGTCCAGCCAACATATTGCTCAGACATACATCCCGCGTTGTCATGTAGTTTTGGCATGTTTATGGCACTCGGGAGTGTAATTCACCCTTAATCCGTGCTGCGTGTTTCCTCTGTGGGTTCGCCGCCCGACGGCGCGCTTGTGGTGCAGCTGGGGAAGATGCGGCTGATGATCCCGTGCCGGGCGCTGACCTGCTCCCATCTGCAGTGCTTCGACGCCACGCTTTACATCCAGATGAATGAGAAGAAGCCCACCTGGGTCTGTCCTGTCTGTGACAAGAAGGCCCCGTATGAGCATCTCATCATCGACGGGTAAGTCAGACAAAGACACAAGCAGCCTCCTGGTTTTATGAAGGAGATGTGATGACTAACTCTCTGAAGTATTCTTTTATTTTTCCAAACTTTGCTTCCTGAAATCTTCTAATAAATACGGGAAAAAAGCTTTTTGAATTTGTTTCAGTGTTTTAACTTAGACTTTGACTGCTTTTCTCCTATCTTTATGCAGTTCTTACAGAAAATCTTTATGCACGAAGCTTTTAGTGAAAAGGATGTAGTGCAGAAAATAAGAAAGAAAAAGTAGGTGGTAATAAAATGCTTCAGTACACAATGGATAAACTGATGTTGGAAAAGGGCTAAAAGGCCTTTATTTTACATTTTTCTTCTGAATAAACCTCGTCAGGGTCTGTGTCTGTTGTAGCTGAGCTCAACGAGCATCTCTCCACCAAACGGCAAAGTCACAAGTCCACCAAGAAAAAAAGATGCATTTTACAAAGGAAAACCTTTTGAAAACAGCAACATTTTAAAAGCCATAAAACCAAGGGAAAGACAGAAACACAGAAGCAGCAGAGTTGAATTTAGTGCAGAAGAGGAGTATTTGTCAGAGCAGACCCTGATGAAGACCAAGTTTGATCTTTACGTGACTTCACATGTTTATGGTTGCTCTGCAGTTTGCAAATATTTAGAAAAGGAACTTTAGAGTGTAGGAAATGCTAGATTTTATATCAGATTGTCTAAAAGATAGATTTTTCCATAGTTTTTCTTTCTTTCCTGTTTTTGTTTTGTTTTTCTTTCTCTTTTTATTTCTTAGAATTTTGCTTCCTTTTTTCTTTCCTTTTTTCTTTCTTTGCTATTTCTTTCTCTTTTTTCTTCCACTTCTGGTTTTTCTTGGTTCCATATTTAAGGCCTCATCACTGCCACAAATGCATAGTGAACTTCAGTGATTTATCTTTTTTTGAATTGGTATTAATTCCAAACTTTTATTCAGTTTTTTAAAACACTAAAAAGAGCAATTTTTTAAATTATTTCTCATTTTCTTTGGCATTCGGACCACTTTACCTGAGAAAGTCATGCAAAACACATATGCAGAAACATTGAAAACATCTAGTCTTGTTCGTACAAAAACGATATCATGTTAACGTCTCGTCATGTGAGCCAATTGCATCGTTACGCTTTTCAACAAAACCCATTTTAAGTCGGATCTATTATTAAGTAACGTTTTTTTTTCCCACAAATTAGTTGCTGCTGCTGAAATGTTCTGTCTGTCAAGCTGCTATATCTGATATTTGTCCCAGAAAGTGGGACGAACCGTCTCTCAGTGACGGGCTGATTCTTACAAAATGACTAAATATTAAATGGGATCTTCAGGCACTTGTTCATCGCAGCCTGTCACAAAGAGACAACTTGTTCCCATTTGCTGCATATTTCTTCGCTGCATTTCTGTTCCTCTTTAAAGCCAGGACTTTTATACACTTTTGATCTGCGGTCGTTTTTTTTTTTTGTTTTTTTTTTAAGCCTGTCACTTCCTTTCTATCTGTACATTTTAAGCGAACTTTGAAAGAGAATATGCAGCGTCGGTCTGGAAGATGCTTTTAAAAAAATATATATATATATACGATTAAGATCATCTGGTTCATTTCGGATTTTCATTTAAAAGTAATTATTTTAAGCTAATGCTTGCCTGCCTGTGTCTTCTCCCAGACTTTTTGTGGAGATCTTGAACAGCTGCTCAGATTGTGATGAGATCCAGTTTAAGGAGGATGGCAGCTGGGCCCCCATGAGGTCTAAGAAGGAAGTGCAGGAGGTCTCCTCAGCTTCCCTTAACAACGGCCTGGATGGTGAGTTTTGTGCGATGGGAAGTGAAAGGCATGAGAGGAGACTAGAAGCCACTTCAGCTAAGAGTAAAAAGTTGCTAAAAAAAACCACACAAAAAAAACACATTCACTTTTATCCTCTGCTATTTGGTTTGCATTGTCTGTTTTAATTTGCCAAATCGTTGGTAATATTACTTCTGAACAAACTGCCTTTTATGCCAACAAACACCCTACGGTTCATGTTCAGATGAGTTTTCTGAGCTTTAGAGAGCCTTCGGGGTTTTTTCAGGTTCCTTTCTCCGTAAATCCCGACACAAACCGAGACGTCTGTGCTTCCCCTCAGGCTCCTGTCGGACGTCTGAAGGCTCAGATCAGCACAGCTCCTCGTCCTCCAGCCACAGCGACAGCAGCCACAGCAAAAAGGTGGAAGTGATCGACCTGACACTCGACAGCTCCTCGGACGAAGAAGAACCAGATTCCCCGCCGCCGCCTCCTCCTCCTCTTCCTCCTCCTCCGCCTTCCTCTGCAACACTTCCTCCTCCAGTCAAAAGAGCGTGTCCGTCTCTGTCTCCGACCTCGCCGCCTGTCATAAACAAAGGGTGAGTCAACCACAGAAGCAGGGGTGGACGTTTATCGCTTCGTTTATCACTTATTGGGAAAAACAATTCTTATCACGGTAAAAATTTAGATTTATTTTTGTCATGATAAATTCTAATTGATGATGCTCTGCCAGATTAACATTCATGAGGACTCTGCTGCTTCATTTGGCCTTGATGAATCTTGCGTTGGTGTTTGGAGCTCGGTGCAGGGTGCAGCACGCTGGCTTTACACCCAGCATTCTGCACAAAGTGAAAGCGTGACGGTCGGTGCAGCAGTCCTCTGACCTTGTTGTGTTTTCGGTGTGCATGCTCTCTGCAGGGTGTTGAACCTGCACCACCAGGCCTCTCCCGTCAGCCGCACCCCCAGCATGCCAGCCATGGACACCAACTACATCCCTCCGGTGCCCCCACTCATCCAGGACTACAGGCCCTACTACCACACCCCCAACGACCTGTCAGGTAGCAGCCCCACTCACTCAGGAATCCACGTTTTCCTTAAATATGGAAAATATCTGTTGATCTAAACTTTATTCCCTGTCCCGTTGTCATGCTCTTTTCTTCTCTCTGGCCTTCCTTCCTCTTGTTCCCTTCCTGTCCATTTTTCTCTCCTTCCTTTCTTTTTCTTTCTTTTTTCCTTATATGGTCACCTCTCTGTGCCCTTCCTGTCTGGTGTCCTTCCTCTCTTTGTTTCCCTTGTTTGTGTTTTTTCTGCTGTACTTCTTCCATCTTTCTTTCTGTCTTTTCTTCTTAAACTGTTTCTTGTTGTTTCTTCCATACCTCCATTGGCCCTGACCTCATTATTTTTTACCTTTTCTGACCGTCTATCTTAATTTCTTTCCCTCCTCCGTCATGTCTTCCCTTATTTCTTCCCTTCTTTTTATTTCTGTCCTTTCTTTCTTCCCTTCCTCCCTTGTTTCAGTTTCTTCTTACTTTCTTGTACTCTTACTTAGTTTTCTAGAAAGTTTGTAATCTTGAAAAGTATAAATATGAACAACATGAATGAACCTTATCTGGAAATTTTGGACCAATTAAACAATAGCTGTCAGGCACCACAGAAGAAGAACGCTTTGGACCGATGACTTAAGAATGAGCTGCACAAGGTTTTTGTTTTCGTGGGCGGGCGAACCTGATGTGAGACCCGTCCACAAAACACTCGTGAACTTTTCACTTGAGGATTTCCACTTCACTTTTGAACCATTTTCGCCTGCAGGTTTACGCCATCTTCCCGTTTCTAGACGTAATCAACACCAACTTTCCTTTGTGCTTACTTTCCAGAGTTGAACTTCTTCTCTTTTCTTCAAGGAGACAATCATCAGGTATGTTCAACCGTGTTCTGTGTCACCTAACACAGGAATACCCCACGTTCCTTAAAAACTTTGATTTTTTTGTTTTTGTTGTTATTAAATCGCCCTCTCTACTTTCACCATATAAAGCCAGCTGCCAATGGGTTCTCAGTGACGAGATGTTCCCCGTCATAAAAAAGAAATTATTTAAAAAGACATATCCTAATTCTGAGTAAGCCACTTAAAATTTTAATTTGACATGTCTGAAACCTGATGATGGGGGGAGAGCCTCACATAAAATCCTTCCTGTACTCTGTGTTCCCTTTTTTTTTTTTACTGCTTTTACTACTGGCTCTTAGTCTCAATCCATACAGGGAGCCGTGAGAGCAAAACCTTTGATAAATGAAAGTCATCCGGTGCAGAAGAAACATTGGGGCACTTAGCTGAAAGTCGTGCGATATCCTGCTGCTTTCGCTACGCCGTATCAGTGTCAGAGATTTCTGCTGCCAGCCTGAAACAATGAAGCTGAAGGGATTTTAAATTTGACTCATGGTGCTGGAAATGTTTCGTCTAACATGTCACGCTTGAAAGAGAAGACGGTCAGAAGCAAATGGCTTAATTATATTTAACACCAAAATATTGTCAACTGTTTCCTTTCTTTGTTTTTTTTTTTATACATTAAAGGTGTTCAAAGTGGGGTGCGGCTGCCATTTGCCACAATTCAAGAATATATTAGATCGAAACTACGACTTTTATATTGAAATCTATTTTTAAAAAAAGTTAAATGCAACACAAAGTGATCGTCTTTTTCTTGTTTTCTGCTTTCTGTGGTGACTATGAACACGTCTACTCTAAAGTACACCTTGGTGCACCCAAATCTGCTTTTAATTGTTGCAGTAAAACTTGAATACAGGAAGCGTTTTCAAATGAAGACTGACCTGCATCCTGTTTTTAATGCTAAAAATGGACAACGTTTTTATTTCACTTTTCCTCATTCGAACCCAAAATGGCAATAAGCGAACGGGATGCCTTTCGTTAACCTAAAGTTTTGGATCTACGATACAGTTCCAACAAAAGAGTCGGATTACTTTATTTAGTTAAAACAGTTCATGCGTAGCTGGTTGCTGAGAAGGTGCAAAAAAAATTAGTTTTGGTCATTTCAGTTTTTAAAAAATTATATATTTTTTTTGTCCTGTGAGTATTTTTGAGCTGACGATTTTGACCGACATGACAAAAAGAACACACACACACACACACACACACACACACACACACACACACACACACACACACACACACACACACACACACATATATTTACATAAAATGCTGTCCCACTAACAGCTCTTCCTCGTTGCCGCCCTGCAGCATTACAACATGGTCATGGCGGCGGCGGCGGCCGCCTCGGCCTCAGAGGACCACGAGCTTCTCCTCAACCGCTTCCTGCCCTACAGCACCTCCTCGTCGGCCTCCCAGCTGTTCCTTGACCAATCAGGTACCCCCTCGCTGACGGCGCCGACCAACGGGGTGAGCAACGCGGGCGGCGGCGCCGGCTTGATCTCATCCAGTAGCCTTCGAGACACTCACTCCACACACTCGTCGTCTTCGCACTCGTCCTCACACCCCTCACACACACACCCCGGGGTGGTGGCCAGTCGAAGCAGCGCCGAAGCGGCAGTGGCAGCTATCTACGGCGGGATACCTGACGTCATATCGCTGGACTGACCCGAGGCGGGGGGTGACGCTCTGGGTCCAGTGTGAATCCAGTACCACGCCGGACCCAGTGCTGACCGCAGGGGAAACTTTTTTTTTTTTTTCTTGTTTTGCTCCAGAGATTAGACCGGCCCCAAGTCATCAAACTCTGTCAGCCTTTTTGGAGCCATAATGTGGAGAAAAGCACTAAATATCTGAGTGGGTGACATCACTTTAAGGGAGGGGGAAAGGAGAGAGATGCGGACTTGGTGTTACTGACCTCAGATGAGAAACCAGTCCGGCGTTTGGACCACCTGATCTTTACTGGTACAAACTTGGCACAAACAGCGGAGATGCTGCCCGAGTGGAAAAAAAACACAAGGTTGGAGGGTTCCTTATTGTTTTTTTTGTTTTGTTTTGTTTTTTCCTTTCTACAAAAACAAGGCGCAGCACCGTGACCAGAGAACAAAATCTATTTTCCTCTTTTACTTTTCTATGTCAGGAACGTTTTCAGTGTTGTGAGCTGCTTCTGTCGCAGTTTCCAGGTGGAGGACTGGACCTCCTTTCCCTTCAACACCTGCTGCCATGTTTGCTTAACTTTCCATCCGCATCTCCAACGGCAACCACGTTCCTTTTTTTTTCTCCCTCTTTGACCTCATGTCCAGATTCATTGTGTATTTTTTTCCTCTATAATGAGACTGAATTAACAGTTGAATCATGTTGTAGTAGATTTAATATTCTTTTTAACTTATGTATGATATTTAAACAGTGAAATATGCATTCCCCCTTGACTTTCAGGTTGATTCTGTGTTGGTTGTTTTCACTCCTTGTAAAGAATCTGCCGGCATACAGCATTTAAACTGTCGAAGCTATTTATACTTGCCAATTTAGACTTTTAGCTGGAAGATTTTTTTTTTTTTTTTTTGCACAATGCCAAAAAGTAGGTACTAATATGAAAGTGATCTGAGTGCTGTTGAATGTGTGTGTGTCAGTGTTTTCAGTCCGTTTCTCCGGGTTCAGCGTGTTGCTTCGCGTCTCTTGCGGCTGACTGTTATAAAAGGATTTTCCGGCGAAGCCGTCGTAGCGACGCCGGGCCTTTTGAAGACACAGGCGTCCACAGCATGCGACCAAGCTTAAAGCAGTGCCTGTTTATTACGTGCGCGTGTTTGAGGAACCTTAAAGTAATGTCTTAAAATCGTCACTTTTTTTTGCATCTGACGTTTTTGAACCGGTCTATCCGCTCCACACCCATCCGGGGGGAGGGGGCGAGTTGAGTCGGGACGGAGCGCTTGCGGTAGACGTCTTGAGAAGTGAAAGACGGCGGCCTCGGAAGGTCAACGCGGGCTCCGCTCCGAATTAGGCGGTTTAAAAATGCATGGCCTGTCAGGAGAATGCCTTGAGTGTTGCAGCAAAGCGCGTTCGCTGTTTTTCACGCATGGTTTGCTCGTGAATGTACTCCTCTTTTTTTTTCTTTTTTTTTTTTTTTTTTAAACAACACACACTTTCGTTTGTCGTTATCGAAGCCGTGTTTCTCCGTCATCCTTTAAATGTTCCCAGCGTCTGGCGTTATGAGCGTCTCTTTGACGTCCCGCTTCCAGGCGCCGGAGACAGGCAGCGCCTAATTATTCCAGGGATCATGAGATAATGGGCTCTGACAGCGGCTCCCGTCGGCTCACCTCCCTCCTCCCGCCGCCCCGTCCCATTCCGTGATATCCGGACGGGGATTTGACACGGGGTGACCTCCTCCTCCTCTCCCCTCTTCCATCCACTTGGCATTTCTAACTTCATTCCCTGCTCTTCTCATGGGAACCAACTCCTGCCTCTCCGTATGACTCCATCATCTGCTGGAACAAGTTCTTTTAGTGTATTTCCTGTGTTGTGCAGTATTTTATTTATTTCGTATCATTCGTGTCTATATATTGAATTTTTATTTTATTTTATTTTTTACAATTTGCTCAGTGGCTTGAAGCGCGTGTGAGTCACTGTCATGTGGGAGCCGGTTGTGAAAAGATTTTATTTAATATGCGTTGAATAATTATTTAGCAGCAGCTCGACTACTCAGAAAGGTGTTGTGATGATTCTCTAGGGAAATAAATGCCACCGTGCATTTTACTCGGTAGCAGACTCTGGTAATCCTTTTATGGGCACAAAGCGAATGCTTAATTAATTCATGCATGATTAATTGTTTCTTTTGAATTAATTGTGTTAATGCAGCGATGTAGAAAGGTGTGCTGAAAAAAAACAAACAAAAAAAGAAAATAGGCTGCACAACCAGAAACCCAGCAGAAAAATCCAAATATCAGGTAGTTTTCCGAGACTCCCATCAGCCTCAGCTGTTTGGCTGATAATAACGTAAAGGATAAAGATGAGACACGTTAAACACGCTAGTAGGCATGGGGCTGGTTTCCACTATGTTTCATATCCTCTTAATTTGAAAGTGCAGAGGGGAAGTGCCTGTCTGTTTGGAGCAGGTGTGGGAACTAGCGCCACCTATCTCTTTCTGTGTTAATGCTGTTTTGAAGCTGCAGTTGGAAAGTACAAGTTGCTCTTAAACAGACAACTCAAACAGTCATTTTCTGTGCATAAACTCTCAAAGTACCATGAAATTTATCAAATGTTTTATTCTATGTTTTGGCCAAATGGACCATTATTTATGTCGCATTTCTGAAATCTGTACAAAGTTTTATTTTCCAAATCAATGTTTCAAAATAAACCCTAGAAAACCGATACTTAAAATAAATGTAGCTAGTTATTACCCACCTCTGGTTCCAATAAGTGAAGCATAAAAATAGTTGGTCGTTTATCCAAACGAGTCTTTAATTGGGACATTTACCACAAACCAAAACAAGAGAATACTCACTTTTCTGCTCACTAATAAAAAGTAAACATAAAAAAACATCTCAGGAAAAAAAAAAAGACAAAGCATCACCACAAATAAACACAGCACTGAGCTTTTTATTTTCACCCTTCATTAAGACAAACATATGGCTTAATATGTTTCACACAATCAGTTGAAAAAAACTGTCAGGGTGCTCGCAAAACAGTTTTTAAAAGTGTTGTTAGTAAATTATTAAGCGTGCAATTTGATTTTTAAGTCATACAGATAATTTAAAAATGTATCCTAACATGTGGCTTATGATACAAAAAAGCTGAGAATTTTTTTTTTATTATTATTTTCCTAAATCTTTCAAATTAGCAGTTCAGACAATATTCGATTATGTATTACGTTGAGCTTTAAACGGTGATGTGCAACTTATCAAAATCAAAGTGGCAACTAAAGCATGTTGTAAGAAATATTTTTATTTTATTTTATTTTTTGCTTTTTAGCGTTATTTTAAAGTGATTAGATTATTTTTTATATATTTTTAAGTAAATAGCATAGTGAACACTGTGGGATTTTATTCCAGGTTGCCATAGTGTGAGACTCCCCCATGCCTGCAGGCCACGCGTCGGTAAACAGCCGTCTCATTTTTAGATCCGCCTTGTACATATTCACACCAGCTCTGCCCGTTTACCTCATTTTACCATCTGGCACCGGTTCAGGGTTTCTCTGTTCGCTCTTCAACAATACTGAAAAATACATTGAGAGAGCCTGAAAAGCTCCTGTCTGCTTTGAACTACAGCCGAAAGAGCTGTTTGTATCCGAGTTTTGTTTTGAACGCTGAGAGGCAGCCAGGCTATCCTCCTCCTCCTCCTCCAACATCCTTTGTAAAATAGAACAAAATACAAAAAAAAAAAAAAAAAAATCTCCATTTGAGAATTTTATTAAACTAAAACAGGACATTGTTCCTAAATAAAACATTTTAAAACCAGCTTCATTTGGCCTGAGAAGCAAAGCAGAGTCCTGCTGGGCTTCTGGATGGAGCTGCAGAGAGTTTCAGACCATCAAGGAGTCGGTTAATCATTAATTGTTAAGCTGATCATTCAGACTCATAGACAGCATGTGCCTTTATTATAAAGCGTTACCAGATTCCTGTTGCTCCCCCCTCCCCTCCCGTGTTGGGATACTTGACGAGACAGTCACTGTAACTGAAAGCATTTGATTGCGGCTTAATTTATTGAAGCTTCTGTCCTCACGCTCGTCATGCTGCTGACTTCATGACGGCCAGGGGGCGCCAGAGCAAACTGTGTTGAATGTGTTTCTGTTAAAGTGCTCTAACGTCACAAGGTTCTGTGTTGGATTACCAAAAACGACAAAGTTGGATCTCCTCCTGGTTTCCCTCCAATGTTGTCATTATTATTATTATTATTATTATTATTATTATTATTATTATTATTATTATTATTAATACTTTTTAAATAACTTGTTAATTTATTAAAAATAAGTTATTATTTTTTATTAAAAATAATAAATTAGTTCACTTTAACAGGGAACTCTGGGAAAGCGGCTCCTCTATTTGGTCATCCTCACCCTAACTTAAAGGGAAAAAAGTGTTTATATTCTGTCAGTATGGGAAAACCCTGAAAACTGAACGTTCGATGTCCGCTCGTATGCTTCCGGGTTTTTTTTGTTTTTTGTGTGTGTGTGTGTGTGTGTGTGTGTGTGTGTGTGTGTGTGTGTGTGTGTGTGTGTGTCACGCGCGCGTGTGTGTGTGCGTCACTTCAGAGCGAAAGGAATAAAAATAATTTATATATTTTTTAGAAAACGAAAGTTATAAAACAAAAAAAAACAAAGAAAAAAAAGACGACTGTGGCCAATAAAGAGTCTCACACAGCAGAATGATCTCCTTAGACGGACTCGAGTCGACATCTGCACTCACTGCCTTATTGACAGGTTTCACAGCTCCAATCTGAGAGAAAGAAAAACTTGTTTTAACAAAAAAGAAAATAAATAAAAAAGGCTTTTCATGGAGGGAAGGAGGAAGACGGTGTACAGTAGACCCATGTCAGTTTGTACAAATATACCAAGTGAAAAAAATATTTATTACCTGCATTGGAAGAAATTGTTTACTTATTGAATGTTACTTGTTTATGTAGAAAAGTAGATGTAATAAAATGCATTCTGCTACATTGGTGTGTTTCCATTTATTTCAGGAGATTTTTTTTTTTTCATTTAAAAAAATAAGCTAATTTATCTCTAGCTGAAAAGTCGCTGCTCAGTTGATTTAGTCTTATTTCAATCTTACCCAAACAATTGGTAAGATTTTCTACTGGTGTTTTCCTTCATCGTGTCCATCCTTCATTCTTTTCTTCCTTTCTCTCTTTCCTTTATGTCCATCGTTACATTTTCCTCCCTTCTGTTCATCGTTTCTGTCCTTACTTCCTTTCTGTTTTTTCATGTTGTTCACTTGATCATTTCTTCTTTCCAACTTCCTTCCTTTCATGTGTCCTTTCTTGTTCCTTTTCCTTTCTTCCTTCCAGGCTCTCTTTTTTTTGAGATGTAATATAATAGTGAATTTTGTATTTTGAATGTAAAGCACTGAAAATTGGACTTGGAGTTGAGTCTGGAAACGTCTGGGCATTTTTACAGAGATGAATGTATATGACCCTTCGCTGTCGTTTGGCCACTGGGTGGCAGCAGTGAGTTGTTGATGAACTTTCAGTTTATTTTGAAGGGGACTCACTCAGTTACACATCCAATGTGCGTCTTAGCGGCTTCAGGTACGACATGTCTAACAATGTCATCATCATTTATCCATTAGATGTAAACAAAACCATTTATGCTTTTTTTTTGTTTTTGTTTTTTATGCTTATGGAGAAGATGATTTACGTTCGTTTGCGCGCAAGCCTGATGGATTCAGCCTGCATGATGCTCACCAATGAGCATCTAACCCCACCCATGGTCTAAAACAGAGAGAGAGAGAGAGAGAGAGAGAGAGAGGCGGTGGGTGGAACTGTCCTGTCACCAGGAGCTGCAGGCTGTCATATTAGACGATTGTGCGTCTTCAAGAGGAGATGAGAAGTTGGGATGGCAGCACTCCAAGCTCCGGCTCTGTTTGGGAATAAACGTTCAGGCGTTTAAATTAAACCTCCCTCCAGATGCTGACAGTATGAGTGAAGTCAATGAGAGCGTCTTTCTGAACAGGTCACTGAGGCCGGACCTCTTCAGCAACCTGGAGGACATCGACGTGACGGCTGACGGAAGTCCGGTCCTCAGATTCCTCATCTGCCTCGTCTACTCCGTGGTGTGCGCCGCGGGGCTGGTTGGCAACCTGCTGGTCCTCTTCTTCATCAGGGTCACACAGGAGCGCAGGAAGTCCAGGGTCAACTTCTTTGTGCTTAACTTGGCGGTGACGGACCTGCAATTCGTCCTCACGCTGCCCTTCTGGGCCGTGGACACCGTCATGGACTTTAGCTGGCCGTTCGGAGACGCGATGTGCAAGATCATCCTGTCGGTCACCGTCATGAACATGTACGCCAGCGTCTTCTTCCTCACCGCCATGAGCGTGACCCGCTACTGGTCGCTGGCCTCGGCTCTGAAGAACCGAACCGTGCAGAGGTCGTGCTCCGCCAAGTGGGTGTGCGCGGTCATCTGGACTCTGGCGACCGTGGCCACCGCGCCGACGTCGATTTTCTCCACGGTCACCAACGTGACGGGAGAGAAACTGTGCCTGCTGAGGTTTCCGGGCGGCCAGTACTGGTTGGCGGTGTACCACATCCAGAAAATAGTCGTGGGTTTTGTTCTGCCCATGTCCATCGTGTCGGTCAGCTACTTCATGCTGCTGCGCATCATCCGCAAGCGCAGCATGAAAACCAGCAACCCCAAACGGAGATCCCAGGTGACCAAGTCCATCACCATCGTCATGCTGTCGTTTTTCTTCTGCTGGATGCCGAACCACGCCATCACCCTGTGGAGCGTCCTGGTCAAACTGAACTTTGCCAACTGGGACAGTGCGTATTACATCGTCCACACGTACGTGTTCCCGCTCACCGTGTGCCTGGCGCACACCAACAGCTGCCTGAACCCGATCATTTACTGCCTCATGAGGAAGGAGTTTCGGGACAAACTGCGGGGTCTGGTCCGCAGGACATAGTGGTTTTAAAGGCTCAGGGAGCGACTTAATGACGCGCGTAATGTGTTCGGCAAACTGTAACCAAGGCGCACTGGATGCGCAAATCGGAACCCATCAGCACGCTTCTTGTCGCTCATTTTTATGATAAGATTGTTCTGACTCGTTCAGAGCTACATGAATGTTTTACGTATAAAGAAATTAATTTGCTACTTTGCTTCGTGAATATTTATGCGTAATAAAAACAGTCGTCCACGGGTCGTGCGTAAAAGCGCATCACAATCATCTGTAGGTTTGTGCTTTTGGTATTACTGGGCTGATTATGTGTGGTCAGTCGCTTTCCATTTTCATCTGTGAATGTTTTAACTATAAGTGCATTTATAGAAAGCTGATGAAGCCGTGCGCATCAGTTTTCTCCCCACAACAAAAAGAAAAACATCAGAGCTAAAATGATTGTTGTAAATAGGTAGCAAAACCTCATGTGTCCCAATAAAACACAGCAAGTTCAGACTATTTATTTATTTATTTATTTATTTATTTATTTATTTATTGTCCAAGTGTCTTAAAGAGCGATGACAATTGCATCTTTTTGCTTTAGTCAAGGTTTGATCTGATAGAAACAGCTAATAAAATCTGTGTGAAACAGCTGAAACATACGCAGTACGCAGCGGAAATAGTCTTTCAAATGAGCACCGATTTTCCCCTCAGTGTCACACATCACAGGGAATTAGCTACATGTACGCGCAAAACGCGTACATGTAGCTAAAGGACTGTGTTAGCCATTGACTGAACAGAATGCATAATGAAATGACTTGACTAGAAAGAGACCAATTACCAACAGCCTCATTTTGTGCCACATTCAGTGCTGCTTTTTTTCTTTCCTTTTTTTTATTAAAAAAGGACTCCCTTTATTTAAAAAAGACTTTTGTTACCTTCACTGACTACCTGACACCCTTAGCTCATTTACCTCAGAGAGATTTTTCTGACTCATTTGAACTGAAGCAAAAAATTACACACACATGAAAAAGCATGTAAGTACTGATGTCCTTCCATTTGGGTTGTTTGTTACCACTTCTTTACAAATTAGTCTTTTCAAGTGTAAAGGTCTTTGTAAATTAATTTTCCATCTAATCTTAACCTGTTAAAGTCACTCCCTTCGAGGCCAGGCATTCTTTTGGAAAATGAAAAAGAGTAGTTGGTAAATAACTGATGACTTGCCGAGCATACGCACACGCACACACATACACACACACTGGAAGTGAAATAATTAACCAGGCACTAAATCAGTTCACGTTAATGAAACATGGCTGAGGACTGGGAGTGGATGAGAGTCATCAGAGGAAGAGCAGAAAGTGTTCATGCACGTTTGTCACGTCACGTCCACAAACTTCAATATGGTTTACGGATGCTTCATGATGATGCGTAGTTTTTAATTTAATTTGTTCACTACTGAAGGAAAAGGAAAAGCGGGGAAAAAAGGAAAATGTTCGTTTGTATTAAACCCCCTCGAATAATTTTTCGCTACATTTCCAATAACTACCACATAAGAAATTGCTCTGATCTAAGCCATTCTTTTCACAGCTTTGGCTGTGTGTTTAGAGTCACAGTTTTGCAGAAATGTGAATATCTGCTGCAGTCTTGCACTGTTGCATACATTTTTAATTTTATTTGGGGGTGAGGGGGATTTTCACCTGTGAATCTCTGCAGCTCCTCCAGAGTCGTGTACCTCTCTGCTGCTTATGGCCTGTCAGTTCAGGCGAACAGGAACGCTTGGGTTCGTCCACAGTTTCTGCTTTCAGCTGACGGCTTGAGCAGAGTTCCGTAGGACGTTCAGCGCTTTCTGAAGTGCTTTAAACTTCCCTTCAACTGTCTGCTGCGCTCCTCGGTCTTCATTATGCTGTTTGTTCTCTAATTCTCTCCAACAAACCTCCGAGGCTTCAGAGGTTGTTTGTTGCAAGGCTGTGAAATATGAAAGAACACACAGAGACTTACAAAATATGGGGTAAATAATTGTGAGACATAATCCCTAGTCAAGTACAAAACAAAAAAAAAAACATGGCTGTAAAAGCAGCTACTGTCCAAAGCAAGAGAAAGGACCACAATCATACTCTGAAACCCCAGACCAACACCTTTTCCTTCATGCTTTGCTTCCAGAGAGTCTGACATTCAGCTGAAAATAAATGTTCAATTAATTTAGTTGATTTCTGAAGGTCTTTGTTGTGTTTTTCTTTAGGCAATGACTTATTTTCATTTCTTTACTAACATCTAACGCGAAATGCATGTCGTTTCAGCATTTGACTGATGGCATCCTGTTATAAAGATGCATCTAATTTGTTTGGATCAGTCTGTGAGAAATGCCTCAGATTTCAAGTTTGACGAGCACCTACAGCAACTTTATTTATTAAAACGTGAGATGAAGTAAATGAGAAAATAGCAGGATAATCCTTTTTAAGCTTGTTAGAAATAGAGAAAAGAAAACGTCAGACTGAAATATACCATTTAGGAAGTGACTGGAGAATCTGGAGTTTATCACATCAGACAGAAAACTGGACCAAAAATCAGAATTTGTGTCCAGATGTAAAACATTAGGGTACAGCTGTCCCTTTCTCTCTGTCCTTGCACTGTGAAGTACAAGAGAGATAGACCAGTGAGTTGTGAGCTGCTCCACTGTGCAACACCAAAGGGACTCTGTCATAATTTTTCGAGCTGCAAAATTGATGAAAATGTGTAAAGGCAGGGAAGAGCCATCAGATTTTCATCCGCTCCGCCATCTGGAAACTGGCTGATTTGCGAGGTCTTAATTTTTCCTGCATGTCGGTCTCGGATACCCTGTCATCAGAGTAAAAGCTTATCCAGACCAGAATATGAAACAAGCAAAACGTCCACAACTCACCCGCAGCCTCGCAGATCACGTCACTGCAGCAGCACAGGACCATCTTGATGCAGAGCAGGGACAGCCGAAACCTAGAGGAGGGCTATAAACGTCCTCCTGGAAGCTTTAAGGCCCGTTCCTAAAGTAAATCGTGAGAAAGGATTTCCAGATCTGAACTCCGAAGGTTAAAGTTGCCGGCACGATTTTTCTTTTCGAACAATCAGAGTCACTTCACATGAAGTTTCTGACCTAAATAGCATGTCTTTTAGTCATGTGTGTGAGAACACTGCATGAATTTCAGGAAAAAGTGGTGACCGAAAAAAAAAGAAAAACACAGAATTGGTTTGTAAACAGGACCAGCTCAAACTATGACAACCATCTGCGATTATTTGGGCAAAATTGTTTCGAAAACATCTGGTCTGGTCAATGATTTATCAAGTTCAAAAATTTTTTTTCCCCTGCTACAAATATCCACTAGGCTGGTAGATTCATAATCTCAGCCCTACCAGTAAACGTCGCTGATCAGGATCAAACTCTAAACTAGTAAAATTTCACTCTTTTGCAACTGGAACATAACTTGTATGCTTCAAAAACATCACAAGCTTCTTGTCCACCGCTTTGCCTCCTCGTGCCAGCTGTAACTACGGTGATGTAATCATCCTAAATGCACAAAAAGTATGTTTTTTTTTTCTAGTGAACTTTAAAGAAGAAGAAGAAAAAAAGAAAAACCAGTTGAGGTAGAAATCTATAGTTCATTACCCACTCGGTAAACATTTATTAGTGGAAAAATTCACAGCCGCATGGCGTTTTAAAAAAGGTCTGCAGTTAAGAGATTGTTTTTCAGCAGTTTGTTTCTCAGACTAAAGTTTCTTGAGTAGCTGCTGATAGCAAATGAGCCTCTGAGCTCTTTCAAAGTGCCATATAAAGAGCCGAAAGCAGTGAAACATCTGGTGTTTTGTCTGCCTCCTAAACTCCCCTATATTAACTCGGGAAGAAAGTATTGTGTTGAGCCATTCTTTGGTCCCCGAAGAAACTGTATAGGCTCTGCTTTTTCCTTATTCATGAGAAGCTCATTGAGAATGCCTCTTGTTTAGACCACGATTTGGTATTTTTTAAATCATGTGATTGTTGTGGCTCTAATTTCATCATATGTAATTGCATTAAAAAGCACACAATTAAACTGAACATCTGTGTCCAAGGTGAATCCATGCAAATTTCTGACGAGATACGTTTCATAAAAATAACCACAAGGACAAACTCAGAAGCCAATACTTTCATCTTTATTAATCTTGTTCTCATCGTTTAAATACATTTTTCTTCTGTAAAATCTCAGAACGAAAACACTGACCAGGAGTGTCAAAGCCTGACTTAATTTAAAACAAATACACAACAAACCATTGTATTTTTTAACTCATTGTTATCATGCATTGTTTAGTTGCTGCTCCTGTTTCCAGTTTTCCTAGAAACAAATTGAAATTAAAAAAAAGGAGGACGTGTGAAACTTTACACATTCATTGATTTTTAATGGCCAATTTATAAATGTCTAAAATAAATGTAGTCAAAATTTAAAAGGGGAAAAAAAAAGTCAACCCAGCACCCTGCATTGACGTAACTGCAGTATGAAATGGCTTTCATCGGGTCAGGACCTGAATCCACAACCATATCGGCTCAACGAGGCTCAGCTTAACGTCCAAGTCTGACCTTGAAAATCACTGCGTGTGTGTTTTTCTTTCAATTTTTCATCCAGTGGCAGCTCTGCTCTGTGTGTAGGTGATATAAAGTATATGGTGGCTTAATGAGCTCTCCTCTCTGTTGTGATTAGGAGGAATGACCTTTAAAGAGCATCATAATCATGTTTTATTCTGATGGAAACGTAAACGTGTTGTAACGAACGTAACCCTCAGATCTGCTTCAATCTAAGAGTTATTATTATTATTATTATTATTATTAACATGAAAAAAAATATTTTTATGACTGTCAACTTGTCAACTCCTTTTCCAACTTTAACATTTTAAAAAGGAAATGCCAAACAGTTTTTGTTACCTTACTGAAGTCAAGCAACTTCTTTAAAAAACTGAGGAGTCCTTTCTTTATGGCTCAAGTTTTTTTTTTTGTGTGTATTTTTATGTATTTTTTAAAACTGTCGCTATGGTGTGGTAGTATATTATGAGACAGACAATCTGTGCAAAAATATGTATACACGAATGTGATTGGCGGCACTAAGACCCTCCTCCTGGCTCTGATCGATCATTTCTGACCGAGCGGTGTATTACTGCAGATGGCAGTAGGACCACAGGGAGGAAGCAGAGGAGCTTAATTTTTTCCCTCCCACAGATTATGTGTCTTAAAAATATACTTTCACAACATAGTGACAGCTTTGAGAATATATAAAAAACACATATTTTTCTATCAATGTCACAAACTGCAGCTTTAAAATGAGACGGTGATTAAATCCCACAGAAGGTGACTCCTGAGATTGTTGCTACTTAGTGTTTAACACAATGTTCTTCTTCATCAGCTTATACTGACAGGGTGTACCTGAACGTTTTTTTTACAATTTCTTCCTGCTATCCACGTAAATGTCTGTATGAAGCTCCTGTTGGGTTATGCAAACTCCATTCAGGTTAGTGTAAGTCTGCAAGGGATACATGTAACTCTGTGATGCAATGTCCTGTGAAGCGGGGGAAACCTGGAGCTGGGGGGCTAAGCTGACTCACAGGTGTACAAGGCCAAGTTTCAGACTTCAGCATCAGTGGTCTTAAAGTTATTCTGCATTGGAGTTTTTTTTCTCACTATTTTTAACCATTTACTTTTATATTTATTGCTTTGACGTACAGGACAGAGGGCGGTGCGGTGCCAAAGTGTTTTCAGGCTGAATAAAGTAAACAGAAACTACTCCAGGTGGTCAGGGACGATGCTGCGTCCCTCCTCCAGCACACATGAATGAAACGAGTGGTATGTTACCAAGCATTTGCTAAACTTTGCTAAAGAGGTCATTCGGTTAGTCTAAAACCTGCAGGACAGATTTCAGAACTAGCGTTGCAGACCCCTGATCCACACGAGCAAGAGAAAACTTCAAAGACATAACTCCAGCTCTTTGGAATCAAGTTTATCCTTGTTTTTATTTTTATTTGATTTTATTTATTTTCTTTAGGAAGAGAAATGTTTAGTCGGACCTGTAGAACACCATCCAATCCAGTGTGGCGTAAGAAATGTTTTTGCTCTGGGGTGTTTTCCTGTTTTGAGTTCAGGCTAATTTTACAGTACTGTGAAGAAAAACAAAAAAATCCAAAGAGCCTTTTTTTGTTTTTCCTCATCCAAAACCCTGAATGCTGGATCTTAGACGGGTCGTCCAGTTGACATTATGACCCAAAACTTACTGCCAACGCAACAAAGGAGTGATAACAGAAAAATCACAACAGTATTAGAACCTCAACTCTACAGAAAGTCGTAAAGAGTCCAAGCTTTTAATTGCTAAGCTAGCTCTGACTGTTGTGTTCAAGCCTGCTGACCAAATGCATGATGCATCTTTTTTTCTGTTGTACATAGAAGCAACAACTTCTTCAACCAAATTATGTTTGTTTGGCACTTATTTCAGCCAATCACATGCAAATCATTTCATATTTTGGTACTGAGTTTATGATTGATGTTCTATATAACCAAAAAAACAAAAATAACAATAAGAGAATGGTTAATGTGGGTGAGCAAAACTCAGCAGATGATCCAATTCCCGCACTCTATTGCATATCTAGCAGCTTATCATGGCCCAAAGTGATGTGTGAGACGAAGAAGGAGTTAACTCTTATGTCTTCTAACTGAGCAGAAACACACATAAACCCCCGAAAACAATCAGGTGACAGACTCTCAGGAGCAGCTCTCTCTTGAAGGACCAGTCAGGTCTCGAAAATGGCGTCTCTTGACATTTTGATAAGTGTCTCTAGTGTTTGCAGGTGTTTAATCACGACGAGGCGCTCTGGTCTAATAAAGGTCATCTCCTGAGCCATGGAGGGCGCTGACATTTGGACAAAGCATTAAAAGTGCCAATGAGGTCCGACCGCAGGACGTTAAACATGTGTCTGCTCGCTGCAGTGGAGCAAGGTGAATTAAAGGAAAACCTTAACAAATATGTTAATATGTGTTGTTGCACAAAGTGGATCTTTAATTAGTGGCTGGGTTTCCATAGTAATTAGGGATGCGCAATATATCGGCATGGACATCTATATTTGCTGATTTTAGGATTTTTTTTTTTTTTTTTTACCGTATCTGCATCAGTCTGATGAATAAAACTGGATTGATATTAACAATCAATGTCTATATCCAATATGTTGCTGTTTGCGTTTCTGAAGAGACATTGTGTGATGCAGCACAGGATTATGGGAAGCCTAAATGAAGCAGGGAAGCAACGGAGGCAGCGTGGTCGCTTTTATACGGTATCAAAAACATAGGTAAAAATTACATACATGTAATATTGGTAAATGTCAGCTATTGGTTTTAACAGCAGTATTAATATTGGATTTCGATATTGGCCCACATTTTTGTATCGGTGAATTCCTAGTATCACCATAACAATCCTGTAGAAACATAACCAAACGTGGAGCAGCAGACAACCTGCCTCTCATACAAACCTTTCCATAAGCAACTCATTTATTCTGTATTAAATATCTCCAAAGCTGAAATCTCACAAGTTCATGACCGAGTTCTTTATTTGGTCTCACATTTTCATTTAGTGTCTATTAACTTCCACCTTGGGCCATTATTGTAATAAATAAATACTGGAGATATTTGAAATTTGTTGAAATCTAAAACCTGATTCAACCCTCAGAGGAGACTAATTTCTGCTGTTAGTACCACAGATCCGGCTCTTTCACACACCATCCTCTCATTTCAGGTACTTTATATGCTGCCGGCACCTGCTGTAACCGTACAAGATGAAGGTCCACTCAGAGACAGGCAGCAACACAACATCGTTAAAACCGAGGCAGAGACCCTGAGGTTCCTGAGCAAGAGACTCTCCTGTCCTCAACAAGCCCTTAATATTCTGCCCATGAAAACCTCAAGTACAGTTGGACATAAGGACCAAACCTGCTAGAGTCTGTGCCTAGAATGAGGCTGTGATCTCACTTTGAGTTCAGGACAAGTTTATTGTCTATTCCAATATATGAAAACAAAAAAGGACTAGAGATGTGGAAAATGCTGGAGGGAAGCTGGGCTGACAAAAGGAGCACCGAGTGCTCTGAGCCTGGATGTTATACGGGGAAGAATAATGGGCAGAGATGAATGTAACACCATATGGCGCTGAGATTTACTGCATTTTCACTTCTGCGTGCAGACACTGTGTGGGTAGCAAAGCATTGGAACTGAGGAGAGGTTGATTACTTCAACCCATCTTTCTGTACTTTCACTATCAGGCTGGAATGGTTTCAGACTCTGGAGTGAGGGGAGAGAACATCAGCATGAAAACCTTTCTTTTTCCCCCTTCTTTCCATATAGCAACTCAGTAGGGTTCACGAAATCCTCCTCTACGGCACTCACTGTATTACACCAACAACAGGACACGTGTAGGCTCTGCTCCAAAAGTGGCCACATCGCTCGGTCATCCTCTGCGTTTCACTAAAACCTGCACATTCTTGAATGAGAAGGATTTACATTCTGCATGCACCGAGTTCCAGCCTTCCCGAAGGCAAGAAAACTCCAGTTCCTGGGTTTTTAATCTCCTTATAGCACAATTAATATGTCTATAAATAATTGTTGTAGTTTAAGCTGGAGTCTTCCAAAGAGTGTAAAGGTGCGTGTCAGTGGAAATGTCATCATCCACAGGAGCCCCCTCAGGGTTGCTTCCTTTTATCTGTTCTCCGCAGCAGCAACTGCGACAGATAATCCGGAAATCTGCTGATGATTCTGTTATGCTTCTTCTGAGTGATGAGGTTCAGTCGTCAGCCGGTTGTTTGTGAATTTGTTGACTGAGAGCAGCTATCAGGGGACGTTTTCATGTCACCGGGACATTTTATTTGCTGTAAAATAACAGGGCTGCACAGCAGCTCCCACTGAGAAGCCTTTTTCTATCCTGCCTCGCTTCACCCATCTCCTGCATTCAGCCTCAGCTCTCCTCCCCCCCTCTGGCTCTAACGTCTATTTGGTGCGGCAGCTACAAAAACTCCTCCACCACCACAAGTGTACTTGTTCATTTTGTAAAAGCTTTTATTGCAAAATCTAAAAGAATACTCTTTAGCGGGGGGAAAGTCTGAGGTGTTGGAGAAGCCCTTGGTCCAGAATACGGTGTAATACAGCTGCCATTTAGATGAAGTATCCATGTTTAGCTTCACAACTATTGGTAATTCCCAATGGATTTTAACATAACATCATTCACAGATTCAAGTTCTGACCTTGGAGGCCAAACAAACATAGCGTTAGCTTGGTTGTGCTAGCGGTGTCTTCCTGTTAAGTGGGAGAGATTCCTCCCCACTGTCGCCACACACTGAAGAACGTGGCTGGTAGTTTAATATCCGGGAAGCAGAGAAGATATTCCACAGTAGCATGTCCTGGATGCCACCATCACTTGTTGACAAGCTCTGCTAATCCACCTCATTTGCTTTTGCCATTCCTCTTTAAATTTTGATCTGGTTGTACAAGTAAAAATATAGGAAAGTGTCATCTGGAAAGCGGTTCTGGAACCTAGAATTTCATCTCAGGTAGGTACAAGGAGGTTTCCTGCAGAAACAGAATATTGACACCATTTTTAACTGTAGGAATTTGGTTCTTTCTATGAAATGTCTGCAGAATCTTTCCCCAAAAGTCCTGGAGACCATCAATATGCTTTGTGGGGAAATATGGGAGCAGTCTGGACGACAGTGCTCTCTCACCTTTGAACCTTCCACCTTGTCTGACGTTTTGTACATTTTGCTGAGGCGAGGCCTGCAGTGCTCTATATGTTGTACTGGGTTCTATTGTGACCTCCTGGATGACTTTTTGATGTCCTCTTTGAGTCATTTTGGTACGTCAGTCACCCTGGGAAGGTTTTCCACTGCTTCATGTTTTGATAACGACTCTTTCTGAGGTTTGTTGGAACCTCAAATCCTTAGAAAAGGCTTTCCAAACCAACAGACGTCAGGGACTTTGCTTCTCATGGGTTCTTGAATTTTTTTTTAGATCAAGAAATTGCAGAATATGTTGCTTCTTGGCATATTTTTAGTCTCCTTCTTGTTGTCAGGCAGGTTTTTGAGTCAACAGGATAAGGGGATACAGTATGAGGCCTTGGTGTTGAAATTAAAACAAAAACATGGTTATTTATGATTTAACAAAAGAGGTGATTATTTTTCATAACTTGCATACTTGGTTAGGATTTTTTCCTCAATAAATTAATCAGTAGAGAAATGCATTTAAATTTTTCAGTGGATGTCCTTGTCTTGTATTAACAAACATTTGAACATCCTAAACATTTAAGTAGGACAAAAAGAGAGAGAGAGATAAGTAAGGCGAAGAATCCTTTTTCAAAGCACAGAAACTGTTTTTGTATTCTAAAAAGCTGTGAGACCAATCATGAATAGTTAGAAGTTGTTTTTCCCTGACCACGTTGCGTCTGCACCCTTGTGTGGCAGAGAAAACGAAGCTGACTCAGTACCCTGTCCAACAACAGGCTGTTCCTCTCCCCTTTCCTCGCTCCCAGTGATGTTCTTCCTCCAGACTTGTCGAAGGGCTCGGTAAAAACCCTCGGTGAAACAGTGGACCAGCACAGTCCAGCATACAGTCAGGCAGAACAAACACGTGTCACTTCATTACTCGGTAACGTCCGCACGACAGCCCAAATCGAATTCAAGTCACAGATACTGCCAACCGAGCTACCTCTGGATCTACTTCCTGCTGTCTAATCTCAATCACACAGCCTTATCTCTGTCCTCAGGAAACCTCGGCTCTGACTGGAGTTGGTTTCACTGGGCAGGAAGAAAGCAGAACATCCCTCTCTGCTCTCATAAAGCTCTGAATTAAGAGACTTGAAGCTCTTTTTGGGAGCTTTTAAATCATCCTAAAAAGATTTAAATCCTACAGTGAGAACATGACAAATAGTAAAAACTGTCTACAAACAGAGTTAGGGAATTTCATCTCTGCATTTAAGACACGCGGCTCTCTCTTTCTTTCCGAGTGAAAAGAAAGAGAGCTGTGTCTTGGGCTGCTGAGAGCTGGTCCTCCAATTTAGAAATGCTAAACTTTGGAACAGAAAGGGCAGGAAGCAGCTGTCGACCATGAACCTGTAAAGTTTCCATCTTTCATCACAGACACTGACTCAAACTGAACCCTTTTTCTTTGATTCTGTGGAGAGAGAAAGGAAAAAAAAATCCTTTTCTGCTTTTATACCTTTGGGTTATTTTCTGCTCTTTGTGACGGAGCCACTTTCATCTACATACTTCCTTCTCAGCAGAAACCGTGCAGTGTCACTCTTAAAAGGCACTTGGAAGCTTTTGCTTCTGGAGCACCTTAAAAGGTAAGTTAGGGGGGGCGGCACTTTCACGTTTTCGCAGGCTTTCTGCTGTGTTTACGTTTCATTTTCCTTTTTTTCTTCCATGAGAGCTTAGGAATTTGTCAGATATGTGAAGATTTCCCCCGCTGGGAAGATAGAGATCTGGAAGATCCACAAGAAAAGTACATTTGAACTTAATTTATAGATTAACATGCAAATTTCTTTCCTGAAACATGAAAATTACTTTCTCATATGTGTCAAGCTACTTTCCCAGAATCTGTTGATTGCATTCTTGGTATTTGCATGTTCCTTAATATTACTGATTACTTTTAAAGGAGATGAGGAAGATTGCTTTATGGAAATTCATAGACGGCTTAACTGGATCTTAGAGGTTAATATCTTGGGTATTGCATACTTCATGTTCTTGTAATTTATAAATCACATTTATAGACTTTTTGGGATTGTATTCCCAGGACACGTAGCGTTACTTTTCTGAAATTTATAGGCTTCCTTGCCAAAGGCTGTCGATTTCTTTACTATGTGTTCCAAGTTTTCTAAGTTTTATTACATTCCCAAAAGGTGTAGGTTACTTCCTCATATGTGCATGTTATATTCCCAGTCCTCAATGATCAACAAGAACTAATTTAGTCCATTTGCAGAATAAACAAATAAATTTAATTGGTTTTACAAATTACTTTTCTAAAACTTCTTACAGGATTTGGTGGAATTTACGAATCATCGCTCCACTTTTTGTAGATTTCTTCCGTAGATTATCGTTTATAAAATGCTAAACTCTCTTGTGATACGTTCTTATTTTTTGAAAATAAAAAATAATGACTGAGGCAGGATTTATGATAAAGTCAGCAATACAAAGTTGGAGCATTTTCACTGACATTGTCCAAAAAATACCTAATTGAAGTAAATTTAGTGTGCACGTTCATTCGCCTCCCCAGAAACCTAGGGCATTTTTTAGTTCCCGTGACTTTATATGACAGATTTTCATTCATCCTCTGGTTTTTCTCATGCAGGACCTCATCAATAAAGCCCCCAGAGGAATTGCATGAAGAGAACACTTTCTGTGCGTACTCCACTTCTCCATCCACGGGTAAACACCATTTGAGGAGCTGAAAAGATGTTTACTGGTTTTGAAAGGATAATTCATTTCGAGCTGTACATCCAACCCTCGGGGGGTTTTAGAAGCATCTGCAGCTGCCTTTTTTTTGGTTCATATCTTTATTTAAAAAAATAAAAACCTGCATCTTCTGGCAGATTTAGCTTTTATCATTCTGAAGACATGCCTTAATTTGAGTATTTTTTATGTAGGCCATGGATTCTAAAATGCTAGTTCGAAGCAGACTGTCAGTATTTCTGCGACAGCTGGCAACAAACACATGAATGACCACTTGATCCATTTGGAGGTCTGCCACTACTATTTGGAAGAAATAACACAGATGTGAACTGCGATTTGTCTTGCATGATAATGTAACGGCTTCGTTTCATGAGAAATTTATGTAGCCAGAAAAAGCTGAGAAGCTGTGATGTAATAAATCAACGTGTAGGTCATCTTCCTGTAGGGCGCCGAAACCACAAAGTGTCGATTTCATTCGCTTGTTTTCACATGCGCCACTTGATTTCCAGGCCAGACGGTCATTGCTCTAAAAAAAAAAAAAAAAAGAAAGGGAAAGTATACGCAATTTGTTTTGGTCAGTCACTGGAACGCCATAAAAGGAAAAATATGTCCATAAAACACAGGGTCTTTGGAACCTCTTTGTGATTTATGAGGTTATTATGCTGCTGATGCTGTTTTTCAATGATTAGCATTTAGTTTTTCAAGATTAGTCTTTTTTTAACCATAGTTATCAAATCATTTCAAGTAAAATCATTCATCAAATCATTTGTAGAAGCAGCTATTTCACATATTAACATATTTTATGTCCCTGCCTACTATAGCAACTCCACACACACTTAAATCTGCCTGTCTGTCCATGTTTAAGTAACAAATGTTGTATGAATGTGTAATAAGGCTGAATTGTAGAGATTCTTTATTTACAGGAGACCTATAAAAATCCAATAAAAGGCCTGCAGCTTATCTAAAATGCTGCGTTAAGACTTCTGGTGTAATTAACTGAGTGATTTTTCTATAATAATATGGAAAATATTTTTTTATGATAACATAAAATTTAAAATTACCCTCCTCACATGAAGTCAATAATAACTGAGCTCCAATATATAGCCTAGAACAATTTGCTCCCAAAACTTTACACTTTACTCTTAGACTGCATAGACAATAACTGAGCCCCAGTTATTGTCTATGAGGTAAAGACTGACTATAACATTGGACTTTTGTTAAAATTGAACAAAAAAAAAAAAGAAGCTTGGATACTTAGAGTGGCATGCTATCCTGAACTATTTATATACTTATGCTGCTTTTGGCTCCTGGAGTAAATGCTGACCATTTTTCCATTTCTCTCCAGTTATGCATGATTTCCAGTACTTTCTAACATTCATCTTGTCATTTCTTTCTGCTTTTTTCCATAGAAGTTACACTTAACCTAGTGATTGTAGTCTGATTTAACAGTCAGTTTTATTATTATTTTTTAACGAGCTTTATGGCCCCAATTTAGCTCTATACTTGACTTCCGTCGGCCCAGACGCTGTCGTTATTGCCTTTCCAAGCAATGGATAAAAATGCCAGGCTGTGTAGAACTGAATCCGCTCCATCAGCGATACAGCATCTCACGCGATCGTCCTTGAAACAAATCTCATCACAGTCTTTTATTTGTCGGAGTTTTAGGCGCAGCACCTGAACGCACCACGGCTTCGACGGCTCCACCGTGGTCAGGTGACCCGCAGCAGTAAAGCTGATCTCTGGCTTCTTCCTCGATGTCGGAGGGGAGTGCGTCTGGAGGAAATGGGCTCTGGCAATGCTCGAGTTTGATCACTCAGAGATCCGACCAGCTGAGTCTGTGAATGGCGCCAAAACAGGACCCTAAGCCGAAATTTCAAGAAGGTTGGTGTGTGTGTGTGTGTGTGGAGGGGGGGAAATGATACGGATGGTGGCTCTGAATGTCTGGATGAGGAAGGGGGCGGGTTTGTTATTGTTGTTTTTATTCTGCTGGAGCAGCTCCCCAGGAAGGGACAGAAAGGCTTCGTTACAGCTTTTAGTCGAAATAATCCGATTAAAATCTTCCTGAGGATGAATTTTTGTTGTTGTGAATCGTTTTAAAATGGAGGCGTTTAAACATAAATTCCCCGAGGAAGACAGAGGGGGTTGGGGGGGCTGTATCTATAAATTGTCACACAGTGGATGCATCAATCAGCTGGCACATAAACCCGCTGCATAGCATTATACGCTAAATAGAAAATGCAGTTTTTAAGCATACATGTTCGTTTGTTTGTGTGTGTGTGCGCGTGTGTGATGATTTTCTCTCCTTTCCAGGTGAAAGAGTCCTGTGCTTTCATGGGCCACTGCTCTATGAGGCAAAGGTTTGTCTCCCAGAAGGGATTTTGGATGTTATTATCTGTTTCCTTTATGTAAAAAAAAAAAAAAAAAGAAGAAAAAAGCAAATATCTGGCACCAACTTAACGGGAATGTGTTTGTATTTCTTGCTTTCCAGTGTGTCAAAATCAACGTAAAGGACAAGCAGATAAAATACTTCATTCACTACAGCGGCTGGAACAAAAAGTGAGCAGCCTGGTGGTTGTTTTTTTTCTTTTTTCTAACAAATGCTGTTGATGGAGTTATTTTGTCTATCAGAGAGCGGTTGTGTTTCATATCTCATATTTTTTATATATATATTTTTGCAGCTGGGATGAATGGGTTCCTGAAAGCAGAGTTCTCAAATATGTGGACAGCAACCTTGCAAAACAAAGAGAACTTCAAAAGGCCAATCAGTGAGTTGATGCTTTTGTATACAGAAATGTGGGTTTTACCAGACGTCTCTCTCTCTCTCTCTCTCTCTCTCTTTCTTTTTTTATGAATGTAATTTTTTGATTTGATTACTTCAGCTGTTTTCAACAGTGTTATACAACTATTTGTGCACTGCTGACTTTGTACGAGTGCCTTTTACCTCTACGGCAGCCATTAGTCTTCCCCTGGAACATTTCACAAGGTTGCAGCAAACAGAGAGAGAGAGAGGGGGAATCTTTGACCTTTCCTTTTTGCACAGTCTCTCAAAATCCAGAGTCCTTGTTTATGCTCTGTTCTCTTCAACTCCCACAAGTTTTCTATTGTATTAATGTTTAGGAGCTGAAATAGCAACTTAAGAAAGTTTAGTTTGAACTCTGTGAACAGTTTTCCTGTTTATTCGACTGTACTGTACTGTATGTCGTGGGATATTATCCTGCTGGGAAACCCGTAATGACCATGATGCTGCATATATTTACATGTCTGCACTGCGACATATTCCTGATAACTACTTCTGTCTTCCTTCTTTTTCAGGGATCATTATGTTGAGGGAAAGATGAGGGGTTTAGCACCAAGCAAGAAGATTGCTGCTGTGCAGCAAAAAAATGTCGATCTGTAAGTTTACTTACTTTAAGTTTGCTTTGTTTTTTGTTTCATGCTTTCCTGTACGTATGTTTGAGGACAATTGCTGTCATACTAGATATGGAAATCATAAGTAAATGTCCTACAAAAGTACTATTTTACTGTTCATGCATATACATGCAGACCCTCTTTCTGCTGTCAGAGTAATATCACTAATGTACTGCATGTTCTACTACACAATCTTGTGCATTGCGTAATTTAAATTGGACTTTTATTGAAAGGTAAAACTCTGATTAGTTAGTGGTTTGTTCAGAAAACTCAACAGTCACTTGAAAGAAGAGCAAGAGCGGGGGGCTGCACAGTGGCGCAGTTGGTAGAGCTGTTGCCTTGCAGCAAGAAGGTTCTGGGTTTGCATGTTCTCAGTTGTTGCATGCTTGGGTTCTCTCCAGGTACTCCGGTTTCCTCCCACAGTCCTAAAACATGACTGTTAGGTTAATTGGTCTGTCTAAATTGTCCCTAGGTGTGAATGTGTGTGCATGGTTGTTTCTCCTGTGTGTCTCTGTGTTGCCCTGCGACAGACTGGCGACCTGTCCAGGGTGACCCCGCCTCTCGCCCGGAACGTTAGCTGGAAATAGGCACCAGCAACCCTCCCGACCCAACTAAGGGACAAGGGTGTAAAGGAAATGGATGGATGGATGGATGGATGGATGGATGGATCATTTGTTGTGGTTGATATCAAACCCATCAAAAACTAAAATGTTCAAAAATTGCCATTTTTGAAGTTTTGACATTTATGTAATGCAGCATTTGTTGAATCCTAAAAGATACACCTGTTTGTCATGCTGACCGTCTTTCATACATATGTTTCATCCATTTTAGGAAAATTAAAAAGGCAAAACAGAAAAGTAAGTAAAATATTTTGAGTTTGATAGTCTATTGTAATACATGAATATTTTTGCCAAAAGTGTAAATATAAAGTGATCGAGATGCATAAACGTTTTACATCGTTTATACACATGGCATCAAGGTGGTTTTTAGGTAAAACTTTCCAAAGCTTTTTTTTTTTTTACATTTTTAATTTAAGCAAAAGGGAACAATGTTATGGTTTATTCCTTTGGAAGTTTGTGTTTCTGAAGACACTGTAAATGTGTGAAAATGACAGTGAATGTGTGTAAGCGACAGAAAATTAGTATAGTAAATAGCTAAATGAGACGCTGTAAACTCGAGGAGCTGTGTTTTACTATCAAAAGTGATTTAATAACAATTGTGCCTACGTTTAAACACACTTCATGTGTTGCTCAGTCCCCGGGTCGGGCGAAGGCACCAGCAGTGGCGAAACACCCCAGGCACCACGGAAGAAACGAGCGCGAGTCGACCCAACAGTCGAGTGTGTACGTAACCTCACCTACTGGGGAATATTCTCGGGTTTACGTCTTTTTACTGTAATAACACTGTAGCATCATTTTGTCAGTCAACATTTGTTTCAGCATTTTTCTTTTGGTTCTTTGTAATAATGGCGAAAAGCAAACACCTCTTCTTTTTTTTTCTAATCCACAGTAATAACCATCTGTTGACTCACATATTTGCAGTAATAATTTAGCAGAATCGACTGTCGTTTTTAACTCTGTGTGCTTCTATAGAGGTTTATTTAGCTCTGACGATATACCGTCAAAGCATTTCACCCAGCATATGCCTGGGTTTTTGTTGGAGCCATTTTAGCATCTTTAGTTTTTTTTTTTTTGCAAAACTTCTATTGTAGCTTTTCAGCAATGTTTGAGGTCGTTGTTTTATGGCATTCTATCTTTTTGGTTGAGTTTCACTAGTTGAAGCGTTGACCTCACGCAGTTGGGCTATTGTGGGATTTTAAATTGAAGCAAAGAAACAATGTCAGCAGTGATGTTGATAGAGTAGGGAGATATATATATAGTACTAGTAAAAAATATTACTAAAATAAAATATTAGTGGCCATAATAGCAATATTAATACTAGATATCCATATTGACTCACAAGTTCATATCGGTGCATCCCCAGTTCTGTGGATCAAAATGAAACCCAAAGCATTTCCCTTCCAACACCATGCTTTACAGTTGGTATGACTTAATGTCATTCATTGCCATTTCTTACTCTATGCAAACAGAATATACTGAACTGTTTGTGAATTTGTCCTTTTGTGTAACTGATGCTAATTGCGGGAATTAGCGGGTTGAATTGTGTGGCCTTTTGTTGCCATTACTTGGCTCAGATCAGGTGGAATATGTTTTGTTTTGTTTTTATTATGTGATCCTTCATGGATGAAAAGTTGGTGAAAAGGAGGAATCTGCTCCATCGCTTGCTGTTTTTATTTTACATCTTTAAATGTATTGCAACAGTATTAAATTAGATGAGGCGTGTGTTTACCCAGGAGGAAATGTTTGCGAACCGTGTGGAGGTGAAGGTGAAGATTCCCGAGGAGCTGAAACCTTGGCTGGTGGACGACTGGGACCTCATCACACGACAGAAACAGGTGTGAAGACAAAAAACACACACCCGCAAAACACCCTGTAACAAGCTTCCTGTCTTGCACTTCAGCTCAGGAATTACCCGGCTACACAACGAGTGAAATATCAGAGCTGCCCAAAAAAATAAGACAGGTGTGCTGTCTTGCTGCTATAATCTTCCTGAGAGAAATTAAATGACATATTTACCAACCTTTATCAAATGAAGCAGACGGTGGATTATAGCTGAGACCTGCACAACTCTGCCGTTTCTAATGCTGCCTTTGGTTGCAGAGAGTCCACAGGGCTCTGAGCTCATCCCACCAGTCGACTCACACATGATGTCATGACAGTACAAAACAACAATCTGGCTTTAATGTGAAAAGTACAAGAAGAAGTGTGCTTTCTTAATGACAGATTGTGTTGGATGTCAAAAAATATCTTACCAGCTCTCATCATCAGGTCTGAAGAAAGTTGCTTTTCTCGAGCTAAAAATAAACAACACGTTACCAAACAATCTCTCTTTTTGTTTTTTGACCAAGCAAAACCAGCTGAAAGCACGAAAAACAAAACCCGACTTCCATGATTTAATAAAAAAACTAAGTGCTTAAATTGCACCCAAGTGTAAACATCTCTTGTCTGTATGTTGGTTTGCTTAAGTCAAGAGCAAAAACTCGGATTGTCTTGGAGAATGCTGCTCGTCATGCCAGGAAGGGTTACATCCCAACCCGTTTGGGCTCCGTCGTTCTGCTCTGAGAGTTCATTCAAGCGGAGATCATTAGAAACAGTTTCCAATCTCCCCAGGAGTACATGTTCCACCGGGTTCAGCTGGAGGTCAGACTGTTCAGTTTTCAGGAAGCTTCCTAACAAACCCTAAGAGCTCCGTCCCGGATTCGATTGGCTTTTAAATGTTAAGGTTCGTGATCATGCGGTGGAGGAAAAAAAAAAAAGTCTGAAAGGAGAAGGTCTTGTCACACTGAATACAATACAGCAGGTTTGCAAGGTTGAATCATCAAACTAAAAACTTGGAACAATTTTTCGACATAAATCAGTGTTTTGAGAGAAAAAAAAATACAGCAAAGGAGATATGCTAATTCATCTGTCCGACTTGTTAAGTCTGCAGTCGGCTGTCGCTCTCTTTTCATCCATCCCACCCTTTTTTTCTTCTTTCCTCATTCTTCATTACCCGTTTCAGGCCCCAGAACAACAAGGAGATTTTGTGTCCTAAGTTATAAAGAAAATGGGAAAACTAAAGCAATCATGGTCCAACCTGAACGACTGAGGCTCTCAGGAAATGTTATCATTACGCTCCAAAATGAAGCGTGAACACAGCTATGCATCACAGCCTTCAGTTTTGAATAGAAATCATTTATTGTTTTCTTGCTTCCAGTTATTTCACTTGCCTGCTAAGAAGAGCGTGGATGTGATCTTGGAGGACTATGCAAACTACAAGAAATCAAAAGGAAACTCAGACAACAAGTAAGATGCTCACCTTCTCCTCCCCCGCCCACCTGATGTTTTCTGAATGTCAAAAGACAAGAGACATCAACATCCTGTCAGCCTTGCTTCACGTGTCCACCTCATTACACCGCCTGTCACATAATGTGTTTTCCACATTAGCGTCTTTACTTTCCTCCTCCGAACCCACTTTACGAGCAGTTTTATTGCTTTGTTGCGCTTTACGCCAGGAGGAGGTTTGCTTGTGCTGCTCACCGTGTTCAGTTGCCTCAACTGTAATTGCACTTCACGTGGATTGAATTTAAAATGCCATAAGAAAAATATTTTCTTCTCTTTAGCTTGTTTACAGGCATTGGTGTATTTTTTTTCCCCCACGTCTTCTCGTCTTCTTACGGGTTTCTATAAGTGCATTAAAATGGCACAATGCTAAACATGTGGAGGAGGTTTGAGCTCAAAAGCGATGACTTACTCTCTTGAAGGCTGCATTTCACTCCAGGACTTTGACTGGACGCTTTTGAGGTGCTGTTTGGTGCAATGGATTCAGTCTTCTTTTCCTGCAGGGAATACGCCGTGAACGAGGTGGTTGCTGGGATCCGGGAGTACTTCAACGTCATGCTGGGCACTCAGCTGCTTTACAAGTTCGAGAGGCCGCAGTACGCCGACATCCTGTCTGAGCACCCGGACGTGCCGATGTCTCAGGTGTACGGAGCTCCACACCTGCTGCGTCTGTTTGGTGCGTCCGAACGAAAAGCACCTCAAGTGAAACACGGTTAATATTATCATGGGGTGAACAATTCACTGAGTGCGCGCTAATGTTTGATTTTAGATCACCTGACAAATTTATTTTCTTTGCTAAAAGCTGAACTGGACTTTCTAGTAGCAGCATGTTTGTCTTTGCACAAACTTAATCCTAGATAAACCAAAACCATCACTATAAATCAAAACTCGTAGAGTCATCTTGCAGCCCTGTAGAGTTACGTAATGAAACAGCCATGTCGTGTAAATGCTATTTAACTTTTTTCGGATACTTGAACCCACATGTAGAATCTGAAACATTTGATTTGTCTCCTTTTGGAGTCAGATTATTTCAGACCAACAAGCTTTATTTGATCAGTTGATTACGTTCACTTTCTCTGATGGGAAACGCTTTCTGATTTTAAAAATGTATTATAATTTGCTAAAGCAATTTACTTTTTGTTAATTAGGCAAAAATATTGACTCATCACTTGTCCAACTACGTGTATGAAATTATTTACATGCACTTGTTTCCAAATATTTCATGCTTATGTTCCACTTTTAAACCAATATAATAATCATGACAGTCATTTTGATTTTATAAACGGACAAGCAAATAAATTAGGCTACATCAAACCTTAGGAATGAATGAATTATTTGGGTTTATTTTTTTCATTTGATCTCTTCCTATTCCTGATTTCACATATGTAACCTGATAGCTTTAACCAGCTATAGTTCTTAGTATTGTTTATAGTAAGAATTAAAAGCATAAATTAAGAACAAATTTTCTGCTCCTCCTCTTATTCATCAACAGTTCGTATCGGAGCCATGTTGGCGTACACTTTACTGGACGAGAAGAGTCTGGCCCTGCTGCTCAGCTACCTCCAAGATTTCCTCAAGTAAGCTCCGCCTCCCGGCACAAGAGCCTCCATGTCATGTTTGTCTGATTCTCAGATGACTAGTTTCTTCCTTCCACTTTCACATTAGTGCAGCCACGCTTGGCGGAAATGCTTTGAAACGAAGGCTATGAAATCGATTTTTCTGCTCAGGAAGCAGCTCTATTTTGCGTTTTTTTTTAAATCAGAATGGCTTTGACGGTGGCTGCAACATACTGCACATTGAGCTGCTGCATGGAGATTTAAGACAGAATATGTAGATTATTCATTGTAGCTTATTTGCTTTTGTTTAATTCAGTATCTTGCATGAGTTCTGAATAAAAACGTCAATATATCCAACACAAAAAAACGCCTGTGCGTCTCTACGAGCTTTTCTGCCGCAGCAGATTCCACGCTGCTCCACTGGTGACAAATAGTCTCACTGTTTCTCCAGGTACCTGGTGAAGAACTCGGCCAGCCTCTTCAGCGCCGGCGACTACGAGGTCGCACCCCCTGAGTACCACCGCAAAGCTGTGTGAGAGCTCTCAGCAATGCAGCACTCTGAACGAGACGCATCACCACCCTGTCAGGCCACAAGTAAAAATAACCATTAGCTCAGTGTGGATTGAAGAGTCGGATTAACTTTTTCACTTCGGCTGACATGTTTCTTCCGAAAAGATCTTAGGCGCTCGTGACAGTTTGCAGGGGAAGAAAACATAACCTACTTTTGATATCACTTTGTTTAAAAAGAGACAAAATAAACGGTTTCACAGTCATTTCAACAGCCAACTTTATCCTATTTTTGTGTTTAGTTTTTTTTTCCAGCAGAGGTGCCTGTTACTATTGCATGCTTATCATTATTTATGTTTCTTTGGCCACGTGAGCTGCGAATCAATGACGAACTACAAGGTTAGCAGCCAAACAATAAAAATGTTTCTATGTTGTGCATTTATATCAATTTGTAAAAATGGAAAAGAAAAAAAGAAAAAGTTGTTTAAAGACGTCCAAATTGTTTACTGTGTCTACAAAGGTTACGTCTTTAAACGATTTGATGTTGTCATTGTTCTTTAAAGATGCAATAAGTTAGATGTCATCTTCTGAAAACAACAGAACCTCCTCTCTGCTTTGGTATATGTCAAACCTCCAAGATTTGTTTTGTAAAAAATTTTATTTTATATTCATCTGAAAAGTTTTTGGGGGGTGGGGGGTTCTGATGCAAATGTGAGTTTATTTTAAAAAAAAAAGAGCTAATTAAATTCTCAGTGTAAATGTCATCTTTTCATGCCGTTTTATTTATGTTACAATCATTAAACCTGCTTAATTTACTCATGTTTATTCTCTAAATACCCTGTGATAAATCTAAATAAGTAATGATGTATGAATTATTAAATAATAATTACAGTATTCAACAGCAGTCTGGTTCTTGTTACAACCCAGCACAGCTGGAGTCAGAAGACTTACAATAAGCAACCAGCTGAACCCCGGATTCATTTGATTTAATGAAAGCGCAATGATTTACTAGTTTAAAAACATGTCCAGGATTTAAAAAAATGAAGTTAAACATATGATGTTGATTTTGTCTTGAAAGAGTTAAAGGTTGATCCATTTGGGTAAAAAAAATAAATATTTCCCTTACAGCGTGATATGTAACACAACACAAGGGGGCAGCATTTCTCTCTAGTTCTGTCTGATTCCCTCAAAAATCGTTTTTGGTTTTAAGACACTACTTTGGAGATTTCTGTTTGCATATAATTGATAAAGTAATTAAATGTTCCCAGAGTTTAAGCAAAGCAAACAATGCATGAAAGGATGTGCATAGTTGTTGCTGAAAAGAAGGAAAACTGGAGGAATGTGTTTTAAAAGCAAATAGCAGCAACTTACCATATGTTTTCAGAGCTGCAAAACACTAAAATTGTGTGAAAATTGTTTTTCACTCTAAATATTTGCTTTTTTTATTGTTGCTTTGTAACTCAATGAATACACACACACACAAAAAAAAATATTAAATCAGTCATTTCCCTCATTTTATATTAATTAGCGATGCATTTTTTATTACTGGAAAGCCTGATCAGACACCTTTACTACAAGGCATAACTTGTGAACATGATGCATCTGTGAAATGAGCGACACAGCAAAAGGTTTGCTGGTGTGCCTCCTCCTCTCACCATCCAACATACACAAAGTGCTAAAATCCCTTATTGAAATTCTCCTGCTGCTATTCTTTCTCATTTAGAGCTTCAAGGGCTGTCAGGTATGTGCCAGTCACAGGTATAATAGGTGCCTGATTTAGAGCTGATTGACAGCAGTTGTCTCCACGGATCCCGCAACTTTGATGAGTTTGCGTGTGCTTCAAGCATCAGCATACCAGAACGTTGTCCCTTCAAGGCGAGGCCCGTGGAACAGGAAGACTAGAAGCTGGTGTCCACCTGCAGAGTGACCGTACTATTTTGTGACAGCCATTGTTCCATTTCTAGACTTATGACCCAAGTTTCGTGCTGCAAGAGTGGTGAAGATAAAGACAGACCACAAGACGGTCCATCTTTTTGGAGTTGTTTTCCAGGAAAGCCTGAGGTCACTTTGAGATCTGCAAAACCTTACCACAGACAAATCTCTTATCACACTGCACAAGGCCATTAGGAAGCCTGCACGAGTGTCCTTTAGCGTCTAACTTGTTTATGCAGGTTTGTACAGCACCAACAGTGGAACTTAAGAGACAAATACACGTTCTGCCTGCAGAAGCTGGACGGCAGAACGCAGAGAAGAGAACGCTGCATGTCCTTTGCTGCACAGATTCTGTCACGACTTTCAAGGGAGGCAGTGAGAAAGACAAAACAGAATTTGATGCATTAACAATCTCAACACTGATATATCGGAATGATAATCTGGAGAAAGTTTTAATCCCTTGTGCAGGTTCTGGACCCTTGCACTGTACTACAGTATGGAATGGGCAATGTATGACGCTGAAGGATATTTTAGCACAATTTTATCTACACATTTCCTGTGATGCTTATTCCAAGACTACGAGAGCTTTATAAGTTGTACCTCATAGTGAAGGTGACTAATCGCACTTTCAAGCTAAATAAGATACATCTAAAGGTGTAAATGATGATCTGTAATAACATTTATAAATGTTTTTTATGTTTAGTAATGGAATCCCTGCCAATAACAGACTGATAAAATATAAACACATATTGATCAATATTTTAAATTACCTTATACCCTTAGTCAAAATTGTACACTGCTATGAAAATGTTTGGAAAGAATCCTGCATAAAATGCAAATGAACACCTTTGAAATTATGCAGAATGATTTATTGTTTGTTTTTTTTAAACATAGCCATCATTTCTTCTTCATCTGTTGCAAAACAGTAAAACATGAGATTTTGAAGGGTTTTAACACAGAGTAACTGCAAAAAGAAGAAATAAAACAATTTACAAAGCAATCCAAAAAAATCTAAGTCAGTTGTTCAAATAAAAATGAGAAATTGATGCAAAAGAAAAAGTCTTGAAGAAAGAAAGAAAAAAAACCCAAGAATAATCTGGTCAAACTTTATGCCATTTGCATTAACACAAAGTTATCAAAAACTAGTAAATGTATGCCACCGTCTAAAAAGCAGCAAAATTATATGGCTTAGTTGACAAATCAGACGTTTGGACTATTTTACTTTATAAAACTTATATTATGCGTGGTCTGTCTTTCATTTGCATAGTCTTAAGAAGTCAGATTTCATTAGCAAATGATAACATGTTAAGATTCAATCAAATTTATATTTCTGTTTTTATTGGAAACTGTTGACAGATTCTTACTTAAGTGATCATAAAACATGATTATATGCTTTATTTGGATAAAAACCCTGAGAACACCTAGTTTAATATAATCCCAAATAAGTTAAATGTATAGGTGGTGAAACAAAAAACTTAAGATTTTTTTTTTGTTTTTTTTGAGAATTATTATGTGCGGGTGATGACATTACTCCGGGTGTCTCTGTTTCAGGTAAACCTGGTTACATTTTTCCTTGTTCTGTCCCAGGACGTCTTCTACGTTTCCCAACTGCACCACACAGGGAAGTCCCGCCCCCTGAGAGCTCCCGTTGGATGAACTGCCAACTGCCGTGCTCATTCCCGTTTTGATTGGATGAGCAGATTGTCAAGCGAAACGCAACCAGCGTTTACAGTTAAAAGCGTCAGGTGAAACTCGGGTTGTGAAGACGAGGGAACAGATGAAAAAAGAAACTTTACTGGTTCGAAACTTTTAGGTCATTTTGCGGTATATTTATGAACTTTAGCGGTGGAGAATACTTTTAATATCACAGACAAGCACATTACAAGATGAAGAGCTTCATAAATCGACGGAAAAAACACGAAGTTACCATCACAGTAAGTTGGATACTTTGGTTTAGCTAATATCCCTGCTTTTATCGTTGAACTCAGGCTAGTTTTGAGCTGAACAACGCTACTCTTGTCAGGCGTTGTGTTTCTATACCAGGGGTTATTATCTGTAACCCTGGCCTCCCCCTTCCTAGCGACCACATTATCCGCGGTCATGTTCCCACGGTGGTTGTGGTCTGTTTGGGAAAACACTTTAAGCACCTGCAGCTCCGCACGAGATGCGGATGTGGAGCGGTACATTTTGAAATACCCAGCACGGATTTGGGTCAGTGTATCTTTGACCTGTTGACTCTTTCTTCACCACTGGATCATGCTGTTGTTAATCACAAAGTGCAGTTTTAAAACAAAGTCGAGGTTTATTACAGGTCAAATCAATGCGCCTGTTATCGTAGAAGCTTTCAGAGCTCACACGGTTCCATTTTTTCAGACAAATCTCTTGGTTCTTTTGGCATTTTGCCCTTTATTTAACTCGGCAACCACTATAAGAAGTGACCCGGTTTAGTGTGAACCTGAAAATAACACTATTGAGTTGTTGATGTTATATTTATGTTTTTTTTCCCTTGCTATCCATTTTTGCTATCTTCTCAGACATAACATTTGTGTCGTTTACAGTCTGTCTTTATCATACTCTGCTGCATTTTGAAATTATTTAGAGATGGCATACTGATAACTAAACGTGAAAAGAAGACGGCTGAATATTCAGTTTAATTTAGATTTGAATCACTAACAATACAACAACATGTCCAAAGGACATCGTCAGTTTAAATGTGTGGAGATCTGAGTTTTTTTGGCCTACGCTGATTTGCGTTTTTCTTCTCTCTGTTTTCCTGATTCCGATTCATGTTTTCAAAGGACTATGACAGAAAAAAGTTTATCCAGTTTCTCTGAAAGAACTAGTAGTTTTCAAGCCAACTGAAAATGAAGGAAATACAAGATTTGGCAAGACAACCGAAGTATGTCCCCATCTATAATCTATAATCAAGCTTAAAGTAGGCAACTTTTGGATTCATAGACGAATACTGGCTTAGTTTCATACTTTGGATGTATTTAATGAACAGCAAAATAATATTCTGGTGGGTTTTTTTGTTTTGTAATGTCCGTCAGAGGAAACCAGCGGATTTAATCAAATCTTTTTCCCTGTACTCGCACCACCAAGTAAACAGCAACATATAGTATGGAACAACAGCTACACACAAGATAATAACAAAAAAAAATGCTCTTCCTCATTCTGAACAAATACAAGGCAGGAACAACTCTCTTCTACCAGGAAGACATTTGCCTTTTACTATGAATTGGAGGAAAAAACAGGTTAATATCTGCAATAAATGCTAATAATTTACAAGTAGAGAGCAAATACGGAGTATTAAGCCAAATTTTTTAGCAGCATTTCAAAAGTATTTACTGGCAAATATTATCTGTTGGTGAAATAACACTATGCCAAACCCCCCCCCCAAAAAACAGAACTAACTCCAAATTCCACTGAACTTTAAAACTGCATTTCTGCACCAGTGAATTTCAAGGGTGCCACAAGATACAGACATTTCTGCAGCATTTCTAGTAAATGACTCTTGGGCTCCATGGCACCTAGGATACATGCAAGTCCTTCCAGGAATGTTATTCTTGCCTGTCTAAAATATGGCCTTGTACAAAATGCTGACACCTGTAGGTGTGCTACCAAATGTATAGTTTCCTTGTTATCCTTAAAAACTGAATTAATTCTTTATTATTTAGCTTGGTCTCTAAACTTTACTTAACAAAGAGTCATTACAATTCTGCACAGTCCGGCTTGGAGTGGGTGTTTTGGCACTACACACTGCTTCCTCTGTCCAGCAATTACCATGAAAAAGACATGGAGCCCATAAGATCTTTGTTTGGCAAACTGTCAGGCCTCATTCTGTTTAAAAGGGAAAAGCAGCCATTCAAAATATATAGTTTTTTACTTTTATTTTTTACCTGAAATGAAGGCTGTCTCGCTATCTCTGAGAAATGCAGAGGGTACCATTTTAGAAATCAGGACGAAAAAAGAAAACCAACTTATTTCCCAGCAGTACTTTTATAGTGACCTCCAGCAAAAAAAAGGTCATGGTAAGCTGTGTTGCGGAAACAGTCGTGACATTTTGCTCACATTTTGCTAGGTCTGTGTGGAGATTTCATAACAGCCATTTTATTCCCCCGTGAAGGCGAGATACCACAAAAAAAAAAAAAACAAACCCTCAAGCACACGGACAGAACTGAAGGCACTTTTAAAGAAAGAGGTGCTGCTGTAGCTTATTGAAAATTGATGTGCTGCCAACTGTAAAGAGCATAGTTGTCATACAATGCGTTGTGACTCATCACTTTTGATCCATTTCTATCAGAAAACCTTGGCTATTCGTGTGCATCACAGCCATAAATCAACCTTGAAGCTGGGAGAAATTAAGTTTCATTGGAAATATGTTGGATGACAGTTAGGCCATTGTGACTGTAAAGGAACATAACCTATTCCTGCTGGGAAAATTGTTATGAAAACATCAGCATTTTTGGACTGGGAGTGGTATGAGCAGATGGAAAAGAAACTTGGAGGAATTGCAAAGTGTTGTGTGAAAACATTCATCTTCACCAACTTTACTTTGTGTTGAGTGCATCCTAAAGTATTTGGTGATTAATTTACCTGTGTACCTATCTCTGCTTTCAAGTCACATCTCTATCCTTTATTTAACTTTGGTTTTATTGTGTTCTTTATTGTTTTTGAATCACCGTGTGCAAATAAAGCTTTGGTAAGACCCTGTTTTAGCAAAGGAATGCCAACTATGCCCTCATACGCCTTTTAAGGGATATATAAAACAAAGCTGAATATCTAGCAGTCTGAATACAAAATACCAAGGTATTCTTCTAATACCGGCTGTGGATTTGATAGAATGAGAGCTTGTTGGTTTCTGTTCACTCAGGTTTCTGTTTTTCCTTTTGTGTGTGAGGCCTTTTATTCTAGAAAGCCTCTCATGTGTATTGTCATTTGGATCTGTTCTATTTTTGTAAAAGAAGCATTTCTCGCTTGAAAAAGTTGAAGATGACTGCATATGCTGTTTTCGTATTTTGAGTTTGTTTTCTTCATGTTTTTAGATAAGTATTGAATGTTCTTCAATACTTATAAAGTAAACATGTGTTCAATACCTTCAGATAATGCAACAGAACATCTAAAAGTGTCTTGTTTCTCTTGTAGCTTTTTTCCACTTAACACGTGGCTCAGTTCAATTGGAATCGAAATGAAAATTGATTTGTTCAAAGTACTTATCGGCATCAAAGCAACATTTAAAAGGCATCCAGAGAAGATACAAAGACAGGGATGTTTTTATGCAGATTCCAATCAAATTTCTGGCAGTGGTGCAGCTGACATTCCTCAAAAATCATATCCTTCCAGAAAAGCAGTAAGAATTCCCACACATAGAGCAATGTAGTTCAAAAACCAGCCCAGGTGTGTTTAGCAATCATTTCAGTTTATGAGGCTGTTTTTAACTGTCCAAAATGACAAATGACTGATTTAATATCTACCCAGGCTTCTTTTTTCCTACATTGATTTCAGCTTCCCTCACTGCCCTATCGTACTAGTGGTAAAGCTTCATTGTCAACAGGGGGCAATATTAGGAGAACATTGTAAAATAATGTGATTTGACATAACGATGACAAGTGCTCTCTGCTGTAAATATGAGTCTAGATAATGTGGAATGTGTAATTAAGGTTAACTAGTCTTAAATGAGCTGTTTTGCTTCGAGAGAAGTCTACGCCGGTTCGCACGCCGCTTGTTGTTTCAGTCAACGTCTGCATTGTCGCTTCAGGAAATCCTCTGTTTTATATGTGCAGTCGAGCCAGAGAGACCTAAACCTCTCCGTTGTGCAAACCGGTTTGTTCAATTTCTTTGTGACGGAAATAATATGCTCATCAGTCATCGGTTGTTCAGCTTTGATGAAATGTCAGTCAATGGGTGAGGCGTGGCTGCTGGTGTTTTGATTTCTTCTCGCACTGTAACCATGATCAAGGACTTTTTCCTTATTTTTCCAGGTGGAGTTTAACATTGAAAGTTTATCTTGCAGACTTGTAGACTCCAGCTTCCAATGGTTGTGATGGTGATCTGGTTCTAATCATGTCAACACATGGCTTTACAAGACCTAAGGAAAACCGTGAGCAAAATCCTTCGCACAGTTTTAGTGATGTGCGTTGATCTTAGCTGCTCCTGACAGCCATGTAATAACAGAAACCTGTACATTGTACATATTGTGGTACATGCAGAAAATCGTGTATTAACACCAAAGTGTGTTACTTCTGCCAGAATAGATGACCAGAACATCACCCCACACTCCACAATCACCCTGCGGGAGGCTGCATTACGCTATGTTTTGGGAATGTGTTGGACTCAGTGATGCTTGAAATAATGTGATGGGGATAGAAAGTTACAGAATTACAGTTCTTCTGAAATATTGTGTTTAGATAAGAGAAAGACAGAAAGAGAGTGGGCTGAAAAGAAATGTTCAAAAACCACACCCCATGTGACTTGCTGACATTCGGGTTAATAATCTTAGACATATTTCAGCTCTGCACTGGTCTGAGTGTGTGGTGGTGGTGATGATGATTACATTTTTCATGTCAGTCATTCTCATGCTTTTTTTTTATCTTACAAGTGTTTCTACATGTAGCTGAAAAGTTTGTTGATGTTTTAACATCTTTAGAGCTTATTTTTGGGAAGTTTAACTTTAGTTAGGTCTGGTAGAACTGTGGTTTTCCAAGAATATGGTTTAGAATTTTATTCATGATGCTTTATCGACATTTCTTGGCATCAAACATATATTTACATTGTTCTCTCTCTGTCTCCCAGTGACCTTAGCTGTATAACACATCATGTTTGCTCTGAAAATATGTCCAACACTATAAAATTTGGAGTGGGTTGCAAACCGCCCAGCTGTACGCACCCACATGTTTTCGTGTTATATTTCACCATCAGTGCAGTTTCTCATTCTGCCACTCTAATCAGCTGATTCCAACTCCATGGAGACAGAACTGTCTGCAGGGGAAGATGAAGCAGATATGAGTCGAGAGCTTAAACACAATACATCAAGCAGTTGAATGTGGTTGGGTTGTACGCTTTCATAGCAGAAACATACATGCACATACTTACAGATGAGTACAGCATGTACAGGGAGTATTTTTGTCACAAGGGCAACTGTAAAATCACAATTAGATAAGCTCAGTTCTGCTCTAAAAACTCTGCTGTGCTCATCTGATTCACCTTTATTGTTCAGATCCAGCTGCCTACTTAGGAGAGCTGCAGAAAGATATGCTATTCTTGTTCAGAAAGATGTACATTTAAAAGACCACAGGCACTAAGTAGAGGTAATGACACAAAATAACAGTATTTTATGAAAAAAAGGTGCAAAAGGTTATTGCATTAACCTAAAATTCAGTTTATCCTATTCTACACTGCACCTTTTTTTTTGTAAGAGTCGTAAAAAGTACTTTTATCTACCATAGCTCAGGGACAATATAATGGAAAAAATGTAGAGGTTCTGAAACAGCTGACTAGTTGTGGAAGGCTTTTTTTTTTTTTTTTTTTTTTTTTTTAAAGGATTGCTACTTTAAAATCTGGTCATCACAAATGGTGTTTTTGTTTAGCCCCCATAAGCCCTCAGATGGCTCGAACGCTGAGCTAATGAGAAACTTTCTATGAGGCAAAGGCGCAGCAACGCAGTGTAATGAAGGAAGTAAATCAAGGATTAAGCAATCAATCCAGTATGTGCTGTTCTACCAGCACAGCCAGGCGTATTCTTCAACTTATAAAGCAACTTGCCTCCGATTTCACTAACAGTGGAGTCAGTCATTGAAATCCTTTTAGGGATTCCAAATCTTTCTGCTACCTGTAATCTGAAAGTCTCACCCTGTGACTCTAAACATTATTAAAAATCAAAATTCGCACTTGGTATGTCTTGAGAGATTGTATTTCTGAAATGTTTCTGTTCCCCTGGCTCTTTCTTTGTACATTTTCTTTCTCTCTTCTTCCTCATTGATGTGAAATGTAAGACTGTCCTTCGCCCCCCTGAAGCACGGTTTTGCAGAATAAGTTGCTGGGCTGATTGTCCTAAACATGATTCTGTCAACAATACAAAGAAGATGCTGGATATGTTGTGTGATAGCTGAAGCGGCTCCAACTCCAGCTTTAAAGCTGTTTTCATTTTGTTTAAGGAGGGCAGGGTTTGGAGAAGAAAACATTCTTTCCGGATGCCACCAAACGTTTTGCGTAACGAGTTTGTGCTGAATGAGAACTGATTTCATTTTGAACCACAGCTGGCAGTTTATCAGAAAACCATTTCATTTCCCCGGGTTAGATGGTTGTTGCTTCAGAGGAAATCAATAACTCTTGCAACTTTACTTCACTTGGGCCCTTGGTGGACATTTACTGTTTTAAAAATACTCAAATTACACATTTTAAAATGCAGTTTGGTACGTGAACTAGATTTCACTCGCGCCATTACAATTTCTTCCTGATTCAAAGCCATCACAACTACTTCAATCTACTTTTGGCAAATTGCTTAATCAGTGATATTGTTTCTTTTGGCACTTTTGCTAGTGGTATAGCCACAAATCATAGCCAAAAGTTTCAGCTTAATCTTCCTTAAACAAGTTCAGATTTCAAATCAATCCCACAAATATTTAGAAGTTTTATTTCTTGGCAACAGTACAAATGTATGTACTTGCTATGTATGTTAAAGGGGTCCAAATACAGCCATGCCTCCAAAGGTGAACAGTGGCATGCAATGTGTTTTAGCTCTTTGACCTGATGTGTCGTTAGTTATTTGAGAAGACATAAAAATCCATCAAACATCTAACTCTGTCAATGCGTTTTTGGCTTTTTGTGCCACTTTGTTCTGTCACCTTCTTCTTGTTGCACGTCGAGGCTTTTAGAACCGGCTACTCTTTGGAGACTTCAGTAATGGGTTCCTGCTGCTGCTGCTGCAGATTTTACCCCAGAAATGTACATGAGTTGACTTTAGTTTTTTAGAAAGCCTTTTAGAGCAGAACAGCAGTACTCCGAAGGACATGGCGCGTCATTTCATAAGTGGATGTGATTGTTTTGTCTGGCTGTCCAAAACGACTTGTCATGCAAAAGTGAATAAATATTCATGTCGTGACGTGTTTTTTAGTTTATCATTACTTTCTGATAATTTCGTTGCGCGAGCAAGAAGTACCATTTTAAAACGATTGCTTAATTGTCAAAGCTGCAATTGTAAAAGAATATAGTTTTTTTTTTTACATACTCCTGTGAAGGGTTGTTGTGTTGCAGTCTCTTAAACCTATAAGGGATCTCCCAAACTGCTAAACCTTAAAGACTTAAAGGCTGCAGTTTTGCATCACCCAACTGGTTGCCTTTAATCTTTGCCAGAAGGGGTGAGGCTTGATGAAATCCTCTTTTTTTTTTTTTTTTTGCCCTCCTGCTTTTTAAACATATGTCTACTCTTTGGGGCTTGGATTATACAGATTTACTCCTTATTTATGTTAATCTGTTCTCTGATTAGAGGTCTGTTCAGGGTGACAAACTAAAACACCGGTGTTAAAAAGAAGAAAAAAAATGATGGCATTGTTTAGTCTTGCTAGATGACAGAGTAAAGATTGTTCACCAACTCTTTGAAAAGAATGCACTGTCTCTCTGTTTCTTTTGTTTGTGGTCTGAACCCTAAACAGCCAGGTATAGAAGGCCTCTCGGCAGAACACACCCACTTCACTGTCAGGTCCACTGATTTCTCATCCCCCCTTTTGTTTTTTGTCGAAATTCAAAAAGAAAATAGTCTTAATGCTTGAGCCTACTGGGTAAACACGAAGGTCTATTCCTTAATGCATAATAAATGCTAGTGCATATCCTCACATGAGTAACATTAGTTCATACCACATCATCTGCAATGTCGTTTTTTTTTTTTTTTTTGCAAAATCTGACAAATATATTGAGAACCACCTTCAGTATGTTTCTAAAAATTACAATGCTTATGATTATTCTTGGTGATTCGGTGATCAGACTTCCTGATCCTTCATCTGTGTGCTGTAGCTTCTTCTAGCACAGATTATTCAGCATAAACAGAAACCAAAATCATTTGTTTACATCCTCTTTCCATGCAAGTTGCACGTTTTTCTTTTGTATGAGTTAATGTTCTTTGTCCGGTTTAAAGTTGATACATTTTAATACAGCTAAATGTAATCAAAATTGGATGAACTAAAATTTATTTGGTTGGCTGCAAAAAGTCCTACATATTAAGTATTAACATATTAACGTTCATATCTTTAATTTATTGTTACCTGACTTGAAGAAATTATGCTTTATAGCAGACTTGGGCATAGTGGTTTTGAAGCTATTGCTTTAAAACCATTAACATTTTATGTACATGTCATGTTGCTCCTACAATATAAAATTTAAGAATATTCCAGGGAAAGTTGGGGACTGAGTGGAGTTTGGTGTGGGTTTGCTCTCCACTCAATCCCGCCTTCCCTGTTCCATCCTACACTTGTTTGTTGATAATTATAGGTTTAAAACTAAAAATTTCACACATTTGAAATCATTTTGTCATGCTAAAAGTTTTAAGCGACATGTCTGTTATGCAACATTCAGACTATCTTAACTGAACCCAGCCGATTAGCAGCTAATATAAGCATTGAATGTTATTCCATAAAGAGGAAATTATCAAGAATTGATAATATTCTATACAGTAATCACTTTTACTTAAATTCTATTTCCAAATTAATCAAATATGTATTCCAGTTTTCTCTGGTGTTCCTCTAAAACTCTCTATGTTCTTTTGTTTAAGCTGCTCCAGAATATTTATTTTATTTATTTGTTTTTGTTAACTTGGCTGAAGCTGCATTTAATTGAATTTTTTTTTCCTAAATGTTTTTACTTCCAAAAAACTATTTGTAATGTGTTGACTATGGCTGGCTGTCTGCACTCTATGTTCTCCAACAAAAGAAAGTCATAGACTTGTCTGTAACATAATATTATTTCAGCAGGGGGCTTTCAATAAACATGTTTATTTTAAAAGACTGAAAATATTTATGTTGACCAATTATTACAGCCAACCTCATTGATTATTACATTAGCAATTCCTGGCAGCTCTATTTTGAGTAACGTATCGGGACGGATGTGGACAATGGGGAGCAAACTGTAAGCGAGGATCGGTACAAGAATATAATCGGCTGAATGTTGGTTTGGCTGAGCAGTAAGTGGCAGTCGAGCGACGTATGATTTTTAGGATTAAGGTCTGGCTCCACGGGAGCTGCCATGAGGTCATCTCAGCAGAGCTGCCCGTCTGTGTTCCCATGCTGTGCCTGTCCTGGGCTGCATGGAGCTCAGAGCTCAGTCATGTCAGAGTCGCCGGGGAACACAAATGTGCATGTTGTGATAAAGTTACTCCTTGTGTTTCCGATTGTTTGTCATATTTGATTTTTACGTCATCATCAACTGAGGCAGGCTGTGTGATTGATGCACTGTGTTTGTTGCATCATTTAGAGAAAGATAACTTGTGTGGGGGGTGCGGGGGGGACGTCAGATAGAGGACTGAGTTTACTGACTGAGTTTGGGTGGGCTTGGGCTGACATCAGCTGTTCCTCGCCTTCACACACACTTGCACATAGAACCAGTCATGCTGAGCAACAGGAGCACAAAGATTTTTGCTGATGTGGAACAAACTGGCTCAGATAAAGCCTCTTTAAACCATTCTCTCTCTGTTTGCATGCTTTCTTCTCTCTCCAGATTATTCTTTAAGAGTCTCTAAGCTATGAAAAAATGTGATGCAAGTAACAAAACTAAATTGTCCAGAAGCTTAGTTCAAGTAGTGTTGCTTTTTTTTTTTTTTTGTCAGTAGCCTACAGTCAAACTGAAACAGCATTTTACAATCCGATGTATTTGCTGCACATTTTACATGCAAGTTATCATTTTGTTTTGCCACCTCTGTTTTCCATGTAGAAGCCAGATGATGTAGAAAAATTCAAAACTGAACCTGGCATGCTTGTCGGAATAGGCGCAACCTTAGAATAACTTCAACAAAAATTAAACAGTGCTGCACAAATAACTATTTGTTTATGGTGTTATAGCTCATACTGAATTATACCTGTTTGCTGAAAATACATGCCACATAGCAAAAGTTGATGAAGTGGAGCAAACATAAATCAAGAGGAAAAAATGTGGGAATAAACAATAAAATGTAAAACTGTGATTAGTACATAGCCGTTAGTCTATGCAACAGATAAATCAGACTCATAACGCTGTCGAAATGTTTTAACATTAACAGATCTGGAGAGCATTCTGCTGAAGGGCACTTCCTCAATCACATAAAGGACTCAACGAGCCTGCTGAGGAGGGGAAATTGCAGCCGCTGTCATAACAATGAAGTGAATTAGCTCCATCAAACATTAATCTATGAATGTTTTTACAGCAATTATGTTCTAGGCACAAAGAAACTTGACCCTGCAAACCAATGTAAAATTTAACCGGGCTGCGAATTTGGTCTTCCAGGTTCTGCTGCTTCAATGCTCCCTCTAAATGTTTTTCTGCACAATATATCAAATTGCATTTATCACAATACCACTGCCTGCAGCTGCAAATGACTGCGAAGATGTGGTATTTGGTTGGATTATAGATTTTAAGTTTAATGCATGCAAATTTGCCATTCTAATAATATTGCTGGCCTTTGAGTATATTTGTTGTTGCAGAGGTGCTAAAGATTATTGTGGACATTGTGAAGAAAGAGAAAAGCATCAGGAAATTGTGGAGAAATCGTAATAAATATTGTCATATGTTCAGTAGTGTGAAGGTTTTCCTGATGTCTAACAGACCTACTCTTTGCTTTTAGAGCATAGAGTTAATGCAAAGTATTTTATCTCCCAAGTTTCTGATAGCAAAACGCAGACTGTGCAAGTCCCAGGAACATGTAACGGTAAACATACATTTCACAGATGCATGTCCAACATGTTATACCATGTTTGTGCCTCTTGGGATGAAGGCAGTTCTGTTTCAAAATTCAGTGAGCCATTTTAGGGTGTTGGCTGCAACGCTGGGTTTTTAATCCATTAAAATGACACGTGCCAAAATGACTCAAGTTCACATCAACTCCATAAACAAACCAGTGTTTATAAATATTTCTAAGCCACCTTTTTGAAACACCTTCACTAAATAACATAAAAGTGAGATATCACTACTTTGTTCAAAATTAGACAACTTTGATATTTGTTGTAGGAAAAAAAATCAAATGAGAGGAAAGTTTTGTAAATGGCAAGAAATGGTGAGGAGAAACAATGTTGCATTTACAGTTAATCCTTGTTAAAGACATTTTGAGATTTGGAAAGAGATTTTCATTGGAAAATGGTCAGAAGAAAGAAAGCAAGTATTTGACAGGCAAGTCCAGACCTGCTTTATAAATTCCAAGATATTCAGAAACCTCTGATTTCTAAGAATATTCACCCTGAAAATGTGATTTTATTTTTTAAAATAAAGAATGTCATTGTTCTTTTCTCTCAAGAAGCTTTTATCTATTCTTTTTTTAGCTGACCACATTAGTCTATTAATTTTGTGCTACAAACTTGGCACAAGCAGTTTACCAAGGCAGAGAAAGAGAGAACATATCCAATAGTAGAACAACACCACCTCTGAGCTAATCTCAACAAAAACAGTACCAGTTTGACCCCCCTCTTGGTCACATACCTTTATGTCCGTCTGCTGATGACTTGTGAATGTAGAAGTAGAAGTGTCAAGTACCAGCATGCCCAAATATTTGCTTGTGTAACCAAGCACAGGCAAAATATTGTTTTTCTTTTACCCCTCCATAGTCTCATAATTTTATTGGGATGAGCTCACAACATCAGAATATTCATTTTAGCAAATAACACTTTCACATGTGTAAACATGAATGGTAGATGACATGCCCATATTTCTTGTCCTCTTGCCTTACGTATCCTTCCTGAAAATAGAAATTCAAATTGTGTTTTGTATTTTACATCTTTAAGGTAGTCATTATATTAGTAATCAATAAAATCACCAGCCAACCCAACCAAAACCCATTATGTTGCAAGTTTATTTCTTCTGGAGGGGAACATTGTTGTTCAATGATAATTATAAGAAAGTGTAACCTAAAAATATTAGGTAAACTCGTACTATAATGACAATATGAAACATTTATGTAAAGTTTGAAGTTTAGGTGAGGTACCTCCTGTTTTCATTGCTCATCCTTGAGATATTTCTACAGTTTAATTGGGGTCCACATGTGGCAAATGCAGGTGATTGGAGCAGATTTGGAAAAGGCACACACCTGTCTATACAAAGTCTCACCATTCATATCAAAGCATAAAACTGAAATAAAGTCAATGAATCGTTTGTAGACTCGAGACACAAATCTGGTGAAGAATGGAGAAAAGTTATACAAGTATATATACACTTTGTCTGTGTGTCAGCATCTGCGAGAGCATAAATTTTGCCTTTTTAATTTCTCAGTCTTTCTAGAACAGTCTTACCGTAAGCATACAACAGCCTTCTTGTTTTTATGATTATGCTGAGACTATCTCGACAGGCAAACTAGCAGGGCAAAGTTCATGGTGTTTGGGCAACTGGAGAGCTGATCTCCTGCTTTGCTCTCGGAAGCAAAGAGAAAATGGCTCGGAAAAGCTTTGCCCTCTGGGTCACAAGTCATCCAAAAGTGTGTGACCTAGCAGATGGATTGATGAATAGTCTCCTTTTATGGTCTGTGGGCAACCCAAGTTAGAATGTCTTCAGGGATTCACCAGGAATCACCCACTTGGGCGAATGAAGTAAAACCAGGCAATCATAAGACTTCCATCTGTCAATCAATCCTCATAGAGTAGAGTTGATGAACTGAACTTGTTGTTTTTCTGTCCACCACCAGAGGGTGTGGCAGTCTCTTCTTCTACTTTCAGTCCAGGTAAATGGGTCTGGGATAGCTGCTTGTGGCCACTGTTTGATGTGCATACCAAAAACCTGACACCTGGTCTGGGACATCAGTTTGCACCTGACCTGATCCAAAAAGAGACTTTCTCCCTGTAGCATCGACTTACCTGTCCCTTACTGACAGATCAAATGCAAGCCTGCTAGATCTAGTCACTTTCACACCTATTCTTTGCACTCCTCTCCACATTGTTTATCTCACACATACTCCCAGTCTTTCCCTCCTCCGCCCTTTTTGTCTTTACTCCAGGGGGTTTTCGGTTACACACAACATGCCCAGACAGTTGCGCACAGTTCACAGGTCTTCAGTCATAGATCAGAGGGATGAGCGTGAAGGGGCGGGGTCTAAAACCGCAAACGACAGTCAGAGAAAATCCCTGTTGAATGAAAAAGGTTTGTAGTGTGGCACAAAAGGGGGGAAGTATGTCATTTCAATTACGTATTTAAAGACGCACTGATCATTTTTCCCAATTCACACGCAATGTATTGCAACATATTCAACAAAGTGTTTTCTGCGTGCCATCACCATAATCCTGGATGTTAAATGTCCTCCTGTTTCCAAAGGATTGTTTTCTTTTTTTTGTATTTTTAATTGTTAGCATGTTTTGTATGTTCACTCACCTTCCTTTGGCAACAGCTGCGATTCACATAATGTGTGGAGATTTTTGAGGCACAGTTTATGCTATTTGAGGGTCTCTGTAACTCTGAACTCTGCTGGAGTATTAGCCATTAACTTCCATGGTGGTATATTGCACCAATAAATCAAATTGTCACTGAGGTATTCACACAGCATGCAGCTATGTGTAATGTCACAAGCAGGTATCTCCGTGGAGATAAATGATAAAATTAGAAAGCAGTGACTGGAGTCATTTCTTAGCATGTCTTTAAATACACAAAGATTCTGTCCTAGTAATACTAGTTTTAGTTTTTTTACACTATGTGTGGCATCTACAGTTTGAATTGTTTTCAGTGAAATAATAATTTTTTTTTTTTTACTTAAATCAACAATAAAATTCACAGCTTCGGTCAAATAAACTGCTAGGTCAAAACTTTACCTAGCATTGTGTTGGAAAAGTAACATTTCAGTTTTCAAACCAAACTGAGATTAACTTTGCAAGAAATATGGTGTTTTATGACCATAACACCATTTTCTGATACCTTATTAGTCACAATTAAAACATGCATAACTCGTTCAAAAATAAGTCATATGAACTCAAGCTAAATATTTTAAAGCAAAACTACTCTGGCATCTTTCATTTTATATAGGTCTTATACAGTCCCATGTTAACAATAAGCATTTTCCAAGATACAGATAGTTTATGTTATATAATAAAAGCATGTGGTAGTTCTTCTGCTATGTCAGTTTTTTTTACCTGTCTACATAAAACAGCACCCTCTAGTGTACTGGAATGGAACAGATCACACTAACTAACTAGAGCTTTTGTTTGTGCATATTACCGATTTCCCCGTTTTATTCAGCATGCTTGTTTTTTGACTTATGCACTTCCAACAGATGCCTACAAAATTATTTTGAAGAGTTATTGTATATATTTTTCACAATAATAATAATTCATCAAACTTCAGCAGTCCAAACAAAGTGCTGTGCTCAAACAGCACTTTGAGCACAAAGTTCTTCTATGCTTCATCTTTTGCATGGAAATTTCATCCCGTGTCTAACATAATCCACAAGCTCAACGGTCATTTGGGGTTTTCCACAGGTCAGAGTCCCTTGTAAAAAATAAATAAATACAAAAAATTAAAAATAAGGAAATGAATAAAGACCCAAACTGACCTGGAGCCACCTGATGTTATCTTTAGTTTTGCAAATAGGGTTTAGCTCATGTTGGTTAGAGAGGGACATAGCCTGTACTTCACCAGCGCACCATCATTTGGATGTATTGATCAATCTTTCCAATTAAATTTCCTTTAAGAACTGTATAGACATTGCCGTTGATGCCAGATTAGTAATTTAAACCTAAATAATTCCTGATTTGGTGATCATTTTGACTTTGTAGCAGCTTGGAGCATGATTTGTTGTTGCAAGTCTTATTTTTAGCAATTATTATGAAACCCAGTGACTTTTCTTTTAGTTTTGTATTATTTTATCCTTAGTGGATTTTGCACCTTCTTAATAGCTTTGTGGTAAAATTACACAAGTTCAAAAACTATTAAATCATCATAAATGAGTATTTATTTTAAGGTATTTCCATTTGATCCTGGCTGTGCATGTTTTTCTTGTTGTTGGACAGTGCTCAACAATGGGCACTAATTTCTGGAGGAAAAAATTACACCAGTGACAACCTTCATAATCTAAGACTTCAAAACAAAGCCTTAGTTGTAGCTGAGTTAACAATAATTTGAGAACAACTGCTAGCTGAAGAGCTAAATGGTTAAAGATCCGTTCACAGGTTTGGTGTTATCAATGTTTGAAAGTCTTAAGTGTGCAGAGTGGGATTTCTCCTCGTAAATTTCATAGCAGCCAAGGTTTCCACATTTTGATTCAGTCTTTGTGTCTAATTGGTGTGGTGTAAATGTAGAACCCAACACCTTTATTTTTGGTGGCACATATTGGTGTTATATAATCATTGTAAACACTTAGGAATCCTACTGATCTCTGGTGTAAATTGGTTTATTCATTTTTGTTTCTTTAATATTTCTTAAAAACTTGATCCATTCTTGATGGAATGTGAGTATTCCATTTTTGCCATTTTCGTGAAGTATTAATATTTTTGTACTAAAAAAAAAAACAACTCATAGTGCCTTTACTTTGCTTATAAATGTCAAAGGGTTTAGATTATATGACTTAATATCTCTTTGCAGATGTCTCCCGCGATAACTATCATCCTCTCACTCATAATTTAAAACCGTATCAGTCATCTCATTTTGCTGAACACAACTATCATCTAACACATTTGCGTGTAGTTTTTATGTTTTGGATTTGGCTTCGTTCTGTTGTCATGACCAGTTGGATATTTTCTGCTGGTGATTTCATCTGTAACGATATTAGACACCCATTAGGTCGTCTGGTAGCTGGGAGGGGGAGGAAAAAGAGGTGTTGGAAAAGATGTACAGCCTGTCAAGTGAAGGCAAATCCGAAGTGAGGTTGACAAGGAATTCTAAGTGAAGTATTAACAGACACCCAGAATAATCAGTGAAGACAGGTAGGGACCTAAGCTACCTTATGAAGTGTCAGGTGATGTTATGTCTCAAAGGTCATTCTGTTTAAAATAGAAGCTTTAGGTAATGTCTTTGTTTCATTTGTATAGGATTGAATACTGTTACGGTATCAGTACTAAGCAGTTTTTTTTTCCTCCCAAGAGATAAAATAACAAAATTCTCAAAATGAAACAAGTCTTATGCACATTTTTTGTCAAAATAAGTTGAAACTAAAATCCATTTGTTGGAATTAGGTGATAGGTAATTTGTGCATACCCTTTTAAATGAAAACTAATAAAAAATGAGAATACATGCACAAGGAAACAAGGGATTAAATGTGGACTTTGGTAAAACCAATACATGGCTCTAATCTATCTATAATGAGAACAAGCAGGTAGTGTTTGTTTAAGAAGGGTTACAAACTACATCTGCTACACAAAGCACCAGGATTATTAAGATTTAATTCCAGATTCACCCATCAAGGAAGAAGCTCACAGTTGGATATTAAAGTCGATAAATAATGTTAATAAATGTAGACAGCTATTAATTTAGCAGGTTGCAAAAAAAACAACTTTATTTTGCGGGATTATTGTCACAAGTTGCTATCCTTCACAAGATGGTAATTCAAAAACAAACTGGACTTCAGTCAGAGGCTTATTGTTATTGCTGCAACACAGACTCTACAGGAGATCATTCCTGCCCACACCTGCAACCATTTCAAATGATTCTTGGAAGGCAATTAAAGGAAGAGTCCCTACATCTTTTTTCTCTTTGGTTATTAATAGTTTTTGTATTGAACTGAGTTGAATGGACTGCTGAACTTTTTGTTGTTTCAGTAAAACTTCAGGAAACCTGTCATAATGCTTAGCTATATCACATTTTTTGCTTTTATTAGAACCTTTCAAGTTCTCAGAGTCAAAAAAAACAAACAATCCTGATCACAATGCAAAACCCTTCAGTCATAAGATGAGTTTATTTTTTCCACAGGACATTAAAAATGATACCTAAGCATTGAGGTATCTAGACTCCTCTTTCGTGCAACAAGTATTGTTCCAGCCCTTGTTGCTATCATCCCTATTATTAACTAGTACATAAACGGATTCCCAAGCAAATCCACACACAAGTGCTCCCGTGTGAGATATTTACGTGACTGCCGTATGCAATGGCGACGTGCCATTTTGGCGTCTTTGTCTCCATGCGAGGGTGAGCAGCTTTCGTAAGTCGACACCTACTTCTTCATATGACATGTCATGTGGAGGAGGTCTTTTTGCATGTTTGTGAATATCACTGTTGCTCTGTAAACGCCAGTCTGGCAGCAGGCGGTAACCAGAGCCCACAGGGAGCTGATGCCGTGTGTAAATTAAACGGGCCCTCCATGCATTCTCCTTTCCTTGGGGTTGCTGTGTCTGTGCATTTTTCCCACAGAGCGGTTTTGCCTCATAAAAGTGAAAGTTCTGCTTTTAATTTGTGTCGCAGTAAGTTAGTGGAAGTTGAGCTGTGGATGTGGGGCTGAAGTTTCGTGCGATTATGTGTAAAATGCCTGATTGAGCTTTGCTTCTTTGCAGAATGGATCGCGGTGCTTCTGTCTTCAACAATGTGTCCCTGCATCCTTAAAATTCATATAAAAATAGTAGCATAGCCTTTAACATGAGGTCACAAATCCCAAGTTTTGTCTTGACAGAACTATTTAATCTCGTAGATTCTGTATACTTTGTTTTTTTTTTCTCGTGGGACTGTTCTGTCAGGCAAAAATTTAGTCACTCAGACCTCTTCATTGCATGTAACTTGTGACAGTTAAGGCTAACATACCCTTGCTAGCTAGCTACCTAACATTTTTGTGTCCATCATGTGTAAGTGCAAATTTATCATCAGCGGGCTGGACAACATTTGTACATTTCTGAGGAGTTACAAGTCTTAAATTCCAATCTTTATGGTCTTTAAAAGTCTTAAATTTGAGTTGGGGAGATCTGCAGAGACCCCTGTTCAAGATGAGCGGGTTATCTAGAGGTTATTATGATTCTGTCGTGTCCTGTGAGGGTCTTTGCCAGGACTACTTCAAATGATCTCCTCTGACATTAATATTTTCACTTGGAGACTGTAGGGGAGCAAGGTGGGGGGGCAATGTAAGCAAGATTTTTTTGGCTGGCCTTGTTTTATGTTGGCAGTGATGAAAGACACCAAAGCCATTACTCATTGTTCTGGCATGCCCAGAATGTATTATTAGCTCCCGTCTTCCTATTAGTCTCTACAGAAAGGTTGGAGGGTCAAAAAATAAAGAGGTAACCAGTCTGCAGGGCTGTCTGCACTGCTGCTGTTTACCAGGGAGGGGGGGATATTTTAGACCTCCGAGAGCTTGCATATTTACCCCACTGAGCCTGACTGACCTTGCCATTTGGTGGTGTGAGGAAGCTGGAACCACGAACAACGGAGAGACGAGGCAAAGGGAGAAACTGTCTGGTTTGATAAGCAAGTAGCGTTTGAAGATAAGACTCCAGAAAGCAGGATTGTTTAAGCAGAAGAAGACTGAGCTAAGCAGAAGGTTTCAGGAGAGAAGCGAGGAGGAGGGTGGGGGACTTAGTGGGTGCAGCAGCCGTCGGTGGAGAGAGGACGCCAGACTGAGCTGACTCTTACCCAGAGGAGGAGTTGCAGTTGCCGGCCAGGGCAGGTCCCGGTGCTGGCAGGGCTGGCCCTACTGCTTCTCCACCTCCATTCCTTCCTCCCCTCTCACTCCTCCTCCATTTAACTATCACCCAAACTGCTGAGCAGTGATGGAATTGTGAGCTGAGCTCCTACGCAACAAAGGAATGCTTAGAAAATCTTAACAATTAAACTTTTCTGCCTGTAGTAAAGGTGGGGGGGGACTAGTGGGTCAGCGTTGGAAAGACTTCTTATCCTTTTGTCTTATCTGTGTTGTTGCACTCACTGGTTGAGTGCACTGAGGAGACAAAGGAAGTTATTTTTTTTTGTGTAAATATTTTTTTTCTTCATTTTTGTTTTTATTTCGTAAACCGGAACAGTGGCAACGTTTTCAGTAGCACGGTGCAAGGACCAGCTCCACTCACCCAAGATGAGCCGCTGGCTGAAATGCACCTCCATGCACTTTGTATGTATTCCTTTGTTGTTGTTTTAAAGTTATTTTATTTTTACCGGTGATTCATCTGGGTTTGTGATTTTCTAGATATGGTTACGTAAAGGCAGACACGGTGGAAACAAAATAAAAGAATACCTAATCATGCATATAGATTAGCGGTTATTGGTTAACTGGCTACATTTTAATCTATTTACACTTAAGTTTGTTTTGTTTGTACTGAGATTGGATGTTCAGTATAAAGGTCATGTTTTTTCTTGGAGGACTCTGTTCCCATGTTTTGTATCTGTCACTCATGCGTTGATGGGATTGAGTGCTGATTTAGTGGGGTTGCTGTACAGCGCATTCTTTGCATATTCTTGCTCTAACTTGTGTTCCAAACAGTTGCTGTGAAAAAGACTCAAAATGACTCAATGTTGTTCTTTTTAAGTTCACAAATGTCCCTTTTTTTTAATCTAAAAGAAATGGAAACCAAAATCCCATTCTTACTTTCTACCCATGAAGCCATGAGGAGCTTCTTCCTTATATGGCAGCAGTTGTCCTTACATGTTGAATCAAGTCTCCGTGGAGAGTATACATTCGGTTCTGCATGTCTGATGGTGTTTCTTGTTGTTTGTGTCAGAACACAGACTGGAACAAGTACGATGATCGGTTGATGAAGGCAGTGGAACGTGGCGAGGTGGACAAGGTTTCCACTGTTCTCGGCAAGAAGGGCATCATTCCCACCAAGCTCGATGTGGAGGGACGCTCTGCGTGAGTAAACAAATGCACACAAACACCGGTATGCTGATGTAATAAGCATATTTGTGCTAGGCACCTTTTATATGTTCCAATCAAACTCCTAAATTAAGTTAAGACTCCCCATCAAGAAGCCCAAACATTGCCGCTCTCTCCGTACCATGTGAGATTCCACGTCCTGTCCCTCAGATAAGGAATATAGCGTGGAATTTCCCTAATAATTACCTAACCGGTTGATCTCTTTTTATGTTCAAGGTTTGAATAATAAAAGTTTCATCCGCTGCCCTGCAAAGGACATATGTTCCAGTTTTATATTTTTTATATTTAGAATTTCCCCATATTTCTGTCCAACTTACTTGAGGTCAATGTGGGAGTTGGCATAAAGAATGTTTGTGGACACGGAGAGCTTGACCACGCTGACCAGAGGCTGTTTATGTAGTCCTTGCAGGAAATGACTCCCTTCCAAGTCAAATCGGATCCACTACGTTGTTCCCAACAATAACTAATCCATTTAGGCCCAGCTGCAGAGAATGATCAGGATCAGCTGATATGTTGAAGAACCGGCTTAGAGCTGTTTAGTGGGAACTGGAGTTTCTTTTTTTTCCCATCCAGAATATCTTGATTATTGGTCCAACGTGTGGATTTAGAGTCTAAATGTGAGTTATGTAGGATTAATGGACCAATCAGCATCTGTTGTGTGCGTAAACATATTCATGCATCCAATAAATACCTGCTGTTATTATCAGGTTTGAATCTATTTCTGACCACTTTCATCAACTATCTGTAGATGACGGTTTCGCAGTCATGGCGACTGTACTAGAACCGGCCGTACCCAAACAAAGTTATTTTCAATATATCTGGTGTTTAGACTGATCTGAACTATTGTACTGTAAATCTACTCAAATGACCTCAGTATTTTGGAAAAGAGGTCAAGCTTTTACAAAAGTCTGTCCAAAAAAAAAAAAACAAAAAAAAAAAAACCTGAACCATAATCACAGCTCTTGACGGTCTGTATATAGTTTCAGCAGGGCCACACACAGACCGCACATGTCCGTGGCATCCCAGCCTTTGCAAAAGCAGACATGAGAATGTTGAACGGTGATTCCCTGTAATCACGGACCTCTGAGGAGGAACTAATTACAAACTGTTAGCCCCTGTACATGATCGACTGTGCCTTGGATTAGCCTCGCTGTGTCCGGCTAATGAATTCAGCCCAAGCATTTCTGTCTCGGCCTCCAGCTGAGTAAACAGTTCACATCTTTACTCTGGCATCAGTGAGGCAGGCCCACCCATAACCCGTACTTTTTCTGTGCCACCGTGTCAACGAGGGGTCGAGCAGCAAAGTGGTCTACATAATAGTACGCTGTCTGAGGCAGGTGCTTGCTGCGGCCTCTTGAGTAGAAGGTAATGATTTTTGACAGGATTTCACCAAACATGCACAATTGACGTCCTTCATAATAATCATTTTTACATCTACTATCACAGATTACAGAGCTTCTAACTTGCAGAGATTTGCTGGTGGAAATCGTGCAGTTCAGGTTTTAAGATAGTTTTTAAAGGACCAGAAAACAGTCTTAAAAACGTGCATTGCTGCACTGTTGCAGCTGCTAATTTCACCAAATGGATGTGGGATCATCATATGGTTTAGCTACATGCATATATTTTATGGATCACTCTTCCAGCTCCTTTAAAAATAGCAGGCATGTCCTGTAGAGGGTAAAGATGAAATGACACCTCCACTCTCTGAATGGCCAATTTCAAAGCTTGTTAATAAGCTCTTCTGTAGGGAAAATGTACATTTGTCTATGCCAGTAACATGACAAATGTTTTGGGGTGACCTGCTTCTAAGATCTGATGGAGCAATGGTGGAAAAGTCTTTTACTCTGGGCATCCTCTGAATGACTTCCTACTCTTTTCTGGATCTAAACTGTTCCTGACTTAACATCAGATAATTCATTAATGACATTTATAGGAAAAGTAGCTCACAGTTGCACTCACTTCCTCTCTGACTTATCATAATTTTATTATAACTACAGAAAGTGCACCTCTTCACTTTGTCATTACGTTAAAATGTGTCCAGAATGATTTATTTCGTTGTTATATGGAAAATACTCCGGCTCCTGAACTTGTCACTTGTGTCCACCAAACATGATTTGCTCTGGTCTGCTTCCTGTCTGCTTTTTTGCCCCTCCGAGGTCACGACCCTCCTCTGCTCCCGAGAGGACCAGCATCTCCTCGCCATCAACACGGCTTTTAATATCCACGCCCGTGTTGAGGTGACAGCCTAGCTGTCTCCTTGGCAGATACTTCGGAGCCTGGTGTATAAACGGGTTCATGTGGCTTGAGGGCTGACAGGCTGAGATTAGTTTACATACAGCGGCTTTGCAGCACTTCATGGCTGGTGGCAGCAGAGCGACCGCGGATTACATCAATGAATTTCAGCCGGAATGTTTCAGGTTGGGATTGATTATGGAAGACATGGCGTGAAATTGATCAACCAAGGATGTTCTTTTCAAGGCAAACTTGCTCTTGGTGAAATATTTTTGAAAAATTTATCAATTTGAAGCTTAAGACGGATGAAGTTCTAACATATTTAGCCCACTTCCAACATCCATATTTTATGCATATAAAAATGTCTAATTCCAAATATAGAACGGTGTGTTTTCTGTTCCATTCAAAAGTGCTCACTTAAAGTAGAAACACCATATTATCTTCCTACTTGTTTGTTGTCATGGAGGGTTCTTGTTGTGTACCTCAAGAATGCTGATCTTGCTGTCAGTATGGAGCCAAGTCTCCATTTTCAGTTTGCCCTTAAGCTTCACCCTCCCTCTCCTCTCCACCAGGTCACTTCTTCATGCGCCTGTCCTAAATCTCTACCGTCTCCTCGCTGGTCTATCCATCTCACATTTGTATTTCATGTCGTATCTTTTTGCCGTTTATTTAAACTCCCAGGTTTCATCTGGCAGCCACGCAAGGACAGCTTGAATGTCTCAATCTCATGCTGGGACACAATGTCGACGTCACTGAAAAAGACGCCTCTGGTGAGTTTGGGTTCAGCACAAGATGTAACCTTTGAAGTGTAACATAATATTCAGCCCGTGTGTGTAGTTGAAATCAGAATGTTTTTAAGCTTACCACAGAGAATTGGTATTTAACTTGGGTTCAATATTGAGCCTAATTTAGCCTAAGTTGTTTTTAGTTTGGCAAATATGCTTTCCAAAGAGAGACAGATATATGCAAAGGAAACTTTGGTTAAAGTAACTTCTGACTTGATGTCTCTTCACGAATAAAATAAAAAAATATTCTATAAACCATGGCTAATGTGTCATTGAATTCAAAATATTAAAACTACAATACGTAACTTTTATAAAAATGTTTTTTGCTTATTTGTTTCAACTACTACTATGTCATGGTATGAGAGATAATCTGTGGAAAAATCCAGCTCCTTGTGGGTTCTACTGCCTAGGAGGAAGGTCTTAGTGTTATTAGTAATGCTTGTGTGTGCGCTGCTTAATGTGCTGATGATGGAGAAACAACTCACCGTTACAGAAAAAACATTTTTCGCTGCCATTGGTGGCTACGCTAACAAGCCTGAGCATTGGTAGGGAAGGAGCTGTAGAGTAGCAGAGAGCAAAGGGAAGAGTGTGAGCAGTGCATGCATGAGAGTGATTGACAGCGCCAAGACCTTCCTTGCTTTGATTGGTTGTTTCGTAGTGAGTGGTGTATTTCTGCTGATGGCAGTAGGATCACAAGGAGGAGGAGCTCAATTTTTTTGTCACAGTATATCTGTCTCATCTTATACTGTCAGAACATGCTGACAGTATTAAATTATAAAAACTAGAATAAATCCTCTAACCCAAACTAAAATATTTCTTGTCAGCAGTGTTTTATACCTGCAGAAACAGATAATCATCCCTCTTCTTCTCGCAGCTGCTCATCTAAACCAATGGAAATCGGCAAAAAAAAAAAAAAAAGTTCAATCATAGATATTATTAAATGATTAATTGGAAAAATGACCAGTGCACCTGCCTGCATAGATTAATTAGTAGTAGGTAATGTTACTAATAATAAAACTAGATCAGCAAATGTTGGCCTTGTACCAAAGTTGACAATTTTAGCATTAACAGTACACTGTAAAAAATAGAGAAAAAAGAAAAGAAAACGTTGTTATGTATGTATGGATGAGATTATACCACAAAACAATCTGTTTTTTTTATTAACCACACAATTGAATTCAAGCTTCAGATGTCACTTCAAGAATATTAACACATAGTGTTATCTTATCTCCTGTGTTGCTTTACAGAAAAACAACATTTATGTTTTTAAATGGCTGCTGAATTGCCTGCTGCTAAATGATTTTGCCTTAATTAAGATGGTAAAGATACTGTCATACAATTATTGGTTATACTTCCCTGATCTTAATTAGAGAGCAAACACTATGACTTCAATAAAGCTTTTCCACAGTTAAGCACTTGGTGTTGGAATAGAGTTTGCATTTTAATTAACCCAAAATTGTTCCATTTGTCTGCATTAGGAAAAACCGCTCTTCATCTGGCTTCAAAGTACGGAAATTCTCGGTGCGTGCAGAAACTCCTGCAGGTAAAGTGCATGTCATTATTTACCTATAAAGGAGACAAAAAAAACAGCACAGTGCTATTTATTATCCATGTGTTTTCTTCTCTATTAATGTTCACACACAGCGTGTCTGCACGCCATTGTATTTTGGTTCCAGTCGCCCCGTCGGTCGGAGCAGTTGTCCCTTCGGCCCCCTTAAATAATTATTACCGACCAGCCCTCACCTCTTAGCCCTCTCCATATCAGGGCCCTGTTGAGTCACCAGGGCCCCTCTGGGGGCTTACGTGTTTACAATGAGAGGGATTTCACTCCAGCATTGTGCTCTCATTGTTGGAGACCTTTCCCCTGCCTCCGTCTATCACATGGCGACGATCTAATGGAGGTTGTGGCTGTTGGCAGGGGATTGTCAGCAGTGTTGACAAGCTCGCCCTCCTACGTTCCCCTCCAGCCTCCCCACCCCATCCATTCTTAGTGCCGTCATCACACCTCCCGTAGCAGCTTGATGCCAGCAGCCACAGCCTCCCCTATCTCTCTCAGTCAGCCTGAACCCTCCAGGTATAGGATATCCCTACCCTCGCTGCTAGGTCATTTGAGCATGTAGATAATTTTTGCCACTTGTTGCTAGAGAGAGCTGGGTGTTAGCTGGCAGGGCTTACCCGGCAACATCAGGCCCCCTATTAGAGTCCTCAAGGTTTTCATCACTGCCCCTCACCGGTACAGTAGTACGGTGTCTGACCAGCTGAGTGAGAGATATCACGAGCATTTCAGCACAGCGCCGTCCGGTGTGACGCAAGGCGCCTGCTGCTGTTGCTCAAATTGCACGGCCCAGTCAGCCACTTGGGGAGAAGTTATGTTGATGATGAAATTCAAACCTTATTCACGGTGGGAGCGTTTTACTAAACCATTCCTTAAATACATCTTTGTAACTTTTAGAGCAAAGAGTTTATGGTTTGCAGATGGACCAAATTATAAGACGCTAAGGCTATGTTCACACTTCAGGCGAATGCGACCATGTGCGACCCATATCATACTTTTTCGCTACTGCTATACGTGGTACTAAATCAGAAATGTGTCTGATTTATTTATTTTTTTCTAAAGAGTCATGTCGCATTTAATGTAAATTTTACGTTATATTTCTGCACCAGAAGAAGCAAGAACAGACGAAAAAACAATGGCTGAATTATGAAATTACTACTTTAGCTTTCTGGATGTATAACCTGGTTTTTCTGTGAAAGAAAGGAAAACAGGGAAAGGAAAATAATAAAATGTGTGTCAAACTGAATTTCTGCTACGTTCTAGCACAACTGTCCAGTCGGAAACGTGGACCTACAAGGACGCACTGCTCTACATGATGCTGGTAAGATTCCACTTTACTCTGCTGGTGGCTAAACTGGGCTTTAACGTAGCGCTGCTGCTAACATGACTATTTCTACTCGGGGAGAGTCAGCAGTGACTCAACTATTCTTCTAGACCAGACTTGACTTCACACTACTCTTGTGGTGGCTTGACTCTATGGTAGTTCTGTATCGTATAAAAAATCCCACCTGCTTCCTACATTAACGTCACAAGAACTGATCACATTCTAGCATAATCTTTTCTCTAGAGCTGCTGTCTTACTAGGACAGTTAAGATTATTTAACAAGAGATTGATTTCAGGAAGGGGGAAGATACTTTCTCAAACTTCTGAACCTTGAGTTTAAAATCCTGAAGCTTTTACTGTCAATCTAACTGTAATTATCTCTCCCCTTTGTAGCAATAATAATACCCTCAAAGGCCAGACTTTCTTTTTGTATTGCTGCATCACAAGCTACTTTGCATTTAATATCTGCCACATTAAATGAGTTGATTTTAGACTTCTGTGCTGACATTTAAATACTAGCCTCTTCGGGCTTTAAATCCACAGACTGCAGCTGGAGCTAAGTGGATCTGCGTGTTCCTCTTCCTGTTAAATGGAGTGAAATAATTGTAGGTGTGTCGCTTCTTGTTTTGTTTTGGGGTTTTTTCTCCTCAGTGATGGCGGGCTGCACCTCCAGTGTGAAGCTTCTTTGTGACAACGGGGCTTCTGTGAACATCTCTGATTTTGTAAGAAACACAATGAACTTTTTATTTCATGCATAATAGAGTTGGGTTTTTTAAATCTAGAATGTGCTTTTTATTTTTTGTTTTTCTGGAAATGCAAATGTTTATGCTCTGCTGATAAATCCTTTTGCTTTGTAAATGCAAATAAAGTCTGAAGCAGTCTGTCTTTGTTAATTAATTGTCTGGATTAGTCTATATTTCTGTGTGTGCTTTTCTGCAGGATGGCAGGACTCCTCTGATTCTGGCCACGCAGATGTGTCACCCCCACATATGTCAGCTGCTGCTGGAGCGAGGAGCCGATTTTAATGTCCGAGACAAACAAAACAAGTAAGTTCCTGCAGCCCTGGGGCTGTTTCTGTTCGATAAGCCTGTTGCATGTCAGCTTTGATTATTTTCAATCCAAGCCGCAGACAGAAAGCTGCTTTGGACAGATTATGTAGGGTTGATGAGTTGGATTTCACACGGAAGCGGTTTCCGTGACATTACAATATCTTGTTCCAGGTTTTTTTGAGTTGCCACACATTAGCTTGTGTCAGAAATGTAATGCTACTAGATGTAGATGTTGTAAATTAGAAAGCAAAAAAAATTAAAAAATAAATGCGGCTTTTCATGTTTACGATTAGTTTTCTTACCCGTAATTCAAATTTTCTACAAATGGGCCCAACACAACTAAACGTTAATTCCTCATTGTTCAGCGTTCAAAACGGGACATATTTCTCTGAAAGGCTTGCGGGGATGTTTGGACGTGTTCTTGCCCTGAACCTGTCTCTGTTGCCTCCCTAAGGACACCTCTGATTTTGGGCTGCGAGTTTGGCTGCAAGGATGCCGTGGAGGTGTTACTGAAGACCGGCACTGATGTGAAAGCAGTCGACAACATGGGTCACGATGCATTTCACTACGCTCGCCTCAGTAACAAGCCAGAGCTCACTGCAATGATCAAAAGTCACCTTGATAAGGCCAACAGAGGTCAGACTGGGAGAAACCTGCATGGCTTTGTTTGTGATGAACACAGGAGAAAGTGCCATCATGCTGTACAGTGGCTTAAGAAATGTTTAATTTAATCTCTAGCTAGTGTCTTGAAAAACTACATGATGCCTACATTTGTCTCAGCATGATTGCAAATGGAAGGAAACAGGAAATGAGAACATGTTTTTTATTTTTTTTATTTATTTATTTTTTTCAGAAAAAGAAGCTGCAAAGATTGAACAGTGGAAGCGGCAGGTAACCCAGTTGGATTTATTTTACTCTCGCATCATCGCTCACAATGTGCTTGTAGAGAAAAACAAACATTACTCTACATTGCACTTATATACAAATATAACACTTTGCTTTTATTTCTATGATTTTGAATTGGTGTGTCTGTATGCCTATATTTCTGGATTGTCATTGTTGTGGTAGTGATAGTCAGGAGTTGATCATGACTGCCCCCTAGTGATAAAATGTCAAAATGTTACAAATGAACTATTTTTTTTTTTTCAAACCACCATAACTTTGGAAAAATAATGTTCTCCTTCTCAGCTTTCAGTGGACAAATCGGATGTAACAGAGTCTAACAGGAAGGATCAAATTATATTTGTAAGTTAACTTCTTTGATGTAACTTCTTCATGCTTTTTGGCGTAATACATTTAAACCAACAGTAATAATCCAAGTTATTTGTTTCTCATAAAATACCAATGACGAATGGGCAAAATTTATTTTTTTAAAAAAATATTTGTTATGTGTTTGATTTATTTTCCCGTGTAGGATCTGGAGCGGCAGAACGAGGCCCTTCAGGAAGGCGTCAGGAAGTACCACCTGGAGCATAAACTTCTGACAGATAAGGTCAACATGCTGCAACACCAACTAACGCAGGTATTTGGTCATTTTTCATGAGGTTTTGGTGAAAATTAGCATCAGCATGAGGGGGCCATAAGGTTTATCCAATGTGATCTAGTCTAGTCACCAGGAACTTTAATATATATATATATATTTTATCTGCAGGGGAAAAAAGCAGTGGACGATTCTCAAAAAGAGGTAAGAGTTTGATTTTAATTTCTTTTACTATAAAAAAAATGTTTAAAGTGTGTTTGTCCACTGAGCTCCATTTTCCTAAAGTGATAGGTTAGGATCTCTGCAATAAACTCTTTTATTACGAACCTCTATTCTAAAACTTAAATGAGAAACTTCAACTTTGTTTTCCCTGTGGTTCACCAGGCCATCCAGTTTCTCAACTTAAAGCAGAATATTTCATCCTTTGCTGAAATCTAGATATTTATCTTAAAACTACCACAAATTAGCTGTTGTGTAAAATACACAATAAAACCTTCAGTGATCAACTTTATGTTGCCTTTTGCTTCTGCTTGAACCATCAATGGATCCATTTTTTTCCACATGATTTACTATCTTGAAAATGCATACTGCCCTGACTTCTAAGGTGTCCGATCTCCTGCTGACTCAATGTGTGATTTGTAGGATTGTCCCTAATGTCAAATTGGCTACATTTCTGCTGGAGGCTTATAGGTCTTTGACAGCATCTGTTTAGGTGTTGTTGTTTTTTTATTACAGCCTTAGAAAGGTTCTTTACTTGGTATTATTTATGTTTCATAGTTAATTAAAATCATCTGATTACTGCCCCGTCACCCACCTCTGCCTTTTCTTATGAATGCATCAGAAAGAGCAGTTGAAGGCGTTACTCAGTGCCAAAGACAAAGAGGAAGGAGGTCGCAGTCCAGAGACTGTCAGAGTTCAGCTCCGGAGTGCTTTGGTCAGTGATTTTATGCACCTCTGACTTTTGATCCATAGCATAAATTTTTTTTTAGTATTAACTTTATCATGGGTGTTTGTTTGCCCCCAGTAAACATTTTTTTAAATACTACAAAAAAAAAAAATCAAACTACTAAGCATGTAACGAGTTTGTTGTTTTTTTGTTTTTACACACATATTTTTTTAACATCTGCAGTGTTTTTTATTAATGTTCACTTTGTTGTATTCACAGGGGGAGTATCCAGGCCAGTCTATTATCAAAGGTCAGACTCTTTCTTTTCCCTTGTAGATGAAATAATATACTACCAGATTATCAAATTTGCCAAACTCATTTTGCGAAGTTCTAAGTGTTTTAGTTTCGTGCTGTCATCCTGCAGGAAAAGAGAGCATTTTAGTCAAGCAAGCTCAAAGTCTGGATTTCGACCAGGTAGGTTTTAATTCGCAACCCGGATATGAAGTGAACTTTAAAATAATTTGCCAAACATTCTTAACTAAGACTTATTAACAGACTTCAAACTTCATATACTTTGCAGGTTCTGATCCGCTTCATAATGTTCATTTACACTATCGGTTGCGTACAATAATTCTACAGATTTGTGCAAAAGCCTTGAGCTCTTAAATTTTGGTCAGTATAATTAACAACACACATATTAGTGTATTTCTGTGCTAATATGTGAATTTATGAATCTGATCTTTTAAAGACTTAAAGTGAGGTGTTCAGCCTTCACATATAAATCATTTAGGCATACGTAAAGTTTATTTGTATTGCACATTTCAGCAACAAAGTGCTTTACACCATGCAAATCTATTCCAGTAATCAAGAAACAAGCAATAAACATTACATTTTGTCAAATGCCATCAAGCAGATGTACATCAAATATATTGGTCAATGTTCCACTTGCTACTAATCAAAGGCAACTCTAAACAGGTGAGTTTTAACCTGGGAAATCCGTGTTTCGGCAGTTTAGCAGTTTTCTGGAAGTTTGTTTCACATTACTGGAGCATAAAAACTGAATGTTGCTTCTCCTTGTTTGTGTCTGGATCTGGGGATGCAGAGCAGAACCAGAAAACAACATAGGGCACCACATAAAGTGTGATTTATATCACTAAATTGCACATGGAGACTTAATTTAATCATATTTTCCAATTTATTGATGATCTCATGGAATAAACCAGGAGAAAATAGTAAATTTAGTCAAATTCCTTTTAACATTGACTGAAATTTTATTTCAGTAATGACGATAAAATTAATAATCTTATGAGAAGAAGCAATACAATTAAAGCTCATCCCAGTTTAACAATATTTAACACTTAAAAGAAAGCACTTAAAAGCTATACTTTTATACAATACAAATGTCCTAATTGTTTGGGGTTTTTTTTCTTTTTTTTCTTCAGATGCCACAGAACCGTCTTGCTTCCAGACAACTCCAGAGGAGCCAAACTGCAGGTGGCTGGGACCACCCGGAGGTGGAATCCCTTCGACACGAACTCGACACGGTGCGGAGAAAACTGCAGACCGCAGAAGAAGAGAATGGTCCGCTCCAGACGGCGCTGAACCAGAAGAGCCGTGAGTGCCAAGAGCTCGCTCAGAGCCGAGACGCCGTCCAGAAGCGGGCCGACCAGCAGGTCCAGGAGCTGGAGGACGCTCTGGGCGACGTCCAGAAGCGGATGCTGGACTCCGAGTGTAAAGTCAAGCAGCTGCAGGCTCACGTCGTCGCCGTGAAGGAACACCTGGGGGGCCAGGCAACAGAAGAACTGCGCGCACAGCTGCAGGACGTGAAGGCCAAATACGAAGGCGCGTCGGCTGAAGTTGGTCGGGTTCGTAACCGCCTGAAGCAGAGTGAAAAAGCCTTGGAGGAATACAAGAGCAGCGAGAGCCAGCTGGCCTCCGAGACGGAGCGGCTCAACCAGGAGCTGGCGGCGCAGGCAGCGGAGAGAGACAAGCTGAGCAAAGCCCTCTTAACGATGGAAACCCGCCTGAACAACACCGTCCCGGCCGAGAAGTTTGACAACATGAAGAACCTGCTGACCAACGCGGTGGACGAGAAGGAGCGGCAGCTTGCCGAGCTGAGAGAGGACTACGACCGTGTGCTGGAAGAAGTGGCAGAGCTCCATCGGAAGCTGGACGCCCCGTCGTCCCGGGCGATGTCCGTGGAGGAGCATCAGAGGATCGTTTCCACCCTGGAAGAACAGAACGCAACTCTGAAACGGAAGCTGATGGACGTGACGGCGAAAAGCCAAACCCTTATCGAAGAGGTGGAGGAGAGTGAAGAGGAGCGAGATCTGCTGAAAGAGCAGCTGGACGAGCTCAACAGCAGGATGGAGAATGAATTCATATCCATAAAGGATCACGAGGCAATTCAGAACGACATGGCGGCGGCTCTGGAGGAGCTGAAGGACAAACTAGTGGAGGCCAGCGAGCGATGTGGAAGAGCAGAGGGTCGGCTGCAACAGGTTCAGGCCGAGAAGGGCGCGTTGCAGGAGAGCATGCAGGGCGGCAGCGAGAAGAATCAGAGGGAGCTGGACGCGCTGAAGGCTCACAACGCCGAACTGATGAAGAAACTCCAACTCGTGCAGAAGAGATGCGAAGACGGAGAGAAGGAACGGGAAGAGCTGACAGCGCAGAAGCAGGCTCTGAAACGGAGCGTGGAGGAGCAGTTTGTTTCCAGGCAACAGCATGAGAAGGTGAAGGTGGAGTTGAGCTCCACGTTGGAAAGTGTTAAAGCCGACAAGTTGAAGTTGGAGTCCGAGCTCAAAGCAAGTGTGGAAGAGCTGATGAATGTGAAAGAAGGAAACGAAAAGTTGAAAGAGCAGTTGGAAAAAGTGACATTGGAGATGAAGAGAGAATGCATAGGTATGAAAGAGCACAGAGGTGTCGCGGACAAGCTGAACGCTGCCGTCGTCGAGGCTGAAAACCGAGCAAACCAAGCGTCGGCGCTGCATGCTCTGGCCCAGAAGGAAGTGGCAAAGCTCAGTCAGGAGCTGGAGGCCCAGAAGACAGAACTAGATACCATACAGGAGGCTATTCAGTCCAAGTTTATCCCACTGACGGCAGCCGAGGAGAAGGAAACCACCTACAGCTCCCGGGTGAAGGAGCTGGAGCAGAAACTGGTGGAAACAGAGGAGAAGTATCACAGAGAGAGATCTGACTGGGAAGGCATGAAACAGGAAAAGGACAAGCTTAAAGTTGAAACAGAATCCGTCCAGCAGAGACTGGACTCTGCTTTGGTCAGCAGCAAAAAACACAAACAAGTTGAGGAAGAGTTTAAGGCTAAACTCGAGGAGCTGGCGCATAGGTCGGCCAGCTTGGAGGAGCAACTCCAGGAGGCGACGCTCCAGAAAACGGAACTGCAAGGCCAGAACGCCCTCTGCAACACTCAGATCCAGAACCTGCAGGAGCAGCTGAAGTCCAAGCTGACGCGGATAGCGACCTATGACACGGAGCTGACGGCGCTCCACGACGCCGTGCACCAAGCTCAGGCTGACTGCAAGAAGGCGAGAGAGGCCCAGCAGGAGGAAGCGCACAGGGTCGCCGTCCTCCAGAAGGAACTTCAGGAGCAGCTCAGGGAACAAACGTCACTCGAGGCCGAGGTCGCCAAAGTCCAGGCGTCCCTCCGCGAAGAGGAGGAGAGCAACACCCAGAGGGCCGAAGACGTGCGCGCCCTGCAGTCGGAGCTGCTGCGAGCCACGCAGGCACTGGAGGACATCCGCCATAAGGAGGAGCAGGTGAACGAGCTGAAGAAAGTGAAGCAGCAGCTGGAGGACGACGTTGTCAGCCTGGGCGACAAACTGCTGAGTTCGACGCAGGAGTGTCAGAAGGCCCGTCTGGAGCACCGGCAAGCCAGAGAGGGTGAGAGCAGGGCCAGGGCCGACATGGCGGCCGCCCAGGTGGCGAGCCAGGGCGTCGAGAGGGAAATCAGGGAGCTGAAGGAGCGGTACAATGAGTCGCTCACTACCATCTCCGATCTTCAGAAGAGGATTCAGGCGTCGGCTCAACAAACTGAAGCCAAAGACAAGAAGGTACCAAACACACTAGGGCTGCAACTAACGGACGTTTTACTAATGAATTATTCTGACAATTAATCAGTTGATGATTGATCACCGTTTTTTGATTTGATTAATCAATTATTCTGATGATTAATTGTTTATCCTCAAAAAGGTATCAGTTTAATGTGTAGAATGGCTCATTCTACACATTAAACCCCTTTTTTTTTTACACAAAATCAAAAATGCATTAAAACATACAAATAATTAAATTACAAAATAAATATTTTATTGCCCAACTTGAAATTACAGTGTTTCTTTAGTGAATTTGAACTGGGTGAAGCTAAAACGTTGCCGCTTGAGGAGTTGTTGGGGAAAACATTTTTACAGACAAAAGTGTTTTTATATTAAATGTATGTATATTTATATTTTGTGCAGTTGTGGCTTAATTACTACTCTGAGTAGGTTGGGTTTTTTTCAGCAAATTACCTTTTTGAGTCTGTTTACTCTAGTTGATGGTTAATCAATTACTAAATTGACAATTATTTCAATAATGGTCAACTACTATTTTAGTAATCAGTTATTCTATCAATTATTCTGATGTTTAGTCGATTAATCAAATCAAATAAAAAAGTATCCCATTAATCGGATCGTTGATGATTATTTGAAAACCAAATTAATAGACAATTATGTCAATAATTGATTCATTGCAATTAATCCGATTAATTGTTTCAGCCCTAAAACATGCTTTACAATTCAACTAGTCACCAACATGTGCTTCATTTGAGATAAAAAAAATTTTTTTTCCCTTCTAAAGAGAAGTTTTATGACATGCATTGTGTTTATAGATTACAGAGTTACTGACCGACGTGGAGCGACTGAAGCAGGCGCTCAACGGTTTATCTCAGCTGACGTACACAAGCAGCACACCAAACAAGAGACAGACGCAGCAAGTGGACGCCATGCAGGCCCAGATCACGAGTCTACAGCAGCAGCTGGCTGTGAGTGGATCCTGCATGACACAATAACCTGCATGCAGTCAGTATTTACTTTGAATTACTGTGTAGTATTGTGTAAAAGTAGACATTTCATTTACTTGTATTTGCTGTTGCACACAAAGTTTCTGGTGGGATTATTCAATATAATATGTAGGCCCTCTGCACAGGCATGAAAACTACAGAGTTTCATTTTAAGACTTTCCAGGTTCTGATGAGATCGGAAAACAGAGGGATCAAGTTATGGGGGTTCCAAATCAAAAGATAAAAAAAATAATTTCTGGGAATTACAGGGTTTTTCCACATTCAATAGATGATGACCTTCATTTTACGTTGGACACAACATAGCTGGCTTCTGTCCAAGTAATTGATCATTTTGCTAATTTTTTTTATTTAAAAAAATCAAAAGTATGATCACTAGCTGTGATTTTAAAGGGTTGATGTTATCTGGTCCAGTAGGGATTCTTCTGGTTGATGAATATATATTAATTGATCCAGATGACAAAAAAAACACAAAACTCTAAAATGACTCGTTGGCTGACTGCTGAATCAGAAGCCAACTTCAGATTTTGTTTCATGACTTTTGGAGGCAAAAATCAACAATAAAACCCACTAATAGGGATTTTTCTTTTAGTCAAATATAAAAACTGCTGGAGAAATCTAAAAAGATGGATTCTGGATTAGCATGGAATATTAAGTGGAAATATGTGAAATGTTCAAATCTGATGTGCTCAGTGTTGAGTAGTTGGGTTTTGTCAGTGGTTGGTATGTTGGTTCGTCTGGTATCCTGATGTTCGCTGGAACCTTTGTAGCGATGTGATGCTGCGGTTCAGTACCGAGGACGTGTGCTGCCGCTAAAGGCATCAAAGCAACACCGCGTCTTTCATGTCTTGTGCTTTTCTCCCCGATAAGGATGCTGAGAGGAAGCACAGAGAGGTGGTTTCCATTTATCGGATTCATCTTCTCAGGGCAGCACAGGTGAGTTCCTCACCCTCAAAACGCTGCAGACTTTACTTTACCAGTTTTTCACATTTTAGAAATGTAAAATTCAACTCACAAGTGTGGTGGTTATTGATACCATTTGTCTTTTAAGGGAGTTTTTCTGACTATGTGTCTTTCAGGGTCACATGGATGAGGACGTCCAGGCCGTCTTACTACAGATCCTTCGTATGAGAGAGGAATTCGTCTGTTGAAGTTTCCATAGCAAAAAACGACAAAAAAAACTCTGCCTTCTCCAATTTACTCATCTATCTTTTTCTAATATAGCTATGAAGAGAAACAAGCAATGATTTCCAGTTGGGTTTTTTCTGAAATCTGTTTGTCTAGTATCTCTGCACCTTGATTCTTGGATGTTTAAATCTGAAAGCTGTCGCTGCAGATTAGGAACAACTTTTACAGGTACAAACATGTGTCGCTGTCAAACTCGAAGACGTGTTTTCTTTGAATTACCTAAAGAAACATCTCAGTTCCAGCTTTAAATTCAGTTTATTTCTTCGCCACGATTCATTTTTGTAAAATCTTTTGGAATGGAACCAGCAGCTTTGGCCCATTTAGCTCAGTGAAGTGGAAGTTATTTGAAATGTGGGTTTGTTTAGTTGTTTTCTTCTTTTATTTTTCTTCATGACGCACTCCTAAATGCTCAGCTGAAATGAAAACTGGACATGATCACAAGACTACTTTCACATTCCCACCTGACAGTCGACACCGCAGAAAGTTTTCATTGTTTATTGAAGTGTTGCTACAAAAAAAAAAAAAATTAAGGACAGGTTCATATTTTAATTATCTACTAATGTTGCTGTAATTATCCCTTCTGATTCCAAGTCACTCAGAAAATATTAAGATATTCAAACTTAGTTCTACAGTGAAACCTTAAACTGTGTCTCACATAAACAAAGTCTGAAACTCTGGATTTAAAATAGTCACAGGCAACAATATGAATTTCAGCTTTGGCTATTTGTGCAACAAAAGAAAACTGTTTAAAATGTTGCAGTTATTTTTTTAAAACCTTGAATGAAATGGTTTGATGTAATATTTAAATTTTTTTACCTCCTGATGGTTTCTTTTCAGAAAACTCTCAGTGAAACTTCTGGGTTCATATGGTGAAATCCTTGCATTTGTGGATAAGTGTGGAATCTGCTTTAATATTTGTAAATCACGAGAAAGGAAATGAGTGCGGCAAAATTTCTGAATTTCAAGACTTCACTCCTGATTAAGCTGATGCAAGATAAATGTGAATAAAAAAAGTCCTTGTGTGTAAGATTCATATTAAAAATTAAAGGCTTTTTAAATTTGCTTTATTACGTTTAACATTTTAGTTATCAGTAGTTTGGTATTCAACACGCTGAGCGATGAATACACACCCATACAAAATGAAAAAAGACGCAATTCCAACACTTTAATGCTCCCAAACCACCTTAAATAAGCGTTTTAAACTTGTTTCTTTGCTTAAAGCATTAACAGTACTTTTGTTAATCCAGGTCAAATTTAAAGGTTCTGGAGACTAGAACTGGAAGCCAACTTCAGCATCAAGTTACATTAAAAAAAGAACTAAACTGAACTAAAAAAAACTACCTGGAGATATCAGAAATTGTAGTCTGCAACATTAGAGTTCTGAAAAGAAAATTGTATATGATCCTTGTAATGGTGAAAAATGTCTTAATTTGAAGCCACTTCTTAGTTATACTAAATTTTTATCAGCATGAAATTCTGGATCTTGCATGGATCCAGAAGGAAAAGCAACTTCTTTCAAATCACAACGCACGCAGGCCTGTGACATTTTAAAAATATGAATCTGTCCTTTAACCCGTTTCATGTCTGTCGCTACATTTAATCGACTCCCTGTGAATCGGACTCAATTTTATGACACTGCTTATCCAGTTTTGAAGGTCCAAACTCAAAAGCCTACAGGGAGTCGAAGGTCAATTTGTGTCCATCAGTCGGATTACATGAGGCCGTGTGCCGATGATGCCGGGTAGGAGTCTGTGCAGTTCTGCTGTTTCCTAAAGTTTGCAGTGAAATGTTCACTTTTTTTGTTGAACCCAGAGCTCCCTCTAGTGGTAAGACTTGGCAGGCCAAGTCCATAGACGACGTAACCATTGTAGCTCAGGGGTATTCAGTTGTTTTTCCAAGCTTTTCAGTTCTGCACGCTTAAATTTAAGTAGAAGGGGAGCAATTTTAATATTTAAAATGAAAATGTAAAACCTAATGCATAACCACATTAATTCTATTTCTTTGGAAAAAAAAAAAAAGAGGAAAAACTAAATCTTGTCTTTTATCTAACTCCTGCTGCAGTGAACTCAGAAGCTGCCTTAAAGCAACAGGTACCCCTGAGCCAGCTTTGTGTGACTCCTGATGCTGTTGTGTTGTGCTGTTTGTGATTTTTGGAGCAAGTCTCTTTTTGCCTTTCCACTGATATGTTTTTCATAGCTTTGTACTACTTTAATTACTTTACGACAGTCTGACAAATCAGATAATTCAGCAGGTCTGGAAGTAGAGCGGCACAAACGTGTTCAGAGGAACGTCTGACAATTCAAGAATCAAAAAGGTGCATTTATTTATGTAGAGAAACCCTCCTATTAGCAGTAACTTGAAAACACTCCTGTCTTCAGTTTGGAAAGTGACGGTAGGCGTGTGGTGGTATGCAGGTTTAAAGGGCTAACGCTAATAATTTGGGATATGTTTCGACTAGATGTCTGCAGAACTCTACTGTCCAACCGTTGTGGTAAAACTGGATGTTTCTCTTTAATAACACTTTGTTTGTTGAACATTCATACGTCAATAAAAGTGCCTAACATAGAAAACTACATGCTTGTCGGCTCCTGATGTTCCTGTGATTCCCTCACCAAAAGTTACAGAATCGCCGATGTTGGTGCACAGGTGGTAGTATAACATGTAATAGTAGAAACGAAGGTAATTTCAAAGCTTTTCTTTGGCTTCATACTTTTACAGTTTTGACCTTGACGTGTCAACGGTTTTCAGGTATGAAAAGAAGCCGTCTGCCTCAAAAGGTTTCGTAGCTGCGCTTTCAGGACTTTTTCTAACCTCTTTCAACTTTGATTATTTAAAGTAATTTTCTATTAACTGCACAGACTATTGTAAGACATAAACATTTAAACCTGCAGGAATGTAATCATTGATTTGGGCCAAGCTAGAGTCATGATCTCTCTGAGGCTAATTTATTTAATTTAGCTCACCCGAATGGTTCTCTGATGAACAAACTACTTTTGCCAAGAATAATCTGTAGAAAATATTTGCAAGACACAATTAAAGCTTCTTGAGTTTTTCTTTACAATCACAACTACAATGTATAAAGAGTCTATTAAAGGGTTCTCCTCCCCTCCCCCCACAACATTTAACACTTCTTTTATTGCTTTTACAAATCAATCATAAAAAAACGAAAACAAAACTAGGCTTTTTTTTTACATTTACTTTACAAAAACAGTCACACAAAAAAGCTGATTTCTACAAAAATTATCATAAAAATGTATAACAAAATGAGCATAAATGTTCATCCTCTTCATATTCACCAATGTAATTCAATAGACATCCAGATGATTGATTTGATCTGTGGACCTGAATTTAGTGACTGGACTGATTGTAGTTTAAAGACAGTTTTGCAAAGGTGATGATTTCATTTCCTTTTTGGATCAATAAAGTGTTAATTGAACGTGAATTTAAGAAAGGAATGAAATCACAGAACCCACAGAGATTTTGTGCTCCAATTGCAGCCAAGATACATCTACTAACTACTGACTTGTAAGTGGTGGTTAAGTAAGCAATCTCTTATTTATGTTACATATTTTTATTCTGTTCTTTTTATATGATCAATATCAGCTTTGGGTAAAAAAGAATTTGGTCAAAAAAGCCTAATTTTGATTGATTTGTAAATGTAGTAAAAAGCTAAAACATCCAAGTAAGTGAACATTTTTTTATAGACAAGTTTGTTTCCTAGAACATGTCATCAGTTTTTTATTGTGTAAAGTTTTGCCATCAAATTAAGAGCCTCTAAAATGAACTTGTAAACACGCATGCCTCCTGTGACATCACATAAGGCAACTGATTATTTTTTTGTTTTTTTTTTCCATTTGTATTATCATTGCTTTTCCCCCTGCCCCTCTTATTAGTCAGATTTTTCAAACAAATTTGTCATTTAAAGGTGTTAATTTAACAGAACACTGCAGGGATTTCAGGAAAGATGGGGACAATAAAAGACCCAACATGGCCTCCAGTTTTGATACATGATCAGCCTGACTGAACTTGAGACGGTCTGCAGAGAAATTAGACCACAAAAAAGGGTGAGCGAAGCTTCATTTTTGTTTGTTTTTGGTTTTTTAAAGAAAAATGTACCTCTAAATGTGGATGACGTAGAGCGGTTTGAAAATCATGAACGTTGATGCAACCTGCAGCGGTTTTAGGGTTGGTGAGCGCTGACGTCAGTTTGCTTTGCGTTCCTCGCTCTCCTACGTTCCCTGGCGGCGGCGGCTCCGTTCATGTGGATTCACTTTAAGGCCAATCAGCCCAGGAATGAGAGTGAGGATCTCTCTGGCACACAGCGCCCACTTTTATCCTGGAGCCTGCCCCTATATTGATTTGTCTGTTTCTCTTTCTGACTTCAATAGATTTATTTTCATCAAAGCCTTTTTTTTTTCTTTTTTTTTTTAAGGGGCAGCCTGAGGACAGAGGTCAGGTCTGAATGTCAGATAAAACTCGAGGCGCATGCACTCACTCCTCAGGTGGGAGATTTTTCATTTATTTAGCAAAATGTGGCTAAATAAACCCAAGTGATTGATTATTGAAAGTAGTTAAGCTAAGAGCTAATCCATCTGTTGTTTCACCTTCTGTTCAGGCATACACACACACCCACACACACACCCTCTAATCTCTGCAAGGTTTGTCCTGAGTTTCTTTCAGCAAATCTCTCTGGTCCTCCTCCTTCCTCTGTTTTACGATGCTCTATTTTTGCGGTCTGGCCTGAATAAGCTGTTCTCAGCAATCATGGCAAATACATTTCAATCTGTTGCTAGAAATCTCTTTAATCTTATTTCCAGTGTCCTAATCAGTCCCATGCATCCACTTGCGGCAGTTTGGTTAACCATTATAACCCCCCTTTCCTCACCGCAGAAGAAAGAAAAGGGGAAAAAAAACAAAAAAATTCCCATCCTTATGAAATTTGTCGCCCCAAAAAGGATCAGACAGTATTTATGTTGGATTGGGCCCCGGCCGTCCGCTGCGCGCCTGCTGAGTGGTGAGCTGGCTGGGGAGCCAGGCGGGTGGTTATATACACATCAAACACACGCCCACGTATTTCCTCGCAGCCCTCTGAGCTGTCATGAACATTTGTTATCTAACGCAGCAGTCTTCCACCTCAGTGGCTGCTCATTTCTCTCCCCCACGCTCGGTCTCTCCGGAGGCGCGGCTGCGGTTCACCAGTCACACAAGGGGCCTCGGGGGGCCTTTCTGCATGTCTGGATTGAGATAACTTTTTGTTGTGACTGTGCCGCGTGCTAAATGCAGCACTTACACTCTGATCAGCTCGGATAAAAGCGCTGATGTTCCCCTTGGGAGTGTTACGAGGAAAGACCAACTGATTCGATTTTCAATAGTTGATACTTCCAGGTCCCAGTTTGAAGGAACTCTTTGTTTTTGTTTTGTTTCACGTTTCTGGAGCCGAAAAGTTTTACTGACCAAACCTGAAATGTTTACTCAGAATGAGAAGCAAACCCCAGTACAAGTTGGCGTTGGCAGATTTGAGCTGAAGGCTTCGTTTGAAAATGAAAAGCAGAGTTTGGACTCTGATAACCTTTGCTTCATCACCAGATGGTTTTTATTTTCTAACTTGGAGTCTTCATCGGTCGAAGCAGTTTAGCGTTTCTGCAGCTTTCTTCTTAAACCCACAAAAACCCTCGAATAACTCCTCACAAGTGATCGTTTGCTCCCTTAAGATTAGTAAACACACTTTGATGTTCAAGATCGACTGGGTTCCTCTTTAAACCAAATATTCTGCATGTCACAGAGGTATTATAGCTTTGCATGTCCGTCTTCTTCCCGTTGATTATTTTAGGTTTTTGGAAATGTTCCCATGTTTGTCTTGGTAAATGCAACACGTTTTAAAGGTGCCAGGTTGTTTTTGTCTCGAATCAAAATTTCTCTGATCTGAAACTTAGTTTGACTGAAAAAGCAGAAACAGAATAAATCTCTGTAGGGGTCAAGTACTTTTTCGCAGCACCGCGCCAACCTTTCTTCCTCCTCTCCGTTCCTGTCGCCTCTCATCCTTCCTTCCTGGTTACCCTCACAGGGTCAGGTGGTTCAGGGGGCCTGCGCCATATTTGTCTGCTCTGTGTAATTGCAAACTATTTCTCTGTCACTAATAGGCTATTACTCAGACATACCCCGCGGTCTGAGGGCAGCAAACATGAGGCCAGGGGCCCCGCTTTTTTTTTTTTTTTTTTCATGCATCCCCTGAGGAACAGGACTCCTCTTGGCCCCAGGCCGAGACAGACGGGGGCCCCTTTAATGTTTTCGCAGAGCTCCAAAGCACTTTGTTGCCTCAATAAAGTTCATTTATGGGATAATAAGACTCTGAAGGACACATGGTGCTGATTTGAGCCCAATGGTTTCAGCATGGCTCGCATTCCCAAACCGGGCTCTCCTGTCTCCTGCCTTTTCTCCATCACTTTATTTAATTTTCATCCCGTTTCTGTTTCTTTGCCCCCTAAACCTCCCGCTTCTCACCTTTCCCTTGCCGTTCGCCTCACATCCCTCTGTACTTGTCATCTGCCGCCGTGCGTTACCCCTCTATGTAACACATCGGCGGTGTTGCAGCGTGATCCTGGCCTGACCCGGGATTTGCACACCTGGGAATGACTTTCGGCGTGGGGGCAGGAGGCCCGCTCTTTTCCCAAGATTTATTCCAGGGCTTGGAGAGGTAGATGAGGGAAGAGAGCGGGGGATCAGAGAAATGAAAACCAGCAAACCCCCAAAACGCTGGCAGAAGGCTCTGTGTTTACACGCCAAGACCAGAACCCAGCGCCCGGGACTTTTGCTGAATCCAACGTGTGGAAGTATGTGTATAGGATACATGTGTGAAAACAGCTTTCCTTATTCCAGGGATGGGATAACACACACAGAGATTAGAAACAGAGCCGATCGTCTCTCATTGTTATCCCCTCGGTTATTACAGATGAGGCTTACGCGAGTGTTGGCCATCGTTCCCTGTAACCCAGTAAGGACATCATACACTCCCGCATGCTAACCAGTTTCATCTGAGTTCAATGTTTTCTTTTCCCCTCATTAGTAGTTGGTTAACCGCTAATGCTTAGCGTATCTGTTGGGCTTTTCTTCCTCCCTCCAGTGACTTAGCGAGAAACAGATGGGTCCCAACCGCCACATATCCCGCTCCCAAAATACCTTCCCGTTACTCCTTCCACAACAATCTCTCACTTTGAAACGGAACATTTTAGCATTTTGGTTCAGATAAGACTTTCGGATTTGGTCTGTGCTTGGGAACACGGCGGAGACGTTGCATTACGCCTGAGGGTGTTGGCTAGAAGTTATTGGAGCAGCTGAGGAAGCCTGGGTTTGAGTCCTTGAAGAAATGCTGCAAGTTTGTAGGAATGACACCAATTTTGTGGGAGATGATCCATTTTGATAGATGTTGCGGTATTGATGGTTAGCAAGAACATTTCAGGCAGTTTGGGTGAAACTCGTTGCTTCATACAAGAAACTGTCGCGTGGATGTTCAGGTTTTACCCTTTGTGGTATTTAAACTTTCACAAAGATTTTTATGCGTCTCATTAAATAATCCCTTTAACAGAACCGACGACCAAAATACTTTTATTATTCAATGCCGTATCAAACCTCTCTGACGCAGAAATTCAAAAGGGGGTTTAAATCTGACAAACAAGTGTCATTGAAACACTTATTTCATTCATTCCAGTTACTTTTTGAGAGAGCAGAAAACTCAATCACCACTGTCAGTCAGGATGAATGTGCTGCTGATTAACCAAGGTTAATATGAATGCTTGGAATGCCTCTTTTGACCATAACCATCGGTAGAACACTAAATAAACAAAGACTTTCTGGGTAACAAAAGAAATATTTCTTTAATTTCTTGGCAAAAATACATCTAGACTTGAAAAGGTGATTTCCAGGGAGTCCATTTTTTTTTCTTACAAAAGAGCTAACAATTGAGAGCTAAAAAAATAAAAATAAAATAAAAAAAATCCCCAGCTCTTGATCTGGCTGAGTAACAGTCGGTGATTGTTTTCATTCAAGGCGACCAAGACGCTGAGACTAATGCAGAGCATTCAGCTCTTTCCCTAATTTGCTGCCTCTTGCCCAACATGAATTACATTTGCTTTGTAGTGAACTGATGATGATGAAGTGGCTCGGAGGGTTCATTTCCTCCACCGAGCTGGGATTTCAGTAGCGTTTAGGCCAAAAGGTCAAACAGTCAAAAACGGCCTTCCTGTTTGACTGGCGGTTTCGGTGGCTGAGTTATCGTCGGCTGATCTCAGAGCCGTTTCACAGGATGGCGGTAGAGGTTAAGATCTGAGTTTTATTAGGTTGTATTGTCACACCAGCCAACTGGACACACAGGAGGAGAGGGCAGGAGTTCAAGATGCAACCGGTTATAAATCTGACATCTGTTTCTGTTGTTACTGTTTCTTTGCTTTTCTTTCTTTATTTCTTTCTTTATTTATTTTTCAAATCTTCACGGCTAATTTTCATCCAGTTAGCGGCGTTTTTGCAACTAGTACGAAAAGACGGGTTGTAAAAAAGAAAAAAGATGACGTGAGGCGAATTGTTTGTTGTGACATTTCCAAACCGTGAATATCGCAACCTTTTTGAAGTTCTCATCCCCGCTGTGAAGATACCGGTTTAATTGCGCTCATTTTTTTCCTCACTGACAACAAGTTATTACCGCCATTAAACTGTGTTTAGCGCTTTTATTTCCGTGGGAGCCTCTTGATCTCTCTCCTCTGCCAACCCGACCTGATGGTGACTGCTGTGAGTCAAAGTCGGAGTGACTGCAGGTTTCCGGCCTGAGTGCCTTATAATCTACTCAGAAGTGTTCACCTGATCATAGTTATTCTGCTGCTTAGGTCTGTGTGTATGTGTGTGTCTCTGGCAGAGATGAGAGGGTATGGTGCTGCAGGTTGTGTGTGTGTGTGTGTGTGTGTGTGTGTGTGTGTGTGCGCGTGCGTGTTGAGGCACGTAGGCATCTTACAGAATTTACTTTTATGGCTTCACTTCAGAGAGCGCTTTCTTATGAGGGGCCGTTTAGGACAAAATCTATGTTTTGTCTCTCACACACTACAAGAAACTCACGCACACTCAAAAAAACATCACGCACACTCCAAATAAACATCACGCACACTCAAAAAAACATCATGCACACTCTAAAAAACATCACGCACACTCAAAAAATACTCAAATTGCGTATACATACTACTAAAATGTCTCACGCACACACATTTTATCTTTCTCGCACACATACACTGTACTCGCACACGCACACAAATGCTATCTTTCTCGCTCACATACACACTACTAACATGTCGCACACACACACAAAAGCTATATTTCTCGCTCACATACACACTACTAACATGTCGCGCACACACACAAATGCTCTTTCTCGCACACATACACGGTACTGACTCGCACACACACACAAACGCTATCTTTCTCGCACACATACACTATTAACTTGCACACGCACACAAATGCTATCTTTCTCGCACACATACACTGTACTAACAACTCGCACACAAATGTTTCTCTCACATACACAAGACTAAAGTTGCGCGCACACACTCACACACACTCGTTTTATGTTATGTGAGAGCGAGACTCTTTTTGAATGTGAGAGCGAGACTCTTTTTTTGAATGTGTGAGAGCGAGACTCGTTTTTTGAATGTGAGAGCGAGACTCTTTTTGAATGTGTGAGAATTGTCACGGAAGAGGCGGGGCATAATTTTTTGATCAACTGCGCATGCGTTGATCCTAAACTATAAGCTTCGATTGTTGACTCACTGTATGTTCTATTACTTAGTATATTTGTGCTTTTAAATATATATAGAACTTTAAACTTTCTTGTAACTTAAATGTACTATAGAAATAAATAAATCTGATTGATTGATTAGAAATAGCAAAATTGCTGTAGTACAATCTGTCCACTGGGTGCCAGCATTACAGCCAACTAGTGCCGAAGAAGAAAGAGTCTGCTATACCGAACATGGCTAACTCTAGTTCAAAACTAGGCGGTATTGGACCGCAGTGAAGTTAGTTTCAAGTTGGATATTCGATATTCGAGCTCCGGGGAGTAGGGGCGTTTAGCACAAGGTTGATCCGATTTATGAACGCTAATGTCGGCCGGGGGTTCTCCACAACTCCCGGCCGCAGCGCACCAAGGTTTACTCTTTCTTCTTCGGCACTAGTTGGCGCCGGTTAATAATTCCTGTAATGCTGGCACCCAGTGGACAGATTGTACTACAGCAATTTTGCTATTTCTAATCAATCAGTCAGATTTATTTATTTCTATAGTACATTTAAGTTACAAGAAAGTTTAAAGTTCTATATATATTTAAAAGCACAAATATACTAAGTAATAGAACATACAGTGAGTCAACAATCGAAGCTTATAGTTTAAGATCAACGCATGCGCAGTTGATCAAAAAATTATGCCCCGCCTCTTCCGTGACAATTCTCACACATTCAAAAAAAGATTCTCGCTCTCACATTTAAAAAACGAGTCTCGCTCTCACACATTCAAAATACGAGTCTCGCTCTCACATTCAAAAAAAGAGTTTCGCTCTCACACATACATAAAACATTTGTGTGCAGTTGTTAGTACAGTGTATGTGTGCGAGAAAGGTAGCATTTATGTACGTGTGCGAGAAAGATAGCGTTTGTGTGTGTGTGCGAGTTAGTACCGTTTATGTGTGCGTGAAAGAAAGCGTTTGTGTGTGTGTGCGAGTTAGTACCGTGTATGTGTGCGAGAAAGATAGCGTTTGTGTGTGTGTGCGAGTCAGTACCGCGTATGTGTGCGAGAAAGATAGCGTTTGTGTGTGTGTGCGAGTTAGTACCGTTTATGTGTGCGTGAAAGAAAGCGTTTGTGTGTGTGTGCGAGTCAGTACCGCGTATGTGTGCGAGAAAGATAGCGTTTGTGTGTGTGCGCGACATGTTAGTAGTGTGTATGTGTGCGAGAAAGATAGCATTTGTGTGTGTGTGCGAGAAAGATAGCTTTTGTGTGTGTGTGCGACATGTTAGTAGTGTGTATGTGAGCGAGAAATAAAGCTTTTGTGTGTGTGTGCGACATGTTAGTAGTGTGTATGTGAGCGAGAAATAAAGCTTTTGTGTGTGTGTGCGACATGTTAGTAGTGTGTATGTGAGCGAGAAAGATAGCATTTGTGTGCGTGTGCGAGTTGTTAGTACAGTGTATGTGTGCAAGAAAGATAAAATGTGTGTGCGTGAGACATTTTAGTAGTATGTATACGCAATTTGAGTATTTTTTGAGTGTGCGTGATGTTTTTAGAGTGTGCGTGATGTTTTTTAGAGTATGGGTGATGTTTTTTTGAGTGTGCGTGATGTTTTTTAGAGTATGCGTGATGTTTTTTTGAGTGTGCGTGATGTTTTTTAGAGTGTGCGTGATGTTTTTTAGAGTATGCGTGATGTTTTTTTTGAGTGTGCGTGATGTTTTTTTGAGTGTGCGTGATGTTTTTTAGAGTGTGCGTGATGTTTTTTTGGAGTGTGCGTGATGTTTTTTGGAGTGTGCGTGATGTTTTTTTGAGTGTGCGTGATGTTTTTTAGAGTGTGCGTGATGTTTTTTTGAGTGTGCGTGATGTTTTTTTGAGTGTGCGTGAGTTTCTTGTAGTGTGTGCGAGACAAAACATAGATTTTGTCCTAAACGGCCCCTCATACTTTCTCCCTGGCGAGATGCTCTGCCCTTGGTGAGACCAAAGGGAAATATTTATAAATCATCCGTACAACAAATATTGAAGCTGACCTGCGGGGTAAAGCTATTCCGCCCATACCCTTGCCAGAAATGCGCAAATACACCTCTGAGTCTGCCCGCTGACCCGCACCGGGTCCCTGAATCCGTGTCACTGACCCACTTAGCTGACTTGTATTTTTGCTCACACACACACACACACACACACACACACACACACACACACACACACACACACACACACACACACACACACACACACACACACACACACACACACACACACCGTTCTGACCTATTAATACCAACATGCTCCCTCTGGAGTGTGAAACTGCCGCTTGTGCCGTATGATCAACTCGCAAACACGTGTAGCGACCCCCAGCATCCAGACCCTCCAGTGTCCGCTCTCTGCTTTTCGTGCTGCTGTTGTCGAATCTGGTCGACTCGTTCTTGTAAAATTGATAACGAGCGTCACAGCAACAACTTCATCGTGCTGGCTGCGGTTTTATTCTACCCCTGAATCTGTTGTTTTGAGACTGAACAGACGGTCCTACAGCGTGAACTGACTCTTGGGTTTTGAAGCTTTACCTCTCGAGTCTCATGCCGATTTCAGCTTATCTGCTGAATTTTATAGTTTAGGGATCGTAAACGCTCAGTTTGGTCAAGACGAAGCATATTTCGTAGAGCAGAAGCTGTTTTGGTGGCTGCTGTGCCATTCTGCTGATATGGAAACCAGCTGCAGTTTTTACATGAGGCAACGAAGGTTACTCATGTTATTTCATTTTAATAATAATTTGAAAAAGCTCATTAGCCATTATTAAATTCAATTTTAGATATCCATGAAAAAGTTTTGGATGTCAAAGCTGCTTATCCCTGTACGTGTTTACATTAATTTAATGCACAAACAGCTTGTAGTTTTAAGTTAGTTTTTTGAATAGTTTCCAAAAAGTACCAATTCAGAAAGCTGTCTGATGTCACAGGGAGGAAGAACTCTTGTGATTGGCTAATTTCACCTTCCTTTTAAATCCCCTCATTGTCTAAAAGTTACATTTTTATTTCCGGTTGAAAGTCCAAGAAATTAGCTCTCAAAACAAAACTTGATAACTTTTAAGGTTTTTATCAGAAAAATGGCTTCGCTTTCCCAGTCAAGACGTAGTGTGTAATTAGTTATTTGTTACTTAGCATAACTATTGTTTTATTGTGCACAAAGAGGAGCTGCACTGTCCTGAGTTAACTATGGTTACCTTTGTAGATCAAGTCATTGACTCAAATCAGATTGTAGTATCACAGTGTAGCTGCAATATCATTCTTAACCAGACGAGGGCAGCATGTGACCATCTGATTTTTCCAGATATGTCTAAAAAACTGTTTGAAAAGCAACAGAAAATACTGAAGGGTTTGTTTCTCCTCCGTAAAACCTAAACTGTGACGTGAAAGCCAAAATATCTATGTTGCATAAAAAGCCTTTAAAGATTTCCCTCAGGGTTTCTCTTTCATCTTTATTGTCCTCCATAAACTTCTTTTCTGGGATCGCTTATTTTGCAAAATCCAACACTGACCGTACAACTGAAAAATATTTCCAGACAAGCCTGTTTTTGAGCTTTATGCTCAGGGAACAGCTCATTGTATAATGATAAAACTTCCATGCTGCAGGCTTGTAAATACCGCGGCCCCACAGAAACAAATTGACTGCAAAAATGTGTCTTGCTGCAGGAAGGAAAGCAGGGAGGGTGGGAGTAGCGCTGGGTTGGGGGGGGGGAGGGCAGTAGCTGTGGAGAGAAAATGAAAGAGAGTTCTTGTTTCCAGCACTCTTGTTATTGCAGCCTGTTCTGGCTGTCAGAGGACCTGACTGAACCCTGACCTCGCTGCCTGCAGCATGAGGAAGTGGTTAGACAGACTCACAACAAGAAGTGGTGCAGCTGAGTACTGAGAAGCCCTGGCTGTTCCCTCTGAGTGTGCTGCTGGCACGGCACCTCGGGCCACCGCCGCGGCTCCCAGGCCTCCCGAAACCCCTCCCCGAGGCTGTCTGTCCACCGTCAGGCCCTCGTGTTCGTGTGTCGAATTAAACCGCACCTCTCCTCCCCGAAAAGGGCCCGTGACCTCATTCTCAGCTGGAGAGCCGTGCTCTCATGGGAAAAATCGGCCCGAATGCCATTAATGCGACTCTTTGCTCTGACCGCGTGGGTGCACCGTGCTGCCAGCCTCCCCGCTCATAAACACAGTCGGGGCTCAGTTAAAGCCCAGTCCTTGTTGAACTCACACTCTCAAAATCCCTCCATATTGTCGCAGCAAAACTCTCCCTCTTACTCTATATGTGTGTGTGTGTTCGTACACACTCTGTCAGCAGTCTGGAGGGGACACGCCAGATGTCAGCGCTCTGTCTTGGAGTAATTAAACCGGTTGTTATGATGAAAGAATTTACTTGCCATTTGTTTCTCCTACTCAGATCTAATTGAGTGATTGAAATCTTAATTAGATTAGCTCCTCTTCTCACCTCCATTGTTCCTCAGCCTCTTTAATCCCTCATTTATATTTTAATCTTTGCTGCTGCAGTCGGAACCCGGTGTTGAAATTCAGCTAAGCAGATAATTGCAGCAAAGCATTTTCTAATATAGTTAGCGGTTCTATTTTGAAACGTCCTCAGACTTTTAAAGTTTTCCTTTTCACTACCCAGACTGCCTGTGAGTTTGCTTTCTGTCTTGTCAGCAGCAGTCATCGTTTATATGTTCATTTAAAAGAGGAAAAAAAAAAAAAAATCCCATGATCGGGTTGATTTGGGAACTCTCTTTTAAATACAAACCCACAGAGAGCTGTCTCCGGAGTTTGACTTCCCATCAAAACTGTGGATCAGTCGCATATTTTTTTCTCCTGCATTGGTTTTGTTTCCACAGCTTCACTTTTCTGGGTTTGGTTTCACTTCTTTGTCATTTTTTCCGAACAAACCAACAGCAGGAACTAAACTTTGACCTCTGAAGGTACTGATTGCGTCTGAGCTGCTTTTAATTTTATCTTGAAATGAAATGGAAATGGCGACATCTACAGAACACTGTCATGCAATACAATATAGAAAAGGTGTTAACACTTTATTTGAAGGGGTGTGCATAAGACTGACATGACACTATCATAAACATGACATAACATCAGTCATGAACATAAAGAAGTCTTTATGAATGTCTATGACAGTTGTCATGAAGTGTCATTTGGTAAATAATGACACTTTTAATGCAAAGTTGCTCTAAAAGTTGCATTGAAAGTCCATTAAAAATGCCAACTTTACATTAAATTATAATTTACAAAATCTAATTTACAAAAGTCTTATGCACACCCCTTCAAATAAAGTATTACCGAAAAAGAAAAAGTTTTTGTTTTATCTTTTATCTTTTTTTTTCTGATTGTTGATTTGTCCAGATTAGGACCTGGATTGAGCAGGATAAAGCTTTAAGATCAGTTTTGGCCTCAGAAGGCTGTAAATAATAAAGTTTTTAGGTGGTGGTTAGTTGTTTTTTTTATTGTAATTTGAAAATTTAGGTTAATATGAGTATCTCTTTCCAACTTAAATTTGAAAGGTTTAAAGACCTTATGAATGAAATGACAAAGTTAAATTAAACCCGTTGGACGCCGTTGTTCTGATGCTTTTCTTTTTTGAGATCTTCTTGTCTGAAGGTGTTTTTGCTGAAGCCGTTGAGTCGGAGGTCTGATGGCTTTTTGTCTTAGGTCTTATGTGTGAGGATGTTTTCCTGAGACCTGAGGATGTCCTAAAATGCATACCGTACATGAGGCTTTGTGAGGATTTAGCTTGGGTTATGATGCCAACATCTGTTTATCACAATGGAACAATGGAGGTCAAAACTTTCTCTGGACTCTATAAAATGAGTATTTGCCTTGTTAACATCGCTATTTCAGAGCCTTTTAGACATTCGAGTATTTTTCTCCTTTTTTGTATTCATGTTCAAAACAGGACAGCTGTTTGGTGAAAGCTATAAATTATGTATCTGATGGCTGTTATCCAAGATGCTCTGGATACTAATGAACTCCTGAGATGTTTGATCTCTTCTGCACTTTGCTCTGAAAATAGCTGATTGTGGCTGGGTTGTATTTCAAACGAACTCCTCCATTTGCTGTGGGTGGTTGGTTTATTTGTGGGTCAAGTCAATAAAAACTGTTTCGATCATTGCAGTGACTGAGTGAAGCTTCATGACACTTTTATACTGTTTGGCAACTTGTGTGCATTTGTAAATCTCCCCTCTGATGTCATTGTGCTAACCAGTACTTTATTATGACTGAACTAGATCTTTGTGAATTACTGTCATGCCAAACTTGAACCTTTTTCACATTTTGTCCCATGACAACAACATACTACAATAAATTTTACTGGGATTTTAATTGAAAGACCAACACAAAGTAGTGAATATACTAAGTGGAATAAAAAATAAAAAAAAGCTTGGTTTTTAACACGGTTTTGTCTGAATGTCGTGTTCGATGACCAGATGAATTGTTGCCCTCCATATTTGATTGTTGTCAAATGTGGAGCTAAAACTGACAAGTCCCCGTATTTTTGCAGCAGAACAATGTCCACTGCAATAAGTGGGGATGGAGCCAAAAGAGAGAAAACCAATGCTTTGGTTTTACTTTTGGTTTCTTTCTTCTGCTGATGATCTCTAAGGTGTATTTTGGTAAAATTAAGGGAGGCACTTGGCAGCCTCACCAAAAAGTGAAATGATTAAAATAATTAATTTTTAGAAATAACTTTACAAAACTGTCTACTTCCTTGTTTCACTGTAGTTGGACCTATTTGTCTTGTGAAGAGTCATGAGAAGATATTAACTGGTTTATGGCTAAACTGAGCTGAATAAACAAATAAAATTTGCACTTTAAATACTATTCCAATTAAGATTAATTTGCAAGCAAAAGTTGAGATAAAGTTGAAAGCGCCGTTAAATGTAGTATATTCTCATTGGCATTTGAATGTGCACTTTATGGGAATTTTTTTCAGCTTTTATAAGTCATTTTAATTACATATCTGGATGACGAACAGCGCCTCCACTGGGGTTCAACAATTCCTATACCTTCTGTGTGGTGACATCTGGTATTGCACTGACAAATACTGAAACCCTCTTGTTGAGGTCTACCAACGTCATATCCGAGTGAGTTGTTTTGTTTTACTTAAAGAAATATTTGCATTTGTTTTTATGTTTAAAACCGTAGTTAATGCTGTTGGAAAAAAGAGCGTAAAGCTGCTAACAGCTTATTTGCAATTAAGTTTGTTCTGCTCGTTTGGTTTCAGTTCACATTTGTTCAGCCTCTGTAAATCACGGCCAGGTGTACGTCAGATGCGATAATTGGACTCCAATTTTCATACGACGAACATACGACGAAGAAAAATAGCTTCACCATGTGTGAAAAACAAGAAATCCAGAGGGAAACATCAAGACATCTATCCACCTTAAAGACCGGCCATCTCCAGATACAGGTGCAATGTATTTTCTGAAAAAACAAACTAACCGTTTTTTATATTATTTCTCTCTGTTTCCCTCTAATTCATCATTTTTATAAACAGTTTAACTGTATTTCGTATGTAAATACGAACTTTTGTAGTCATGACTTATCTGACATCTCAGTTTCTAAGTTGGTGAACTGATAGGTTTAACATAAATAAGTGGAAAAAGTTGGTCTGCTCCTCAACTGTGAACGTAAGTGGCAACAAGCGGCAACAGAGGAGATTTCCTCCTAAATGAAAAGCAATTTTTCTGTCAGAGCTACATAAATGCAGCTGAAGTCATGCGTACTTTGTATAAAAAACGCACAAAACATTTTATCTCCATGTCTGAAGTTATGGTTGTCTAGAGTCTAGCGTTATTATGATTACATAATTTCTATTTGCTAGCATAATGGGCGAGAGATCAGTCTTTAGCTCTAAGATCAGGGCTTTGGGATGCTACTCAAAAACACTTGACTTTGTGTAAACTACTCTCTAATTAATTTGGCAGTTTTTAATAAGGGTATTGTCCATTCGGAAGACCGTTTTGTACCCAAACTTGAACGTACTGACTTCTGTCTTAAAATGATCCAATATTTTCACATAATACTCTTTACTCATGATGCCAACTATTATTCGAAGTACTCTCCCTCCTGCAGCAAAACGCTAACAAGATGCTGCCAAACCTGTACCTTACAGTTGGAATAATGTACTCAGGCTTGGAAGCTGCTCTTCCCCCCCAATGTAATGTCATTACGGTCAAACATTTTGGTCTGAGTCCCTCCTGGATGACCTAACGTCTTAACATATCTGAGAGAGAGCCCAAACACCCAGAATGACCAAACGTGGTCAGTCACAACCCAGAACTCCTGACCACTGATGAAGGTACAAACGCTTTGCCTTTTGACTCAACTCTCCAATAAGACAGATCAGTTTTTACCCCCTACTTTCTGTAAATTTGCCTGTAGTTATTGATTAAATTGTGATTAGATTTGTATTTAATACCAGTTTATGTATGTGTTATGGTGCTGGGCCGTTTTATTTTTCTTTCATATAATCAATTGACTTGTTGATTTTGACCCTATGAAACTATTTAAATCAATAGTGAAGTGAAAAACAACTGATATTGTGTATAATGTGATTTTTTTTTTTTATTAACACAAAACAAGGTTAATTACTTCCAGTTTCTGTGGCCGAATATCTAACTTAACTTCTCTTTGTCCGCTTGAGTTGGAGATGGATAGGTTGTGTGTTTTAACAGATAGTACCTGCTACTTCTAAGCTACTTTAGAAAGACAGGTGGCAGGTCCGGAAACATGAGTGGCACAACAAGGTACTGACTGAGATATAAGATGTTGTTAAAGAACACAATAGTTGTGTTCAATCATCCAGACTGCTGTAAAGTCAAACCTTAGTGGAAAGTATGTTCGGAAGATTCAGAGAAGTTATTACTGCCTCTGGCTGTTCTCTGCTGTGCCGAGCCTCATGTTATCTTACTATAGGTGAAGAGGTTAGACGGCGAACATCTGCCGTTCATATTCTGCATTCACGTAACCTCCTTTTTTTTTTGTTCCTCCACTGGAGATTCTTGGTTGGAATTTTCTGTCAACATTTAATTAAGATGTTTTTCTAAGCCTTGGAAAAACATTGTACCACTCCCTGTTAAAATGATTTCCTTCTGTGGTTGTCAACTCTGTCACTCCGAACCTGATGGATACCACCGCAGGCGCTTGTAATGGACAATCAGACCTTTCACGCTCGGTGAACTTTGATGTTAGTGTTACAAGCTTAACGCCAAGGCGGGCCAGGATTCAAAAATAGCAGCTCTCTGCAGGCTGTGAATGGATTTGTCAGTGGAAACCACACTCTTAGTGAAGCAGGTCCTCATAATTGCCCACTGACACACAGCCTGTTGGTGAACTCTCTGCTCCTTACCACAGAGTTTGAAAACCGAGCTGGAAAATGTAAAAGAGGGGGGAAAGTCCAGGTCTAGAGCCGTCACTCAACACGGTTGCATAAGAGAGGAAAAACAGCATTATATTGGGTGGGAATGTTAAGTATTTCAGCGTATGATTGATTGGTATTATAATCATGTCAACAAATTAACACTTTGCACGTATGTACTCTCTCCATCTGCTTCCACCAGCATCCTCTTAGACTCTAACAAACATTAATTTTCAGCAGCGTCAGACTGGCTTATTAATCCTCCTGCTCCGGAGGGAAATTACCTGCACATTTTTTTTTCTTCTTCTAATGGGGACCGGCAGACCTCCGTGAATAGTGTTCCTCCTAAATATGCATTACTTGACTTAAAGGGGGGCAAATTATGGTTTTTAGATGGAGTGAGAGTTATTAGAAAATCTACGAGTGAAACATTATTGCTGTGAAAGGGAGCTAAGGGACTCGTAAAACTTTTTTTTAATTTTTTTAGCTTTTTCACCAAACTGAGGTTTTTGACAGTGTGCTGTGCCCCTTCTGTTCTGCTCTCTTATATTAACACAGAGCTTCATGAGGTGAAGCATGGCTTCAGTTTCCTGCTGTGAAAATTATTAATTTTGAGCTTTCTGCAAACATTGTCCTCCCCCTCCATTTGTGTTGAAAGTAGGAATTCTTGAAATGAAGACATACGATGTGATAGTTTATTCGTAAAGCTACACTGACTGTCATATAAAAAGCTTTATAAACCAAGATTATGTGCACAAACAAGGGATCTGACTTCGGTTTTCAATCGTTCACGGGCAGAAATATAAATATATAATCTTCAGGGGAAATAAAATAAGAACAAAGGAGCAATATGTGCATAAATGTATATTATTTTTATCATGGCAAGATTTTAACATATATGATGGTTCAAAAATCCAAGGCTCATTTAGAGAGGAGCCATGTTTATTATTTTGGGGTTTGATGGATGAATAGGGCAAAGTGAACTATTCCTCCATCCTTCCACAAAACAAATCACAAACCATCAAATAACATTGTTTTGAAAATATGGATACATTTCAGTGACAGATTTTCTACCTTTTACCCAAACCACTAAGTATGTAGGAGCTCTGATGTTGTAAGCAATGTATTTATTAGCAGATCCGTCTGCTAATTAGCAGACTGATCAAAATCAGGAAGTTTTTAAACGGTCTGAGCGAACTCGGAGCTCCATGGCGAGCCTGGTTAATGCAAAAGAGTAGTTGCACACTTGTGTAAACTCTTGCTGTTTTAATTCTTTTCACCACAGAGGACCGTGTTGTTTATACCTCTTAGACTAAACATGTGAATGCAGAATACGGAATAATCAAATGCCATTGTCAGACTTTGACGTTATAATCATAGACATAATATAAGAGTAGACGCCTCATGCACCGCTCTCGCCTATTGTCACTGACGAGATTTAGGGCGGCCATCTTGGAGCGGTACTCCACTCCACTCAAGCATTATGTGTTTAGCAGGCAAAATGACGTATCAGCGCATTTAATCGATCATAACACACTTTTTTGTTACTGGAAACCATATTCAAACATCTATCAAAGTTACATTTATAAACAATTGTATTTTTTAAGTATGTTTTTAATACAAAGTTCAGCATATTTAAATATGCTTAGTGGCTATAAAAGTAGTATAGGAATGGAATATTCTGATATCGATGTATGATGAGCATATTACTAAGCACACAGCCGTTCATAATTTATTTAATAAATTATTTAGTAATATCAATACATATTTATATAACTATACAAACACAAATAAATGATAATTAATAATGACAAATGATTAATACTGAATAATATATATTGGATACATGTTTGTATGTGTATATATGTGTATACCTTCAAAACAAAAACGGAAGATTTGGGATGTATCTTACTTTTCACCGAGTGAAAGAATTACATATAAATAATAGTCTTTACCACCTGTATAAACTTTGCTGGTGAATGTTATAACGCATAATATAATTTTTATAATATATGTTACATTGTTTCATGTCTAATATAGGCTCTTGTGTCAGATAATCTAAGTCAATGTTAGAGAATAATTATTTTTTTTAGATTTACGGAATCTGTTAGCCTTCATAGCGGGGCTGAACCCGTATTACACTAAGCACTGTAGCTAATATTAGCTGGTATCTCGCCGGTGGACACAAATACAGTAAAGTAATATTCTAATCACAAAATATACACAATAATATGTCCATCTTACTTTGGAAATGTTGTCTGTGGAGCCCTCACATCATAGTCGCATCGATCCAAACAACAATATCCCTCAGTGCTGAGGCATCTTCTGCTGTTTTGGTTGAGCAAAGTAGGAGGGACTACCGCTCCAAGATGGCCGCCGTATTTCCTGCGCCGGAGCAGCCAATGCGGGGTCTACTCTTATATTATGTCTATGGTTATAATGGCCTATTAGCTAGGTTTATTGTTGATTGACTGAACTGGTTGCGTGCAAGGTTGCAAGGTTGCGTGCAGGTCAATCGCTCCGTTCCCGCCACTGGACATCGGTCTTGTGTGCATTGGCCTTGTGTGCGCTTTTACAACGCCTGGTCCTGCACTTCCAAATTTTGGTAAGTTGGTATGGATCGTTCGTGCGTCACCTTTCAACCAAACAGGACAGTTTGGAAGGTGTTCTTGCAGAGCCTGTACCAGCATTTATATAATCAGTCAGAGGACTCATTTTCGGAGAACACCATGCTAAACAAAAGTCACATCGCTTGTTCGTCTCATGTTTGTTCAATGCAAACCTCTAAAAGTGTGACTGTAACTCAGCCTTTAGTAAAAATAAGCATGATCTCATTACTTTTCTTAAAACAGAAAAACATATTTTTGTTACAGTTCTGATATTAACATTTGTGTCTTCACATCAGAAGGCAAAGTTGAGACCCTATTAGATTTCACAGTAGTTTTCTATGACCATTACAATATATTTTTTTGCCGTTGTGCATTTTAATAGTTAAGACAAGTACAAAAGACTGATATTAGCAGGTTAATGGTGTGTCTGTTTGGACAGCTGGCCAGATGTGTTGCTCTTAGCTTTTCACTGTTTTTAAAGCAGTGTTATCGATTATGGTTGGTGCTTCACTGATTTCCACCTGCTGGTTTTCAGATGGCTGAATTTGTCTTTCTTTTAAATAAGAGAAAAGAAAAGTGGACTAATGCAGGAACTGATGTTTTCATGCGCCTCACAGAGTATCTCTCTCCTCCCCATTCCTGTCCACTTACTGTACAAAAAAAGGCTCTAGAGCCTAAAACTCAGACCTTTCAAACACATAGATATTTGTAGATATTCATGTGTCTCTACTTCAGTTATAAACGTTTTGCTCAGACTAAGTGTTGCCCTAAGTTCTTGATGGATGCCATCACCTATGTGTCATTTTGCATCCTTAGAAATTCGGAAAGTTTTTTTTTTTTTTTTAATCTATGATAACTTTAAAAGCCTGTATTGTTATTCAGTAGTAGAATGGCATGTTTGGAAGCCATGAGAAAAAGCACAAGATAGTTTTGTTTACAATCGTAGTTGTTTACATTGTTCCATCTCTCTTGAGTTTAACAATGTGGCAGAAATATTGCGCTCCCAGAGGAGCTGAGCGGTTTGCCGACTTCAAAAAAGAAGACAGAGAAAAATACACAGAACTAACAAAAATCTTATTCCCAATCGATTTAGACCAAGCTTGATTTCTTTTGTAAATTTTTTTTTTCTTTAGACATGTGTGTTTTATTTTTGTTTATTTTACATTTGAAACTCCTGCCAAGTTTTCATGCGCTCACTATTCTTCAGTGACTTTCCGTAAGAGTAGTTTTCTTTTGTGTCCAGTTCGGTTTCAAAGGGATTGAAAGTGAGTGGCACCCAACAAACAGAACCAGAACCAGAATCTTGATGTCTTTGCTTGCTAAAACAGAAGCTGCTGTTCTGAGATTCCTCTCTGGACTCGGTGAAGAGGCGGTGATGTGGACGGGACCCATCCGGAGTGACCCAGTTGGTTCTGATTCCAACGCTTTCTTGCTCTTATTGCAGTTTTGTCGCGGAAAGCTTTTTTGCTATTTATCCATTTCACTTCCAGTGCTTGTTTGTACTCTTAAGATTTTTTTCATTAACTTATTCATTAGAAAAACTTAATGCATTAAAGTGATAATTATAATTATAATTTTAATTAATTATAATGATATTGGTTGTTTAGAGTTGTAGTGAAAATTGTCTTGTGTGTTATTCGATTTACAGGAACCATTAAAATGCTACATTTACATCTCATTAAATGACTTGATGATTAATGACACAAAAGTTATGGAAGTGAATATTGGCAGTTTTAAAATTGTAATTTTTTTTTAAACCATGGTGTTTATTATATGTTTATTATAATTACTCGCTAAGCAATCAAGCTTTTATTTTTGCCATCCCGTTAAACTGAGTTTAACATCCTGCTTTTATTTATATGCAAAAACTCTTTATCCATGCAATAATTTGTTGTGTTTAAGCAGACAGCAGAGAAGAACAATAACTAAGTGGGATTCTTTTATTAAGTATAGTTTGAACCTTTGTCCCCAGAAGCAATACAGTCTGTTGGTTGAACAGACGTAAACATAACCTTTGTCTTTTAGACTACTAATTTAAAACATTGTTTGTATTTCAAGTTGTCACAACGGGAAAGTTTTTCTTTATTAAGAGATAAATCCTATTTACATCTAGATTTAAAGTCAGCGGTCAGGAAGTCGCATTGTGAAAAATTAGCAGCTTTTATTGTGCTCTTGTTTCTTTTAAAAACATGTCGCATAACATCTGGATGGGGTTTAGGTCAGGGAAACATGGTCTAAAAGAGGAATATTACTTTCTGCAAGAAGTCCTCAGACTAAGGACTAAGGCTTTCCTTACTGAAGACTTAGTCATTACCTGATGCCCCTTGCAACTTCTCCACACAGCTTGCAGGTTCATGCTCTTCCAGAACCTGAACCTCTGTGGTTTCATTGAAGAAAAATCCGGTTCACTTTGCAGTGAACACTGTTTTGTTCTTTTAGCCTTTCTCTCAAAAACAGTTATATATTGTTATTGAACTGCGGTCAGCATCAGTAATAGGCCTTAGTTTGTTTTGAGGATGTCCCTGTTTTCTAACGACAGAAATGTCTCTTGCTCTTGTTTTTTAGTTTTGCATTTTGAAGCCCTACTTACAGCCACCTGCACAAAATGCCTTCATTTTCCAGTCTTAAGATTTTCATCCGGACTGTATACTAGACCTTTTAGACTTCTTGCTGTGAGGTTAAGTACTGTGGTCAAGCTGACGTGCAAAAAGCTGGAACAGATTAAAGGTAATTGACAGCTTTGACTGCCAGGTTTAACCACAGATACAATTCAGAATTTCACCATTTTAAGTCACTGCATTGCTGTCTGTTTTGTTGTTTGATCAAGTTCAGAGAACTTGTAGCCTGAAGTTATTTTTACCCACTAATTAGCAGACGGATCAAAATCAGGAAGTTTTTAAACGGTCTGAGCAAACTCAGAGCCCCATGGCGAGCCTGGTTAATGCAAAAGAGTAGTTGCACACTTGTGTAAGCTCTTGCTGTTTTAATTCTTTTCACCACAGAGGACCGTGTTGTTTATAGCCCAAGCCGAACAGACCACCGCGTTTGTATTTGGAAGCTCTGTTCGCCGTGAGAGCCGTAACAACGCAGAGCGGCTCCACAGAAGTTTCTGTTCGACGAGGTGCTCCAGACAGGAAACGACACTCTGGGGAACCACAGGCATCCATAAATATTCAAGCCTGGAGAAGTTTATAGAGTTTGTCGTTAAGGATTTATGGCAAACTGCAGAAGTGGGTCTGAACATTGTTTCATTCTTAACTACAGACCCTTCAGAGGGCAGGTGCCAATGTTGAAAAGCTGGACTGGTGCAAACATCATTGAGTTGAAATGAGCAGGGTCTGTGCTGCCTACAGGCTCTGAGCTTAATGAATCCTGTGGTTGGCTGCCTTCACAGAGCAGCATTAGTTTCTCTTATGGGAGGATTTCCATCTGTCGTGTGGCTTGAAGGACTGTCAGGGCAATCCTGGTGAAGCTATGCTGTTGCTTTATCGCATCATAATCTTAAGATAAGCAAATGTGTCAACTTCTCATTTAAAACCAAGTATGAACTCAGTATCTTCATGTTAAGGTTTTTTTTTTTTTTTTTGCAATGCATTAAAAGAGGAACATGACATGTCTCAGATAGTCAGCTTGCATTTTCACTGCTTGTTTTTGAGTGTTTTCTCTCTAAGCAAAAAAAGAAACCAATCTTTTGCGGAACATCGGGGTTTTGGGTCAGCATATTTTGTGTTTCACAACCTGTTTTCCCCTCGGCTGGACGATGCCCATGTGTGATCACCACAACCGCATGATGCTTCAACCAATACCCAGAATAAGCACTACTATGTCTTGCATTTAACACCTACTTTTTTCCCCTCATTTCTACACTTCTGTTTGCTTATCTGTCATGTTGGTGCATCTCTAGACTACTTGGCTTCTTTGCAACTGTGCCATTTTCCTTCAAAACCCATGAGTCAGTGGTGCTTCTGCTTCTCACCAAGATATGGTAATAGCAATTTGAAACTAAAGGTCACTGCATTCTTAATACTAGTTTAGAAGCCTATTAGCGGCCGACTGAGCAGTGCTACCTATTTATCTGTTTCACTTATAATGCTGAGAAGGGTCAGTATGCATTGATTACCACAGCAACCAGCTGGTGATTAAATATGCAGGCGGCAAAAGATGACTTAGCAGCATCCTATCGAGCCATTTCTAATGTGCCTCAGCTTCTGTAGATTAAAAGTACAGAGTGAACGATGTTACTGTGTGGGCAAACTGATAAGTGCCTCAAGATGTTTACCATCCAGCTGTTTACCATTCAGTGTGCTTTGTTGATGGCAGGGTTTTGTGATTATTTTTATTGCTCATTTTCCCGGGGGGGAGGAGGAGGCAGAATTTAGTTAGCCAGACCTGAATATCAGATACAACAGAAGAGACTTTGTGGGTATTCTTAGCTGATTTAAAGACGTTGATATCGTCCGCATACGTCTTGATGTGCACATTCTGACTGGAGTCTGGAAGGGCAGTAATGAACTAAAGCCACCTAACAAAACGACCCTGGAGGGAAACATTAAGGAAACCGCATGCCACTTATGGCGATATTTTGTTTTATGCTGGATAAACACAACTCAGTTTAGAGCATTTGTAGAAAAAATTTTAGTCAGTTAGCCTGAATAGAAGGATTTGATGACTTTATGGCTTTGATGATTTAAAGTCCTCTTTAAATCCAAATATACAGTGGCAACCACTCCATTCTTTGCATTTTTTTAGATGTAGATTTATAGGGTTCTAAAATGAACTGCATAAAATGCAAATGGGAGGGGTCATAATGTAAGTGCTCTACAAGGAGTTAGGCATTTTTGGCTTAAATTTTTTTTATATATATATATAATAGGTAGCATATAGGTAGGTATAGGGAGAAATATAGTTGCATATAGTTATACATATAGTTAGTTAGACATAACTAACTATATGCTTTCAGATTTAATGAGTGTTACCACTGCCACTTTTCAGGGATTCAGAAACACTTAGGCACTGCTTGCTTAAGAATAATTTTACCGGATGCATAATTGGTTTAACCAACTAGTCCTTATTGTCTGATTTTTGGTGCTGTAGTGTGCAGCAAGGTTTTTATCCAAGCATTTATGTATGGCACGCACGCACGCACGCACGCACGCACGCACGCACGCACGCACGCACGCACGCACGCACGCACGCACGCACGCACGCACGCACGCACAGAGGCCACCAATTAATTGTTTTATGGACAATGATGATTAAATTATTTACCACAATGATTTGCCGTTGTTGATATGGTTCGTCGATCTCTTAGATTACTTAGTTGTGCAGTAATATATGTTAAACTGTCAGGATTCATGATTACGTTTCTTAAGCAAACATGTTTGTAACAGAGTGATCGAAAGAAATCATTGTGGTTTACTTGTTCTTGCTATAAGCCACACATCTCCTGCAGTCATGTGTTCCCACTAGCAACCCAATAAAAAGCAGGAAGCTTCATTTCCTATCCTGTCGACAACGTTGCTTATCCATCCTCCCCCAACTTCACAAGACCTCAGATTTAATGACGAAATGGAAAAAAAAAAAAAAAAAAAAACTGAAAACACATGTTACAAAAGAGAAAACAAGAGTGGCATAAGGTATTTATTTACAATTTTGTACTACAAGAAAAGTGAAATGTTTTCTACTATAACTGAGACAAGTTCTGGAGGTCAAGTTCTCAAATTAAATTTATGATTGTATTGATTTGCTATTTGCCAGTTTAGGAGACAAGCGAATCAGCCTTGTATAATTTGGCGCATTAAAGAGGATTTAGCTGATTTAAGGAGAATTGTAGAACTATAACGGGTTAGTATGATGCACAGCAAATGGCCTCTAGCACCTGGAGCTAGAGACTGTAGATCACTATACGAGAGGTTTCAAAGGTTGTCATTAGTAAAGCTAATGGGACTAACTGCAGGGCTGTTTTCTCATCTGTTTCATTACTTCCTCTTCAAACTGATGTCTGTACAGGAGTAGTGAAAACAGGCCTGCTAGTATTTTTAGTTTTTAGTCCTTAAGTAGGAAAAAACTCTGATGTTTTACTCTTCCCTGCACTCATTGCCTTTATCTTAAACTGTACAATTTCAGCTATACAGATAAATTCATCCTATCTGTTGCAAACCTGTATACCGGAAGGAAAAATCAGGCAACCCACTTGTTAGGGACCAGACAGTACAAAGTGCAGAACACAGGTGTTGAATAAAAAAAAGTGGGTTTTTATTTACCCAAAATCATGAACAAAGGTTAACATAACAATTAAACAGGCATGCCAATAAAAGAGGTCAACATAAATTACTAAACTCAAGATATAACTGACAAGACAACAAACTGACCTACTGAAATGAGACATAAGGGGATTTAAATACTGGTTTAGCTAAACCATGTGGACACAATAGGGTAAAACAAAATGGCTGCCACCTGACAACTATCACAAACAATGAAATAAACCCAAAAACACCCCTCCGCATGACACAGGTGGTTCAGTCTAATAAGGCCATCAGCAGTAGTTTAGGAACGTCAGCCCTTTGCCACGCCTTTTGTCCACCAGGGAGGGGAGCCAAACACCCAGGTAACTCAAACAAAGAAAACAATATTAATACAACATAATTGAATTTCGCCCTTGCATTGTTAATATGTGTGCACTCCATATAAACATTGGAAGGTGGAAGAAAATATAAAGAATACTTAAACTTACAGAACAAACTAAAGTGAAAAGCAACTTATGATGAGGTGTGGATCTTACCCTGTGTGGCTTGCCATCACACCACTCCTCCCTTCTCCCCTCATGATTATTATTTTCTTTTTAAGGAATGGCAGCCGCTCCCTTTGGGTGTCAATCACTGCACATTATGCCAGCGGCGATTAAAAACCGTTTATTTTCCCATCTGGCTCACGGTATAATCACAGTTTATGCCGTGTTGAAATTCAAGTTTTGGGACCAATCCGGTCAACAGCATGTTGTGCTGTCCATCAGGATTTGATTAGGGCCCTCAGGAGTTTGACAGGCATTTCAGGTTGATAAGGCTGCTGCTACCTTTGGATCCTTTTAGACCTTGAAGGATAAACTAATCTTTTAAACAGCAGCTTCAAATTTCTCCCTATACCTACATGCCCTGCAACATTCTCCAAATTAACTGGACTCCTCCATTTCTAATCTTCGTTTTAGGTCCTAATTAAGTCCTTATGTGTATCAATGATCAACGCATGAACAAAAATGAAATATGAACAGATACATATCCTAATAATATACATTTTAAATGAGCTTGTACCGTAGCTTGTAGGTTGTAGCTTGTCACGTGTACCTAAAAATTTTTTTTCTAAATCTGTAAAAATAAAGGTAAAATTTTGGTCGGGTTCTGTCTAAACGTTCATTGATAACTCAACATATTGCATCTATGTTGGTCAGTCTATCTGTCGCCATATTTGTAGGCATTTCCTGAGACTTTCTCTCTGCATGTTGGATGTTTCCTGTTTCATGCAGAGCGCCATCAGGTGCTGCTAACTGCTCCTCTGTGACGTCTGACTGGGCCTAATGCTATGTCTGAGTTATGCGTTGTGACTCTGCACTGTCTGATGACATTTGTCTGTATTTTCTGTTGTAGGTGAACAAATGCCTCTTTTTTTTTTCCTCCCTTTTCTTTTCTCAGTGTGACTCGTTGTTGACAAGGTCACACAAAGTTCACCTTGTGTTTGTTGGGAGCACAACCAGCCAGACGTGTACAGGCTGTGGCAGGTTGTCTTTGTTAGGGTTCGGCTGATGCAGATGTTTCCCCGCGGGTGTCAAAAGACGACTCCAGGTGAAAGCCGAATATTTCCGTCCTTCCTCTCTGTGCGGCTCATCCCTGTCTTCGTATTACATGATCATGTTTTGTTTTTTTTTTCCTGCTTTTGCTTAATGTTCAGTGTGCAGTGGATCTGACTTCAGGAAGTTTGTCTTTTGACAGAAATCCAGAGACCAAACTCATCCCTTCACTGCAGTGCCTTTCAAGGATATTGCTAAGCATGGAGGTGTTTCAGAGTCTTATAGCCATAGTTTGTTGTTTCTATTTTATTGGGATTTTATCTGAAAGACCGACACAAATTAGTGAATAATTGTGAAGTTGAAGAAAAAGTTGAAATGCTCTTCACATATAGTTTTAAAAGCTGGATTTGCGTACGTGTACAGCTTCCTTTTACTATGATGCCCATACATGCAATACAAACTGCCCTACAACTCAATCGTTAAAATCCACATTTTAAACATAATCTCAATATATAAATAGCTGTTCTGTGATGACATTGTCAAGAGAGACCAAGGAACATGGCCGACATGTCTGGATTAAAAGCTGTGGAGACGTATAAGGGAGGGTCATGATATAAAATGATATCCCAAGTTAGAACCGCCTCACAAAGCTCTGTTTAAAATTTCATTTGAGGACAGCTTGTTGCAAACCTGCCAACACATTGCCATCCACTGAAACTGGCAGGTCAAAAAACTAGAAAATGAATCAGAAAAACATCTAGGAGGCCCACAGCAACTCGAATTTCCAAAATATACAGCTGAAGTGGAAAAATCTGTTGACGGGACATTTGGTCTGCTCTCCCCTTATTTGGCCTTTATGGAAAAATAACAACGCAAAGGAAACCATGTTTGTAGTCTGGTTCAAACAATGTAGACGACAGAAAAAGTGTTGGTGTTGCAGTCGGATGAGGGCAAATTGAACTTTGTAAATGCTGTTGCATCACACTGAAGACCTCCAGTTTACTGGTGATGAAGGGTGTAAAATTTACAGCATGTCATGGTTGCTACTTTAGCTGCGTAAGTGGTCAAATGATCATGAGCTGAATTACTCAGAAAGTAGGGTAGAAAATATCAGACGTCATCACGAAAAAAAATTAATCCTTCATCAGCACAGACTAAACTTATACACAGCATAGCATGAGCGTAAATAAATTGGTGTCTGTCCTGTAAAAGTACCAGATATGTACCTTTAAAAAAAAGGTGCATTTTTTGAGTTTACAGATGTTATTCAGCCTAAATTTCATTGTCACCATATAGGTCAAAGGTCAAATTGTCACATCAAGGTTTTGCCTAGTTATCCACACCCGTCAGCGATGTTGAAAAACCCCTCAGCTCTGGGATCTTTCTGACCACCCTAATGCACCATGTTCCCTGCAAGCTCTCATTATTGTTTCATTACAACATTTACCTGACAAGAGCAGACGGGCGGTAACCAGTCCATCTTTAAAGATTAATAAAATGTTGTAAAAAAACAGGAAGAAAACACACAGAGCTCCAAACTAGCAATCGAGTTCAATGTGATGCTGCTGACGGAATTATTAATCAGGAACTAAAGGATATTCAGACTTTTACTCTCAGCAGCCTCGCTTAAAGTCTTTTAGTTACCACCATTACATAGCAACTGAAGGTCGGGAGGTCTGGCACTAATTGGTTCTACAGGGCTTTGAATAACAATGAGCACAGCCCAATTATAAAATCACTATGAGCCACCACAGAGGAGTAAGATGGAGCCAGTGTAAGAAACAGAGGGAGGGACCATGAAAGAGTAACGAGGGACCAGCAATGGAAAAGAGAAACAGAAAAAGGAGAGACAGAAGAACTGAAGCGGTTTCATCTCTTTTGCTTCACTTTCCCTAGCAGCTATTAATAAATTTTATAAATCAGCAGTGGCATAAATTTTAAAAGCGGGCTGTGGAAAAACTGTCAAGGCCTCTGAAGATGGCTCCACCTCATTGGCAATTCCATTTGCATAAAAGATTCACGCAACACCAGCGGATTTGAAGGGAATATTTTCTGTTTTATCGTCGGTTCATTCATTAGTTATAGAAGCCGCTTTACATGGTGGGATCTGACGAGAGTGGTTTGGAATATAAATCAGCGTCTCTCTAAAACAAGTCTCCCCTCTCTTTATTATTATTATTATTTAGTCACCAGGTTTTTTTTTTCCTGTTTGTACATACAACAGTTCAACATGTTACCATTGTGTGTTTCAGCAGACTCTCCTGTCGTGCTGCGTTGAGCGTTGTTTGATGAGACTTCAGCAGCCACCTGGTGGCTCTGTTCCTCTGGGAAATGTAGAAAAAAAAAAAAAACCCACTCACATATTAATGCCGTGTCATGTGGGTGGAAAAACTGTGTCAGGTGGAACAACATCCTCTCCCCTTAGCCGACTTCTACACTTGCTAGTAAGTACGAAGCAACAAACTGCCTGTTTGTCTGGCAGGACGCCCTTTATGACTGGAGTTTATGTAATCCTGTGTAGGTTCACTCTGAACATGAAACTAGTACCAAAGTTTGTCTGCACAGATAAAAATTTAATTCATGTTTATTCATCATCTAAACCAGTCATCTGCAACCTATACAACCCTTGGTGCCTCTGACAATAATTTGGTACCCTTTTACCAATTGGACATCGTTTTCCTGTCCTTTTTACATAATTTCCTTGCGTGCTGCATTTATTAGCTGTGGAAAGACGATGATTCTTTCTGGGAAACGTCTCTGTTCTGGACCGTTGTCCCCCTGAAAGATCTAATAATTTTAAGTTTTCTGGTGGAGTTCGTAAAATTTTTATTTAAAATCTCCTGATAATTCAGAGTTGGTAAGAGAAACAGGACCACAGCATCACAGGTCCTTCACCATATTTAACAGTGGAAATTAGGGACTTTTTCACTCCAAGCTTACCTAGAGTCTTTGTTCCTGTCACCAAAGTTTAGTAAACATGCTTACATTTATGATGGCTTATGATTTTGTTCTCTTTAGTGCAGTTTTCCGACAGTGAGCATTGGAGGGGTTTTTCTACCCATCTTCCTTACCAACCTGGTGGCAAAATGAAGTCGGCATCCAGCCTGCAGGTCAGTGGCTAAGAAATGGTCATGTGTGTCTTGTCATGCCTGAAACTAAAGGAAACAGGAATATTAAGGAAAAGTTCATAGAAACCTGCATTTACGTAAACGAGTACAATAAAACTGTTTTATAATGGGATTTCTATGGGAGTTTAGCCATTGATAATTTATTTGAAAACTTGTACTTGTGTGAAAAGGATGTAAAAATAGCCAAGAGGTGTCTTAACATTATACAGCATGGTAATACAACAATTTATATTCCCATGCCTAGATATAATCTAATATGCAAGGAGCTTTAAAAAAAAAAATTTAGTGAACAGGCAGATTTTGTGCATTAACAGGTGAAGATAATCAGTCCTAGAGGCTTATTCTCTCTGATCATTGCTTGATTGATCACTGTAAAGTATTCACATAATAAAAGTGTTGATCATTAACCGGGGTCTGTCCTCTGAGACCCTCACAGTCAGCCTGGGATCATAGTCGGCCTCTAATCAATGAGGAGTTGAAGCCGTGGCTCACCTCAGACTCCTCACCCATCGCTGTATTGACTCAAGCTTGTCAAACGAGAGTTTTCACCGTCCTAAGACATTATTTATCTTTTGTTAGACCTCCTATGAATTTAGTGATTCTGTTTAGCCTGGAAAAGGCGCTTGAGTAATATTGCAAAGAAACAGATAACACTTGCTATGTCTCCTTGATGCTGTGGACGTTTAGAAGCAAAATATCCTCAACTGAAATTATTTGCCGAGTAAAATGTAAGGAAAACCTGAACCTGCTGGATGAACCCGACAATGCTTCTCCTCTCTCACCGCTCCTTTCCCTATTTGTTTTGTGTCCTAATTAAGCAATTAATATCTGGCATTTCTTCTGTTTACTGTTTACCTTAGTGTGGCCATGATAGTGCAGTGTTTGTCTGTTTGCAGGCAGAAGGGATTGTGCTGAATAATGCATGGCACATCACGGCATCAGACAGTGTTGCCATTTGAATTATGAACACACTGGTGGAGAGACGCTAACTCGCTCTGACTAGCCCGAGGTAAAAAAGAGAGAAGAAAGGCAGAAAAATGAGTCTCATCCCGAGTTTCTGCTGCTTTACATTCATTGAATGTGATGGATGAGAGGAACGCTGGACATTTTAGAAACTTTGATGTGTCTTGTTAAAACCCTGTGAAATCTGAAAGGCGGGGACGTGCAGCTGTCACCACACTTCATTAGGCACATAAATATTTCTGATTTGTGGGTGAATTTAACATTTCTCCTCTGACATTCAAGGGAATGTGTTCACTTATACATGCATGCAAGTGGAAATAATATAAAAGGGGCTCCCTTTATCTTTTTTATTTTCCTCCTTTTCTCAGTACCATTTTACTTCTCTAATGCATTTAACTTGGTGTGTTTAACAAACTTGCTTTAGCCACATTATACATAAATTGGCACACAAGTACACCTCTAGATAGTTTTTAAAAATCTTCACGTTTACTAAAAGAAGCTGATATTTTGGAATCAGCTTCTCTTACTCCAGATCTGACTAGAAAGTCCTATTTGCATGTAAACAGTGAAGTGCAAAGATCCAGCATGCACCACAATACTACAATTTAAAAACAATGACTAAATTCATAAACATTTTCCTAAATGCTTAAATATATTGTTTTTCTAAGTAAAGTAAAAGTTTAACTCCTTCATTTCAGGCTGGGTGGCAGTGCACAGCAAGAGGGGAAGCAGCACCAGAGAAACTCATTCCTGTGCTTTCTCTGGTGCTCCGATTAAGTTGTGCTAAAGCTGTAGAATTGACACAATGGAACATTTTAGCGGTTTGCTAAATCCTTTGTAAGTCTGGATTCTGGTGACCGGTCCATGCTAAGTACAAAAAGTGTCTGTTTTACTGAGAATAAAGATTTCTTTTCCAAAAACCTGGAAGGTTGGAGGAAAAAAAAAGTCACAAATTGCTATTTACGTACATATTTTTCTAATTTTCTTAGATCAGTGATTGGCGAGGAGGCGATGCTTTCAGGTGTGTTGGATTTCTAACCTGCTCCAGATCAGCTTATTGTCCCAGCATCAGTTACCAGAGGCTGACAGACCCAGGTAAGAAGAACCAGAACCGGTGACGTGAAACCAAATATCCTGAAGCTTCTTCAATAAGCCACTAATCCTGCTTCATATTACAAGATGCAGAAGCCACAACATTGAACAGTCCCGCACGCACGCACGCACGCACGCACGCACGCACACACGCACGCACGCACGCACGCACGCACGCGTTGGTCATTCTTTTTGCACAAATGTTATTAGCTTTGGTTTTAAAGTCTAATCTCTTTATATTTAATTATGAATCCATACTTTTTTTTCTTTGTAACTTTGGATTTAGCAGCCTTGTTGCCAGAGAAGTGAAGCTGATGCATGTTTGTTTTTTTATTACAGTACAGTGTTACATGCTATTATTGCTGGATGATTAAATCATAAATTAAATGTAAGATTTTCATTTTAGGAAACGCATAATCTGAAAACTGCGTGCCTATTCCATGTTTCTACATCAGCCTGGAAAATGCAGAGCAAAATAAATGCTTGATTTCATTGAATGTTGCTTTCAGATCATCAGTAAATAAGCCACCAAGGGAGTTTCACTTTTTTTCAGTCAGCAATTCTTTCATTGCCCCATGTAAGAAAAGTTTTTTTTTTTTCCTGACATTTCTTTCATATTTGACCTGCAAATAGACACATTCACATACTCGCTTGCTAATTTATGCAGTGCTCTAATGCAGGGATGTAAAGGTGTTTCTGTTGTAGCTGTGCTAAGCTTTCCTTTGGTGAAGTTTTTCAGGATGAAATGACGTCTGATCTGGAGGTAAAGGTGAGCTCTTTGTACCGGAGACAGAGGGTGTAAGACACTGGGGCGTGTTTTAAGGGCAAATTGGGTTCAAGCGCAGCCGACAATAGTCTGTCACCTTGAAGTGAGGCAGGATGTGTAAGCTCAGATCTGCAGGGAGCAGATCTGTCATGAAAACAACCTGGGCATCCTTCCCCTGGGAGGCAGAGAGGAGACGAGAAGAGCTGTGAGTGAGAGACAAGTCAGGATGGCACTGTGAAAAAGCTGTGCTGATAAAGGAATAATGACAAAGTGTGTGCGCTTGTGTGTGTGCGTGTGTGTCTGTACCTGTGCCAAAATCCAGAGCCACCTCTGACAGCTTATTAGCACATTAAAGTAGAGAGACTGGGAAAACTACAGCAAAACAAAAATTCACTAAAGCTGCTTTGTCTTTTCTCCCCACCCTATTTCTGCAGTGATAAACATTTTAAGCAATGCAGATTAGCCTCACTATTTGCATACTTTAAAAAAGCAGCTTTTTTAATATTAACAGCAAAAGAAAGGAAAAAAATGCTGGCTGGGGGTTATTTTACCTCTCCCAGCGGGAAGTCTGCAAATTAACAAAAAGAAAATTAAATGCAACATTTGGCGCCTCTGTTACTTCGGCATTTTCCATCTCTCTTTCTCCCCACATGAGAAATGCTGCATGCTCTAAATTAATTAGCTGCGGATATGTTTTAATGATATTTATACTTTTTCGGTGTAATTGTCTAAATGTGCTTTCCTAGAGAAACACATACAGTGGGTTTTAGACGACAAGCGTAGTGCAGCAGGAAGGGAGAGAAAACTAGCTTATTAAGAATTGTTTTATGTTCAGCACATCATTAAGTCTGCTCCCAGTGTGATTGTGCCTAACCAGCCTCCTCTCTCCTCCTCGCTGCTGTTGCTCAGGGGGGTACAATCTACACCAGGATGGTGGTCAATTAGCTACTGTGTGCAACTCCAGGGCTGAGAAGAGAACAAAGTGAGAGGAGATTATGTACATGGTGCTCTGCTTGTTTCAAGGAGACTGTTGGTGTCCTAGTTCACAAAATGGAAAATTGATTTTTAGATGTTCTCCCCTAAGAACGAAACACATAGACGCACAACAGAATGTACTGGTAGCCTCATGTGTTGCATTTCAGCTCGGTCAAATGTGCAACAATGTCATAGTTTTGATGGCCAGCAGCCAGAGGCGATTAACCTGCATTAAGGTACAATATGATTTTCAAAAGTGTTTTCCTTCCACATGGTTTAAAGTTTATTTGATAAAATTTGGGGATGCACAGATGAGAAAATTTGGGCCGATAATAGTCCCACAAGCTTTTATCCCTGGTTTCATGCAAAAAAAAAAAAGTTTTGGGATATTTCATTATTTTAATCATCTAAAGTATTCATTAAATTTAACAATGTATAATGTAACATGAAAGAGCTTACAATTGTACCAAAATCATATATTATGCTGATTAATACTAATATTATTTGCATTCCATTAAAGCCTATTGTCTATAAAAACACTGATCAACAGCCAAAACAGTATTTGGGGTTTTTCAACTGTTTTAGGGTAATTTTGAGGTGCTGAATCCAGAAATTACAATCAGGTCAACTTTCTGTACTGTGGAGCAACATGAGCATCAAAATGCATGACTTGTTCTCACATCTGGATCTGTTTCTTGATAATCTGGGATCAATGAGTGACGAACAGGAGGAGAGACTCCATCAGGTCCTAAGAGATGGCGATGTAATGTTCAATTTACATCAACTCACCTTTCAGTGTTTATTATTCAATGTACAGAAATCCAAGTTTGTGACATTTCATTAATATACTCTTTTAGAAAACTTTTTTTTTCTCCTAAAACCTTTTCTGGATGAGAAATATTAACGGAAACGACCTGATGGTGTCACAAAAATGTAGTCAGTTTAGTCAGAAGATTGGATTTCTCTAAATCAAATTAGAATGAAAACCTGACCTGATGGAGGAAAATGGATGTCATTTTTGGATTCAGCAGTGCAAAATAGTCCTGATTCAGTAGAAATACCATAGATGACCGACTTCCAAAACATATTTTTTTGTAACCCAGTGAAATCATCCAACCCCAAATTAGAAATAACTTTTGAAATGTCCGTCACCGGTTACTCTACATATTTAATTTATCAACCAAAGTCCACGATGTCTGCCCATGCGCTCATGAACAAGTTGTATTTTGACTATTTTATGATCAAAGCACTTCTAATAGTATCCTTAACATGAGGCTTATGCATCAACCAACAATTTTGGTATTCGCATAGCAACCCAGGAGCTGATTAGCGTCGCTCATCCATAAAAGATAGTAATTATGCAGTACATATGTAAAGAGAGAGAGGACACAGTTCAACTGGAAAATATAAGGTTTCTATTTTATTAGATCAAAGGTAAAAATCCTTACAAAGCGGGCATTTTTAAAAACTGTTTTTACATTTTGTATGCATTTGCAGCAATTGGCACAGTTAATGTTCTTAGCAACACTAACTGTCAGGGCGAGCTCCGTTTGCATCGCCTGGATTCTCAACAAACCTTGACTCAAAATAGCTGCAGCCATTTTCTGATCCACTGGGTTCCACGATAGAGGTTGAAAGCTCAAAAAGATGAAACAGAACTATTTTTGAATTATGCAATTCTTTCAGACTTTCTCTGTTCCTCGCAAAGTATGCTGGACGGCTCACTCTGGAACAGAAACCCTGTGGCTATAACCGTAGCAGACAGATCTGTTTAAAATAAAGTTTTCTTTCAAGTCAGATTTTCACCCTTTGTGCCCTTTCTGATTTGAAAACCTTTACTGATATTAAAATGAGCTAACTTTGAGTCTTTATCTCCCAGTAAAAATGCTCAAAATGAAACCTGTGAGGAATTGGCTGATCCACCATGGCTCGTTCACTGACCAGGAAGAAAAGGATATAGTGGCCAACCGGCTGTTCAGTGGTCAAACCAATCAATGTTTTGCTTTTGACTGATTTGATTCACGGATTTACTGGATCATCCCTGTTAGTTTTCAAGATTCCCACACTTCAGAAGAAAACATCACGAATCCCAAAATTGATAAATGCAAAGCTAAAAAAAACGCCGAGGCACCCATAGCATTTAGTCGCATTTCATCCAGAATTAGAGTAACTCGATCTGATTTACAAATTTTATGAACTCTGTTTGTAGTCTTAAAAAATAATAATTTGCTGATCAATAAAGCATATTTTCCTTCACTCTTTTTTCTGCCTTGGAGATCAGTAATTGTAGATTTCAGTACCAGAGCAGTGTAAATGCAATACGTCAGACAAACATTTGTTGCTCATGACCAAAGCAGAATATTTTAATCCCCCACAGTCTGCTTAATTATGGGGGGGAAAAAATAATTATCACAATTACTTTGGTCAATACTGAAATCCTGATTACTTAAAACAATTATTCACCGAGTTTGGAAGCAGTACATTCATTGCACTTGGAGGACAGTGGAAAAAGAAATATAAAAACAACTACATGACACAGAAAAAACAACAAAATATAATTGTCACTACTAATTTATTTCAACAAAAAATTATAATTTTAATTCTGCTACTCAAAGATTCACTGCAGGTGTTTATATGTGGCCAGTTGTTCTACTGAGAGGATTTTCATATTGAACAGATGCAGCAGTTTGTCAGCTGGTGCTTTTCCTCATAGACGTCTCTGTGTTTTGATGAATAATGTGTAATCTTGTCAGAATAATGCATTTATAAAAAAATCTGATTCAGAACTTTTCACTTGATTTTTTAATTTTTTTATTTTTCCATTCGAGGGCCAACGTGTGCTTTCTCTGTGTTATAAGCTCTGCCTCTGGCCTGCTTGGGGATTTGCTGAAGGAGGCACATGAAAGTTATGAAAAGTTCTGTCTTGGTTCAAACATGGCAGCTCTGTCAGTAATGTACCCTACATTCACTCTCAACCAAAGGAAATCCTGCTTTCTCATGCAGTCTTCCACCTGCTCTTTTCATCTCTGCACCACAGATTAATATTGCAGAGCATGTAGCCCCTGCCCTCATCTTCTCCCTTCTACCTCTTGTTGTTTCTGCATCCCACCATTCCCAGATTCTTCCACTTCTTCGCCTCCCCCCACCGCCTCCTCTGCCTCCGTTCTCGACTTGTGGATATTACATTTTCTTCCATCCATCCCCCCCTATTGTCGTGTGCCTCTCCGTCTCAATCAAGAACGCTGTGAGGTTTTATGAATACATCAAAAACGATCATGGACGATCCGGGGAGGCATGTAGGGAGGCAACAAGGCGAGACGATTGCAGCTGGAACAGACGGATGAGAAAGAGAGAGAGAAAGGTGGAAGAAAGAAGAGCAAAGAGAGAGAGAGAGAGTGATGCAGCACTGTAGAATTTTAATGAGTACCAGGGGGAATATTTTTTTCACTTTTTTTTGTCTCGCTCATTTTCCATATTTTTCCTTTTCAGGAGGCACCTTGACATGGCCTCGTAAATTTGATTGATAAATGACCTTAAGGAGAATTTTTTAAAAATTTTTTTATGGAGTTGTGTGTAGCGCTTAAAAGCACGCAGTATCATTACCTGCATTAGATAAATCTTAGAAAAATTTAAGTCAACTTTCTAGATATTCTTAATATTTGCATATCTTGTTCTTTTTCCAATTTTGTCAGGCAAAGCATCAGATTTACTATCAGTTATTAAGTGGATTTAGACTTTTTAAAATGATTAAAAACATACAGGTTTCTTTTTATAATTTTTATTTTTTACTAAGAGTAAAAATAAAAGATTAAAATCATTAAATTGACCAGTGATCAAACTTGGCTGGTTTTCCTTTGATTAGTAATCAGCAGGTCAAACACTGAAAAATCTGTTTTATTTCCTGTTCAATACATGTGTCATAACTAAGCGGAGTATCATTTTATATCTACACACCCATCAACCAACAACATTTTTTTTGATGATTTTTAAGATGAGGAAAATATTCTTAATGAATATAATTTTATTATAAAATAATCCTGCAATTCTGTAATTTTATGATAGTTTCTTAGGACTTTACAACATGTTAAATGTTGCAAAGTCCTAAGAAACAAGTATCTGAAACCAGGACAAATGGGTCAGGCGTTGAGGGGAAACCCGAGGAAATGTTAGCCCCGTCGGTGCAACTCTCTTGAAATTGCCTTTTGTTAGGAATCAAGAGGATATGTTCAACTATTTTATGTAAAATTTAGTAAAACTGTGAAGAGATAATTCCTCCATTCTGGACTCCAGTGTACTCTCTGGTGGTTGAACTCCCCCATGACACCCCAAAGTACGATTGCACTGACTGCTCATAAGTACTCCATACAACCCCGCTTGAAGGAAAAATAAATGATATCTTCAGATAAAGTATTTTCTTGATCTATCAGAGAACTGATATGTTGGGTTCACATCAAGGGACAACCCTCATAAATCTTGTAATGGGTCAGATAGCATCAGAGGCTTTCAGACCTCATTATCTTGTATTTATGTTTTTTCTCCTCTTCCTCACTGTTTTTCTGTCTTCCAAAGTTATGCCCTTACGGCCTACTTCTTTACACTATCCATGTTTTCTCTTTTCTTTCCGTCTTCCTTTTTCCTCCTGGGAAGAGTTTATTATGCTTTGCTCCGACAGCAAAGTACACAGATAAAAGATAATTGCTTGGCTTGACTCCTCCATTGATATGAAAATAGGATTTAAATTATTCACAGTGGTTTAAAGGTTAGATGAAGGTTATTACTGGCAGATAGGAGTGTATGGGAGCAGGGTGAGGCAAAGGGAGGGGAAAAAAAAAAGGTCTGTGTTGCAAGCTGTGGCCGGAAGGTGAGGTGCTTTTCTGAAAGGCTAATTTGCAGTGCAGGCAGCGGAGACATCTAGCGAACTAACCACAAAAGCCTCTCAGGGGGGATTTGAACATGGTGGTGGAAGTCAGTTATTAAGCAGCAAATTAAGGGTAGCTTCTCTGTAGAAAAAAAAGAAAAAGAAATGCTGTCGGCTGTAAATAGAACCGCATGCGATCCTTCCCTACGCTCTAATCCATTTACTTTGTCTCCTGTCCAGCCCGGCAAAGAATTTTCTTCTTCATGCAAAGTTAGCGGTGCTTGGAAGGTAATAACCAGTGGCTTTTTCAGAAGGGATAAAAGGTGCAAGTGTGGGGTTTAAATAAGAGCCAGTTCTGTTTGGAGATTGCCTTGTTTTGAACTGGACATGATGGAGTCTGGAGGGGGTGAGGCAGGATTACCTGCTCTGCGGTTGCCAGAGTCCCTGAGGACACGTCCTGTGAATCACAGCAGGGTTTTTGTGGGATCACTAGAATGTGGATAGGTTATGAGAAGTCCTCTTTTTCTTTTCTACTGTATTATACTGGCCTGTGTGTCTAAAGAGCTTTGTTATCCTTGCAGACATGGTTCAGGTATTTCTTTACTCAGGAAGGATCTCTCAGGGGGTCTGTAAATAAACCACTGTGACAATCATTCACAGGATCAGATGCAGCAGCTGTGCACCTGCAGTCATCAGGCCATCCCCATATTTGATTGCAGTTTTAAATAAGGGTATTTTCACACCTCATAGTGCAGTAGGTCTCTGTTTAACTGGGGGCCAAAATGGCAACATTGGTTGCATTGTCAGCTGGTGCAGTTGGTTTTCACACTGCACTGTATCAAATGATCAAAACTCCTTGAAAAACCTGTTCACCTCCTCGCCTGTGGTGGCGCTGCACCAAGAACCACTGAAGGAAACGACACGAAAACCTCCAAAGACATGAGCGCAACTTTATTCTTTGCAAAATGAAAACAAAAACGGAGTGTCGTCAGATTTTAGCGATTGTAGGGTTTCTCTTTTGACTGTTGTAGAAGACCACGAGCCGTTAGACTCTTACGATTGCTCACTTTTCTGCGAACCAAGCTTAAACAAACTTTAGTTTGATTAAAGCGGACAAAACAGTGCTGGTAATACTCAATCAGGCGACACAGAGACACAGTTGGTTGCAATGTTGCCTTTCTGCAAGAAGGTCCTGAGTTTGATGAGCTAGAGCTTCAAAACTGACATGGCAGAAAAAGCTCCCCAACGCTGCCAAATGGAGCTGGGTTATAAAAGTTTGTTCAAGGTTCTTAAAGAACAAAGTGGGTCTAAACTGTGAATGAACTTCATGCTAGGTGACAACAGAGATGTAGACGTGTTGTGAGTTTAATGCAAAGCAGCAGCACCCATGAACAGCTGAAGAGACAGAACCCAGGGCCGCTGAGGCACATTTAATCACATTTGGTTGTGTTGATAATATGAATATTAACACAAATCCGTGTAAACCAGACAGCAGATGCAAATTATTTAAAGTGTTATTTTAATGTGATTCTCTTTTTACCAAAAGTTGTCACAGAAACTTCTTGACTAAACTGATCTTTATTTCACATTCTGAATACTTCTGCTTCTTTTTGTTTCTAGAAACATGAACAGTCGGGGCTCAATTTGTATTTGCTTGTTGCGCTGAAGATGGCACTTCTACATGATTTATGCCTGGGAACTCTACTCTTTGTTTACATTTTGTTCTGTGGCACGTATACAATGAAAGTTTATTGTAAATCCATAAAATAGCTTTAGTGGGAGGAAAAAAAGATCAAACTGTTAAAAGATTCAGGAAAGGAAAAAGAAAGTTGGCGGGAGCCCGAGCAGAGACTGACAGAGAACAAAAGTTTATGTTCCAACTTCTCATATTTTCTAAGCACTGCTGCAGCTCAGTGTGTCATTCATTTCTTTATGGATTATACATTTCTCTTCCCCTTGCTTTGACCAAGTAAAACAAGTAACTCAGTTTATTCATCCTCTTGTTTTGATTTGAAATTCAGAAACAAAGGTTTGATTCGGCGCCGCCTCCGCCCCTGCAGCTGATTGATTACCTGGAGCCAATCACTTGACAGCGGCATGTCCTTCGAGAACAGCCAAGTGCCGTTTTTCCCTCTTATTCTTTAATTAGTGATACAACCCGTGGGCACTAATCTATGCGTTGCCTCTTTGATATTTCTCAGATGTGCACCGCTTTGATTTCTCTGACCCAACAACGAGGGCTGGGATTGGTGTGCGCCGCAGGAATGCTAATATGTTCCTGGAAAAGCCGACGCTGTCAGCCTGTTGGCAGACAAGAGATCAAGCAAGACTTTCTTCTCCTCCATCTTCACCCCTGTACAGATCATTCCTTTAAAAAAAAAAAAAAAAAAATTAGATATATTGCCACCCTCTACAAATTCTGGTTGTAATGCCCAAATCTGGCAGTTGAGGAGGCTGGAAAGAGGCGGTAGGCATCCAAATCCAGGTCCTTGAAAGTCCTCTTGGAATATTTTAACGGGTTGACGGATGGAAGCTTCAAAAAGCTGCATGAATTAGAACCGTGTAGCTCATTTGTTTCATGTTTTGTTGCGTCTTCCTGGGAATGCTCGCCAAATAAAAAGGTTTCTCAAAGATTTGCTCCTGGAAGCTGCGCCAAAGCGATCAAAGATTTTTGCCTCTCTTTAAGCTGGCAGCTTTTGTTCGTGAACCAGCAGTTCTTCATTCCTCACCCAGATTTCTTCCCCGCAATCTGGTCGGGAAGCCTCGGTAATCAAGTGAAGAGCAGGATGTGAATAAATCAGTGGATGTATGACTAAAGCGAAGGGTTAGGCTGCCTGGGCATCCCTTTGATGAGCCTAGATTTGTGAATCAGTCACAAGCCAGTGCAGCTACGTAGCACTTCAAACAGGCTTAGCGCTAAGCCATTTAGCATGACTTTGCATGATGTTGATTCGGCTGCAACACGGAGCAGGTTGGGTTTAATTGCCAGAGTGGTTGACGGTAATTTCTAGCAGGACGTGGAGCTGAAGCTGTGAGGTAAACAAGGCAACAGGTTTGGTGTGTTGGTGTAGCAGGATATGAACACTGCATGAGCAAATGATTTTCTGCCAAAAATAATTAAAAAAAAAACAATAACGCAGCTTCAGGCTCAGCATGAATTTTTACTCTCCAGCTATATTAGCATTTAAACCCTAATCACCAGAAGTATGTTGCTGCTCTTTGGTGGATGCAGTGATGGAAATGGAAAGACAAATGAGGATGCGTTCATGATTTAGGAAGGATAAATTAGAATTTTTTTCATGCTAACGTCATTTAGCATGGAAAAATAAAAATCTGAATTTTTCTCACATCTCAACTGGAAAAATATCCACAGCTGCGAATCGGCTCTCATTTTAAGTATTAAAAATCAAATAATTACTTTATTAGCCAGATTAAATCCTGTTCAACGTTAATTTTAAGCAAGTGTAACATTGGGGTAACAAGGTTGTGTTTTTAACCAAAATATCAGGCGCAGAAATATTTCTGGAGACAGATAAATTGTTATAAAACCTTAGTTCACATGGACATCTAATACCTGCTACCTAAAGACTTTGTTCAGAGGTCAGAAGTGGGTTAAATAAACAGAGCCGTCACTTAGTTCCTCTTCTGCATGTTGGTTTGTTCCAGGATGTAAAAACACAGATTTGCAAAGAAGTAAATACAAGAAGCTTTCATTTCCTAAAGCCCAGTCAGGTTGTGATTTTCTCTACCAAGAAAAATTGAAACGATGTGGTCAGAATGTGATTGATCAAATGCGCTTCGTGGCTGTATTTGGTTGTGCCAAGGAGCTTTGATGACTCAACATTTAAGTGCTTAAATTTGTCAGATTGTATGTGCTTCAAATTGGTTGAAGTGTTTCTCCAGTGTTTCCTCCTTCGTGGTTGTACTGAGGTTTTGGATCCGTCTTCTACAACGTTCACGTTCACCTGGCAACTTTGAGATGATGATAAAAATTTATCACAATATTGTCTGATATTTATAGCAACGATAATTTAAAGGGTAGTAAAATGATTCAACAGTCTTTTGACTATAAATCACAAACACAAATATTGATCTAGAATGAAGTACGCACTTTATCAGACAACGCTGAGATTCCAGTCAGTCGTATATTTAAACATAAACGTAGCGTTAATTTATTCCTCCATGGTGCCAAGAGTGGAGAAATGGCTGCAACCACACCATCACTTTTTGAGGTTTCAAAGTTTTGACAGGATTATTACTTGGAGTACATTATTATCATTGGGTGACTTGTAATTGTAATTATTGGCATTTTTTTCCAGCCTTATTTAAAGCAATATATTTTCAATGCTTAATGTTGATCAGTGTAGTTAAACAATCCTAATGCACATTTATTTGTCCCATAATCTATCAAAACTCACTCTGAATAAATAAATATTTAGTTCTGGCTGAACCAGCCATGATAAACTCATAAAGGCAAGAAGATTTCTGTATATTTAAAATTTAAATTTGAATGCAAATTAAGACGACTCTTCAATTAAAATCAAAAGATAAGAAATTAACAGGAACTTGTAATAATGGAATTGTAAATTAAAGCTTTGTTTCTACAGATTAATTACATTTAAAGGAACAAAAAGGGGGGTGGGGGGGGATATTCTGCCCTACAAACTACTACAAGAACTAAAAGGAGCTCTACAGGTCCTTCTAAAAAAATTAGCATTTTGTGATAAAGTTCATTATTTTCCATAATGTAATGATAAAAATTAAACTGTCATATATTTTAGATTCATTGCACACCAACTGAAATATTTCAGGTCTTTTGTTTTAATACTGATGATTTTGGCAAACAGCTCATGAAAACCCAAAATCCCTGTCTCAAAAAATTTGCATATTTCATCTGACCAATAAAAGAAAAGTGTTTTAATACCAAAAAAGTCAACCTTCAAATAATTATGTTCAGTTATGCACTCAATACTTGGTCAGGAATCCATTTGCAGCCTTCAATGCGGCGTGGCATGGAGGCAATCAACCTGTGGTACTGCTCAGGTGTTATGGAGCCCAGGACGCTTCGATAGCAGCCTTAAGCTCATCCAGAGTGTTGGATCTTGCATCTCTCAACTTTCTCTTCACAATATCCCACAGATTCTCTATGGGGTTCAGGTCAGGAGAGTTGGCAGGCCAATTGAGCACAGTAATACCATGGTCAGTGGTTTTGGCACTGTGAACAGGTGCCAGGTCGTGCTAAAAAAATCAATCTTTATCTCCATAAAGCTTTTCAGCAGATGTAAGCATGAAGGGCTCCAAAATCTTCTGATAGCTGCTGCATTGACCCGGCCCTTGATAAAACACAGTGGACCAACACCAGCAGCTGACATGGCTCCCCAGACCATCACTGACTGTGGGTACTTGACACTGGACTTCTGGCATTTTGGCATTTCCTTCTCCCCAGTCTTCCTCCAGACTCTGGCACCTTGATTTCCGAATGACATGCAAAATTAGATTTCATCCGAAAAAAGTACTTTGGACCACTGAGCAACAGTCCAGTGCTGCTTCTCTGTAGCCCAGGTCAAACGCTTCTGCCAATGTTTCTGGTTCAAAAGTGGCTTGACGTTTGATCTGGGGAATGCAGCACCTGTAGCCCATTTCCTGCACATGCCTGTGCACGGTGGGTCTGGATGTTTCTACTCCAGACTCGGTCCACAGCTTCCTCAGGTCCCCCAAGGTCTGGAACCGGCCCTTCTCCACCATCTTCCTCAGGGTCCGGTCACCTCTTCTCGTTGTGCAGCGTTTTCTGCCACATTTTTTCCTTCCCACTGAGGTGCCTTGATACATCACTCTGGGAACAGGCTATTCGTTCAGAAATGTCTTTCCGTCTTACCCTCTTGCTTGAGGGTGTCAATGATGGCCTTCTGGACAGCAGTCAGGTCAGCAGTCTTACCCATGATTGCGGTTTTGAGTAATGAACCAGGCTGGGAGTTTTTAAAAGCCTCAGGAATCTTTTGCAGGTGTTTAGAGTTACTTTGTTGATTCAGATGATGTGGTTAACTGCTCGTTCAGAGAACGTTTTCATGATATGCTAATTTTTTGAGACAGGGATTTTGGGTTTTCATGAGCTGTATGCCAAAATCATCAGTATTAAAACAATAAAAGACCTGAAATATTTCAGTGGTGTGCAATGAATCTAAAATATATGACAGTTTAATTTTTATCATTACATTATGGAAAATAATAAACTTTATCACAATATGCCAATTTTTTGAGAAGGACTTGTATAAATAGGAAATTGAAAGTTTAAAATATTATGAGCTGGTATAATATTTACGATGCCAAGTTTACCAGTCTCAAGTGAGTTTAAAAAAAGTTGCTAATTCTGAGTTGTAATACCAGACGGTAATCTGACGCTTCCAGCATCTGATTTCCCACCAGAGAAGAAGAAAAATGCTCTCTGGAGAAAGAAAATGAATGCAGCCTTATTGTGAATTTTTTGTTATTGTCATAAGAACTGTGATTGGTTGTGACAACGATAAACTCTAAACGTAGATTTTTCCAAAGCCTAAAATTTATTGTCGAGGTTGTTACGTTTGTTGTCTTTGGCTCTATGATGACAGCAATAAATGAAACATTTAATCAAATTTGATGCAGTGTATTGTGCACTGCTGGAGCTACATTCCTTAATCTAACTGGGGTCCTGAAGTAACCTTTTTGATAATCTGTAAATTGTTCGTACTGATTTCTTTTGTTTTATGAGCACACGCTGTTCTAGTCATTCATTCTGTTGCCAAAAAGGAGTGCAATTTGTTTTTAAATACATTTTATCACCATAAAATATTGTCATAAACCTTTTCAGTCCAGATTTCCAATCAATTCCTAATGCCTACCGTGGTCTGATACGGAGCTGCTGGCTCTCTTGTGGAACTGATTGTGCACTTCCAGCAATCCTCTCCCTCTCCCCGTGGCTGAGATCCATTGTTTGACTGGAAAGCTACCAAGACTGGAAGGTTCTGGTTCTGTCGGCTGGATGTTATGGTGGTCGATCGCTTTGGACCCGGAGTTGGGCTGGATACAAAGTAAAACTTGTATCCGGCCCAAGCTTAACTTGTATTAAAAAAAAAAAGAAAGTAAAAAAAGGTAAAGTTGGGCCCGCATGGAGGTAAAACAAAACAAAAAACTTGGGAGGAAACAAAATTTGCTGAACATAGCAAAGTGTTTGATGCAAATAAAAACATTTATTGCAACCGGATCTGAAGTAGTCGTCCTATCTTTCTGTGACCCGTTTGGGATTCTTGGTTTCTTTCTTAGTTCAGTGTTTCTGTGTCTCTCTGAGTACAGAGCAGCTCCTGTGCTGCCAGGACTTCTGGGGGGTGGAGAGGTCAAGACGGACGAAGTAAGCTGAATCGAAATCAGCCAGCAAGAAATGAACACTGTGAAACATGCAGGTTGTTTATACGGCCAAGGAAAATTTATCATATTATTTTTGTTTTTTCTTCAATCTCACTCTTTTGACTGGAAAGAGACCAAAACTATCAGAGTATCATTTTGTCACCTTTCTAAAATAACAGATAAGTAATTTTTTACCAAAAGTTATTTTTTTGGGGGTTGGGAAAAAAAATCACTTTTTGCAAAAAAAACAAAACAAAAAAAAACCGTCTTATGCCATTATTTTAGGAAGGTGGTGATTTCAACTATCATCAAAACGATGTTATTTTTCACATTCAAACTAATCGTTTTAAAATAACAAGAGCCTGGCACGAGAGCCTGGCACGAGAGCCTGGCACAAGAGCCTGGCACAAGAGCCTGGCACAAGAGCCTGGCACTCCGCTGGCGCCTGTCGACGCCGGCGGAGTCCAGTGACGACAGGGGCTTAAGATCTGTAACAAAAGTAACAGAAAAACCCTGTAAATTCTAGACTCTAACAGGTAAAAATAGTGCACAAAAATCCATGCAGGATGGCAAAGTCCTAGCGCAAAAATTCACATGATAGGTGGACGGAGCCTGGTGCTGCAAGGTTGGAGACGGGGTCTGGATAATACCCGTGTTAAACGGACAGTGGAGTCCGGCGACGACAGGCGCTTAAATTCCATAACAAAAGTATGTTTTTATCTTTTTTTTTTTTTTTCAAAATCTTTCTCACTGTTTATTCAATGTCACATGCTGTTATTTTTTTTTAAAAGCACCTTGAAATGCCTTGCTGCTGAAATATGCTATACGAATAAAATTTGATTGATTCATAATCAGTAGCTAAAGTTAACTAATCATGGGTCTTTACCATGTAAAAATATTTTTACATACACCAACAAGAATTTGGTGTCAAGTCAAGAACTTGCTCCACCTGCCGGATAGGAGCCGTTTTGGATCTAAAAGGTCAGGCAAGGTCATTTACAAGTAACTTGGAGAAAAAACGTTTTGCAGCAGGTTAAATCTGTTTTATAGTGTAGTTTGTACACGCAGTGATGTGAGCAGGACTTCTGGCCGTTTCAGTAGTTTAGACAGTATGTGGACACTTGTGCAATGTGAAAATTTCTCTCTGATTGGTAGTGGAAGTGGAGGATAGTAATGTTGTTTGGACCTGTGAGTGTGTGTGTGTGTTGTGTGCGCGTGCGCGTGTGTGTGTGTGCGTGTGCGTGTGTTGGTTGCTGGGTGCAGTGAGTGCAGCCCAGGCTCAGATCTGAGAAGGCCTGCAGGAATGTTCGCTGCCTTTGAAGAGTCTGCTGCCTGTGCTCAACAAATATCAGTTCCAGAATGAAGGGAATGCAGCTTCACAAGGTTTCATCCAGCCCTGTTTTATTAAGGGATCCCACTCGTTTTTTCATCCTGTTGCCTCTGTTGTTGTAGGGGATGAAGAAGGTACATACATACTGATGAGGTGAGCTCGACTCCAGGCAGAGGCTCAAAAAAAAAAAAAAAAAAAAAAAGATACACAGACTGGCTAAGTCCGGGATGAGGGAGGCACAGTGCAATAGGTCAGAGGGTGGATTTTGTTTGGTTTGTTTGCCCGTATGATGAACTTGCTAGTCCAAGAGAGAGAAGATTTGAAAAAATATCAGCAGAAACAGGAAATAAGTTCATGTTTTCAACTTATTTCCCCTATTCCTAAACCAACAAAATGCATCGGTGTCATTTGTTGACTTTTGGTCACCTGAAATGGAAACCACTGGTTCACTGGAGACACGGGGTTGTATGGAGGCCATTTCAGTAGTCGGTATGTAACCCATTGTGGACGTTCGGTTCATGCTCGCAGCTTTGTATCTGTCATCATCATAACTTACAAAATTTACTTTTCCCCCTTTTTACTTCATTTAATTTTCATGACCCCGCTTATATTTTCATCGGGAGATAAAAAAACAGAACATTTTCTGAACCCGGAGTCCTGCTATAAAACCCTTTGTGTTCAAATAACTAAATAAAAAACATCAAAAGAAAGGAGTTTGTCTGAAACATATGACTGAATTTGAACTAATTGTTTTGCTCTGTTTGTACAGGGAGGCATAAATGAAGTAAAATTTCACCATTTGCAAGAAAAATACATGAATACATGACTATTGTTGCAAATGAGACTTGTGGTGTCTATAAAAAAATCAATGCAGAATAAAGAATGACCTCCTGAGCAGTACAACAGACCTAAACAGTGGACTTCGCTTAACAAAGAAAACAAAAACAGTTTGTCTCACAATATGCCTTTAAATGCCTACAAAAGAGTGCAGGGTTAGTGAAAATACATTTAATGCATTTACAATTTCATAATTCATAGCAGTATATACTGTGCATTTTGTACCTGTATGATTCTCTAGACATTTTTTTAAAGCTGGGATATTACTAGCTCCATTGGCTAATCTACTAAAATATTCCTATTAGAGTCCTGACATAAATTAAAGAGGAACTCTGTGCTGTTTGTAAGCAGATCAGTTTCCTGACCTTCAAATAGACGGAGCCTGCCCATGTTGTTTATCCCTTCACACCTCCACCTCTCTTCCATCCCTCCGTCTTTCCCTCCAGCACTGCATTACTTACTCCTGACTCAGCGTCTCAACAGCCCAGACAACAATATTGAGTCCTTTTTATCATGGCCGCACTTTTTCCTCATTTGAAACAATATAGCCTGACCGTCGGCATCGATTCCAGTGGATTGTGCTCTGGTAAGCACTTCTCCTAGCCTCTGCTGCTATGTTAAGAAATCATTTCCCACAATAGATGACACTGTTTCTCTGCCTCTCGCAGCGATTCGGTTGGCTCTAATGGGCCCGGCATTACTCAAACCAGGCATCGATTGCACAGCGGAGGACTTTGACAGGAGTCGTCGAAGTTTCCGTCGATGCGGCTGCTGCAAATTAGCCTTCTTTTTTAGAATTCAAGATTCGTGTACCATAAAATTTCATTCAGAGACGTGGGTGATGCAGGCATAAGGCAGGCGTAAACGAAACTCAATAGCCAACTTTGAAGCGCCTCGCATTGGGGACGAAACCTCAAAACAGTGACGCGCTTGGTTTGATTCCATTGGCCCTCCGTTTATTTGCATTTCTTTGGTTTTAATGTGACGTGACCACATTTGTCTGCCAGGCGTCGAGGCCCTCTGAAGTGTGCCTCTTTAAATCACCGGGGGCCCCGGGAGTGCAACTGCAAATGGTTTTAGACGCTGGGCTGCTTTTCACATCAGCTGTGGTGCATTGGATTCCTGCTACGCTATCTCCTATCTGCTCCCTGCGTCATGAGCGTCAATAAATCAGTACAGTCCACAGGCAGGCGAGGGAACACGTGGGGGGATAACATGCCCTGTGGTCACACATATTTAAATATACCAGGGCTCAGTGCTGCCGACGACTGGGCCAAACATCACAGACTGGCTGACTCAAGACAGTGGGAAGAAAAAATGGCTGCCGTTTGGGAACACTTAAGTGGTAAAGCCATCCAGCATGTGACTTGCCAGTGCACTATCAGGTTAATGTGAGAGTGTCTTTTTTTTTTTTTTCGTCATATGTGAAGCAGCAGGCGTTGGAGGCTTGAACGCACTGTGTCGTTGTGAACTAGTGCAGAAAATGTAACTTTAAATACTTTAACTGGCTAGTAAAACATGAGTTCCTCTGCAGCGTCTTCATTTTGTGACATTTTCTTAACTAAATAAGTACCGCAGATAATTAATTGATTCCGAGTAGGTTATGAAAAGTGGTTATTTACACAAGACTACTTCATATAGCAATATATATTTTTTGACATATTTTCACAACTTTGATTAGTTTAGTCTAAACGTCATCCACAAAGTATTACATATTTGTATAATTGAAGAGAGCTGAGAGATGTTCTCTTACATTTTCTGACTAATAATCTAAAAAATGCGGTGTGCAGAAATATTCAGCCTTCTTCCATCCTGTAGGTCATTTCAATAAGCTGTTCTGTGAAGGCTTTAGAGGGTTTTTTAGTGAACAGCTGAATAAGAAAGACTAAGAAACCCATCGAACAAGTCATGAAACAATATCCCAATAGCTGCAGAGATCCACAGCTCAGGTGGGAGGCTTTGTTGACTGGACACTATTAGTCAGATGAGACCAAAATGGAAGATTTGGCCTACTCGCAAAATGAAAATTAGCACTGAGTATAAAACATGGTGGTGATGGCATAATGCTAGGGGATGGATATCTTTTTCAGGAAGAGGGAAGCTGGTCAAAGGATGAAGCTAAGCGTATGCTAATGCAAGGAGAAAACTCAGGCTGCAAACAGCTTCAGCTAACAGGGTTTAGCTCTCTGCAGGATGATGTTAAACAGACGGGCAGAGTAAGAGAGGAAATAAATATTTTTAATAAATATATTCCCATGTCTAAGTTCAAGTCTCTGTCAAAGTTTTCAAAAAACTGTTGCTGAAGATTTAAAATTGATGTTCACATATTCTCTCCATCCTGTCTGAGGTTGAGCTACTTTATAAAGATTAATGGAAAACGTTTGATTTGAAACGTGTAAAGAGAAGTGAGACGTAACCCAAAAAACCCTAAAGCCGTAACTGCAGGAAAATGTGGTATTTATTCAGGTGGTTTTAATATAAATGCTCTCTTCATTTTTTAAGATTTTGATTAGTAAAAACATTTGAAGACGATATACTGTTTCAACTTCAGTGCCTTTTTTTAATGGTCTGACCCATAAAAAAAAACCAAAAAAACAGTTGAAGTGGTTGTGACATGACAAAATGTGAAAAATGTATAAAATATGAATACTTCTTCCAGGCACTTTCTGCGAGGCTTGAAAAGGCACAGATTTACTTATTTAATTTATTTTTTTTACCACAACAGTCCTGTCAAAGGAAACGTGCCTGCTGAGCCCAGTGAGCCCCCCTGATGCTGTCCTGCTGTGCAGACAGAAAACTTAACCAAAGGAAGCGGGTGGGTGGTGTGACTATTGCAGTCTGGACTACGTGGCGTGCGTCCATGTGAAAGGCGGCGGTAACCCGCCCAGCTGTCTGTCAGCTTCTCTGAGGGGACAACTGTCAGATTAAGAGCCCTCGCCTAATGTCAGTAGATCACAATCTGCCTCCTGGCCTCAATTATATTGCCTCTCGTTCTGAAATGTCCCCCCGGTGTGGAGAGAAGTATTAGTTTTGAGGCTCATCTTGTATTCAGAGCTGTAATGGTTTCTCTGTGCCTGCGCTGCATAGATTAGCACCGAGGGCTGAAGGGAAGCTACATGTTGGCAAAGGCTTTATGAACATTGCCGTGATGGATGTCAGGCCCGAGTGTCATTAGTGTTGTTGTGCTGTGAATTCAGCAGTAGATTGCCAGAAAATCCTCTCAGCATGGCTTGATATCCTGTTAGTATCACCATGGCATTGGACATGTCCTGTGAGAACTCATTTATAATAGAGGATACAAAAAAAGGGGGAGATATTTCCCTGGGTTGGCATGGTTTGTATTTTTTTGCCAGTTTTTACTATTTATCCAGAGCTCTCCTGGGTGTTATGCTGCTGTTTTTTTGTTTCTGTTGTAGGTCTGTTTGGCACATATGGGGTCTAGAAATACATAGCTTTCTTTCCCCTCTTCTTCTTCCACTTATTGCTTTTACTCCCCCACTCTTTCACACATGGCCAGTCCCTCTGGGCTCACCTCTGCCAGCCAAGGTTTATTATCTATTTGACAGAAGGGCTGGCGAAAGGCATTTGAACAGCCCATAAATTGTCATGCAGGCTGCAGTGTGATGCCTACCAGTTTCATTTCCTCAGCAACCTGGCACACAACCCGAGTGCCAAGCCGCCGCACCGCCATGTGCAGATCCACGCTGAACCACTGCAGAGCAATTAACGGCATAGATCATTTACATAGAGACGGAGCTCATATTCCTAATGTTTCTTTTATTATCTGAGGAAGAAATTAACCCAAGAATATATTTGCATACCAGCCACCAATGATAACAGCTTGCTAATTGCCTGTTAGATGATTAATACGCTTACAACAGATGCTAATGAATTGAGCACTCATTGTTTCAAAGGTGCTCATGTGGCAGTTCTTGTGTGTTTGTGTGCGTGCGTGTGTTTGCAGCTTAATTATAGCCATAATTATCTACTTGTTGCATTGGTTTTAAAGCAAATACAATCAAATAGTAGAGATGATGTATACAGTATCAGAGTGAATAGATGAGTGATTAGGGTTTACTGTTGTCTCTCGTCAAGGTGATGCAGCAAGGACATCGTCTCTGGGACGAGTTGTGACTGCTGATTGATACAGAATTATTTTCTGTTTGCAGTCGAGAAAGAGTCATGGAAATTATGATGGCCTTTTTAAAAATGTTGGTTTCACCTCCTGATTGTTTGGGGGCGTAATGTTTAGTTCGTGTCTTATATAAGCCTGTAAATGCAGGATAAAAAAAATGCTACAATGTTAAATGCACACAGCGATCCACAGGTAATGTGAAGTATTGCTTTGATGTGTGTACATTTCACACCTTATACGTGTTGAAAACATCAACCTTTTATTTCTCTGCTTAAACTGGAGCAATGAAACCATTAATCAGGATTTCATAACAGATTTCTGTAATAACTAGAGGTGTGCCAATCGATCGGCCACTGATCATAATCGGCCAATTTCCGTGAAAAAGTGTATGATCGGCGATCAGCGATCACGGTCTCTTGTTGCCGATCACACAAACCGATCGCCTGCATCTCATTTCGCAGCGTGCCTGTGCAGCTGGTCTCCTCTTTCCTTCACTCTGCGCAAGCGCGCAGCAACAAATCCTAAGCGAACTATAACCCACTGAGTGATTGGGAAAGTTTGCATGTTGTGGCGGAAAATTGAAGCTCGTGGGGCGAAGCAGGTCAAAATGCATCAACACGACGAATCTAATATGGCATCAAAACAATGTCATACTTGACGGAGTTTGGCTACACCGAGGCTCACTGCAGTAAAAAAGACATACAGAGGATCAGATAGCAGGTAAAGCAGCGCACAGCTACAAACACTCACCCGGATTAGCATGACGGTCAGAAAGCTAAACAAATAACCCGCAAAATTATTTAAGTCTTCGAGCTGCGATGTAAGACGCTGGTTCTGCTCTCGCTGTTGAACCGCTGCTACGCGCTACAGGTAGCGCGTAGCAGCTACCTGTAGGCTGGACATTTCACAGACGGAGCGCCGCTTCTGCTCCACCTGGTAGTGACTCTCACACTGAACCTCCGTTTATAGCTGCAGCATCTCACCTAAAAAAATACATTTTACATACGTATTAAAACTTTTGCTGTCCTAACATGAGACAAATAATCTCTGAAAAAATAATAGATCTCCTCTGCCTCCTCCCTTTTCTGCATAATTACTCTGCTCAGTCAGAAACAGCCAATCAGAACTAGCAGTAATCAGCTAGCCGCAGTGCTATGCAGTAATCAGGCGGCTAGCTGATTACTGCATTCAGTAACTTAGGATTGTTTATTGTAATGGAACCTGTATTTGCCTTTGAATGTTAAGTTTTATACTTGAATTTTTTGGCAATGTTGAGAGGTTTTATGTTGACTCTTTGCATTATTTAACCTCTTCAGAGCCTTCATATGTTTTCAGTCTATTAAAGATAGTATTATCAATAGCAGTACAATTTGCACAATGCCTGTTTTGTTTTTTTCTTGGAAAAAGTTATTAAAAACAAGTTTTTGTCTAAATTAAGGTGAATTCATGGTTCCTTTTTCCACCGGTAGTGTTTATAATTAAAAAATATTAGTAATAATAATAATAATAATTATGAGATCAGTATCGGTGATCGGCCCTCATGGGTGATCGGAATCGGAATCGGCAGGAAAAAACCTGATCGGCACATCTCTAGTAATAAGTAAAGTAATCTACACAATAGAAGGAAATCCACAAACTTACGAATAACACAGGGAAACAGAATTGATCACATCGAGAAATGTATTAAATACTTTGTGGAAAATCTGTTAACTACTGTTGTTGAATATGTAAAGAGTGTATTTAAACATTGAAACCACACTCTTTAGGTGTGTTATATTATTGCTTCTTCACATAGATTTTTAATGAGATTGAAGTGAGATGGTTGTCTTGGCCTTTCCACCAGTTTTATTTTCTTTCTTTGAAACCAGTTGATGACTTTGGGAGTATTGTCTCGCTTGGAAATCCAAATCCGTTTCATCTTCAGATTCCTATCCAGAATGTTCTGGTGCATTTCTCCATTCATCCTGCTTTTAATTATAGTAAGTTTTGCCGTTTTACTATGCTATAAAACATCTCACACCGTGACGTTTCCAACCTGTAAACCTTTCACTTTTGGCTCGTTCTTTTTGGGCTGGTGTGTTCTGGTGCCCTGCACAGTGAATGAGCAGAAAGGCTGCTGTGGTTGAATGCATTACCTCGTGTTTTCATAGGATAAACTTCTATTTCCATTGTTTTTCGTCTTTCAAATATCTATAAAATATCTCCTTGGTTCCTGCTTCTGATGACTCTTTTGACTCTCCTGTCAGAAACCTTTTAAAGAGGCGCCTGTCCATGGCTGGTTTAACGTGAAGCCAGCCATGGACAGGTTCTTCCCACCCCTGAATTATGGCTCCAGTGGCACTGGAAACATTTACAAGTTCAGCTGCAACCATTGCTGATTTCAGTTTTTTGCAGTGTACGGCTGTTTTTAAGTCCTGACAGTTTGTTGTCTTTTTGAAACGTAACTAAATTGATGGACTAATTTATTTTTTCTTTGCATGTGTAGATTATTTAGGTTGGTGAATTTCAAGTCAATAGAAATACTTTAAATATTATGTACTTGTTTTATTCTAAATACCTTCATGCTTATTCCTCATTGAGATTATGTAAACAAACACTCAGAATAAGCTCTAATCAAACACTTGGCTTGCCTTCATTAGTTTATATCTTATAATTTTGCTGATACTGGATAAATCTCGCTGGTTTTGGTCTCTTCTTTGAAAGTCTTCCCCACGTGGTTTTCATATTCAGAACCTTTTTTCTCTTGCAAAGATGCCTTTTATGCATCGTTTGCTGTTATTGCTGCTATTAACTTTGTGTTTTTGTCAGTTTTCTTTGTTTATGAGATACTTTTGGCTCATCGATTCTGTTTTCAGCTGTCACGGACATAATCATGTGGGGAGCTATTGCTGCATTTACCCGTGTGCAAAGTATGTTTTCCTTTCCCATAAAAAGCACTTTAGGCTTATTGCCTCCATGTTTAGCTGTGTCTTTTTCTTGGATGGATCGATTGATGACTTATTGCTGCCTTTAGTGATGTGTAATATCTGGGTTTTTCTATGCCAATGAATGTATTTCTGGTTCAGGGTTTTAGTGCTACTATTTTTTTACCCAGATAGAGTAATTTACAGAGTCGCTGTGGCCAAAACTTTGAGTGCTTTTTGTTTTTATTTCCCATAGAAAGCTCACTGTGTCTCTCTTCCCTCATGGAAGTGTTTACAGATCTATCTCTGCCATTATCTTTAGGCATATTTTGTTTTTCTCTTTTAAACTTTTCCTGGTAAAGTCATTCATTTTTTAATTGTTAATATCATAGAGCGTTTGTGGCCATTATGCTCTGTTTTCCATATAAAAAAAGTTCTGGTCCAGGGTAATTGTTAGTTTGTGTTTCTTTCTTGGACAGTGTTAACTTTTATAATCTAACTCTAAATTATCAACTGACTGAGTTGAATTGGTGCAAATTAGATAAGATGAAGCTCTGCTCACTCTTAACCCAGACATAATTTTATATTATGTTGTGCTCTGCACCTCCCCATCGCACGCAAAGTTTTAGATGAGGAAACATCTAAAGGCTGTTTTCAAATAGCTTGAAGGTGTGTGAGGTGTACGGGTGGACTGGATACCTAGATATCTAATAAATGTTTCAAAATCAGTAGTTTGTGAAATTACTCGGGCCCGCCCGTCTGGCCCAAACAACAGCATCACATTCGGAGCCACTTACAATTCCACTTGATGCGTTATTCATGAGCTGACGGTTGTGACTTTTACCCATGTCCCCATGTGTCGGGTACAATTTTAAAGCTTAATGCGAACCAATCACCTGTTTGAAGCACTGCCTTCTCAAATAGTACGCCGTCTTTGGTTTAGAGATGGTGTATGATATATAGGACAGACAAACACATAAACGTGATGTATTGACCCACACGGCCGTGATCTCAGCTACTCCTGGGTTTTGTCATCCGGATCTGAACAGACAAATTATTATTTCTGGTTTCTGGACTAAAATTTGACTGTCTGGTTGCGATCCAGGACCAAATAAATAAAATCTTCTGTATTGCATCAGTTGCTATTTCAGATTTTTTTCTGCTTTTTTTAAATGTAATTTTCCTGCTGCACAAAAATTGTTTCCGTTTTACAGGGAAGCATGTTCAATGCCCACGTTGCACATCTGCATACACTGATTTTTTTTTCTCTCCCTTCTTCATGTTGCCAGTTACAGTAAAACAAATGGCCGTGATTTAATTGGACCGCTGAACAGCGCTCTCAGAGCAGGGAGTGATTAGCACGACAATGTCTCCTAAAACCTCCGCTCTGCTGTTTATTTAATTGTGCCTGTGATCCTGCGGCTGTGCTCTATTTATTTTGTCGCTTAACTAAAACAAAAGCCAAGGTTCAACTCTAGTGGAGACTCATGCAATATTGAGCAGAGTGGAAGACTGCACTGCACTCCAGAGAAGAGCCTCCCAAACTCTGTGCAAAAAGCAAAGCAGCTGTGTACTAGCTTGCGTGCCTGTGAGTGTTTGGTTGTGTTCGTTCAGTGTTTTTGCCAAGACTGCGAATAACATAACATAACACAACATTCACTCTATGAATAATTTCCTGTGTTTATGCTTTCTTTGCCCCCTGAGCTGCTATTTTTCCCTCCTGGCTTTCCTACATTCCTAATGCAGATTTTTTTTTCTTTCCTCCTCCATGTCCCACAGTTGCCTCTCTATTCCAGCATTATTACGTATAATCATTATATGAATACATTTTAGAAAGTACTCTATTTTTCATTGTTCCCAAGTCAGCCATACAATACACAATCTTTGAAAGCAATTCTACCTCCAAAAAAAAATAAAAATCTGAATATTAATAGAGAAAAACGCCTACATTTGGGTAAGTTGGCGCTAAATGTCCTAGTATGAATCTACCAACACAGTTTAGACTGCAGGCAGAATATTGATGGGGCTTTTCTCAGCCTCTTGCAGTGTGTAACTGGATTTTATGTTGCACTGGTATAAACGTGGCTCCTGCCTGTACGGTAGAGCTGCTGTTGTGACTCAGATCCACTTTCTGCAGGAGATTTGACTTCTTGTCCATTTAGAGAATATCACTCGCTGTTTAAAGATGACGTTTTAATGTTGTCTCTTTTCAGCTACATGCAATTGTGACCACAGTTGCAGCGAAAGCTCAAATTTAATTCAAGAAATGATTTTTACTTTTAGTTCTTTTGGAAAATAGTTACAGAAATTATTGTGAAACTAGAGCTAGTTTCATACAAAATGGTGGCAACATAAGGTGCTTTACATGGCATAAAAATAAACAAAACTAATGATGAAATAATGAACAAAATAAGGCTAAGAACAAAAATACCCAAAATATGCACCTAACAGAAGTAATGGTGGCTGTATTGATGAATCGCAGTTAATTTGAAGAAGAAACACCTGAGCTGTAAGCACAGTGTCGAGACTTTGATAAAAGTTTGAAATCTGAGACAAATATAATAATAAAAGAGGAAAAAATTGAGCTTCCTCTGTGTTTTTTACGCCTTGCTGATCAAATGGTCCGCTTTTGATTATTCACAAACTGATTCAAATATTTAAGGTTTAGTTCAAGTTTCAGTAACTTGAGAGTTTGTTCAAGTTTTGTTTTTTGCAACAATCTGTTCACAGTTTGGACAAACGTCATATATTAATTTATCCAGGACTCCCTCCGCATGTCTAGAGCTCATATTAAACCGTCATACAAATATGATCAAATATGACGCAATGCTTCATGAATATAGCATTGCTATTGATACGACCTGGTAAATTAGAATAACCAAGATGATGATTTACAACTAAATAGGAATAATTCACATTTTTATATTTTTTTATTTCCACATGAACTCAAAGCCAAAAAAATGAACAGTAGTTCTCTTTCCAAACACTAGGAGGCACGACTGAAGAAAATAGAAGTATTTTCTACCAGAATTGGGTCTTAGAGTGATTAATGCTGCTTTTGACTTAGAAATGGACGCTCAGATATGTTTGTGACGTCACACTTGAGCAGAGCATTTTGTTGGAAGTTGTTGTAAATTGGAAAGCCAGTGGGATTTGCTCATTGTCTGCTAGTTGTGCTAATTGGATCAGGCTGAGTGGCTACAAGCTGACATGTTTGTCTTTGCCTTTGAATAGGAACTTGTGTGTGAGCCTTTAGTTTAATGTGAAATAACCTGTCAGAACTACAAATACATTTACTCCAGCTGTGTTTTTATTTGCTTATTTTTATGGGCAGCAGCAATATTTAATCCTTTCTATTGTATATTCCAAGAAAGAAAATTAATTGATTATATCTCAAGTGTAAGTTTCTTTTTCCTTCTAAATTGATTACATTTTATCTACAGGTCCTTCTAAAAAAATTAGCATATTGTGATAAAGTTTATTATTTTCCATAATGTAATGATAAAAATTAAACTGTCATATATTTTAGATTCATTTCACACCAACTGAAATATTTCAGGTCTTTTATAGTTTTAATACTGATGATTTTGGCAAACAGCTCATGAAAACCAAAAAAACCCTGTCTCAAAAAATTAGCATATCATGAAAAGGTTCTCTGAACGAGCAATTAACCTCATCATCTGAATCAACAAAGTAACTCTAAACACCTGCAAAAGATTCCTGAGGCTTTTAAAAACTCCCAGCCTGGTTCATTACTCAAAACCGCAATCATGGGTAAGACTGCTGACCTGACTGCTGTCCAGAAGGCCATCATTGACACCCTCAAGCAAGAGGGTAAGACGGAAAGACGTTTCTGAACGAATAGCCTGTTCCCAAAGTGCTGTATCAAGGCACCTCTGTGGGAAGGAAAAAGTGTGGCAGAAAACGCTGCACAATGAGAAGAGGTGACCGGACCCTGAGGAAGATGGTGGAGAAGGGCCGATTCCAGACCTTGGGGGACCTGCGGAAGCAGTGGACTGAGTCTGGAGTAGAAACATCCAGAGCCACCGTGCACAGGCATGTGCAGGAAATGGGCTACAGGCGCTGCATTCCCCAGGTCAAATGTCAAGCCACTTTTGAACCAGAAACATCGGCAGAAGTGCCTGACCTTGGCTACAGAGAAGCAGCACTGGACTGTTGGCTCAGTGGTCCAAAGTACTTTTTTCGGATGAAAGCTAATTTTGCATGTCATTCGGAAATCAAGGTGCCAGAGTCTGGAGGAAGACTGGGGAGAAGGAAATGCCAAAAGGCCAGAAGTCCAGTGTCAAGTACCCACAGTCAGTGATGGTCTGGGGAGCCGTGTCAGCTGCTGGTGTTGGTCCACTGTGTTTTATCAAGGGCCGGGTCAATGCAGCAGCTATCAGAAGATTTTGGAGCACTTCATGCTTTCATCTGCTGAAAAGCTTTATGGAGATTATTTCATTTTTCAGCACGACCTGGCACCTGTTCACAGTGCCAAAACCACTGACCATGGTATTACTGTGCTCAATTGGCCTGCCAACTCTCCTGACCTGAACCCCATAGAGAATCTGTGGGATATTGTGAAGAGAAAGTTGAGAGACGCAAGACCCAAAACTCTGGATGAGCTTAAGGCTGCTATCAAAGCATCCTGGGCTCCATAACACCTCAGCAGAGCCACAGGCTGATTGCCTCCATGCCGTATTGAAGGCTGCAAATGGATTCCTGACCAAGTATTGAGGGCATAACTGAACATAATTATTTGAAGTTTGACTTTTTTGGTATTAAAACACTTTTCTTTTATTGGTCGGATGAAATATGCCAATTTTTTGAGACAGGAATTTTGGGTTTTCATGAGCTGTATGCCAAAATCATCAGTATTAAAACAATAAAAGACCTGAAATACTTCAGTTGGTGTGAATAAATCTAAAATATAAGACAGTTTAATTTTTATCATTACATTATGGAAAATAATGAACTTTATCAAAATATGCTAATTTCTTTAGAAGGACCTGTATATGGAAATGTCAAAATATTGCATGTAGATTTCCATTCAATAATTGCATGTAATCACAGCTGCTCTTCCCATCACCTCTCGTTATACACTTGAGTTGACGACTCTTAGTTTTCACGTCTCGGGCAAACTGCCAAAATGTTCTTTATTTTGAAATGTTGATTTTAAAAAAATAATAAAGCTGGGTTGTAAAAAAAAAAGAAACCAAATGTAATACATAAGAAAACAGAAGATATTTTGTCTCAGATGTTTCCAGTAAATTCTTACTTTGATGTTTGAGCGCTACTTCGTGGCTTTGATGCACAATAACGAGATATTTTTCAGGACTAATAGCGGGGTCTGTTGCAGTCTTATTTTTGCATCATGACCTTGTTGCATATTCAACAGTCTTTTTGCTTTATTCATCAATGCTATGATCCGTACATACTAAAGCAGGTTTGATGCTGAATAACCTCTGTGAAGATAACCCCAGTGAACGACTCTGAAAATCATTTGGTTTCGTTTGACCTTCCTGGACAAATCACCTCAAACTGTTTGTCTTTCCTATTGATTTTATGAAGGATTTTAATTTTTTTTATTGTCAACTGTTTGTCTTGATCTGCACGAACACAAATAAACAGCCTTTGTGGGGTTTTTTTCCGTTTTTTTTTTTGTGTGTGTTTTCTCTGAAGGTTTTCTTTGCATGTCAGGAAACTGATAATTGCCACATGATGTCTGTAATTTTAGAAGTAGCCCTTAAACCTCTTTTATTGTAACCAGAAGTGTTCTGAGTTGAGCTCACCACATTTCTGATGAGAGCAGCATGTGCCAGCAGGCACAGCTTCACCTTTACAATCCATCATGCTGTTGATCAAAGACGTGGTGATACAGAGGCTAAAGGACCTGGAACAATGAGCGGCCTCGCTTTGTGTCTGCGGAAATTCCTTCAGTAAGAATCAATGACTTAAATTTAAAACTACTGATCACGCCGAAGTACCATAGATGTGACCCCGATTGAAGTTGTGACCATAATGAACTAAGACTCAGAAATAATTACAATAGGAAAAAGTTTTTGGCTTTGATTATTATAACTTTGTTTTTTGCACAAAATCAGTTTCTAAAGTCTCAGAAAAACACCAGATGTACGTCTAAAACATTTTGAATGTTTGGAGTGAATTTATATTATAAAGATATAAAAACTAGGGGTGCGTGATGTATCACAAATGTATCATAATCACAATATCTTTTTACATGATGTGCATCTCTCAAGGAATTGCTTCGTCTAGAATATTTTTTTTATGTTGCTTCTATGCTGCAATATATTTTGTGACTAATCTTCAAAATAAATTTAAGACAAAGAGAATATAAGGTGGAAAAATCATCAAGAAAAACCTGCAGCTATGTTGTTTCAATACCAAAACGGGCACCAAACAGGCGCAGCTTTTTCAATAAAATCTTGTTGAGATTGAAATAAAGATTTATTTCTTTTTCTTGTAGCTGGAAGAAATGCTCCTCTGGAGTCTGTAAACCAAAAGCAGAACCACATCAACACTGCTTATTTATTTGATTTTTCATTGCAAGTCCTATGATTATTGGATTGATATTCACAAACATTACAGCGAATCACACATTTACCTAATATTGCACACTTCAAACTGAATTGTTTTAATCTTAATGGCACCAGTTTACTTAAAAGTTGGATGTTGACCATGCATGCATGCAGTAGAAATTACAGTGAGATTCAGGAGAGGCTCCATCTTAAAAGAATTACAGTAGATTTGTTTTGGGGTGACAAAATTATCTTGATCAGGACAGACATCGGTCTATGTGGATTTGAGAAAAAAAAACAAAACACATTTTGCGCCAGGAGTTCGAGAGGAAAAACTCAGTGTACATATTAACCTCCAATCTCTGTCATTTGGGAGTATGAACTTGCTTTTTTTTATTCCAAATATATCTCCTCTGCTTATGAAATAGGAACTCGGAGTGAGGAAAATATGTGGTTTTCTATTTACTTCCTGGGAGGACCACAAAGACAGACGCACATATGGAAGGCAGATTTAAAATGAAAAGATGCTGGCATCCAAATCTGGACACCCCAATCTCAGCTAATTAACCTAGAAAAGATGTCCAGATTCTGCAAAACCCTCCTCATAAAATATTAACATGAACAAATCTTCAAGGGATGTGTAAGAAAATATATATGGACTAATTAGGCAGAATGCCTAAAGATTTGTACAGTTCTGCAGTGAGGTTTATTTATACTAACATGTTTAACGCTCACAGAGGAAATGGGAGGCAGCAGTTTGTGAGGGTAGATGTATGCCCTCCATTTGACATGTAAATTCCTTATTAAAGTTGATGTCTCTTGTTAGTCATTAATATTAAAATGCACAAAGCTTCACATTGGGCTGTTTTTGTGTGTATCCTTTAGAAGCACACTATTTGTATCGGTGTGCCTTTTAACTTTTGCACAATTGTTTTTTCAAGAAACCCCTTACTCACGTGTGCTTCTTTATTTGTTTAAGGAAATGAATCAGATTACTGTGCTAATGAGATTATTACAATGCAATTTATTGAATTATTTTCTACTCTTTAAAGAAACCTTTGAATATAGTTATCCTAACTTCTGCTTTTTTAAAATTTTATGTAGCAGAAAGCCTGTTCTAATTTCATGACATGTTTCTACAGAGGATACGTTTAAAGTGCAGCTGCTGCTGGCAGATAAATGGTTGAAGTCTGCATTTCTCATCTTTAAAAGGCGATGTGCCGAATGCAGCCGACTCAGATTCAGGGCTCTGCGTATTTATTAGCAGGTATTTGTTTCTCTGTGAAGCAGTCAGCAGACTCTCTGCGTCGCACAGCGTCTCCAAATCTGAGAACCACCTGTTTGTTTCGGCTTCCATCTTTAACCATAAACAGCAGGAAGGAAGACCACCGGTGGAGAAGCCCGTCAGCTGAATCTTTTTTCCAGACCTCCCAAACAAACCTCCAGCTTGGTTTAATTGTTGTCAAACAAAGTCGAGTTAAAAAGATGCACAGTGTTCTCAGTATAAGGTCAGACACTCTTTTTTTTATTTTTTTATTGTTTTTATTGACACTGTACAGTGTTTTATTAATATGCCTTGTTGTTGCCTTGATCGCAGAGAACAGCGTGTGTTTGCACTTTAGTGTGTTTTGCTCTGGTTTAGATCTGCTCTCAAACTATAACCGAGTTTCTGCTCACGCCCACAGGTGTTTTCAGTAACTCCGACTGCAGTTGGGTTGACATGTAGCAGGACTTGCTGTAAATGAGTCACTGAACTCGGTGTAAACAGGCAATCGACGTAGCACAGACTTTTTATTAATATGCAACATATTCTCACTTTATTGAGTCGGTATGTCTTACAGAAGTCTTTTATTTCACTTTTCTCTTGATTTTTTTTTTTTTTTACTTGTCACTGCACACAATAAAGGATAAAGCACAGCTCTTATTAAAGGCTCGGCTTTATAAGGTGTCCCTGTGAGTCCTGATAGTGCTCCAGCATGCAGCATTAAGGCAGGAAGTGTAATGAAAGCTTTTTGATTTATGACGTGGGATTGTGAAGCGAAACTTTGAGGAACTTTGATGATTAAAATTCTACCGAAGGACTGCGTGAACTACGGTGAGCAAACGGAGATCGTCTTTTGTTGAATTTGACAAATATCTAGAGTTGCAAGAGCTGAAAAATAAAATCTGTCTTCATCTCCAGATTTCTAGCAGACACTTGAATGTTTTGGATCAGAGTGTATCATTTAAAAGGTGTGTACACCTGTTCATCCACTTTGATCAAAAATTATAGTTTGTCCTAGTTGTAATCGCCACTGTATTTCACTGAGGGCATGGACTCCTTTTGGTGGTGTGTGTGGTGATGTTTTTGTGTTGAATATTTCTTTTGGAAGTCAAAGGTTGTCTTCATCAGACCATAGCATATATTTTTTTTATGTTTTCTTTGTAAGAATTAGTTTCTGTCTTTCTGCCTCTGTCTGTTTAAAGGGGCATTCATATTTAAAATGGGTTTTTTGAGCTTCACATCATGTTGTAATGTTATCCCCTCAGACATTTTTCACATGTATGACCAAACCAGTACTACCCAGAAATCCCTGCAGTTCCTTCGGTGATGCTGTTGGCCTTTTTCCAGCACCTTTGATCAGCTTCCATCCTGCTTTTCCATCAGGTGTGGAACATCCACATTTTCTCAAAGTATTGATCAGCGTCTTTACCATCATGGTGTATGCATAGCATTGTAAAGAGATGCTTCAACTTACTACAACCTGGCTTTATTTCTTATGATCCTTCCAACATATTAGTTTGTTTTTAAGTGAAATTATACAGCATGGACATGGGTGAAAATGCGGTTCAGTATTCGCAAGTTCACATATATTCTGCAGAATGTGACCACACGAGTTATTCTTTTTTGCACTGATCTAAAATATTCGAAACAAAATGCATCTTTGGAAACAAAAATATCAAGACATAATGCTGCTATTGGCTATCGGTATTTGCAAAGCAGCCAATCCTGGAGCTGCACTTATTTTCCCTGTTGCTGATTGGCTGCAAGGAGCAAGGATAAGAAAAAGTGTAGGTGTTGATTTCTGCAATAGTGCCATTAATGCAAATTATGGTATATTTAGAGTTTGAACTGTTAAAATGAGCAGCTCTAAGTGTTTTTAGAAGATGCCTCAAGCATTTATGGATTTCACCTTTTCACAGAAAACCGAGGTTTGACTGCGTCTTGATTTCACCCCACAAAAACCTGGAATCCCAGCAGGGTGCAAACACGTTTAATATCCACTGTATGCACTAATGCTGCCGCAGACTTTTACTGCCACCTGCTTCCAGCTTTGTGGCGTAAACAATCAGTCATACATCACTGCACAGTACCGGCGTCTCGGTATGCACTTCTGTGAAATAGGTTGACTTTTTTTTTTTTTTTTTCCACTTGCAGAGCCAACAGTAAAAGTTTAAGGAGCACGACTTTACAAGATGCACGAAGCTATTTCAGCTGCAGCTCGTCTGTTAAGTTTATACGCCTGCCTGGGTCGACCTTCAAGCCATAGATTTTCTGCTAATGACGTTACAGTCTTTGCAGGTAGTTTCACCTGCTGATTTAAATGAAAACGCGCTTTTATTTTAAAGAGAATGATTTGATCTCGCACAGTACAAACTGGTTTACGCGCTCAGTTTATTTGGTTTTTCCAGCAGGCTGAGAGAGAATGCACAGAGTGACCAGAGAGTCGGTTTGTTGAATGAACTAAACGCCTTTTCAACATCCATTTTCCACATCTAATTTCCTGGCTTATGGCTGCTAATGACTTCATTGCACATAAATTTGCCGCCTAATCACAAACATCTGCCATTGGAGCGTGTCAAGTGATACTAAGTGGCAAAATCTATAAAACAAACAAAAGTGGCTGATAAAACTATTTTGTCAGCGGAGTTAAAGGCGCTGAGCCTGAAAGCCACAATGTCAACAGCTGTGCTTTTGGCCCGCTCCTCAATCAAACCTCTGACACAGTGATTTGTCTGCCTCGGCTTTAATTGCTCCCAGAAAGGAGGCGCGCTCGCAGAGCATTCTCCAATGGTACCGTGCCCTAATTATAGATATTGGTTTGGCAACATTGTTAATTCATTCATTCTTTTTTTTCAGTTTTTTTCCCCCCCTTGTTCTCTTATTAGATGAGCGCTTGTTTGATAGCAATAAGTTGGATTCCTGTGGAGCGCATGGTTTAGTTTGTGTGCTCGCAGGTATCAATTAAGCATGAACATATACGAGAATTCAGACAGGCTGATATTTATGCGTCTAACTGAAAGGTGCAATCACTTAAATATCAGGAAATAGAGGCTAGAAAGGCTGCAGGTTTTTAAATGAGGGAAGACTGAAAAACACCAAACAGTTCATTTTATGACTCCCATACCCGCCAGGTTATGTTTAACTGTCCATGGATGCCCCGGTTTTAAAAAAAAAATTATTGTAATGACTTTTTGCAACAATGAAACTACTATGTTTCATGGGTGATGCAAAATACCCAGTGAAAAAAGACGGCAGGTCAGAAGAGAAGAGGGGGAAAAAAAAAATGGAGGAGAGACCTGCTGTTTCCCAGTGAGGATCATTTAACCCTCAGGAATCACAGAACTGCATTGATCATCTGGCAATAAATCACTTAATGTTCTTCCTTCTAAGTAAAGCTGTGAATATGAACATGTTTAGTTTGGCACAATCTGATCGACTCATTCGCGGATGCATATTTACACCATTTTAAAAAGCATAAAATGATGCAAGTAGTTCCGTCATATTCATTAATGAAAATGCTTTATTGCAGCGGCGATTATGATTTCCTTTTAAATGCGTGTTGATGTAATTGCATTTCAGTTCTTGATGATGAAAATGAGAAAAATGACTTAGTTGAAGCTCCACAGTGGCGTAGTTGGTAGAGCTGTTGCCTTGCAGCAAGAAGGTTCTGGGTTGGATTCCCGGCCTGGGGTCTTTCTGCATGGAGTTTGCATGTTCTCCCTGTGCATGCGTGGGTTTTCTCCGGGTACTCCGGTTTCCTCCCACAGTCCAAAAACATGACTGTCAGGTTAATTGGCCTCTCCAAATTGTCCCTAGGTGTGAGTGTGTGTGCATGGTTGTGTGTCCTGTGTCTCTGTGTTGCCCTGCGACAGACTGGCGACCTGTCCAGGGTGAACCCCGCCTCTCGCCCGGAACGTTAGCTGGAGATGGGCACCAGCAACCCTCCCGACCCAACTAAGGGACAAGAGTGTAAGAAAATGGATGGATGGATGGACTTAGTTGAAGTTTGTTTTAACATCTTTTATCCTCCGTCATATAATCTCCTGTGCTCATGTCTTCAGCAGCGTAGTTTGCAGCTGACATGCACAGACAAGAGAGTGCGTTTTTATTGCGTCTTTATCAACTCCCACACTGGGAGAATCCCATTTTATAGCAAACAGTGAAACAGGTGTAGAGTTTCAGTATCGGTAGGAACATTTCATACCTTTTTTTTTTCTACAGTAAAATCACAATTGTGATTTTATTTCAGTTTTTCTATGATTTTTTTGAGTCCTTGATAGATTTTGTGTATTTATGCCAAATAATGCGTTTGATTAGAAATGTTTTTTTTATTTCTTTAAATTGTTCCTATAAAACCTGACATGCTGTGCTTTAGGTCTGCTTGGTCTTCAGCTGGTATTCCTGTTTACTCACCTGCAGTTTGTTTACTTTGGTCTGAATCAGCTAAAGAGTTCACGTCTTCCTCTGATTCAGTTTCTTTTTGAAAAGAAACCAATTAAACCAAATCCTGTCACTAACCACTCAAGAACGTTGAGTGTGTTTTTTGGTCAGCTGTGTCCACAGCAGGAGCATCAAACGTAAACAAAGGAAGTAGATCGTGCGTTGCTGAGCTGCGGAAAACACGGAGAATTTAATCTTCTTACTGTTATTTCAACCGGTGCTTTTTCTGGCAGAGTTATCTGAGGACATCTTGGAAGTTGTGTGACTTTATGCTTTGTGGGAACGCCGATTGTCATTTGTTTTGTTGCGAGACGTTTACTCAACCGTGTCTCACAATGCAACGCATACCAGGTGTGAAAACACCCGAAACGTTAGACGTCAACACCGACGAGGCAAAGCTCACCATTTTGAAAGACAGTTTATTGGATCAATGGAAAAACAAAAGAAAAAGAAAACTGCAGAACTACAGACAATCTCTCACTCAACCTGCTTTGGCAGATTGTCAACATCTTTTAATCCTGCATGACCTGACATTTTCACTGACCTCTAGCAAACAGGTTACACAAGGAAATTAGATTTCTCAGATTCAAACGTATTAATGAATTGTAAATTTTTTCTCGCGGTTTTTGTTGTGCTTCAGTCATGGTATTTTCTGTAAAAAGATCTGAATCATATCAGCCCGTCAGACTTGTTACCAGCAACAGTGTAGAGTGACTCATAGAGTAACTTCTTACTTACTTCAGATTAAGTTGTTGACTAAACTGTGTGATCCTGCTTTGCTTTTCTAAGCCATAACCGGATTTTAAACTCAGGTTGAACTAAGAAACAAAAACCAAGATTGAGTCATTTTTGAAATTTGAGCAGTCTTTTTAGGTTTTACAAGCCGTGTTATGAAACCCTTCAGCGTCATTGTGTTTTCTTTTCTGTGGTATGATCCAAGGCTGCTATTCTTGGTAAGATATTTTAAAAGTTTGTTCATTCCCAGGATGACCCGACATTAACAAGTAGAGGCTGGTTCTGCTTTTCACGCTGGTTCTCATTGCTTTTTCTTTCACTGCCTTTCAGATTTTGAAATACTCTTTTTTTTTCTTCTCAAATTTGAAGCACATCATCTTTTTCTGTCGCACCAAATATTTCAAACTCTACGCCTTTTCAAATTCAGCATTTCTTTGACCATTTTTTTTCTCTCCCATATGATTATTATTCTCTTCTAAGTGGCGGTGCCCTTTCCGACACGTTGTTTCCTCTCGGAGTCAGACTTTCGTACGGGTTAGTTTATGTAACGCAGTCATCTGTGAACTGCGGCTCAATTAACCGTAAATGTTAAAATTTCCATCGTTCTCTCAGAGCCATAAACACAGTCGGGCCTCGTCTGGAGTTTAGTGCACTTCAGCAGATGTCAGATGTGCACACCGTCTCCATTAAGCAGCAGCGGGGCAGGCAATTATATCAGCTACCCAACAAAGGACGCAGGCTGCAGCTGTATGCCCATTACTTTGATTTGCTCTCGGAAGAAGGGGCGAGCAGGAGAGGACAGGTAAAGGAGCAGAGCGAGGTTATATCAGATGCCTATCAAAGTGTCAGAAAGGCGGGAGGCAACTTCTGGCTCTAGCATGAGTGTGAGTGTGTTGGTGGGTGCGCTTGGCATCCCTCCAGACCCCTTCTGCCCTTGGCCAACGTTAGACCTTAGAGGGTGGGAAGGTAATAGCTTTCCAGCGCCTGCTTATTCATCCAAAATCCTTCACTCAGAGGACGAAGAAGATTAAGTCCTGCTCAGGTGTCCTTACTTCCCCCTAAACCCGCTGACCTCTGCTGATTGGCTCGTCAATACTCGGCCAACTTCAAAACTCTCCTCTTCAGGATCAGACGAACGCATTTCAGAGTGAGCGGGGTTCTTGGAAATGCACTTGTTTTACCCTTCTGTTCACGACTGCGAACAACAAATATTTCACTACGTTTATGTGGATATCGAGTGCCAAGTGGGAGCAAATGTGCTGTGACAACAGCTTTTAAGAGAACAAATGGAGAGAGTGTCTTTTCTGCTAAAAGTGTGAAAGTCACTTCTTTTTTTTCCCCCCCTCTCTGTCGGAGTTTCTGCTTGTTGACTATTTTCCACATCTTGCTGGTGCAGAATGTTTGCCAGGATTGACTGATTTTTGCTACAGCAAGAGGGTCACTTTTGCAATCTTTTAGTCAAACAGAGAATTAAAGGGACAAAGAAATGACACCCAGCATTGAAGTAAGCTGCTGTTGCTTGTGTGTGCACACTGGCTGTAATCATATCTTGTCCTTGGGAGCCCATGATAACATGAACAATGTTGGACCAGCTCTCTCTCTCTCCTTCTCTCTCTCTCTTTCTTTCTGCAGTCCCTTGACAGCGGCTGAGCTAAACATGCTCCCTGCAAGGCGGTAAGAGAAAGAGACATCATCCTCATTGCAAAGTCTGGGCACAAGCAAACAAGGAAATAGCTTCGCGGTGGTCGAACCTGAAAATAATGGAAAATGTGCGCTTTCAATTTAGTCATTCCTGTCCTTTCTGTGTGTGTGCATTTTTGTTTTTTTTTTTCAGGCTGGTGGGGGTGCAGAGGGAGAGGTATATATGGCTCAAGGCAAATCAAGGTGGATAGCTTGGAAAGCCGACTGACAAAACACCACTGAAAATGGAATGGAGCTATAAATAAACAAGCAGCAATATCTTGTGTTATGAATATATAATTTCTGTCTTTAATAAGTATTGAGGCCTGAGGGATAGTCTTCAAACGGCTCAGCGAGCACTGATATTGTGATTGCAAATAAAACTCGTGTTGAATTATTGAGGCACCCAGAGATGGGTTTCCCTCCGGTCGGGCGATCGGGGCCTCTGCTGTCCGGTGTCGCCCGCTACAGAGCCCGGGGTGGCAGCGAAACTCCAAAGTGGTACATGGCAACAAACAAGCCCAAGGTCCTCCAGCCAATTTACTCGTAAAGCCAAAATGTGAGAATAATTTGTGAGGAAACGGAGCTCAGGCGAGCTAATGTTCACATGTGCTTGTGTTATTCATGCGGCTGAGCGAGGCAGCGTTTAAGTGCCTTTGTGCTTTTAACCTAATCAAACAGCCGGGATGAACAGAACAGCTGGGAAGGTCACGGTAGCCCTGGAGGAGCTGTGAAAATCCATAGCTCAGGTGGGAGAATCTGAAGAGACGAGCTTCAGTGATGCACTTCATGGAGCCTTGGCAGGAAGAACGCAGCTAACATGTGGAGGAAGGAGCTTTGATTAGATTGGACCGACTGCACTTAAACTTTTGACCTTTGACATGCAGAACTTTATGCAGCCAAAAGTGGACGCTGCAGCTCCCTGTGTTGAAACATGGAGGTAGCAGCATCATCCTGTGGGGCTGCTTTTCTTCATCAGGGCCAGTGAAACTAGTCAGGCTGATTAGAGGATGGGTGAGATTATACAGAGGTCAATCCAGGAAGGGTGCCTGGATTGACTTGAGACTGGGGTGAAAGGTCACCAGACCTGAATCCATTTGACAAGCCGGTAGCAAGAATTAAAAACTGCAGCTCAGATTTTCATCGAGTGGGGAAACATGTAAGAAACTGATTAAGATGTACGAATTTTCTTTAAAAAAAAAAAACATAAAACCCCAGTTTCCATTTCCTTCCCCTTCTGTTGTTCCACACCGCCTCGTTTTGGATTTAGTGTGAGAAAAGCGGTGTGAAAACTCTGTCAAGGCACTTTATGTTAAAGATGAGGAAAAAAAACATCTCTGGGGTTCAAAGTGTCGCCTGATGACACCAACCCCTCTCAGCATCTTTAGCATAAAAACGTGACGGCAACAACATGCAGCCCTCTCCGCGCGTCGAAAACAAAGGTGATTGTTCTGCGATGCGTGAGTGCTCGTCTTCACAGGAAATGTTTGTGTGCAGCTTATCAGTGAAAATCAGCACTGTTGCTTGCTTTATGGTGACAGACCAATGACAAGTCGTGCACGTCTCGTCTTTTCCACTTCCTGCCTCCGTCTTGCGGTCGTTAATATGAGAAGTGTTTTTTTTTTTTGTTCCCCCCACACAATGAAAGACAAATCAGTAGATTAAGTGTTTTTCTTTTAAAAGCAGTGTTGGTGTGGGGAAACTGCCACGCACGAGGCCGTAAACCGTCGATGACAACTTGCATCTTAGACGGGCTGTAAAAATGGTTTTCTTCCACAAAATTATCTTAAAGATTTCAAGAGAATAGCCAACATAAAATAGTTCATATATTGAGAAAATTCTGAGTCAATGTCTCTCTATTAGAGTTGTTCTGTTTTGCTGCTTCATTTCCTCCGTTTTCCAGTCGGTTCCAGTTTGTCTGAAGTCCTTGAGTTCTTCCTCCCCGCTGTTTTACTCCATCAGGAGGCCCTTCTTTCGCTTTACGCATAAAGCTGTGTAATGAAACAGAACCGAATTCCTGCTAATATTCATTAGTGACCTCACATTAGCTCATGATGTCGTCCAATAGAACAGTGGTGCTTATTTTATAATGAAGGTTGTGTTCGACTGCTGGAGCCACCAGAGGAGCCTGATGGGAGGCAGCGGCCTCAGACTCTCGGCAGAGCAACGTATTGATCCTCTCTGCTGCTCTATTGATCCAAAATGTTTTCTCTCCAATGCAGGGTGCTAATCACTGGCTTATTAGGGAGATGTGTTCGGGTGCGCTGCTGATACGTGGACGGGAGACTAGACTGAAATGATAACCGTCTCCGGTTTTATAATCCTAAAACTGTTTTTGTGTTTTTTCAGGAAGAGCCCAACAATGACTTATATAATTGAACATCTTTGAGATGTTGACGCCTCTCTGGATGAGGATATTGATGCTCGTTATCATTGCTGAGCGGCATCAAACATTAAATTACTCGAAGTATAAGAAATGAAAATAATCTGTTCAGAAAGTGGGTAATAAAGCTGCAGTTTAAGTGTTTGGTGTTTTAGTAATCATGAATTACAAGTAAAATAATTGAAACTTAAAAACTAAACATTAAAAAATTATCCTCATAGCTGACACAAATCTGAATTTTAATCTGTGAAAGCAGTCCAGATTTACCAGTAGACCATTAAAATTCCACCGCATCCATTTGCGCTCCGGTTCACACTGGGTCATTATTTATTATAAATCGTCAGGAGTGATTCCTTGTCTAAGAGGAAAATTGTAATGATGAAGACAAAAGGACATCAGCAGGATGAAACAAGTTGCGTCTTCCCCCGCAGCCAACAGTGGAGCGTTTTTTGGATCCCTTGTAAACACAGATGCACTTTCCAAAGCTTATAATCAGGCATTTACTCCATAAAGAACGCTAGAACTGACTTGGGATTTGCCTAACAATGTCTCATTACTAGTCTATGAGCTGCTTTTTTTTTTTCTCCTTGAGCTAATGCAATTCGTCAAGGAGAGCAGACGGGGGGGGCGAGGTTGTGGGAGAACAGGGGGTGGGAGGGTGGAGCACGGGGAGGAGGACAAAAACACTTATTAATTTGCACGAAATGGAATTAGCAGCGGGGAGTTAGAAGCGGCAGAGTTTCTAATTTTACCCCTGCCCCTGTGTGCTGATGGTAAATGGAGATTTGTCACACTCCACTTGGCTGGTTCCCCAGCTTGATGAGCTGTCTCACTTGCAAGAGCTCTGCTCAATCTCCAGCTTTAGCCACTACGCCAGGCAGCGCTCACATCCCTGCCACAACCCCACAGAGTCGTCAGGAGTGGGTGGAAGTGTCATCAGATGCCACATTGCACTGTTGACACTGAATAAAAAGGAGGATGTAAGAGGCAAGGAGGCCTAAAGGCTTTTATTTCATTCCTTCTCTTCTCTTTTTTTGTAGAGCTAGATGTCACATTTGAAAATAATGATGTGAAACGAACACAAAGTCATCTTCTAAGCAGATGGCTTTTATGTAGAAGCAGCACAATGCATCAAATAATTGTCATCGCTATGCCCATATGTACAATATTGCACTTGTAGGACTGCTTACGACTCTGCGCTGGTGCTTTATATTTGACTTGTTGGATAGACACGTCCTTCCTGCTCTTGATGTTCACAGCATAGAGCTTAGTGACCTAGATGTTGATGCTGGTGGAGGAAAATGAGAGCAAATGTGAAATGTTGATCACTTTTAATATGATAATCCCCGATGTTTAACATGAATATTTCCCTGTTGCATGCTTTTGATGTTGCAGATAAAGCTATGTTGTGCAGCTGTAGACATGTACTAATCCAAGGTAACATGTCAGTGAAGATGTTTGCAACACTTTAGGAGTTTGAGTCCTCATTAATTTAATTGCGGTTGTATAAAAGTGAAGATGGTTTTAAAATGGGCTTATCTGAAAGGAGGTTTGTAATCTATGCTTTTAATTCTGCAGAGAGCTTGTCCTGACAAACTAAAATGAAGTTGTTGAGCTCAGATATTGCTACAGCGTTCTCATCTAGAACGAAAAGGATTCTAAGTTGAACCTGAAAGAAAAATGTAGGAAAACTCACAACAGTAAACATACTGTGCACATATATATGATTTAAAATTCTAAATCTAACCCAATATTTAAAAAAAAACTAAAGCTAATCTACTGTGTTCCTGTTCTGTTGGTCAATCCTCCAGGTTTCACTGCAGTTTTTCACTGGTCACTCAGGTTTTTGTGATTTGCAGTTCAGAGCCTCAAATTAAACTTGATTTTGGGGAGGCTTTGGGTTTAATAGCCTCACATGAGTAGAGAAATCCTCAGCGTTGGAAGGCTAACTTTTAGACAGATCAACTCTATAGCTGATTTATTTTTTTACTATTTAAAACATCTGAAACTAAATTTTCAGAGCTGTGCCAATTGGTGGATATTAACCCTCTACATCTCTGTACCAGGGCTTTGTTGAGGTGTTTTCTCAGCTGATGAACCTACATTGTTAGAAAAACTAGACGGTTAAATCAGTCTGCCTGCCTGGATGATCTCGAGTCCCCTGAGAGTGAAGTACAATGAATCCCCTGTATGTGCAGAAGCCTGCAGACCCCGGCTGCCTGCAAACAGCTAAAATTTGCGAATACTGGAGACTCTCTCTAAAAATGCTTGGAGCTATTTTAACAGTTCAACCACCAAATATAGCTTAATATGAATTAATTAACACATCTACAGCCTTATTCTTGTAGATAAGACTGTAGATGGCGTAAGAAAGGCAGCTGATTGGCAGAAAATCCCCACATTTGGGAATTTTTTTAACTCTGAACCAGGAATAATTCCCAGAAGGCTTTTGCTTATACAATGTCAAAGATGGTGGAACCCTGTGACTTCTCCAGGTTTTGTAATCTACCAATCTTTGGAAATGATCCACTCAATTTTCAAAAAAAAAAAGTGAATCTAAGGTTTCCCCCTGAACCTGGTCGTTATATCATTCCAGTCATCTGTCAGTGGTTTTGACCAAGCAGTTGGTAAAGTGCATATTTATGCAGGTTTTACCTCTTAATGCCCGTTTCTCACTGTAGTGTAACTCATTATTTTATCTTGACATCAAATGATAACATGTCTTAGCTCCATAACAGATGCTTTGCACAGACTGACAGAAATGCGCTGGTATAAATTCAGTCAGTGCAATGCACTGGTGGCTGCAGACATATTAAAGTGTAGTGTTGATCAATAGCACACACTCACACAACCACACACAGTCCCCCCTACTAAGAGCTGCAAGAATAAAATAAGCTGCTGACCTCTGGTTCCCCCCTGGTTTTGAACAGATTCTGAAGGGCGCGCTCAGCGATGATGTTGATAATTGCAGCTGGAGAAACCCACAGTTCTGCTGGGTTTTTTTATTTATAATTATTATAATTATTATTTTTTTAGGGTTTTCTTTACAACAGACAACAAGAGCTAACGCATCCCAGCTGTGTGAAGGTGAAGGACCTCTTCTTGCGCTCCCAGTCCTTTGATACTTCAATCAATATATATGTGATGATGTGATCAACTGCCGGCAAAGCACGAGGCAGCTGTGGAGCGGTCATGGCCGTCCAAATCCCTCCTTCCACCGCCAGCGAATCTGTGTGTGAAATGTGTTTTATCGATCGAGCTACTTGCGGATACTCGGCTCTTTGTTGCTGCACTCCAGTGCATCTGCGGCCATTCTTCGCTGGGAAAGAAAAGAAAGACGGAGAGGAGGAGGACGGGGAGGATTGTGGGAGGATAACGCTGTCATACAGCGCTTTAATTGGAAGCATCAAGAGCACAAAGCGAGGGGCGTTTATCTCCCGCCTTCCTCCATTTTTGCATGGACAAGGTTTGTTTGTTCATTTGCCAGAGTTCGGCGAACGCTCGGGTCAGGTCAGCGCGGCTATGAGGCCTCAGACATCCTCCGCTGATTAAAAAAGGAAGCGGCAGAGACCTAAACGCGCACACGCAAACATAAACGCACGCTACGCCTGCAGCTCTCGCCTGGCGATAAGGATCCCGATGTGTCTGACAGCGAGGCTGACTGCAGAGTGTGAGGGAATTAGAGGGATTAGGGGGTTATAGAGTAGCGTGATAGCCTCTGGGATGACGGGGGGATTAGCCCGATTATCTCACTCTCTTTCTCCCAGCCAGCCAGGCCGAGTCTGGAGCTGAAAGCTGCCAGATGTGGAACCTACAGATAGAAAGAGAGGGAGAGAGAGAAAGAGAGAGGGAGCAACCTGAGGGAAGGAGTGAGGAGGGAAAATGGGCAGGAGAGGATGCAAAAAAGATGAGAAAAAGTTCTAAAAATAGTGAGTGAAGGGAGGAAAAGCAAAAAAAAAAAGTGGGGAGAGAAATGGGAGGAAATTGTGTGGGGAGTGACAGGCGAGGTAATGATAGTGGTGCAAAAGAGAGACGAGATAGGAGGCAGAACTCCCTGTTGGCTTGGCTTCACTCTCATTCCCTCCAGCGCGCGCTGACTCCCCGCTCGGCTTAATATGGGATTTCATCAAGGTGCTGCTTAGACCGGCTTTACATTTTAATTTGCAGATTTTGCTGGCAGTTACAGGGAGCTTGTGTACAGTTTGTCATCCTCTGTGTGTTTCTTATCGGGGGGAATGCGATTCTGGGCCACACTTTGTCCTCCTGTCAACTGTTGTGCAGATAGTGATTGTTTGCCAACATATGCATGTGCAAAGCTTTTAAGACTCCAGTGACGGCATATGCTTTAAGAGGAAGATTGGACCCAAGTATGAAATAAAACAACTAGATTGTATCAACAAAACAAAACCCCGGTGTACAGAAAGTATTAAAAAAAATTCAGTATGATAATGCAGTATGTCCACGCACTTTGGGAGATTTTAGTATTTTGTGTGTCTTTTGTCAGAGTAATTTAGAGTTGGCCAATTCTGAGCTGCTTTAGTGTGAAAGCTTCGTTTTGTTTAATCATATGAGGCGCTGCAGTCGTAGGATCTGCACCGAACTACTTGTAGGTCTTCAGTTTGGGGTAGAAATGGCCGAAATCTAATCATAATCAGGTCAGTCTTTATGTACATGCAAGTTTGGTGATAAATTAATATTTTATTACAGAAGCATAATCGTCAGAAAATCTGACATTGAAAAATAATTTGGAGAACCACCAGTGGACAATATCTCATGATCCCTTTACATAAATGTAACTGAACTAATTTATGTTTTTTAAGTTAATCAGAGATACTGAAAAATATTAATCCATGATGTGCAGCTTTTCACAAATCACTACTCAAGTCTCTAGCAGCTGAAATAAACATTTTCTCACCAAAGTCACAACATCTGGGTTACCTTTGACCCATCAACGCTGACGGACAGGATCCCGGACCTGTACCATTTGATAATTATATTAATGAACCTTTATCTTTTAATCAATCAAAATATTGTTTTTTATCCAAAAATTGTTCAAAGGAAATTTTTACCAATTTAATATTTATATAAGAAGATTAAAATCTGTTGATGGTGGATTTCTGAATTAATCAGGATTTGTAAAGACTGAGGTAACACCTTCAAATTATCCATGCTTTCATTACATATTGCAAATTTTAGCCCCCACCCCCAATGTTGGGAAACTATTTTCTAAATCCATGTTTAAAACCTTTGTTTTCAGTTCTAAATTGTAAAAATGTTAACATGTAATGCACGTTACAACATATTGAACATGGACGAGTTTAACAAGGGTATTAAACTTTCGAATATATGTTATATTTACTGTTGAAAGTGTCCTTGTAATGATGCAGCTAGCTTAGCGCGAGAAGATTGGAGGAAAGTTAAATTTTTTATTTATTTTTTCGTAAATGATCAAAAGGGCAAACATAAATATGTGTCATTTTCTACACTTATGAGTTTTTTAAAATGAGACTAAGCTTGAGCTTTTTGGTAATAAATTCTCAGTTGGATTTGATGTAAAACAAAGAATTTGCGCAAAAGCACATAATGACCACTGGTAAGTGCAGCCTGAGTCTTTCAACAGGTTAAAATGATCCAAAACAGTCTGGACTCTTACTAAAACAGCCTTTTTTTTCTATAACAGGGAGCGTTGTTCTAAGGGATGTCCACAAAATACATTTTAGAATATTCCAAATGATCCCATATCAGATTATGCTAATCCAGAACCATTTTACACATCTTTACCAGGACTTCCATCAAATGTGTTCAGGTCTGTAAGTTTGAGAACCTCTTGAAATATCTGAATTTGAAGGTGAAATTGGATGTGAATGTGAAACCTCCCTTAAAGAGCAGCAATCCATCAAATCTGACACACAAAAGGAGAATATTACTGCTCAAAAAGGTGGAGAAAGTGACAAAGCATTCTCAAAGACCCCAACAATCTGCAGTGAGACAGGTTGGTACGGAGGCAGAGTATTTAAAATCATTTTATGCTCTACTGGGGCTTGGATGTCTTTACGCATCTCGACAGTCACCGTGTCATTCTGCATCTGTAGCGAGGCTTGGATAAGAACATTGAAGGTCATGCTGCATTGTCTGTTTTTATTTTTTAAATATTCTTTTTGAAGGCAGAAACGAGACAGATCACCTGCTGGTGAATAGAATTAGATTATTAGCTCTGCTCAGAGAATGTCTTCCCATCCTGCTGTCTTGTTCTTTTGCATAAAACGGATCAAATCGGATTGGATTCAATCTTTTGGAAATTGTATTTGTTTCTTTGAGTAAAAAACATTATTTTTTTAAATTACATCTGACTGAAACGTTGACACAGTCTGCAAGTGTGGGAGCGCTGTTCACACTGAGTTAATATCCAACACAGCAACCTAAGAGAGTTGCTAATTTATGCTGTCGCAGCTAAACTGTCGCTAATGCCACTTTAAGAGATGCACAGTATTGTAATTCACAGCGAATCTAAACACAAAACTAAATAACAAGAAATAACAATAAGAACAAACGGTTTCCCATTTCTTGGCAAGCTAAGATCCAGTAGCTTACCACCATCAGCATGTGAATGACGGTGTGAAGCATTTTGAGGTCTTCTAGACTTGATAAAGACTGTACAAGTACAAACCATTAACTTTTACCATTTATTTCAGCCTAAAGATGATTAAGTATTAACCCCAACATGCTTGTTTTAAAGACGAGAGCATTTTCAAGGAAATGACACCCGTTCCCACAATGAGGTCATTGTTTTGAGCTAGCATAATCTTGTTGTGTGACAATGTAAACGCCGCCCCTACCTGAGAGCTTGAATATTAGTTTAACCCCTTGGTGCTCGTGCTTTTAGGCAAAATATTAACCCCCTACCCCTTTGTTTCCACTGCTGTAACTTACTTACCTTGTAATCCAGAACCATTTTACTTTTTAAACTGTTACCACCAACAATGCTCCTTTTATATCCTCATTATAGATTTATAACGTGCAGCACAGTTTAATTCTACGTTCTGTGGCACAGACTAAAATATAAAACCATTATTTTTATGTAAAAGCAGTGAAAACCTGCCCCTTTTTTTAGTGTTTTTTTTTTCTCTCTCTCTCTGTGTCTGCTGTAACAAACCCCAGTAGTGGCTTACATGGCCTAAATTTGCTGACAAGGAAACTGAACCGTTATATCTTATACAAAAGCCCACAAACCCAAAAACCACAAGTAGCAGCCCTTCTTAACCCAACGCTCTCCTTCCACCTCCTCCTCCTCCTGCTTTTGCACCAGAACAATTTGTGCTGCAAACACAGATCTCCCGGAACAATCTCAAAGAAGGGAGCGCGTACTTTGCAGCCTCTTGTGTGCAACTGTTAAATGAGGTGTTCTTATCGGCCCCGTTTTCTTTTTTTTTTTTTGAAGTTTCTCATTGCATTACAGAGCTTGTTTCGGTCCGGATATGTGACGTAGGAACTGTAACACCACATGCAGTTGTGGGTTACTGTATTCTCCAGTGGCTCACATCTACACAGGATGTGCCGACAGAGCTGCTTGAAGGTTCTCTTGTGGTGAAGTGGATAGATTGTTTCCGTGCAGATTGTCAGTTTCTGTGTGTGTCTCAGCGAGTCTCTGCTCTGTAAACAAGATTTGCCTGTGCCCTCAAACCATGGCCAACAGAGTGCTTCTCTCTGTGCGATTTTCTTTTTTTTTTTTTTCCACGGGTTACTGGGTATGATGGGTTGTCATGGCAACTGGTGAGCCGATTTTCACTGTGGTTCTTTCTTTTTTTTTTTTTTTTTTTTACTTTCACCACAATTCAGAAAGAAGCAGGATACAAATTAACTCTCTGAGCTAGACCAGATCAAATTGATGCAAGGAGAACTAGTTGCAGATGTGGAGAAAGTAGGTTGTATTTATTCCTGTAAACACACACTTTCCTTTCAGACAGAGACTGTGACCCTAACCTGCACAGAAACACCAAATGCTTCATTATATTCTCATCTGTTTTAGTAAAAGAAAAAAAAAAGGACTGAAATTGCTTCTTACAAAAACTATATTTTGGGCCACAAGGTTGCTCTCTTTTTTTAACCACACACATTCGTCAATATACCGACTAGTCTAAGCAAAATTGCTCAACACGTATCTATCTTCTGCTTTCCCAACGTCTGAACACGTTTTTCAGACATGTGCTACGAACAGGTTTGCCCTCCTTTGACCTATAAGCTGCCCTTATCTTACATCTGTACATAGCACAGCACTGTCAGGGTAATCTCACTGATAAGTCAAAATGGAAGCAGATGACTCGGGCCTTATCTTCCCACTGCTAAGTGCTGCAGGTTTGCCTCGGTGCAAAGTGTCACAAGGCTTTCACACATAGACACATGCTTAGAAAAGCATACAAATCGGTTCGCACACTACTTCCATCTGATATGTCAATCATGCGCATGTGGGTGGAGGCATGTCTGCATGTGGTCAGTGATGTGTGCCGACAGCAGACCGGCTTTTCTTGTCTGGCTGACGTGGGCGGTAGCTGTTCTTGACCACAGATAAAGAGCTGCAAGCAAAAGCTGCAAACCAACAAGGCCAAATCGGTTAAAAAAAACAAAAAAAACACGCCCATTGATCATGTGAGGATATGACCAGAAAGATGTTCGCGTTGAGATAAGTACTTTACATTTTGTCTGGACTGACTGCTCTGACTGAGAAATGTTGGTGATTAATAGGAGCTTACGGCTTTAAATTAAAATCAAATCTGCCACTCAAGCAAGAAGCAACTGTTTAGTTTTTTAATTCCACAGTTAAATCTAATAAAACGCAAAGTTTCCAGCTGTAAAAAGTGAGTCGTGCGTTGAGGCTGTTTCGGGTAAATTCAGCATCTGATTCTCCATTTAAAGTAAAAGGAAGAGTGCAAATAATAAGGTGTAAATAAGGTGTCAAGGGGGGGGAGAGCAAGGTACGTGAAATAAAATAGGCTACCCCTACACAATTGCATAACTGTGACCTACAATACGCCGCTATCAAGACGGAGAACAAAAGTGGGTTGGAAACTGTGTGTTTAGCGCTCTCTCTCTCACACACACACGCACGCATACGCACGCACACACACACATGCACATCTGTGGGTGTGTAAATGTGCATCAATGTGCAAAGATGACACACTACATGAAATGTGTAAAACGGAGCCGGGGAGGGCGAGTGTGAACCGTGTGCGTGTGAAGAGCGTGCGCACAAACAAGATTAAGAGGTATTGGTTTCCGTCTTTTTGCAAACGGCGCTTCATAGAATGCGTAGATAGCACATTGTTTTCGCTGCGCTGCTTCACCCACAAACCCACAATGACAATCTCATGGCTAAGTTGTCAACATCGATACATTAGAGGGATTGTTCATTGCATTGTTTTCTGATGAAGACGGATTACTCGTCATCACTGGCTCGCTCGGCTTTAAGTTGGGCAGATATGAAATCACAGTGATGCATTTGATAGAATAGTGGAGCTGAGAGATTTTAGATTGAGATCTCTGTGCCTTTATTGAATTTCTCTGGGGGTGGATCAAATTACTGTTTTTGTCAATGCACTGAGCAGGCTGCAGGCTCCTGGTGTCTCATTTCTGCGGTCATGTTATTTGTCTTGTTACACTCTCAGTTTTTGTATCGATAAAGCATAAACATCCCCAAAGCCAAGCCCTGCTCATCTGGTTTAAATTTGAGAGAGTTTTTTTTTTTTTTTTAACATTTAGACTTCTTTCCCCCCTCCCCTTCCACGCCCTCTGCGCCCGTGGATCCTTTTTACGTATCTTTTACTCGCTGCAGCGCACAGAGCAAATTGAGCTTTAAATCTAAACATGTGACATCAGAAGACAAAATGGCAGCGCGGAGGCCCCGGACCACCCACAAGCACTGCGGCTTCCCTCTAACTGAATGTGGACTGAATTAGATGCTGCCTCAAACCGTTTACCCCGAAGCTTTTATTAACCACACTGGAACCTAATGCATCTGCGGCTTGTTCCGACTTCTTCTTTTTGACTCTCTGCACATGTTGCACCTCTGATACCGAGAAAGCTAAGTGTTAAAACTCTGGCTTTTTTTTTTTTTGGACAAAATCTTTAAACGGAGGCTAAACTGAGCGCAACTATCTGCATAGGGTGTGTGTGTGTGTGTGTGCGTGCGTGTGCATGCGTGTGTGTGTGAGCGCGCAGCACATTTACACAACTTCCTTTTGCTTGTGTGTGTGACTATATAAGATATTTTAAGAATTAATTCGTCAAAACCATCTGATGCATGTGAAGAATAAATGGAAGATCTTCCCACTTAAATCAATCATGTGTCACTGCAGAGCTCATCTGTACCACACAAATTCAGCTCAATCTGCTTAAATAAAAACATATCTGCAAACGCTTTGCTAAAAAAAAAGAAGAAGCACAGCACATTTAAAGACCTTTTTTATTTATAGATGTATAATAACCTTTAAATGAGAGTTTTGGTTATTGTGGGCATGACCACGTATAAACCAAACAAACAACCCACTTTTTGAGGTGTAGTGGAAAATTACCAGACTCACGGACGTGCCAGTCTGCTTCTGAGGGCCGTGGAGAAAGGGAATGGGCTGTTTGTGGTGTCCTGCTGACTGGACCGAAGGAGAGCAGACGAGTGCTGCACAGAGGCTTAAAAGAGGAAACAATGTTGTTAGACTCGGGGGCCAAAGACCTCATTTTACTCTCAGTTGCGCGTCTCTGTGTGTAGCAGAGTCACACAGCAGGTGGTATCTGTGCAGGACACACTCTGCTCAGCAGTCTAACCTCAGATCACATGGTTAAAACCCAGAAGTGGTTAAAAATTGTTCTAGAGTTGAAAAGCGGGAGGAGCTACAGGTCCCTGCGATTGACTGAAAGCTTTTATTTTACTTTGAAATAATATTTTCTGCTGGATTTTGGATCAGAAGCAGCATGCACTCATCAGGCACACCTACTGACCTGCTTCTACATGCAAACAGAGAATCAGACAGTCCTGTGGCACTAAACCAGTGCATTTTGGCCACTAAATGTCCTGGAGACTCTTTGCTAAAGGTCAAACTGAACATCAACATGCAGCTTAAAGTGACCTCCGTATTTACAGACGAACTGATCCGAATATTTAAGAAACTGTTGATCTTCTCGGATTTTCACCCAACTGTCTCTCAGAATTACACGTTTGATCCTAAAAAAAAGGGAAAATATCCAGTTTTCTAAAGTGTTATGAAAGAAAATGCCTAATTGATCTTTAGTGAGAATGTGCAGGCTGGTTCTACATGTTAGAAAGGCAATAGTCTGAAATAAAAGCTTGTTACAAACAAGGTGTGCAGAATTATCTCTAAACATATTAGACCTTTGTTGTGGAACAATGGGTTTAATGAGTAATTATCAAAACAGTTTCTAAGGCAATTATTAACAAAATTAGTGATTTAGATCAAAATTACCAAGTCTGGGCACCACTTCACTATCAGTTCAGTGTGAACCGTGAATTTAGAAAGAAAAAACAGGTTTATGTTTAGAAATTTGGAATGAATCCAAATTAACCTTTGACTAATTAAGCTTAGTTTGCACTAAAAATATGTAAATTACCCACACAGTGTCACCAAAACATGCAAGACCAAAACAAAATAACAGAATATGTATCCAGTGTATTCATACAGGGCCAATTCACAACATGCCATCTTGAGGCAGTAATATCACAGTTCATATGAATTAGTATGTTTAAAAACCAATGTTGCAAAGCAAAAGTGGAGATGAAAACATTATTTTAATAAAGTAAAATGTTATTAGATTATTTATTAACTTAGAAATCAATACTCTTTCAGATAATTGATTATTAATGTATTAACTTGTCACCAGTAGGTTATGGACTACAAAGATGGCGGTTTAAAATACGTATGGACTCACAAAATGGCTTAAAACGGATATAAAGAAGTGGCGCTGCGGCGCTGTGTAGCAATTCCCACGAATTCCAACGTGTGACTTTAAGCACCATTAATACCAGAATCAGTTGTTCATGCAAACACAGCAGAATCAATAGTGCCTACATCCAGTTTAGGATGTAGGCACTTGGGATTACTATTAGCAGTTGGGATTACTATTAGCAGCTAACATGATGGACACAATTTAGCCTGTTTATTAGGACTATGCTGACATATTTTATACAGTTAGTGGGGAGAGAGGAAAAGAAACATACCAATAAAAATAACAAGTTCAAGTTGCCAGACTTATCAGTTTTCAAGCCACATGTTGAAATAAAGTTAAAATCACTGGGAGTCCTAGCACTGGCTGTTCTGACATTTCAAAAAAATAAAATAAAAAAAGAAATACAATACAGGAACTAATTGCATTTTTGCATCCTTAACTAATTTATCTCTGCTCAGACACGAGCCTAACCTGGGCCGTTTTTAGCCAGCGATGAGCTCACCGTCCTTCGATCCAATCCAGAACCTTTGAAATTTGGTGGAACAAGAGATTTACGCCAGGGACGTGCAGCTGAGCCGACCGATGTAATTTCAGGTGAATTGAGGCGGCTGAGTGAATGTTGCTAGTTGTTCCCGCTAAAAGCCAAAGCTAATTTGAACATGAGTTTTCATGCATCATTAAAGATGACCCTCCAGGGAAATCATCCTTGCTGTTTTAGCTCCTGAAGCATCTGAAGCATCGTCATCTATAGCCGAGGTCCAGCATTTTGTTAACAGTGACCATCAAGAGTGAGGGCTGAAGCAGGAAGTATTAATCTGCTGCTCGGTCACTCGGTCTTGGAGAAAGTTTTGGTTTGTTTGGTGGCTCGTTCCAGAATCTGACCTTAGAAGATGTCAAAGACCGGTGCAGGGTTTCTTTTTTCTTTGCTCTTGTTGATTAACGTAACTCTCAAGAGATCTTAAGAAACGATAAAATTAGAAAAAAATCTCTGGCATCCTGAAAGATGACTAAAACATATCAAAGGAGACTTTCTTTTTTTTTTCCCTATCTATGAGAACTACGTGTTCAAATGTAGGTTTTCACTGATGACTGATGGCTTCGTTCAGACTACCATCAGATATTTTGTTCTCTATCATGTCACATTGGTTGGGCTGTATGATTAATCTCATTAATGTTTGTACTCAATAACTGCAAAAGGAGGCAACTTGATTTGATCCAGTTTAATACTGTAGCTCAGATGACTGGTGCAGCGATTTAACTGAAATATTGACTTGTTGAAGCTAATTGTTCAGCTAAGATCTTCAGGTGTGAGATGGGTTTATTGTTAGCATGGTGGAGCGGTCGTTAGCACTGCTGCCTTGAGGTGAGAAGGTTCTGGGTTCAAATCCTAGTCGGTATTGTAAATGAAACAACAGATTTTATTGTCAGGTACGAGTACCATTCTTAAAACTGTCCACTTATGACGCATGTTAATTCAAGATCTGTACAAACTCTGAAAATATTGTGCTTTGTTTTTATTACATGTACTAAAATCTGCCTGAGGTAGAGCTAACAAGTTAGATTGGTTCAGATAATATTGTCCAAATCTGTCATAGAGATTAGATTAGCCACAATCGCTGTCAGGTGGTAGTTAGTCTACATTTATGTGCGTTTATTAGACACACATTAGAGTCTCGTCGACATGGACTTTAGCTCAATTTGTTCCACAGACTGGGCTTCAGATATTAGAGCCCAAATTCAAATTAAATAAATTGGATTCAAAGTCAAACTTTATTTATTCCAAATTTCCCTAATTTGCGTTGCTGATTTCCAGCTTAAAGCCGCTCTCCTCGCATAACAAACGAGCGGCAGCAGAAGCTGCAATAATCCCGGAGCAGTATTGATTTTAATCACAGCAACTGTTGGGCTGCTTGGCCTGTTTTTATGAGCAGCCATAAAACTGTGAGGAGATGGCCTGGAAGCTTTCCATGTATTACAATCAGAACGTATAAATTGCCCCATTACCCGCCTCTCCACTGGTTACTCTTGGAACATTAGCAATTATTTTCACATAGATCACACTCATAAAACCCAATAATTTTGTGATTTAAAGCCGCGTTGTTGAAACCAGGCTGCAGCTTTCCGAGGCAAAGAGGGGCTGTCGGCTTTTAGACATTGATTTCAGGCCACCGTTAGATGTGCTTTACAAGGACAAATTGTATGTGGGCTTTTCTGAGGGAGACGGAGAGAGTGACTCTGAAAAAAGAAGAGGAGATCATCCCGGTTCAAGTGTGGGTGTCTGCTGAGGTGAAGTGGTTACAAAGGTTTGGACTGTGAGCTGATGTGGGAGTAGTCAGATGCTCGGTGTGCCTTTCGGTCTATTTCTGCTCGTGTTGTTTTGTTACGTTGGCAAGCTGGCTGCAAATTAAAATAAGGCACCCAATAATGATGAATTATATGAGCCATGCAGCGTATCCTTGCCGATTGTTTCTCGGGTCCTCGCCACGTTCTGTGCTCCTGCTTAGGCTGCGTTGGGTGTGCATTTTTCTAAGCGCATTGTTTATGTTGATGGATGTTGGTCTAGGAAACGCTGAGGAGGGCTGCGGTCTCCCACTCTGTACTTATGGAGATGGATTGCTTCGGTAGGTGGTGGGAGGTGAGAGAGGCCGCCGCCGCGGCATGGTAGAAGTCCTGTTGACTGCCCACCCACCCATCATCCCATTACTTCTCCCCTGGGAAACCCAGAGGGAGGACGCAGGGATGAAAGAAATACAGATAAATGATTCCATTTTTGAGGAATACAATGAAGACGGCAACAGTCAGTAGAAAAGTGTTTGCCATCTCACAGGGAGATTTTCTGTTTTCGCTTTTTGGAACACTTACGTGATGCAGCAGACTAACTTTGGAGGAGTAAAAATGCTAATTTTCTAATTCAGCTTTTTAGAAATTAAAAGTGAAAAGGATATTCAAGTCAACTTGTGTGGGAAAACAATTGCCCTTCTTGTTGAATTAACTGTAGTTAGAAAGCTTAGTTTAATTTCCCTAGCAACACGCAGGCCTGATTGGCTTGTAAAAATAAAGAAAATTACTTAGATAGTACATGACAACATAAAATGGGCTAAAAGATCTCAAAAAGCAGCACATTGTCTTCAGATCTAGAGAAAGGCTTTGGGACTCCACTGAACCACATTACGTACAAATGGAGGAAACACGGAGGGAGCCGAGGCGGACCTTCCCACTCCTGCTCACCAAAATTACTCAGAGGTCATCGACGACTCATGCGAGAGGTCACAGAAGAACCCAAAACAGCATCTGCAGCGCTGCAGGCCTCGTTTACTCAGTGAGGGTCAGCGTTCGTTATCCAAGACCAGAAAGATTGGACAGAAATTACATCCATGTGAGAGCTCCGAGGTGAAAAGCAGCTGATAAAAAGAATCCCAAGGCTCGTCTGAAATTTCCTGAAACATCCCAATGATCTCTAAGGGTTTTTGGAAAATATTCCTTGGACTATTTAAGCAAAAGTCTGTTGCATGTTGTGCAAAATTAACCCATGAAAGTTGATCTCTTCCACAACACTCTAAAAGATAAAATCTGGTCATCAGTTCATGACCTCTTTGCTACAGAATGGCTTCAAATTGAATAAAAAATTTTTTCTAGTCATCTAGTCAAAGTCTGGCTATAAGTCAAAGTTTATGCTTAAGACTTCTCCAGTGTGGCTAAATAAAAAAAAGCTCTACAGAAAATAGTTTGCTCACAGCAACATGAAAGACTGGTTTTACTAACCCTTGATGGCTGTTGTCGCCAAAGGCGGTACAACAAATTATTAGGTTTAGCAAGCGATCAATGTTTCACACAGGATTCAAGTTGTTTTGGAACGCTTTTTTTCCCCTCTCAATAAATCCAATCATCGTTTGAAAACTACTTCTGCTTTTGGTCGTATCTGTATTAAAAAGTTTCATGAGCTAAAAAGTGCAGAAATGGCCAAAAAGCAAAAACAGTGGAAGCTTCTAAGGGGGAAATGGAGGAACAAACATGGGAAGTAAAGACAGGTTTGAATTTTTAAGTGGGTCATGTTTTGGATTGCCGCTGTGTGTCTGGACATTTTTAATCTACAAAGTTTGCAGTAATTACACATTAAATCAACAGTTTATTTCATCTGTACACTACAACAAATTAAAAAGTTAGGTTGTAAATCCTATAAGGTGCAATGAACATCTTTAAAATAACTTATTTTCAATTATTACAAATGCCTAGACAGCATCTCAAACGGTGGAGGACATTTTGTCCATCTCCACTAAGTGAAAAACATACCTGAGAGTCGATTAGTCTTAAAATTTGCTATTAAGTTTTCATTAAAATACTTTTGGTAAATAAGGTTGAAAGTCCAGTGTGAAATGAAGTCTTTAAAGAAGTGTGGTATGACTCATGCAAATGTTTGTGCTGCACAAAGTGCTTCAAAACGCACTCAAAGCTGCTGGGACTTGGTTACTTTCCAAAACTGATGATTGTGGAAGGAGGGCTTCTTTTCCTTGACCCTCAGGATGCCTGCAGCAAATTCATTTACACTGAGTGACAGCGCTGAGTGACACCCAGGCCGGATTTGAGACTCTAGCCACGCACAGCCACACTCACCCCGCGTTTGGAGGTCATTCTTGGCAAGTTACTCGCTGCCTCCTGCTATTTGCATCCACTTCACATGTATGTATGTACATGCATTTGTTTCTGACGTGTGAATAATGTATCATCTCGTCATTGTATGGGCACCGGGTTTCTACATCAGGGCCCGACGCGGTCTCATTTAAATCGACACTTGGCCCCGGGGGTCTGATGGAGCGCTCTTGTTTTTGTACAGTGATGGAAGCAGTCAGGTGGCGCATCATGAATTTTCTTTGAAACGCAGCACAGTTAAGCCTAAAGAGACTCAAGTCTTTTTTTTTTCTGGTACATGAAAGAACAGTGATTTAATGCCAGGTCTGGACTCTGGCATTAAAAGGAAGAAGTTAAAGCTGGAGCTGGGCGACATGGCTTAATGATAAAACTCTCTTTTTGTCATTTTTTGTCATTTTTTGCTTGCTTTGTTTTCTAAAAAAGAAATCACAAATGACAGAAAACATTTTCATAAAGCGGCTTTTATTGAATCATTCCTTCAGTGAATTGTACAATAGAGCATTAGGACCAAGCTGCAAGAACTTTTGTTTAATTACTAGAATATTGTCATAAAATGACACAATTTTACCTGTAAAAAGTCTTAAGATTATGAGAAAAGTTGTTCTGAGAAAAGGTTTAGTTTTCACGATCTGACGTGGCCATTTCTGAAGGTCTTCCTTCAAAATAGAGTAAGTTCTGATAAAAATTTGATGCTGATTTGTCAAAAGATTAGATATTTCTGTGACTGGGAAAAAAAATAATAATCCAAATTACAACTTCACAAGATGCTCAACATTTCTCATTTTACCTTTTTAGTAACAGCTTATTTGTCATAAACATGACATAACATCCATCATGAACATGAAGGAGTCTTTATGAATGTTTATGACTGTTGTCATGAAGTGTCATTTGGTAAATAGTGACACTTTTAATGCAAAGTTGCACTAAAAGTTGCATTAAAGGTCCATTAAAAGTTTCAACTTTGCATTAAAGGTGTTCATATTTACCGAATGACACTTCATGACAACAGTCATAAACATTCATGAAGACTCCTTCATGTTCATGACAGGTGTTATGTCATGTTTATGAAAGTATTGTCAGTCTTATGCACACCCCTTCAAATAAAGTGTTACCAATTGTTTTAGTTTGTTTTTGGAAGTTTAATAAAATTGCTACTTTATTCTCTTTATAATACATCTGTATTCTGGTGGTAACATGACCTTATTCTTGTAATTAAGAAAGAAAATAATCTTGGCTTGGCCCTAATATTCTGTCGTAGAGTTTACCTGAATTCAAAGTCCAAATAAATAAACCGAAGCTGTACAACAGACTCGTCAAACAAGATGGCTGCCCTGGGCATGTTGACATCACTCTGGATTATGGAAAACCAAGAAAAATTCAGATTTTTTTTACAAATAAAATGTAATAGCTTCATTACCCAGCTCTAGTTAAAGCTACACAAATGTGTTTTTCTTTAACAAACTCAAGTGACGACAGGATTTACAAACCATTAACAACAGTTAACTAATTTCATAATTACATTTAAATGCATAATAAATAAAGCCACAAATACATTTGCATCAGAACAAATCTAAAAGACGCAGGCTAGGAAAAAAGCCTGCACACTTTACTAAATGAGTGCATATTTATATATAAACTGACTGCAGATAAACAGAGATTCACATGCACACAGTGTGGTCCAGCCCTGAGCTCCCAGGCCTGTAATGAAGCCTTAGCGAATGTCTGCTAAGGAGGCTGGAACAGCCATCCAAATCGGCCTGCGGTCTCATTCAGACAACCACCTCGCCTTCGCCAGCTCCCTGAGCCTCTGTGTTCAGTCACTGGGTGGTCAGGAGATCTAAACCGGCCCGAGAACAGGGTGGAGGTTTAACAAGGGCCGCTCTAAATGTGGTCGGTGTGGGACACCAAAAAGGGCCGCTATTTATTCGATGCCGCCGAGAGGCAAATCCGGGCCTTTCTTCTTCTTTATCCCGGTCTCCTGGTTCACTGATGAGTGGAGCTTACCACAGATGAGGAGCTGTGAAAACCCGAGTCGGTGAAGAAAACTTCTGAGCTTCCAGAACAACAAGCACTCAAAGGACGTTTCAAAAGCCGAGCTCAGGCTATTAACATCTGCGGATTGCTCTCACTTTCCACTGGCACGACACAGGGCTGCATGGATACACACAAACACACGCAGACACACACAGAGAGAGAGAGAGACTTGCTTCACCATTGTGGCTTCCTCCATCCACACAATACACCCACCACAATGACCTGGCTAGGCCTCCACCACACATAGCATATATTTATTCCACAGCAATTTACCCTTTGGCTTTGACAGCTCATAGTTTATGCCACTGCGGCTTTTCAGTGGCACCACTCCCTACGCGTCTGCCCATCTACCAGGCCTGCCTGTCACACACTGAACACAACGGCACACTGGTGACCGAACAATGATGCCGACTCACAGCTCTAAAATGAGATAAGGTGTTGCAAAAAAAAACAAAAAAACATAGCATTCCTCTAAAATGAGTTGGATTTAACTGAACACCTTTGATTTTATACGTGCCGTTGTGTGAAAAGGACGATGAGTTTTCACCGCTGCCCCAACAGCTCATCTTTAAAGTCTAATACACTTCCCTCTGCTGATAAGAGGTCACTTTTACATCAGACTAACACTGCACCACAACGTTAAAAACCAGCCGGCCATGGATTCGTTTGTTCAGTTTATTTATTTAGTGCAAATTCGTAACTCATCTCATCTTAAGGCACTTTGAAAGATCAAATGGGTTCAAATTACATCGAGTTACATCATCTGACCATTTACACAGGTTCAAATCCAGCTGCACACAATCCAATTTGAGAGTAATTAAAACAACACAGTCAAAGCTAGATGATCATAGGATGTGAAAATGCTAAACTGATCAAGCATGTGGTCACAGTGAACAGGAAGTAGTATCCAGCATGGCTGGGTGAAACGGCCTTCAAGGAATATCTCGACATGGTTTGGATTTATTGGTATACATGACATAGCAGGATATCTAAAAGTGAAACTAGTTCTCTATAATAATGCCGAACCTCCTAATTCGCTATGAATAACAAGTCAGACTCAAACCCTTCCTCCAACATCTGGACAAAAGCAGCACATTTTAAAGCCGTTTTTCCCCTCACAGAAGGAGGATTTAAGACAAATACAAATTTATCTGACCCAAAAGCAGACTGGGCAGGTGGTAAACGGTGACAAGATCCCTAAATTAGTTGGTAATTAAATGAGCCAAGCACCAAAAACATTAATTCGGCAGCCGGGGACGGGAAGAACAGCTTTTCCAGCACATGCCACATTTAATTTTTAGGTTTAAAATAAATAAACAGTGACTGGGAGCTCTGTCAAGTGATTGGTATTTAAAACATTATGAGTCATATAACGACTGCAGCTTTCATGAATTACGGCTTGACAGAGGCTAGAAGACAGCAGCACAAAGATTAGAAGGAAAGCTGTTTGAATAAAACCCAAACACAAAAAACCCCCAACTAAATTTCAACAGCTGACAGAAAGAAAATGAGCATCGGCACATTAGAACACTTTTTAGAGATGAGCAATTAGAACAGTAACCTATTAACATTCAGTGCTTTGTTACAGAAAATTGAGCTTTTTAAGGTTTAAACTAAATACGGTACAACGTGACTGGGAACTTCAAAAAATCAACCCAAAGATTGGCTAAACAATCACAGAAATCCCAACTGGTTTTGCTGGACTGAGCAAATTAATTACGACCAAATTTCTCTCTCTTATGAAAGAAGCAGTAATGAAGTTCTTCATTCTTTTGGAAGATTAGTTGCCAAACTGTAGCTACTGCAACACCTGAGGAGTTTTGATTGAAACAAGCTAAATATTTTGTACAGGGTGACTTTGTGTATAAGTCACTAGAGGTCTGTTTTGAATGCACTATTACTAACAAACAGGTTAAGGTTGCTATGTGAGTATGTACTCAAATAGGCAAGATAGTGTCATTTTAGAGAATATTTTGTCAAATATATGCATTATATCCCCCGGCTTTAGCATCCAGCATCACTTCTCTGGCAGAGATTGTCAGGGAGGATTGTCTGTGATCATTGAGAGGTTTTCTGGGCGAGTGAGAGTTCCTGAGCGCACAAAACTTTCCTGATGAAATAATTGCAGTCAATAATCATGACATCCATCTGTGTCCTCTACAGACAAGCCAGGTAGCAGCACAGGAGGCTTAGCCATGACACGTGGCTTAAGAAAAGACGCAGTGCATTAGCATTCATTAGCCTTCAAATGTTACTGATCAGGCCTGTTGTACTTAATGCTTCCACTTGCAAAAAACTTCTGAGTTTGTAACGACGTTAGTTTGGAGGACTCGCAGAGTCAAGAATTGTACAAAAACCCAAGTAATGTAGAGACTGGTGGGGTGCTTTCCCTGTTGAGTAGGGCTCTGATTGAGGAGATGCGCACACCTCCAAATTGTACAGTGAGGCTAGATGTTGTCAGATTATGTTTTCATGTTGCAGGTGAAGTTCAGATGTGTTTGTGATGCTGTCATAGAGAAACCTTGGTATTGTATTTGAGGATAAGGAGGAATGAGAAGAATGAACCGGTTATTACACAAACTCTACTATCAGTGACAAGGTTGCACTTTTGCACTTTTTGAATTTTGAGAGCACAACTCTGGTGCTAACTCTCGATTTACCGGTCGATCTACGTTCCCACCCTCATCTATGGTCATGAGCTTTGGGTCATGACCGAAAGAACGAGATCACGGATACAAGCGGCCGAAATGGGTTTTCTCTGCAGGGTGTCTGGGCTCTCCCTTAGAGATAGGGTGAGAAGCTCGGTCATCCGGGAGGGACTCAGAGTAGAGCCGCTGCTCCTCCACGTCGAGAGGAGCCAGTTGAGGTGGCTCGGGCATCTGGTCAGGATGCCTCCTGGACGCCTCCCTGGTGAGGTGTTCCGGGCACGTCCCACAGGGAGGAGGCCTCGGGGAAGACCCAGGACACGCTGGAGGGACTATGTCTCTCGGCTGGCCTGGGAACGCCTTGGGGTTCCCCGGGAGGAGCTGGAAGAAGTGGTGGGGAGAGGGAAGTCTGGGCCTCCCTTCTGAAGCTGCTGCCCCCGCGACCCGACCCCGGGTAAGCGGAAGAAAATGGATGGATGGATGGATGGATGGATGGATAACTCTGGTGCTGCACTAGTTTTAAAAATGACCACTTATTATTTTAGTGGGATAATAAGTACTGTCTTGGGAACTAGAAACTTTAAGACAGTATGGTAGACATTTTATAGATGTTATAACTTGCACAATGCACCATTTGTAGTTTTCAGTTTTTGAGAATAATAACACTTTTGCCTGTATTTCCAAAGTTTTTTTTTTTTTTTTCATATTCAGACAAATTATTGTTCTTCAAGTGAGATGCATCTCTAATGATATATTCCACATATTATTTTAACATTTTAGGCTAATTCTTAAACCTGAAGTGATGCTGTTCATGCGACTTTAACGCTCAGCCATTTATTTTGGTGAAATATTTATTTTTGTCCCCGCTGTACCTTCTGTGAGCTGCAGTTTTACAATTATAATCTCCTCTGTTAGATTGTGGGACGGTGTAACAACAGTATTGAACTTGTCTGGATGTCTTACTGAAGCAATTAGCCCGTCTTAACCTTTAATCTCGCTTAATTCCTCGGCTGCACCAGATGAAACTCCCCTGGCCTTGCTGAAAATTGTCAATTACGTCTGTCACACTGAAAATGGAAACCAAGCCAATTTCTTCTCTTTCTTCTCTTGAATTCCTTTGTTTCTCTCTTACACTAATGTTTTTGCCATTTTTATTTCTGGCTTGCAGTGGTTAAAACACAAAGCACCCGCTTTTATGCAACTGTAATGATATATTTCATCATGACACTAAGCAGATAACGATGCAGATAAAGAGGAAGGAAGGAAAGCAAAGACAGGCTGCGCTTTTTTTTTTTTCAACTTTGTCAAAGAGAACCACAAATGAAGCTTGAAACCTCCAATCTTTTTTTTTTTTTTTTTAACATTTCAAAGATGTAAGGCAGAATACGCTCGGTTATGTTGGAGGGACGTCGTAGCATAAGCTATGTTTTGTCCACGTCCCTGCACATGTGGAGCCGGTCTGTTGTATGCACGTAGCAATCTGCGCGAGGTTAATTTAAAGATGGCCTTTCGCACAGTAAACAAAGCATTAACATCCTGTGTGGTAGCATTCAACAAACCTGCAGAGGTGCTGATTTTAGCTTGTTGACAAAGGGCAGTCCGCTAAGATGTGGCGATAAAGCAACAGGTCTGAAGTTGAGGCAAGGAGTGCAGTGAAAAGTGACATCAAGAAGGGAGGAGAAACCGACGCGTCTCCTTTCACTGCATGTCGCGTAATTCTCTTTCTGGGCTCTGGCAAGCCAAACCCAATGTTAAGTGGCTTCTTGAGTTTATCCAAAGAGGTCAGAGGGAAAATAAAAACATCACGCGAGAGCTACAATTACAGCCCTCGAACATGACAAGCGTCTGTTTTTGTGCTTCTGACTGAGGGCCCACTTTTAATGGTCGGTTCTGGCTGCAAGATAAACAAACAGTCAGAGGGTTAACACAGCCCCCGTCTACAAGCACCGGCCCGCCTCAGCCATCGAAGCAGCCAGTGGAGCTGAACCTCTGCCGCAGCAGCAGCAGAAGCAGCGGCGGTTTTGGCGGCAGCGTAAATTACAGCACGGAGCAAAGCTGTGGTTTGTATATAGCATACTCGCACACTCACTTGCTTTTCCTTTCACTCATTTTCTCTCTTTCTCTCTGACACGATCAGACCCTCTCAGCTCTCTATGGTCTTTGAAGAAGTTGACTGGTGTCTCCAGGTTAGAAGCATGAATTCGAACGTGAAGTCACTCAGGTGGGTTTTTCCCACAGGTGTCGCCACGGCAGGGCCAACAATAATAAAGAAAAAAAAATAAATAAGGAAAAAAACTTTTTTGGCAAGACTTCCATCCTACAAACCTCCTGACCTCATCAAGGGAGCAGTAATCCTCCGAATTACTGGTTCCAAATCCTGTGGGAAAATCTAAGCTAATGGGATCTCATTATAAGGAGAGTAAAGAAAATCCCATCAGGTGGCATTTACATGTTGCATCATCCTGTGTTCTCATCCAGCCTTCCCTAGGGGCTAATTGGAGATCAGTTCAACTGGATTTCCTCAGACACACACCCTGCTCGGATAAAAAAAAACAGACGACAATGGATGTTGTCAAGTTGGTGTCATTTCTAAAGTGGGATGTAATGCAGGGAAGACTTCATATTGAAAGTTTTGATATGGAGAGGTTGTAAATCTAAATTCACACGATTAAATTCAATAGTGGCTAGCTAGTGACAGTGTTGTATTCCATCAAATGTAGAAGGTACCAGGGTGAATCAAGATTAAAAACATCCTTTGCCTATTTATTTATTTTATTTTAATTCAGGACACAGACTGACTAACTTTATTCACCTCAGTGTTGCACAAATCTAAATAGATGTCTTCAATACTCACCACGGACAGGAAATGTGGAACTTTGAGCTTTAAGTTATATATTTAAACATGTGTTTCTTTATGGTTTAATGATCATTCACTGTTCGATTTCAGTGATTTTTACTTGACAGCCTAGATACAAACTATATATATATTTTTTTTTATCTCATTCGGCCAGGGAGAAAATCATACAGACAGTCTCAAAAATAATATTTAGATAGATGTCCCTAATGCAGTTGCACCTCAAACATAGTTTTTGGTGCCGGCAGCAAGATTTTGACCTTATTCTCATTGGTTATTTAATCAATCTTTTTATTAAACCGATTAGTTTCATTAGTTTCGGGAACCACCTCAAAGATGGCACAAACTGCGTTTTGACGGGAAGCAATTTCATTGGCAGCAGACTGCATTCATTTATTTATACTTGGACTTGTGGAAGAGAGCGTACAGAATCATGCGCAAAATGACATTGTCAGGCGTCGACCACACCCCTTGTGTGCTTTATGGTCCTCTTGTTATTACCATTGTCATATTAAACATCCTTAACATTTGAAGAATAAAATCTTTGGAGTGTAGTTTTACTGTTGTGCTCTCACGACAACGTTTTTAAAAGATTAGCAGCTGAAGTAAGGAGAGAACATTAACTTGCCATCAGCGCTCTTAGCAGATGTGCTGATCTTAAACGTTGGAGTCATTTTGAAGTCGTCGTCGCGGTGGTGCACTCCGTCTAAAAGCACTCGTTCAAATTCTGCATAATAACCAGATAAACCTTACTTCCGAATGATGTTGTCAGACAGACGTGCTAAGCTAGACATGATTTATTTAGAGTTCTGGCTGTGAGAAACTACCAACCCGTTACTTGCTGCGGAGAGAAGCAGTTTGAGCTTTTCCTCCTCTGTGCCTCATTGCCTCTGAATGTGTAAACAAACATGTCTTTGAACATGGTTTCTCGCTCTCTGTAACTGTGTTCACACCTGCTGCCGAGTTCCTGTAACAGATGCATCCATACTTTAGGGTCACCGTGCACCGCCGTCATTAGCATATAGCTACGTCTTCGCATGGCACCCGTGCATTGTTGGTGCACAACCCACCCAGACACCCACACACCTGCTGCTCATCCTCCTCTGCAGCCGTTTGTGTTAATGGATGGGATTCTAATTACTCCTCTCACACTGGGACTACTGTCTCCACACTCATCTCTCAGGACGTGCGTGCGTGTGCGCGCGTGTTGATGTGTCGGGGGGTTAGCACGGAGCTCGTACACACTGCTCATTAGCAGACTCGCATTTCACCTGCTGTTGGATGTGTTCGCAGAGCAACACACTTGACTTTATAGAAAACCTTGTTAAACACAGAGCGGCGCTCTGCATAGCATCAAAACACGTAGTAGCAGCTTTGCATATGCATTTCATTTTAAAACAGCTCCTTTCCCTTTTCTCTGTTTGCCTTTTTCTTTCTTTCTCTCGTTCTCAGAGTTGCAAAAAGAGGTGATCGGTGAGCCTTAAGCAAGACGCTAAACCAGACAGACGCACTTCCCCATTCAGCCACCACAGTGTTGGTTAAAAATAACGACAAGGAACCGTGAGCTACTGACTCCTTCTCTCACGGTACTAATGCACACATCTGCATGCACATTCACAAACACGGCGCTGGTGGCGGCTGAGGCATCCTGAGTCTGTGTTTTGACACAGCCCCGTCTGTGATGCAGTGTGTATGCGGGTGTGTGTGTGTGTTGTACCATAAACTGTCTCTGCACTAGAGTGACCTCCCCCACCACTTCCTCTGTCTGTGTGTGTTTCATCTCCCCTGCGGCTTTCAGACTCGAGGTTTTAAGTGGAGCACAGAGAGCAGATAGGTCTTCAGAGGAAAAAGTGCTGTTGAGAACGTCTGCAGCTCACAAACAAAGGCCACCTGGCTCCAGGCTGAGGGGACGGAAATGCGCTTGTCTCTGTGGCACGGTGACAAGTTTGTGCTAATAACACGAGCCGCACTCCGGAGGGCTAATTAGCCCTTCGGCTAATGCAGAGCTAATCAATCATAAATGCTGGGAAAAACTTTGATGTTTATATTTTTGGGTAATGAGTCTGTCCTCATTTGTGTTTTCTGCAAAGGATGGAGAGAGGACACACTGACTAGCTGCTCGGTTCTCAGAGATGCAGCTGCAGTTTATTCAAAAGCTCAAACTTATCCTTTCAAACTAATTCTGTCAGCCCGTCGCGCCTGTTTACGCCGCAGCTTACTTTCATTTCCTTTTTAAATATCCAAACTATGTTACCCGCTCCATGACAAACGTACACTGAAACGGAAAATTTTAACTTCTGCAGTTTCTCCTCTCCGTCTGCTGAATGGCAGAACGAAAGTAAAGTTTGCTCTTGACAGTACAATTAAAAGATTAGATTTCGTGGTTGTCTGGTGGGTTAGGTATTCGTTTTTCATAGGTGTGACTGTAGTGCACAGCAGCAAGTTTGCACTGAAAGTGGCATTGCCTGTTGTGCAAATTAACACTTGTGTGCATGTGCGCGCGTATGTGAACCTTTTTTTGTGCCTTGTGACTCAAAAGAGAATTGTAGAAAAAAACATTGTAGTGCACAAATCAGAGCTGATGAGGTCTCTTTTATGCACACACAAATTCTATTTTACACTTTCTGGTCACAGTTGTTTTCAGACGCTGTATATGTGTCTTTTTGAAGAAACATGCTGCAGGTTACAGATATTGCATTTACTATTTGGCTTTCTGAGCCGCCGTTGTTCTCATTAAGAGCTGCTGTTCAATAGGTACTGCAGAAGAGCCTTGCTTAAAAGTAGTTCTTGGAAACATTAAATCGTTTTTTGTCATCACAAAATGAATTAAAATGGATAGACACAGCTATTCTTTTTACTCATTTTGTGATATTAATAAGATCTTAGGACCTGAAGTGCACTCAACCCTCCAATGTATATAAAATGATTTAATGTCAGGGACTATCTTTGGAAGAGTTACCATTTTCAGGACACACCACAGGTTTAAAAAGCAACGTTTTCAGAACCATTACAATGTTCTGTTGTACCTCTAAATCCCAGAGAAAGATCTGGAGTGGGTGGAAGCTTGTTCACCCCTTCATTCCCTGGTTTATCACACTACTCCACTCATCGCCGGCTCCTTGGAAAATTATGGGATAAAAGAGTAAGTGACCTTTATATCGAGATTACTTTTATTTAATAACGCACCTCTGAAAGTAAAGTTGGCATGCATAAAAGCAGTGTTAGCAAAAAGGTTTGAGCCCGGCTGGCAGACGCAGGAGTGTCTCAGGCAGGACACTTTTGAAACGCGTAGCACGACACCAACAATCGGTTTTCCGCAGAGCAAGAGCCAGATGCTAAAATCCCAACTTTTGAATCAAATCATCATTCGGCACTGTACAGAAAACAAACAAAAAACAGCAATTGAGTCTTACAAGCAGACGCGCCAGCTGAGTTTAGATTCGGCTCTGTCTGGCCGACCTCCTCGGCTGCTCGCTGCTGATCGGCGATGCAGAAGGAGGGGCAGACGGAGGGTGGGCCGAGACCGGCACCCGAGCGGACCCCCAGGCTGCTCGATTGCTCAGCCAAGTCGAAAATGTGTTCTCAGATCTTTGCCTGACATGCTGTCCTGTGGGGTTAGGCCTCTGCGTCCTCGTCTTTGGTTGTGTACGGCTGCATGTCAGGGGGGGAGAGGAAGCTCTGTTTGGCAGCAATTCACACTGATCATCCTTGACTGCTCTGTGTCTGTGTGTGGTTTACAGAGCATGGAGGTTTATTTTTTGTATGAAGAAAGGCATGTTGATCTGTGACAGTTTCACAGCGGCAAAACGTCAGGTGTCACCCTTCGCCTGTGCGCTTGTGGCCGTCATGCTTAGAAAGGACGAGTGTGTTTGCGTCCTTGCAGTTATTTATGCACATTTACTCTCCTTCGTTCAGTCAGCCTGACCTCATGTTTGCCTGTGAAAAACCTTTCGGAGCGTTCTTTAAGTGGCAGTGACAGAAAATGGAGGACTTTAAAGATGAGAAACTAGCATGCGTGAGTGGTAGAGAGTAAAACCGCTCAGGTGTGCGTATGTGTGTCTGAAGTCGGGGTGCGGGCGGTGAAGCCATGATGCCTCCCTGGGCCTGCTTCCAACTGGAACACTGTGTCAGATTGAGCGACCTTCAGCTGACAGGCCCAGGAGCTCACTGGACCGTGTGTGTGCATGCAGCAGGCTCTGTGATTGTACGGTCACGCATGTGTGCGACTGTGTGTGAAGATGGGCGCACGCACGCATGTGGGATTCTGTCTGCGCGCTTGAACGTCACACGCTCGGCGTGTGCGTGCGTGTGTGTGTTTGGAATATCTCCCAGGGTAGCAATCCATCTTGACAGTCTGTGTAGCCCCATCACATCACTGTCACGCCACTTTCTCACTCGGACGAGTGATGGAGGGAGTCCAGAGGGAGAAGGAGATGGAAGGAGGAGGTGAATGACAGAGAGAACGACAGATCTCATCGGACTCATCGCGGAAAAGCGCTGTGACACTCTCATCTGAAAGGAGAGAAAGAGAGAGAGAAAGAGAGAGGCAGAGAGAGAGAGAGAGAGAGAGGAGTGTGACGGTCAAGACAAAACAAACTAAACTAATCAACTTCCATATGAAACATGAATATTGGCTTAATTGGAAGTCTCAGTTCAGCTGATTTTTCTGAGGGAAATGTTGGGCTGCTCCAGTTTTCTAATTTTCCACTGTTGACAATACATGAACTTGTGCCAGAGAGTGATGAGAGCTTCATTTCTTCAGCAGAAATAAAGCAAGATACAAAGATTTCAAATCTAATGAAGTTGATGTAGTTCCATGGTTAATTAAGTTTTGTTTTTTTTGCGATCAACTTGAGATCCATCCATTGGCATATTTTTTATACCCATTTAACCCTTTTTGAGGTCAAAGGGGAGGCTGGTGCCTATATCCATCTGTCAATGGTCAAGAGTCTGCTACATACTAGACAGGTTACCAGACACATGGGACAAATGACCAACTAACCTTACATGGACGTCTTTGGACCTTGAGAGAAAACCTATGCATTCTTAGGGAGAAAAACCAAACTCCATCCAGAAAAACCCGACTGGGATTCTGACCCATGACTTCTTCCTTCAAGGCATCACTAACACCGGCTCCATCCATTTAAAGAAATTCAATTATCGCTGAAGCATTGATCAGACAACTTCTATTTGCAAGAGCAAAATGCATTGGATTGATAGAATTATTTAAATTATTTATTTTGTTACTACTCGGTACTGATGTTACCATTCCTGATTCATGGCAGATGGTTCTTGAGGTGAAGAGAAAGGACACGTTGCTGAAAATTGAATAGGCTGCTGCTGTTTTCTCAGTATGAATGTTGTCTCATATCAGTGTTGTTCCTGAGGGCTTTTTAAGGGAAACTGCTAAATGTAGCAAACTAAAGCTTTCCAGTGTGATTGTCCTCTAAATCGACCCTACAGAGGGTCGCCCAATATTTACCCAAAAGGCCAAACTTTTTCTACAATGTTGGAAATAATAAACACTGAGAGCATCTTCATGATTGTGTAAAGAGCTAAAAAAGAAACTATAAATTGGGGTTGTAGGTCTATTTATGTCTGAATGAACTTTTATTACTGAAGGTCTACTCCTCATTTAAACAATAAAGCTTTATTCCAATCGTTCCCTTTTTGTGCAGGTTCAATTTAAAACCATTAATGTATGCACTGAACATTTCTGCAGGCTATTTTGCGACAAATTATTTGAGTGACTGATAACTCTAAGATGTATTGTTGTAAACAGGACAAAAATTGTGGATTTTTTGCTGAGTTCTGAACCAGACGCTCCAGTATAAGTCTGGTTAAAACTTAAAACGGGGTTAGACAAGTTAAAGAAAGAAAAGAGTGAATAAGATGTTTGGATGTATTCAATCTCTCCATCTTTACAGCTGGAGGGATCTGGCTCATTTTCTGTAGAAAACGTAGAACTTACCTATTGTGTTTTAAAGTTTCTTTCTAAAACCTCCTGTAATTTTGACATTGGACGTGTGTAGAAACCCTGTGTTTAGACTGATGGTTCATCATTCTGTTCCATGTATCGTCTATAAACTGAACAACCATTTAAGGAAATTCAGCTGCATTGCTTATTTCAATCCCTGGTAACACAAATGTACTTTTAGTTTCCATGAAACGGGATGTTCGGCCTTTCCTGCTCAGCTCCCCGCCAGTAAATCTGACCCTTGTTGCATTTCAGAGTAATGATTTATAAAATTGCTGAGAGTAAACTTTCATGACTTCATTTCCTCTCCTGGTGCATTGTCACTCAGCTGTAAATGTAATCAGCTCCTCGTCCAACTATGCTCGAACCCGTTGAGTCAGTCGCCTTGTGAAAAGTAGGGCCGTAGTTAACGGAGCCAGCGCGGAAACTTGGCTTGTCCGCCTCGTCAGCTGCTGCTTTTAATCAAACTATCTTCTGAATCATATCCAGAATGAGTCTGTGCTTCTTGAACCGATCCTTTCATAACTTAGCTGCTTCAGGCGCTTGAGGGAAATCTCCTCGATACTCTTGATGCTTTTACAACCTCTGCAGAAAATGTGGAGCACAGATGGCCAGTGTTTTCTTGAAGCCACAACTTTTGTACACCGAGAACATCCAGAAGATTGATTGAAATACGAGACGTTTCACTGAATAAATTAAACAAGAGCAACGCAGCATGATGTCTTAATAGAAAGTAAATGAATCTCTTCAGTTGTGAAGATTATTTCCAGCCTCCTTTGATTCCCACATGATCTTGTTTGCTTGGCGAATGCCACCATCATAGCCAAGTTGTTCAAGAGGAAATCTATGGGTGGAAACACAGAATTTAAGCACTGGAGGGATCTGAACTGTGTGTCCTCGTTAAGACAAACAAAGCAGAAAAATCGACTCTCACCCAGTTAAACTCATTTATGCTGATTGGCTTTTCTCTTCTTTCACTGTCTTGCCTTGATCTTGTTGAGGTTTATAATCCTGTAATACTACTGAGGCACCTGTAGTCATTTGCATAAATATCCACACCCCTTGAACCTTTTTGGCATTCTGTCACTTTAAAGCCCACAAAGATCCACGTATTTTATTGGGATTTTATGCGACAGACCAAAATGGCAAAGTTTGTTAGGAAGTGAAAGGAAAATAATACTACAATTAAAACCTTGAAAGTAGTAGCAAGTATTCAGCCCCGTTTCTGTGCTTCTCCTGTTGCGGGACTTGAGTCCTGCTGAGTTCAGACACTTAATTAAGGTTGAGCTATTCTGGAAAGAAGAATGGATGAAAGATATTTTCTTATTAGATGTACAAACTGATGGTTACATAATGGCAGACAAAGCTGGTTTAATACAGTTTTGACTCTGTGAGCTACATGCATGTATATGCCACACTTTCCAGAATTTAATTTGTACTACATGGAAAAACAAAAATAGAAAAATTTTCTTCCACTTTGCAATTATGCACTACTTTTTTTGGTCATGGCCACACAAAAAGAAAAACATTTGTGGCTGCAATATGGAGTGATCACTTAATGCACAGTACATAGTTTGCGAAGCTGTTATAGGGAGAAATGGGCTAAAAGTCGTGTTGGCAGTCCACATTTTGAGAAGGACTCTAAGGAAATTAGAATTTTTTTTTTTTTACTTCTTCAAAGGCCATGAAATTTAGACAAAGAATGTTAATCTTATCAAAAAAGTATTTGGTCCATTTAATACTAATTTATTTAATCATTTTTGTTCTTTCTGCTTCATTGACTGTGTAGCAGCTGGAACGAGATGCTCTTCCCACACTTCATGCTGGTAAAGTAGCCCGAGTATTTTTATCACGAGCCCCGTGTCAGTTGCCAGGCACTGAGGGTGTTTGTGTGAAGTCTCGTGCGCAGAGGAGGTCGGGGTTGTATCTCTGTGTGGCAAAAACAAGTAGAGGAACAGTCAAGTAGTCAAAAATAGGTTTTTTTTGTTTTTCTTAAAGCGAGGTTGAAGAGCTGAAGCTCAGAGATGTGTCAGAGAAATGCCTCCAGAGACACATTCGCTTTGTTTTCTTCCCCCCGTACAGTAGAGAAGAACCGATCGACATAAGTAGCGTGTCGCTGTTGCTACAAGGCGCTTTGGGTCCCAAGATGAAAGCTCAATGGGAGCTCTGATATAATAGCTACTGCTCTGAGTTCATCTGATAAATTTTACTGTTATATGTTGTCAGAATGGCTTTCTCAGAGTCTGGTATAAGCTGAGCCACAACAACGGCAGCGCTGTAGTGAAACCGTCTCGCTGGTCGTTGATGTTCTAAAACTTAATTTGTTTAATGAGGTGAAATGTTCAGTAGTTTGTACTTATTTTTCAAAAAGTTGTCGTTATCATCATTATCCTTCCTATTCCAACTTCCTGTGTTTTGATGTTTTCGTGTTGCGTGAGTTGAAAGTTTCACAGTTGTCTTTTTTTTTTTAACTCTCCACATCGTTTTGAGTCCAAACAACGAGATCTCAGCAGCAGAATCTCCTGACCTGATCTGACCCAGTAAGCTCAGGTTGTTGTTCTTACTTCACAGACTGGTTCTATCTGGTGAAGGTTTAGCACCAGAAGCCCAAATGTTTATCTCTAAAAGTTTCTGATCAGATTTGATGTGTTTTTATCATCAACCAAACAAAAAAGGAATTTGGGGTGAAACTGTCAACTTCTTCAGTTAGCAACATATGGGTCATTTTAACTGATTTAACTAAATAAGAAGTAACTCTTAGTCTGTTTTCCATTATATGTTCATCCAAGTAGTTGAAGTGCTTAGAGTTTGCCACTGAGTGATAAACATTTTACATGCAACTCATTTAGATTTTTGTGTTTTAAGGCTCCTTCACAGAAGATCCTGCTAAACCCATAACTATTTATTTTTAGAATTAATTTGGGACTCGGCTGCTATTTTCCAAATTCCAGAGATGCTTTCCTGCAGATGTGTTGGAGCAGGGATGCATCTAAAATCCTAGACTCAGTAGTCCTTGAGACCTACTGGATCTATATCTCAAATACTAGGGCAGCGCACCTAGGGATATCTTTATCCTCTTGTAGAATGACTAATTCTGACATTATGTTTTCACCCCCATTTCCTCATGATGTTGAACTCGTAAATGTTCCTGGATCACAGCGTGGCTCTTTGCTGACAGTGGGTTCTGTTCTCCCTCAGATATGGTACAGCGAAGCCCTCAGTATTATCCACCCACTTCAGATGGCTACCCTCAGCTTGGTCACACTGCTTTAATCTCATTAACTGCTATCGTTGGGAGCACATCTAAATGACTTAAGGCAGATGATGGGCTTTAACACAGATCGAATGGTAGTAACCTCTCTCACCCTCGGCTTTTGTAATGCCTGTCTCTTCTTGGCAGAAACAGAAAGTCTTTCTTCAATTACTCCCTCCTCACTGAATATTAAACTGTACCCTTTGGTGTGTGTCGTTACAGGGCTTAAATTCAAATCGATCTATCTGGGCTTTGATATGCCGTTTTATCCTTTTTTTAAAAATCTTGAACATGGGCTTGGACCGAAGTACGAACTTGGTTATATTTGTTTTGGGGGTTTTTTTTCTCTCCCAATGCACCAGAAAGCTGATGCATTGCAAGCATCATGAATTGATTTAACGCTAAACAAAATGCATCAGATGCATACAGAAGTAATCGGCTCATGACCTTCATACTCCAATTTTCAGTCTGATCGGTTCTACCTGTTCATTGACTGGAAATTAAAATATTCAGTCTTTTTCTGATCATTGACTGATTTGTATCTAAGCACTACGTGGTAAACAAACTCTTTGGTGTTGAAGTTGATTTTGTATAGCCTTTTCGGTATCAGTGAGATATTTAAAATAAAGTCAGAGGAAGCAAGCAAGGATGTAAGAAGCTATCTAAAAAGAAATATGTTCAGCAGTTCATGCAGATGGTGAGAGAGAGCAATACTTTAGTAAGATAACACAAAGGCTCAACAGAGTACAGCAAAGTTGCTCTGATTTGTATTTTCAACTTTAAACATCTGTCATGCTAAATTCGGAAATGCTGGCAGCCTTTGAGAAACCTCGAAACTGAGTAAATATATTTAGCTAATACACAAGAAGATTACTGTTAATAGAGCCAATCAATAATGTGAGAAACCAATACAGCTTTTTGGCTTTGTTTTGATGCTGTCCTGTTTTACAGACACTTACTTTCTCATGATGAAGCAAAGGCTAGAAAAAGCGATTTGAGTGCTGTTTTAATGGCTCCCCTAAAGAGAAATCAGCTAAAATCAGTATCTGCAGATCAAATAATCTCATATGGGGAAACATGGTTCAGACAAACATCTTTATGGCTAACATCTTTCATTGTGAGGATGCTGCCATATCTAATTCTTAGGTGCAGATGCATCATGTCTGCACTCCCAGTGCTCAAATGCAAACCTAAGAGAAGCTTACCTTTTGTACTTTTTGAAGGCCTCAGCTGGCAGAGCCACTTAAACGCAGCCTGACCCTGGGTGAGACGCGGCTCTGTGTGTGTCGCTTTTTGATTGAGAGAGCTGTCTTCCTATTGAAGAGGCACTTTAGTCAGTTTTTAAAGCATATTTGAGAGCGATGCTACAAAAAACATGAACTAGAGTACACACTCCTGAAGATGCCAGAGCTCTGCTTTGTGACCCCTGAGAGGCTGTTGATCACGTTTCGTAACAATCCCATCTTCGCGGGCCTGGGAGATGCAACGGCTCGAGTAGTTATTCTGTCATCCACTAACAACCACTTGAACCTCACTGCCAAGGAGACCCAGGTACTCCCCAAATCCCAATTAATGAGAGAATAGCTTGAAGAGGGTGTTCTTGACTCTGGCTGTGACAGCTTAATTGTAATTTTAGTGAGGCCCCTCTAGCAACAATCTCCTCTACTTGACAGCTCTGTGCTCCTGATTTAACTGAACGACCTCCTTTGCATATTCATTTAGGAGCTACAAAACAGTGCAGTGGCAGAACATATTTCTACTGCAGGCCTTTAAGCTTTGTGTTTGCAGGCAAAGAGCCAGCATGCCTTTTACCGAACATGTTTTCATTGCACACAGATGCAATGAATGCTAATCATAAACCTATCCAAACTGGCCGGTGCTGTGACTGCGTGTTTACGCATTTCTGTCAAAAGATGTTTTCATACAAGAGCCGGAGCTATATATATATATATATATATATATATATATATATATATATATATATATATATATATATATATATTCTAGAAATGCTGTCATGGCTGCAGGAGAGACTTTGTCTGTCCGAAGGATTCACCGCTTTGTTTTTACAACTCTACAACCCATATAGTTACCTGTTAATATTTGTTCGCAGCAAGCGTGTGTGCACTCTGATAAGAGTCTCTGCTTCCCTGAGCGTGTTTCCACTCAGCCTAAGATTCCAGGTAAATATGAAGACTGAAGCGATATACGAAGACGGTTTTCAATAGCTCTGTTTTTCCCCATGACTCCCTGCCTCCCAGGTGTTCTGCTCAGTCAGAGATCATTTGCTGCTGGGTGAATCTATAGCCAGTCAAGGTTGTTGTGAACTGAATGTATTAATGAGGACTGGGAAATATGTCTGGGCGTAAATCTTGGTAGGCGTTTGAAAAATTACCCAGATTAATGCATAAACAGACTTGATTTTTTCTTTTTTTTCCTTTTTTTTTTAAAGTCGACTTATGAAATCATCATGATTTACTAGACTCACAGTATTCTAGTGATAAATACGTGTTAGCAGGTGGTTTCTCAAAGCTTGATATGTAATCTCCTGCATTAAAGTCTTATGCACAAAAAGTAGCAATATGCTTTAATAAGCAGCATTTAGAACAGGGGTCTTCAACTCTAGGCCTCAAGGTTTGGTTTCCTGCAACTTTGATGTGTCCCTAGTCCAACACTCCTCAATCAAAAGGTTGAATCACCTCCTCAGCAGGCAGTCAAGGTCACCAGAGTGCTGCTAATGACCTCATTATTGGACTCAGACATGTTGAAGTAAAGACACATCTATAAGTTGCAGCACTGGCCTTTGAGGACTTTATTTAAAGACCCCTGGTCTGGGGAAAACCATGAGTTATTGCTTCCTGAACTTGAAGAAAGTTTCTCTAGCAGTTGTTATGGTTTAAGCATTGATTAATCTCTTGAAGCAATCACTTATATTGGCAATGATAGTGAATAAACTTTAAATTAAGATGACCTTTGTTGAGGTCAATAGCTAGAATCTGAACCCAGAAGGCACTTAGACCAACAAGAACAGTTACAAAAGATTTTGATATCTTATCCATCTACAAAATGTGTCAATTGGGTTTAATCTCTAACTCTACTACGGGTTTATGATAAGTAAACACAAGCTTTAGGTGTTAATTCATGAAAACATTCAAGGTATTAAGTTAGACACAAGCTAGTTGAGTTTTGGGTATCGGCCGGGTAGAGAATGAAAATCTTTGAGTAGCATGACTCACCACTGGTATTTACCCTGATGTCTTCATCATTGCAAGATAGCTGCGGTGTTCAGCTTATTAGAGGCAGAGGCTGGAGGATATTTGAGGAACTCAGTGAGGTTGGTAGTCATGGGGCTTATGGTCACAATTTGGGAGACTGATTCCCCTTTACTTTGTAGAAACACAGGATTATTAAACTCAGAGGGAAAACAGATGCAGCAAGTTAGTAGTGATTCAAGTTGCACAGATAACGTTTGTGTTAATTGTGTTTAATGTAACCATAGCTCCAGTTTTATGCAGTCCAGTTCAGATATTATTGATTCAAATAAAGACAGGCTGAAGTCAAAATTTCTTTAGCTAAATTGACATCCAAATCATATAAGTCAGTTGAGGGCCAAAACTTGAAGCAGAGATGAGGTCAGAAACGCTGCCAAGAGCGGCAAGGAACCATATCAGAGACGTGGTCAAAGACATCAACCCGAATATGAAGTCTGGACTGCAGAGGAAAACGGACTCGATCTGGCAGAGACAGACAGGACACGGAGAGCTGAAGCAGAGGTGGGAACAGGTGAACATGATGAGCTTTATTGGCTAGAGTGAGCTGCAGCACAGCTGCACATGATTAGGCATGAAGTAAACACAAGATTTTGAGGCCAAGGCATGCTGAATCCAGATCAGGCAGTGACCAACATAATTTCAAAGCCTCACTCGAGCATTTCCTAACTCCTATGAGTTAGGAAATGTGGGTATTTTGTAAATCTGCAGGAATATAAGTTCTTCCATCCATTCATTGCATTATCTATACTTCTTACCCTCTGTTTACTGAAACCTGGTAAACTCTGAGTTTGTGAGAGACTAGAGCTAGAGATCCCTGGGCTAACCAACAGGAAGAGACAGATTCAAGAAGAGAAACCAATCAGAATTTTTTAAGACTGATTTTAGTCTTGAAACTGGCAAAGAAACGTAACTACACAACATGATACATAAAGCCCAACAAAGAGAAAACTCAGACTGTCCAGAATGTACCACAGAGCTAACAGCGTCCCCGTCTGTGTGGAGTTTAAGGACGGAGACAGACAGACTGACACACAGACAGAACGGCGTTTGAAGTTAAGCCTGTCAAGCACCGGTACATCTGACTGAGAAGCAGAGAACAGAGATCTGACGGAACCAGAGCAGAAACCCAAGTTGCTTTGGAGAAAGTAAAGAGTCATCTAACCCCACAGCAGGAATGCTCACCCTGTTTTATAATTCAGATTGTTTCCTGGTATCAGAACCAAACGATGCAAATTTGGAGGTAAATGGAACCAAACATTATTCATGCCGTTTTCCAGACTGTTTACTAGCATGACCTCTTTAGTAATTCAAGAGGAAAAACGGACCATTTTAAGAGCAGCAAGACCAAAGCTGTATAATGCAAAATAAAGAATCTCTAAAAGTTTCATGAAGAATTTCATAAATGTTGACAATTAATTAAAAAAAATATGAATCAATACAACACAATGCAACAGACCTCTTTCAATATGTTTCAACTGAGGTTTGTAACTTGGCCGTCTTGGTTCATCTTGACTAACTGGTGGCTAAACAAAGACATCTTTGTTGATGTGCGATAATATCTCTAATTACATTTTTCTGTGTAGTTCCTGACGCAAGTTGAACATCTGTGATAAAAGTAAAACTATTTGAAATAACCAGTAACAATGATTATGCGGAGTAGCTTAAGAAAACATCCTCCCTACATGCAATGAAGCCAAGTCAGATATTTGGCTCTAAATTCACTCTGTGTACGGAAATGGAACACTCTTTAAAAGAGGGCCTAAAATGATAATTCCAGCGAATAAAAAGAGCCTTGATCTTTATTTAACCACTTCAAAGACAAATCTGCTGATGTTTGGGATGGAGCTTGTTCCACAGGCAGGAACTCTTGTTGCACAAGGCTGTGCTTCCAGCTGTTTGCTTCTGAACAGGAGATGTGAATAAGTAATTACACTTCCTGCATAAAGAGGGTTTAAGTCTGTTTACATGGAATACATAAATCAGCTACTGCATTAAACTTCATAGAATGACTTTAATGATTCATGTACTCATTGTGGGCCTATGGCAGTGTAAATACAGCTTTTAAGTGTTTCAACGGTTGTATACCAGGGAGTCCTTCTCAATGAACATGCAAAGCAGAAACAATTTAGCCCTGCTTAAAGAGGGCAATAAATTAGCTATAATTGTGCAAATCCTCTCAAACATGTTTGCATTGAATTTAGGATTTTGTCACCAGGAAACAACCAGAGAATTTTTAAATACCTAAAATTTAAGTTCAATAGACTCTCTTGTTGTTTAATTAGAAGCTCTGACCAGCTTTTGCACAAACTGATTTTAAAATTCTGACGTTTATGTGGATTTGCTTTTTCAAGAAATAAAATGCAATTAAAAAAATCCTAAAAAAGACTTTAAATAAAATCACTTAAAATGTAAAAAGTTTATAATGGCCATTTTTCCTGCAAAAATCAGCCAATATTTCATTAACACAAAAATATTATCAGGGATTGAAACTTAACAAATTGGTGATAATCTTTAAATGACATTATTTAAAACCTCTCAAAAACAGGAAATGTAAACATTACAGTGCAAAACTTTATTAAGTTGCACATAAAAACTAAGAGTGAAACAATCAGTCCTCTGTAGAAATAGTCTATCTTGATATCATTTTCCCTGCATTCTGCTGGAATTATCTGAGGCTGTAAGTGAAAAGACAGGAAAAAAATATTACTGCCTATTGCATTTGTTGTAATATTTAAGACGCATTGTTAACTTTAAATCAGGTTGTTTGGCAATAACCACTATGCTATGGCACAATAGTGAAGCCACTAAACAGGTTTATGGAGCTGATTGTTACCAATGAGTTCATGCATTTCAGCTGAAGGTAAAAGTGAAAAAAGAGAAAATATTTTTCAGGTAAACATAGGAATGAAGGTCAGAGACTGTTGTACTGGGAATGTTAGTCTGGGAATTAGATTCACCCAGATCAGCAAACAGGGGAGCTGCTGCTAGCTTCCAGCTACTTCCTCATTAATAACATTAACACCAAAGTGTTTGTCGGTTTTCAACCAGTAAAACAGCAAAGTACATCAGGTTAGACATGACTCATGCAGATATCCCAGGATGACCTGCTTCCTGATGTCACTTCATGTTTGTTTTCCTTCAGTCTGTTGTTGCCAACTCTCCACCCTTTGGAAGAAGACTCTTTTTTTTTTGCATCTTGTGTTTTGCTGCAGACTGGTTAGAAATGTCCCTGCATACATGTGACCTCCACCTTGCACTGGATGCATACTGTCTTTAACTTTTCAGTAGCCACAACAAGAAAGTCTCAAAGGCTATTTCAGCATTTGATTACCAGACTATTCATCCTCCTAAAGATCAAATTACTTCATAATCATGAAGACCTTCAAGACTGTTCAGACATGACCAGATCTCATCCAAAAAAAACTTTATTCCACCATTAGCGCAACCATAATACTTTTCCGCCTTTAGTACTGACCGAAAAGCAGCATGGTTTTTCCTGCATAACTAAGTGTCTCAGCAACTGGTCAATGTGCAATTTGGAGTTTTGTGCGCTGTACAAAAGGTGGAAGCCCTATTCCACTAGAAATAGGACTTTGTGTTGAAGTGGCAGGATCATAGCACTGAACCTGTTGGCGTGGGCATCACGGGTTGTGAGCTTCAGATACTTGAGAACCTCTTGGTTGCAGCTCAAGCTGGCTTGCTTGGCTTTCATTTGGTTGGAAAGTAAATTTCGTAGTGATATTAAATAAATATTAGGCTTCTTTTTAGACTGGTGGAAGGTGATGGGACATGTGGTTGCAATGGTCATAAATTTAACTTAAATGTTTTAATCGGTTATGATACAGAAATATTGAGTGAAATTATTTATTTTTCATTTATGTCTGTTGTTGAGCTCTGGTTAAACAAAAAAGAAAAGTAAAAAAAGAAATGTTTCCAGAATCCTAAACTCAAAACCACATTTCTGTGGATGAAGAAGTGCATGTTTTCTTCTGTATCTGGAATTAAAAACCTCTGGTTTCTGCCCCTGTTGTGTTTTTTGATGAACACAGACCTGCCTGATCACAGTAATGAATGGTTGCTGACAGCACTGTCGCTGTGATGTTTTGTGGGTTTTGGGTTGTTTTTTTTTTTACTCTGAGCAGAAACAGAAAATCTTTCATTTGACCAGTCAAGAGTAACATATTTGCTACATCAGAGTGAGTCTAAACCTTGCTGCAGGATGCATTTCCATCTGTCCTGATCTGCGTCAACTCCGTTTTCCACAAAGGCACGACCCAAATCAAGAAAAGCACTCGATCGGTTCTGCATACTCAAGGATGTTTTTGTTTTACTGCATCTGTAAAATTTTGAAGCATACTGTCAACAATCTTGGGGTTTGGGGGGCGTGGTAAAAAAATCGCCCTGTCGCTTCTGCATGTTAGCCGTAATGTTGTTGTTGTGAAAAATGTAGACAAGAAACATTGGGTTAGCATAAAGTGTATGCCCTCGTAGAGCATCCCTGACCTCAGACCAGCCCAGATGAACCATTACCATCAAACTGACGTGAAACGGCTGTAAGGTGCATTAACAGCATGTTCCTCCTTTAATGAGGAGCACTGTATCTTGCCCAGTTCCTTTCATTAACATAATATTAGCATTGAAAAGGCTCAAAATAAGTGCATTTTTCTGCATGAATAATGCAAGTAAAAGACATGTCGTCCTCTATGCGTCTTTTCCACGCACGGAGCTGCTTTTCCTCTCTGAAGTAAATGTCTCTAAAAGCTTTTTTTTGGGGGGGGGGAGTGCAGTGGAGTGGACAACAAAGCAGAGCAAGAGGAGGCTATTGTGCCAAAAGAGACAGAATGGTGACAAATTATGAACAACTCATTACACAGAGGTGGTAGTTTGTAGCAAAACACAATCAGACATGGAGGGGGTTATCTCCTGGGACGTGTCGAAAGGTGCTAATAACTCTGTCAACGACAAAACGAGTCGCATTCAATTTCCCTAAAGAACAAAAACCTCGTTAATACTTTAATGTCTGAAGAAATAGGATTTTTCTCCGGTCTTTCCACTCCACTTGGTTCAGTCATTTAAATTGTTTGGGAAAACATAGTAAAGATAAACTGATGTAGAAAAGGCATGATGTGCAAGTACCATTGAGCCCATAATTATTCATACCCCTGGGAGATTTAGGTTTAAAGTGACCCAGCGGGATTTCAGACTGGATCTGATTGAGGATCTGTGGAAAGAGCTAAAGATGAGAGTGATGGTGAGGAGGCCTTCCGACCTTAAAAATGAATTAAATAGCTTTGATGTAAATGAAGGACTCGTTATTGATTATTAAGAAGGGCAATTTTCAAAGTTTTTTTTTTTCAATATGTCAATAAAAATGGATAGATTCTTACTTTTAAATTAATACATGCTTTACAGTGCTTCAATGTAAATTATACCTGCATTATTTTCTTCCAGAAACAAACTTCTTGGCTAAAAGAAAATTAATTGTTGTTTTTAGATTTAAACATTTTGCCGACGAGTCACATGGTTTATTTTCAGCTTTCAGTTTAGGTTTTAAACGGCTTTTTGTCCTGACTACAAGAAGAGCCAGCTGTACCTCTTAAATCCAAACATTTGGATGATTTGCACTGTTTTTTGACTATGTGATCATATTGATTTTCTGCGAACACACGCCATCAACCAGTCTACAGTTTATAGCGGGTGTTTTTCTCTTTTTTTTCCAAAGTGTGCAAAAATCTTTTTTTCACAGTGCCAGCAGATAATTTATGTTTGTTTCTTTGAACAGCTGGTGTCCATGTTATCCTCCAGAGTTCTCCGCTCTTGCTAGATTTTAAGTGAACTGAAGATATGCTGCTTTAGCTGGGAGATAATCAAGTCATAATATAAGACTCAACATTTATCAAAGGTGAGGTTTGCATTTGAAGAACACAAGCTCCATCTTTAATATTCTATTTGCTTTTAATATTACCACATAAAGCTAAAGTGTCGTGAATCGATACTTGATGCAGAGCCGGGTTCACAGCCGCTATTTATCTGTAAGTGCTGATGTTTGTTAGCTTTGATAAATCCCGTTTGAAATGTGTGTGTAACCTCAGTTTGGAGCGCTGCTCATAAGTGATAAGAGATCGAAAGTACAGGCTGGGATTGTAAACAGCGCTGCCTGATTCTAGCGGGTACGCTGAGATAAAATTCAGAACACAGCAGAGGAAGAACCAAACGTATTTAAACAACGTTCTTGCCTCTACCTTAATCGCTGGTTGTGAAGAGAGAAGCAGCTTTTAGGTGTGTTTACTTATTAAACCAGTGGAAAATTTAAGCCCTGGTTTTGTCTTAAAATAGCTGAGTTGTATTTCAATTAAATAAAAGCATTTATTTTTGATTCATATACTTTAATTTATGTTATGTAATTGATTATATTGATTTAAATAGCGGATTTGGTGTCATTAATTTAAATCTAATTTTCCATAGAAGAATAGCTAAGTGATATTTGCTAAAGGATCGTTGAACTGAACATAAGTCCAGCCATATTGTTCTTGACATATCGGAGCAATATGGTTTGATTCGACAGCTATCATTTTGTTTATTCTTATAGGATAAAATCAATCAGTCATAAGATTAGTCATGTTGACAATAAACTCTAACTTATGCTTGTTTTGGTGTTTTTTTATATCGATGGTCCTGAGAGCATCACTAAATCTCAATATACTGAAAGATATGATCAAATATGATGTTTAGTGATAAAAATGCACGGCTTAAAATAACAGCTGCACTGAAGCAGCATGCTTGATCTTAAGTTTTATTTTCAGGAAAGTAAATGTAATTTTGGGAATACGTGCAGTGACTGGTCTGGTGCCTAGAATTTTTAACACTTTGTCATTTTTATCATTGCTTCAATAAATATAGCCAATTTTAAATGAGCCCTACGGTACTTTTTCATCTCCTTTCTTCCAGTTTTAGTTTTAGGAAAATAAAAAGAAAAAAAAAATCCCACGTCATTAAACTTAAAATACAGTTACCTAGAAGGTGAAAACAGACTAATAAATGTGGTTTTGAAGAGTTTCCTCGCTCAGCGAAGCATGCTTAGTTAGATCAGATGAAGTGGAAATAAGCAGCCACTAAGACAAAATAATATTTGAGGTTTTGGTTTGGCACTTGCGTCCGGAAAGGTCACGTTCCCAGAGCTGTGGTTGAGGTGGAAGCAGCAGTGAAGGGGAAAAAAAAAAAAAGGATAAGCCAAAAAAACTGTATTTAAAAAGAGAGATATTAGCATCACGGAAGAATGGTACCATAAGTCCACTCTCTGCCGTTTAGCTACGGAGCTTAACGGTCAGCCTCTCAGTTTCTCTCGTGTCTGGTGAAACCGTGTAACCCTCTACTCGTCTCTTGGATTGAGTTATCAGCTGTTTGGATGCCATGGTGTTAAAGAGAGCCTCCGTGTGGGCCAGCACATGTTTCCCTGGTGGCATCATCAAATCCCTGTGGCTGGACTCCCCACTTTGCTTAATATCCCTTGTCAACAACTGCTTTGGGTTCACTTCTCGCCACTGGTATTCTAATCAGTGACTATTATGAGCTAAACAGTTACACCGGCCCTGAGGCCAGCTGCTGGCCATGTTTAGATGGGTTTGGATGCACGCCTGAATTGTGGGGGCCTGCCAGCTTGGGGGCAGTGCAGTTTGTCAGACGCTTTACAAATGGACTCAGACGCACCGTAAAAACACTTAGAAATTTATTTGTCTTTGGTGTAAGGGCCAGAAGAAGATTCCTGTTTCAGTGGTTCAAAGTTTACTCTTGTCACGATTAGTCACACAATAACTAACTTTTTGTGAACTGGTAAAAATAGAAATACACCCTTTGCTACAAATAAAGGAGTATTACTTGCTACTTTAAGTAGCACTATGCTAGTAAAGAATTGATCTTAAACTCTTTCTAATTGAAAATGAGTTAAAGTGTCTAACCGCGTTTCTCTAAATTTGTTCTGTATGTTATCAAACATGTACGAGATATGACTCTATAATGACAAAACACACAATAGATTTGCCTTTTTGCCTGATGTTTGTAGAACAAGAATATTTCATTGTTTCTCTTTTATTCATTCTTCATTGCTAGTAAGGGAGGTTTACTGACATAAATCACTTCTGATATTTATTACCTTATTTGTGTCATGAAGTGACGGTAAATTAAGATTTAAAATCTGTTGATAAACTTATTATTCTGATGGCAACAGTCATGAGAATAAGCAGACATGATGTAGCTTTAAATCATATTACTATTTCAACTAAAAAACACAACATTGACTTTTATTGGAGTTGTTCCCATCAGTGTTTCTTTCTACGCATCACATTTTTGTTTTCATGGCCATTTTTTTTCCTAACTATATTTTCTATTTTCTCGCCTGTATCTGTTTACTGTTTGTTTATTTCTTGTCGCACTGGAGCAATAATCAAATTAAAGAAAGCAGAAACAGTGTACTCAGTCAATATTATATGACAAAAAGGTTTAAAAAGAAAACTCAAACCTTCCCACCCACTTTACCTCACCAAGGTTACCACCATCCACACTAAGTCTTTTCAATGTTTTATTGATCAACTTAGAAGAATTAAATCAGCTGGATGAAACATAAAGCACAGTAATAGTATATCATACTGTTAGCCACATTGGCCATGATTTCCATCGTATACATGAGATGTTTCCTATGAGCCAAATAAGCTTCAATATAATAACAGATGAAAATAACATTGCAACATGATGAGCTACTCTAACTACTTGTTGTAGCATTTCTCTGGGAAATATAAACCATTAACTGCTTCTTCTACAAAAAAAGCAGCTTCTTTGTTCACTTGAGTGTTCACTTTACTGGTCGCCCTTCCCAATATGGTGGGCATGTTGATGTGTCACTGCTCATTCTTTCTCCTATGGGCCACAATGGAGCTTCTGCTAAGATGCACTGCCTCGTTGCTACGGTAGCACGACCTTTCACGATTTGTATTGCAACCATGGATGGAAGTAGATGAGTATTTCTTCAGCTTTAATACACATAATGTAAAGGGCAGTGAATAACTCTATTTCATAATAATTTAAATCACCATTTAAAAACTTACCTGATCTTAAATCTGTTGATCTGAAACGATAAAGCAAACACTGAAGAAATCTGGAAGGGTACAAAAACCTTTTCGTACCTCACGTTAAACCTGCATGTCAGTCTTTCTTAGTTACTAATTTCCCTTCAGAGTCGCATGAAAACCTCACTTGACGTAATTAAATTGATCTATCAAAGATATGTACTCAGGTTTTTTTTTTTTTTTTGTTTTTTTTGCTTAAGAATTTGCACACTTGAGCCATTTCCTCTCACTGAATGAGAGACTGTGTGAAAGTCAGAAAGTGATGGGCAGTGGGCGGCTTGCCAGCGTCGGTGATAAGTGGTCTACTGCAGGGCTATGAGTGTGGAGAAACCAGATAGCGGGTCCGGCAGCACTCAGCATGTTAGAGGTGAGAGACTGAGGCAGCAAGGGCAAAACACTGACAACAGCATTACTTCTAAGTGGACAGCTTGAAGATATTAACGCGAGACACTGTTTGGCCGTGTGTAGCGTTAATGATACATGAAGCAGAAGTGGTGCTGAGAGAAAATTTAACTAGGCGATTGTAAGTCAAGGTGAAACTCCCAACAGCGAGTCCCAGACTTCCGTTTGCGCTCTGGCCTTCTTTGTTTCTAACTGTCTCAGAAAGCACAAACCACCGTTTGCGACTGTGGCAGGGTTTTTATCTCACAGTGAGTTTCTGTTACAAGTTTCAAGTCATGCAACATCTTTGAAACCACGCTCTGCTTTGATTGGCCGCCTTTAGAAACATCCTGTGGTGCTGCGTTTAGCTTTTCGCTCTCATTCTGACAACAGCCAACGGGCACTTTTGTTGAGCTTTTCTCGATTTCTGAAACATGTCGCTTGTCTTTTCTTAAAAGACCGTTTCGCATAACCTTTGTAGACATATAGAATAGTCAGAAATGTTGCAGAAGGGATCAGATGCAGCAAATCTTTAATTGAAATAGCCAGTCGTTGTTAATGTGGAGATGTTTAAAGTTTAGTCCGGATTTCTGGAACACGGATGTGATTTGATTGCATTCCAGATCCTTGGAAGACTGCGTGCTGTCCTGAATTTATTGCAGCGGGTGGAGTGAGGTAATTAGAGCTATCGATCTGGCTAAATGATAGCCTTCTTAGTGCTGAAGGGCATGCGCTCAGCAAGCCCCGGTGTTATCTGATGACCCATAAAATCAATGGCGTGGCTACAGTCTCCCAGGTGATTTACCTCATTCGATTTAGTTCAGAACTGAGTGGGTTCGCATGAACGAAAACAGCACACGACGCCGTGCACCGCGTACTACACTCAATATAGGCATGCACGAACTCTGCACAGTTCCCTCTGCGGTATACATGAATACAAAAACCTCATCTCGTCTTCAGTCCTGCATGTAGGTGCCTGTTCCCTTGGAAACCACATTTTGCTCTGGTCCATAATGAACTCAGCTCTTTAGTTTCCTGCTGAGCAGCTGATGAAAAAAAAAAAAAAAAAAAGATCATTACATGGAGGAGACATTTAAAATGTCAGTAAGATGTCAGGCTGCTCTCACCTACTTTGTACATCCCTCTTCCTCTTTTTAATAGACAGTTTACATTGTAATAACAAGGCAGTACTTCTCTGCAAACCACAGATACTTATAAACCTGCAATTTGCAGGATTGCAGTCTAACCTTTATCATCTTAAAGTTGCAGCCAGTTCCCCCCGGTAAAGATGAGTAAAAAAAACACCTTAAAGTAAAACACACTGAGAAACTAAGAAAAACCCAGGCTTTAAATTAAGAATATTAATTTAGTTGGGGAAAAATGCATAATAATATTTAACAAAATTACTTGGGGCTCAAGAACAATATTATTTGATTTGTGAATTTCTGTGGAATGTCTCTCCAACCTGTTTGCAGGAAATCTGACTATTTGTGGTTAATTTTGTAATGCATATCTAAAATACTAAAAAGAAAATGGAGCTTGGGAAGCTGGAATAACTGAGCGCAATGCTAGTTGACGTGCTAGCTGATATTCACAGAGCTGCAATTATTTTCCTTGGTGCTGATTGGCTTAGAGCAGAAATAAGGAAGACCGCACATATTAGCTTCTGTGGTAGGGCAAAGAAAGTTTCCACTCTGCATTAATAAATATATTTTGCCTAAAACTGCCTATTGAAATAGGCAGGTTTAAGCATTTTTGTAGGGGGTCTGAAAATAGCGGTCTGTGGTATTTGTACACTTAAAAATCTATTTTAAATAAATAAAACTTAATTATTTTTCTCAAAATATGCTTTTTACTGCTGGACAATGCCTCCTAACCTACAAATTAACTTGTTGCAGAACGGGAGAGCTCCTCCATTGATGGAGTGCTGCATCCTAGATGCACAAAGGAACATTATCATAGATCCTTCCTCCCAGCAAACTCAATAATGCCTTATTTTTGCTGAGCAGTATAGATTTTGTAAATTATCTGTTGGGGGTTTTTATATGCAAATATACATGGATATATACATTTTCTTAAATTTCTACTCAATGGGTCATTTCTGTGAGTCAAAGTACGGTATGCCTTTTTGAATAACTGCACAGTATTTTTTCTTATGCTATATAGGTCTCCTATTTTTTTATGTTTTCCATAGATTTACCTTTGTTTACCTTATTACCTTATTGTTTTACCTTATTACCTTTGTGTGAATCTGCATACTTTGACTTGCCTGTCACTGTGCTGATGGTACACCTGAATTCCCCCACTGAGGGACAATAAGGATTATTTCTACTCTAGTTTTTTTTTTTAAGTTGAACTTCTAATTAGTAATCCATGACTCTCTGATCCCTGGAGTATAAATAACACATGTCACTGAGGCTCATTTATTTAGCCACATAGTTCTAAATTTATTAATCTGTGCTTTCAGCAGCCCACCCACATCGTGGCCACTGTCCCAGTTGGGAATAGAGTGAAGGTTGTAATTTTATTGGCTGTGGTCTGCCAGAAAGGTTTATGTACCCGTGCTTCCTCTGGAGGTTAACTTTTGCCTCTTCTTGCTCTGCCGTTAAATCAGTCTGACAGTTAGTGAGAGAAAGATGAAGTATTATCAACCTCCACCTGAGGCAGCTTCATATAAACTCATCAGAATTTAAAAATTGCATTGCAGAAATTCCCCAAAGACGGAGCCAAGTGCCAGTGGCACCGGGTCTTGTTTGACTTCAAAACTTTAAACCTGGAATTTTCTGGTTTGGTGGTAGCCATCCATGTTGACTTCATCCTTCTCAGACTAAAGGTTCACTGTTAACAGCACTGGAAAGTCACAAAAGAGCTGCCACAACAGAGTCTCTGATGCTTGTTGTTGTTTAGTGACTGAATTTAGCATGAGCAAACCAAAAAGCAAATGAAACACAGACAAGAAACTGCAGTAAAAAGAGCTTTACATTCTTTTTACTTCACCACCAAACCACCACTTTGTTCATTGTAATTTATAGTAGGCCAAGAGTCGGTTTGCCTTTTCACCAATTAGTCTGCCCAATTTGTACCCATTAACAAACCATTTAGCATACGTGTACTGAGTTATTGCAAATCTCGTTAAATATTTTATTGAATTACAAACATAAATGTCTATGAAAGTGTTGGAATGTCACATTTATGGTATGTTGTATATTTTCTACAGATTTTATCTTGCACTGAGGTTCTGATCCCCAGTTGAGGCAGTCAGCTTCTATTTATTTATTTAGATACAGTAGATTATCACCCAGAGGCGCCCTCTTCTTTGATGATTTGCTGGACCACATCTTCTAGCAGACCATAAACAAAATTTATGGGAAAATTACATTAAATCATCAGTAGTCAATTTGTGCGTGAAATGTCTCCAAGAAGATGCGAAGTGATTCGTGGTCAGAATCAAATGTACCAGCGTTTTCAGGTAAAAATGGCATGTGGCGGCAAATTGACCAGCATCACTTATTGTTTCCATAGTAACGTCACCACAAAAAACCAGCAGCAATTACCAGATTGTTCCACTTACTCCTGAGGCCGCCGCTGAATGGCAGATACATGTAGAAGTGCACCACCACAAAGCATGTTTAAGCCTCGAGTTATTCTCCATAAAACCACCTTAACGCCCGGATGTAAGCAACTCATTTCTCTGGAAATTGCAAGAGTTGGTGTGGCCCGGAGCCAGGGCTTCTCTGGTCAAAACAGAAAGGATTGGTTCTCAGTTAGACACCGGCTCTAACCACAGCTGTGGAAAAGGCTCCCTTGTTGGCCGTGTGTGTGCGTGCGCCTGTGTGTGTGTGGGGGTGTGCGTGTGTGTGTAAAACACTCATTCGCTTGTTAAAAGCAGAGAGGGTCTCTCCATCGTCATGAGGTCCTCTTTCACTCTCAGGCTGATGGACAGGATCAGGTCACTTTGTTGACCTTCTTTTCCAGCGGCAGCCACTTGGATGGTAATCACAAAAAATAACACCAGCCCCCTAAAGAGCGCTAGCCTGAGCCGTCCTGTGGACCTGGTCACAATGAGAGCTCTCTAAATGAGCTTATTAATCACAAACAGCACAAGAAGCAAAGCCGTTCCGAATTCATTATGGATCTGTAGAGCAGACTCGATCATTAGGTATCAACGAGGGTGGACGGCAAGCACGGACACCTCATGAGCGCCTCGTGCCACATTCCAGCGCCATGAAGCACAATAACACTTTATCTAAGCACCATTTACAAAACGCTGCTGTGAAAATATTCGAATTATGTTTCATATCAAGGTACTACAACGCATTATCGTTTTGCATTTAAAGACCAAACTTAAACCAAAAGACCTGGGTCTGTTAAAAACAGATTTTATTTTATTTTTTCTGTTTTCATAGTGTATCTTTTCAGCTGCTTCTCAGCTTTGATTAGGCCCCGTACCTACACACCAGCCAACAGCACATGCTAATGTAGAGATTACACAAAAAAAGGCCTTCACCTTTTTTGATCAGGCACTGCTCATGTCTGTGTTTGTCTCTTTTGATAAGGTCCTTTCATCTTGTTTGCATTGATTAGAGGCTGACGAGTCACAGTGATACTTAAGGGCTCTATTCATGTCTGCTGCCCCCGCGACACACACTGGGCCCATTGTGGCGAGGAATGTCGCCTTTCAAGGCCTGAACTCGCCTGTGAAAGCATGTCAATAATCCTGAGTCAGTGGGCGCTTTAGAACGCCACAGCGACCATCCAACTGAACACACCGCGGTGGAAATCCAGCCCCCAGCGCTGCACTCCTCTAATTCAAAGCAACTGGGATGGCTGGAAGTGGCGGCAGTTGAATGGATGAAGTAATTAATCTCATGGATGCTGGAATATAAACAGCCTCACAAAGGTGATGTCACTCTCAAAGGAAGAGAAAAACAGCATTAATCAATTTCACCCCTTGCTTATAGCCCACAACGTCCAAAAACGGGTCTTCAGGCTAAATTTTTTTTTAGCAGTGCAGAGACAATTCGCTTTTTACACTTCAGTCCTTGATCAGTGAGCATGGAGTGATTTTGTTAAGGATTCCTACACCGCCTGGAAACACTGAGGAGGTCTGGGTCTGATTTAAGCATGTTCAGTGCCTTGATGAGCATCCATCCATCCATCCACATTTGTCTTTAGCCTTTCATTTGTTCATTCCCTCATTCACTCATTCATTCATTCATCTATCCATTAGTTTGTCTGCTTTTGATATTAGCCATCCATCCATCCAGTGGTAATCCAAGGCGGAGTTTTTTATTCCCCCATTTCTTGTACAAAATGAGAAGAAGAAAGCATAACCAACTGAAACTGTGGTTTGGATAATTTATTTGTGCAGAGAATGTGATATCATAAGCAGATTAAATGTGATTTTACTCTTTAGAGGCCACTAACCCTATTAAAAATATACATCAATCATATTTATTTAATGGCTGCTTTAAGTTGGTGTGGGGGGGCGAGGCAGTGGAGGCCAAAGGAATCCACTGACGAAGCTTCTGCAGAGATGAGAGTGCAAAGAGCCAATCATTGCTCTGTAAAGAATTAAAAGCACCTCTGCAAATAGCCTCAATATTTGTGCAGTGCCTCGGAGTGGGAGTTTCACAGCGTCTGGGTTTCCAGTGCAAATAAACAGTGCAGAGGTCTAGAAGGGCGGAGCGGCCCCACTTCTCCCAGCGGTGAAGCCCACTTCTTTGTTGTTGCTTAATCTAGGCCACTCTCTATTGAGTGGGATGAAAAGTGAATCTTTGTGTGTGTTTGCGTTTGTGTGAATGCGTGTGTGTGTGTGTGTGTGTGTGTGTGTGTGTGTGTGTGTGTGTGTGTGTGTGTGTGTGTGTGTGTGTGTGTGTGTGTGTGTGTGTGTGTGTGTGTGTGTGTGTATGTGTGTGTGTGAGACGCATCCATGACTGGCTACGTGTCAGATGAAGCCGTACGATAATGTCTGTTTGTATGCGGTTCTTGAATCAGAGGCTCGGGCCTGTGGAGACCGTCGCTGTGTTTGCCAGTTCCCAGATAACCCACATCCTTACACTGGGCCTACACATACCAATCCCAGGAAGCTCAGCGCAGAGCAAACTGTCAAATATCTGCGCCACTGACCAACAGCTCCACTTAAATCAACACTACAAGCCCACTTGACTACAGATATGATGAATGGACGATGATGTTGGAAATCTAGCAGCTCCCCTTCCTCTGCCCACCGAGGCACCGATCTTATGAATATGCGTCCCATGTTTGTGTGTTAATGCTTCTCTTGAGTAGAGTATGCAATAATGCCTTTCACGCTGATTCTGTTGAAATTGTGTGTAGTGTAAAAGTAAAGGAGAAGTAAACCTCCCGCAACTGTTGATTCATTAGTGGAACTCCAATCTGCAGTCTCGTTTTCGTAAACTGGACTTGACTGTTTTTTTTTTGTTTTGTTTTTTTTGCATGATATGTCTTGTACATAGTTGTTAAGATTTGTATGCACACCCCAAATGAAAATCCCATTTGGATCCAACAATACATCAACAGAATAAGCTCAAATGTGTGATGAGATTTATTTCACTTTGAAATAAAAATAAAAATGATTCTTCCATGCAAAAGTGACAACTGAAACCGTCAGCAAATACAAAAATAAGCTAATCTGAGAAGTGGTTTCTGAGCATGACACAGGCTTCCTCAAATCATCTTGCCATCATTTTGCAAGAGAAGTGAACTAAAAAGTTTAAATTGTGCAAATGATTGGGAAAATGTTGAGCAATGCGGTTATATTGGATTTTAGTGCCACTGCTCTTTTCAGGAACTGGAAAGAAAAAAAGAGCTGTGGTCTAACACCATTAATTCGTTTAGCGCACACAGTCACACTTGGCTATTTAATCACTTTAAGGGTGCTAGTAGAGTGAAAGAGCCTAGGTAGCAGGTGGATATCTTTGAATCTATGAAGAAATTGAAACTGTTGACTAAATTACAGCAGGAAATGTAATTAGTGGAACCTTGTTAACAAGCTGAGTGCTGTAGCCTTGCCTGTAGTCCTGCCATGTATCGCCAAATGCACTAATCATAACACAGAATAACATAACGAAACGTAAACTTTTACCCGTTATCTGTTTCAACGCTTAAGATGCCCGACATTGCAGTGATTCTGAAATTTTCATTCAGACATTCAGTCCTCTGAGGAAACTTGGATGTTCAAAAGCAGACTCGAGTTTTATCTTGTTCAAATGTCTGTTGCCTCTTAGAGTCTGTGATTACGATTGCTACTGGAACACTTAATCATTTGCAGAAGTTTTATGTGAAACCCTTCTTTAAAGTCTCCCAGCCAGTGTGTCACCCTGCGACATGCCCTCAGTACATGAGTTATTATCCCAACTGATGTCGCCACATCTGCAGGAGGGATCCATTTGTTGCTAGGCAGCAGCCGAAGCACGCAGCGTGCTAGCTACAGCTCAAATGCAGAGTACTTTGCGCACTTCATTGTGCTTCATAAAAATGATGAAGTATTACAAAGCGGTGTTTCGGTCTGGGAAGAACAAAATGTTCCAAAGTGAATCCAATTGCATTATTTTTATTAGCATCTTGATTTTCACATCTTGATTGTATAATATTGGATTTATTTTTGCACAATCCTCTAATCTGTAGCTTACGTTTGTTATGGTGAGTATAGGTGATTTTTCACTTACAAACCATATTCTTAAGAGGTGTGCATTCATTTTAGATAAAATAATCAACGTGTCTATTTTTATTTATTTATTTTTTACACCAGATTAAGTTCAACATTAATTTAACAAGAGCCTTTATAAACCAGTAAAACCACAAATGTCGCGAAGGCTAACCAAACCTGGTCCACTAACAGAAATCCAGTGCTTAAATCAAAACACGAGGAGCCTAAATGGACTCCCAGATAAACAAACAATGTAGTTTTAAAGGAAATTGAGGGCAGAAACAGATGAGCGAAAGGAGCCAATGTTTGAGTGAGGTAAAAGCTTTGTTTTGCAGCAAATGTTTTCATGGGGGAGGGGGTTGAAGAGTGTGGGGTGCATGGGGGGGGGGGAATCAAACTGATATTTAAGCCCCTACTAGCTTTTTTTTCCTGCTTTTGTTTTATGCAGGGCTCTTTTTACCACATGGTAGTGACAGATTGTTTGAGCTGAAAGGAAAAGCCATTCGAAGCTAATTAAGCAGCCATTCCAGGCACTGTTCGCAGGCAGGAGGGAGAGTAGCACAGGCATTTGTCAGCGCGGTACCCAACGTGGGTTTAATTGACAACGGGGACTCATGACTGACAGCGCTTCCAGCACTCAGCCAATCGTAAGCGGCGCAGGAAGACAGCTGGGCTCCCATTGGATAGAGGGCAGTGAGGCGGAGGTAGAGGCCCCCACGTGGGGTGTGTAGAGCGAACAGCACATGATAGGCGGAGGCACGGAGGTGTTGTAGTCTTCCTATTGATGGTGATAGGAAAGCTTGTACACGCTTAAGGTCTCGTTAGAAATAGGTCGATCAATTCAAGTCACTCAAAGGACGCTCTGCTGTAAATAAAGCATCTTTTTATATCCTGCGAATTTGAGGTTTTAATAAATGCATGTGCTTTACTGTTGTTTTTGGTTTGATAGCCAAGAGAGCATGTTTTTTTCTTTGTATATCTATCTCTTTCTTGTAGAAGTGTTGCCTTCACGTTCCAATACTAATATTTATTTTCGGGTGACATTGCTTTCTTTTATATATGTTCACCTGGCATTTAATTTGCTTAAATAAGCATACCTCTTGGGGTGACGTTCACACCACAGACGTCCTTGGATGACCAGAGTTTAATAGATGCAGACGGCATTTGCTCTGCTTCGCTGAAATGGACGAACATATAAATTATTACCTTTGTTTTGAACAAGTTGTTGAACGCTCAGAATGTCACTTCACATCCAAAATGGCGACCGTGTGAGGTCACTGTATTTGTCCAATGAGAACGTCTGTTTTCTTCCAACCCCACGTGGGGATGCCGCTCAGTGATTGGTTGCTCGTACTGAGCTCCGTCGAGGAGCCTGATTGGTTGGTGCGGGGCCCTCTCTCAGCAGTGAGGTCCTCGTGTCAGTGCACAGTCTGTGTGTGGTACAGCGCGCGGCGGAGGAACTGGGTACCCAACGGCAGGCTGGCGGTGAATTTCACAACGCTCGATATTTTAACACAAAATAACTGGTTCAGTCGACAGTTCATACTATCAGGAGCTACTGGAGAACTGGCGTACTGCTGCAGGATCTAACTTAGCCTGTTTTGAAGTTGTCTGCGGTCGAGGACTCGTCCAGCGTCCGATCGGATTGACGGAGCGACGCTCTCCGCCTCGGAATCGCCGGGCTTTAAAGGACTCTCAAGGGGCCGAACAAGACGAAGCGTACAAATACAGGAACGACGAAAACACATCTTTGTTTTGGTCTTTAAGTCTTCAGTGGCGGTGGAAAGTCGATGATATTCCGCAGCGTGTGGATACTATTTCTTACCTGAATAGAGGAGGGAGGAATCAGTCGAGACAAAGGTAAAAAGGGCTTCACGGAGAGAGCCGCTAACGAGGCGAGTGGTGGTGTGGCTTTTATGGGAGCAGACTTCTTGTTTTCTGATCACCTCGGACCACCAAAACACTGTAGATTTTCTCTCTTATTATTAAGGAGAACTCGGTGCATTTATAAGAAAAGCGAAGCATCGTGTCCCTGTGGGTGTGTTCAAAACTAAAACTTTGGGATTTATTCTTATACTTGGGAAATTTATCGCATTTTTCTTACTGCGATGCACACTTAGCCGTCTGGTAAATAATCTGTCATATCTAGGGAAATATTTTCAAAATCGCCCTCAAAGAGCGACTTTATTATCATTATTTGTTATTATTTTTACGTAACCGACTCCGCGGTTAGGTCACTAAGGTGAAATTGGTGTCGCTTTGTGTTTTTGTTTATGTGATCCAGCTCCTGAGCGGTGCCCCGTTTTCTGTTTGTTTAGGTCCAAAGCGAGGCTGAGGAGGTGACACATCCACTGGTCGGGGTCTGAAAGTGCGCCTGGCAGCCCAGAAAAAGGCTTTGTCCGCCGCCATCCTGCGTTTACAGGGGAGGGGGTGGCGGTGATTTACCGCACCTTCTCTGGGATTTACGACCAAAAAAAAAAAAAAAAGGTGGCGGGGGGAGAAAAACACATCGATTCCCTTGTGTAAAAGGCTCGACATGTATCCACAAGGCCGGCATCCGGTGAGTATAGCTGCCTTTGTCACTGTTTGTGCGTTGACGCAAATAAAGCGCCCTTTTAAAGAAAAATAGCTTAATTACCTGAGAATTGAGCTGTTGCTATTTATGGCTTGAGTTGGTGCCAAGGTGTGTTGCATCTTGTGTATGGTTTACATCATTGTGCAATTTGTTGTCAAAACTACAAGAGCCATTTATGCAGTAGTTCTGTGTGGATGGATTAAGTGGGTGACTTACTGGTAGGTCACGGATGAAGGCAGCCTTCTTTCTGTTCTGCTTCTTGAGGCTCAGCAGACGCATAAAAAGCCACGAAGAGATAAAGAACTGGGCTTAGCGAGAAAAAGCAGGCGGTGGTGGCAGGAAAGTTATCTGCTGATGATGTTTACACCTGCGGTGTTTCCACTCTTTCAGGCACCTCACCAACCAGGGCAGCCTGGCTTCAAGTTCACGGTGGCAGAGTCCTGCGATAGGATCAAAGACGAATTTCAGTTCCTGCAGGCCCAGTACCACAGGTAATGACTAACTGACTGTAAACAGCTCTGGCTTCCTGGAAACAATAGGAAGAGGAAGCTGCTACTGGTCGCTCCTTTATTGTAGCCTCATGCACACCAAGCCGACACTTGCAGCGTATAAAATCTTAACTGCTTTCTCACGTTTACTATAAACACTTGATGGCATTTGCTTTTTTGATGGCTTTCTGTTCTGATCATAGTCAGTAAACGCCTTCTCTCGTTTTGTTTTTCTTTCTTCCTACAAGTCTCAAAGTTGAGTACGATAAACTGGCCAACGAAAAGACTGAAATGCAGCGCCACTATGTCATGGTAAGTGCAATAATTGTAAGCCATGAATCTGATTTAATGCCGTACCCTCCCATTTGCCTCAGGTGAAAAGTCACAGGTGGTGCAACCTAGTTGTTTTTCCAAGATCTTGTTAGATTGTTGACTCATGCTTGTTTTCATTGGACGAGGAGGAGCCGGGTGGGGGTTAAGGGGCCGTTGAAATTCTAGACAGGGTCAAATGTCCAGCTATTGATCGTAGGGTGTGACGACCCCGTCCCATCTGTGTCTCTGGGTTCCTCTTTGTGGCCCTCCAACCACCCCCCACCCTCCACCCTAACACACCTAACAGGATCCAAAGGAAGTTAATGGCTCCTCTGCTGGCTTTGTGCATGAATCAGTGGGTTTCCTGTGTGTGCCTTATTGTTTTATTTTAGTAACCTCCTCAGAGTGAAACGAGTGTCACAACCACAGCTTTCTCAGACAGGGGAAGAGTGTGAGTCTGCTCAGACTTGCTGCCAACATGTTTCCTGTTTGATCAGATGTCAAGTGGACAGCTCTAAGTACATGTGTTAGAACCACATGTGCCCCAAGAGAGCACCTTTGATTGGCTTTTGTTATTCCCCCCCCCCCATGGTGAAACTTCCAACAATCATTTTCATCGAACTTTCTAACCCAAGAATAATTTTTTATGCGTAGTCTCTCAGATTGATGTTGGAAAATTTTAAGTAAGTCAACAGCTGGGCCTATTAATATTAGCTATAATTAGTCCAGGATTCAGTTTAATTAGAAGTTTTCCTGCTGCTCAGTGTAAAAACAGTGAACGAAACATGGTGGGATATTACTGCTTTTATTAAAAGATTATTAGTATTTGAAATCGTAAATGCTTGCAACTGCTTTTAAGATGAGATTTAATGTAAAAGTGCGCTCAGACAATTTGTGCTATACTGAGTTCAGAGTTCATAAAACGGGGACAAAAACAGATGGTTTTGTAAACATGACCCAACTCAAAGGTTCTTGCCAACACAAGCTTCATTGAGCGTCCACAGAGCAATCTGTCTCCCTACTGGTGTGTCCACATAATATTATTGTTTATGTTAAAGGACTAATGACGGACAAGGTGTCGATTTCACTTTTTTGAATCTTCTTTTTGTTACGATAAGGTGTTATCAGCAGCTATAAATCGTGCATCTTTGGTAAACAACTACACTTTTAGTTTGGATCTGGTTAATTTGGCTTTTGACCATCACAGAAAGTGTTTTTATTTGTTATTTTGTTTGTCAGGTCTTTGAGGTCATAGGTTGGGGTTGTGTTTAAAGTCAACCTGTCACTCAGACGAAACCAGTCCTCTGTTGCTGCCGCAGTAAAAAGTACATGAATATCGTCGACTGGACTGATTTGGTCAAAGTTGTTCTGCTGTTTTTGTTCACTCCTTTCCTAAAGCATCTGTCCAGCATTTCCTTTGTGGTTAAAATAAAAATATATTAGTCTTTAATTTTCTCATCACTGGGTCAAAACGAATTACCTAGAACCACTTGTGTTAAACCTATTAGGGTGCATATTTGAGGATAAATACCTGCCTTTGAGTCTGACGTATTTTTGAAGTGAAAAGTTTGAGGTTTAATGTTTTGTCTCTTTATTTTCCAGTACTACGAGATGTCCTATGGACTCAACATTGAGATGCACAAACAGGTATGTAGCCACATCAGATATGGTCTATGTACATCCAAAACACTTCTGTTTTTGTTTTTTCCTCCCCTAGTGTTTGAAGAGTATAAACATGTGCATGCATGCATATCTGACCTTAGTTCCTGCCCTTATCCCTAAATTCTTTTCAGAGGCGTACCCATACAGGCTTCCTGTTGTAGAAATGCTGACAGGTTAAACAACATTAAGGCCACACTCTCTGATGAGGCGGTTGATGAGATTAAAGTATCTGGCAGACAAACTGGCGATGTATGCTTTTGAGTGGTTTGTCTTAGGCTAGTAGGTTTTTTTTTCTGCCAGTAGATATTTGAATTTCCATGACTAAGGAATCTAAAAGCTCATCTAATCAGCGGACATGCTGCTATCACCCCATAGACGAACTGGAAGAATATCCAGTTTGTTTCACACCACCTAAAGAGTTTTTTCGGTAGAAGAGAAGTCGTTTCTGTGTTTCACAACCGTCTTGTTAGTTTGTTTCTGTCGTGTTTCACATGTCGAAGGAAGCAACAGTAACTTCAGTGGAGCTTTACAGAAACGCTTGAACAATAGAACGTGATAGTGACTCATTTGGATGACTTGTTGAAATTCATTATTCACAATTATCTACCTGAAACTGCCCTGGAGCTCCCAGGAGTTGAGGCACCACACTCAACGACTTTGGTTTGCATCTCAGTGACGTCTCACCAGAAATGTTTGGCATTTAACGCCCGCATCAGGCTCCAACGAGTGGATAGGAGACGATTGTTGATTTGAGTTAAGGATTTTAATAGTTTGTCAAAAGAAAAGAGGAACAAAAAACAATTTGTGCCATAAATAATACAATGGCTCATGATGTGAAGAGACCCGAGTCAAAGTTAATGAAGGAAAACACCAAGATACTTGAAAAAACCTGGAAAAAGAATCAAATGAACCACTGAATGGACTTTTGCTTTCTGCAGGAATACCTTAGAGAAATGGGAAGCTTGGTAGATGGTGACTTGGTTTGACTTTTGGACTTTTTATGTGTCAACATGAAGTTAGCTTTCCCTGGCTTCTGGTGAATTTTTATTTTTGTAAGCCTTGGCTTAAATTATCTGGGTTACAGGCTTGTGGAAACTGGACGAGCAAAAATTGCATCATATGTTTATCTTTCCCACACTGCCCCCTCATGCATTCATTCACATAAATGTGCCCACATACTCACCGTTTTCCAAGCGTTCAGTTTGTGAATACTAACGCATGGCTTATTGTAGTAGATGCTTTTAGTAGGAATTAATCAACTTATATTAAGGCAACATAATCAGTAATACCTGTGGTTTCTCTCTGCCCAGTGGTCGCTTTATGACCACTGTGCAGAAAATGTAAGAAAAAAAAAAAAAGGTTGGTAGTGACCTAATCATTCTGTGCCTCATAACTTAAGACAGACCTACAGATATCACACCTGTATCAAATGATTTCATGACATGTTGAAGAGGTAAATTCAACCAATTGATTCAAGTGTATTGGAGCCGGGATGCAGCTAAAAGTTTCAGGACAATATTTCTTTAGGACTGGAGTTGGAGACCCCCTTACTGAACTTTTTTTTTTTTTTTTTTTTTTTTTTAGTTTAAGCATTGTGTCGTGAAACTCGTAGAAGTGAATCATTTAAGACTAAGTGGTGTGTTATGTCAATGGAAATGCCAAGATTTAAAACTCGGTTTCTGGCTGTTGTTGAGCATGAGATCAAAAGTATAAACAAACAAAAGTATGTTGGCTGTAGTGATAAACCTTTGAGTTTGTGAGGATTGCCAACCTCATCTCTCCTGTTGGCACCAAAAATAAAAGTTTCTCACCTAGCGTGTGACAAGATGTCATGTAAAAACCAAAGACGACATTCTTTTAGACCCCGTTAACTCCTCTATTAACATTTTCAGAAGCAGACCTCTTTTTCTTCAGGGGCAGTATTATGTAAAGTAGACTCGCATTATGTTAGCTTTACATTATGTTATAATGCTATTGTGAAGTTACTTCCTGTTATCAAAAACCTACATGGAGTGTTAGATTTTTTTTCCATGCATGTTTGAGAAATCCTTGAATTTTTAAACGGATAAAGATTTCAAGGTGTTAAATTATAAAGCAAAATTTATTTCAAGTCATATTAGATGTATGTAGTATTTTTATAACAACTGAAGTTAACATAGTTACTTGATTGTGCTATAAAATGGCACTATGTGCCTGGAAAACTCTTAATACTTCCCCTTTTTAAACTTTTTATTGCTTCCTCAGATTTATTTATTTATTTTTTTTGTCTTGCCGTTTGTACCGTCATATTTTTTCATCGCCTCTCCCACCACCGCTACAAGGGGACGTGAAAGATGGCCCCCGTGTCACTAGCAGTACAATATGATGTAAGAGAGTGGCAGTACGTGAGAGAGGTGGGGGCCGAGATGAAGAATGGTGGGGTGGAGGCCTCGTGGCTGTGAGATCCAGAAGGTTAATGGCATCGGCGGGAGGGGAGCCCGGTTGGAGGAGCAGCACGCCGCTCCGTTCATGCGCTGTAGTTGGTGCGCGCTACGCTAACTAGATGCGTTTTCTGATCATCAAGCCTGCCAGCCCCATCCCCTTTCTGGGCTTTTTATAAGCGGTAAAGCAGGTAGGAGTGATATGCGGCCCAAATGAGTGGGAAGAAAGCGTGGATGTAATCTGGAGACTAGGCGTTCCGGGGTAAATGGGTTAATCGACTTGTCCTGTGCATCTCCTTTGTTTGTCAATAAGCCCAGTGGAGAGCTCTCTGAATAATTTATTGCTCCTGCCACCCTCCTTCCTTTTTCTTTCTCCCTCTCCCATCCCTGCTGAACAAGTGTTTGTGATGACATCAGCGAGAGGTAAACAGACGGCCCCTCGCAGTTGCCGTTGTTCATACGAACGGCTGCAGGCTGGATTATTGGAAGCAGGCGGGTGTGTTGCTTTGCTTGCGTTGAAAATTTATTGTAGTGTGAAAAAAAAAAAAACACACGCACATTATAAATTCACTTTGTTGTTACCCCAACAAATCTGGACAAAAAAGGAACTCGTGCATAAACACAGACACACACACACGCATATCTATAAATATCCCAACACAGAAACACTGTGTCTACTTACACAAACATACAGTAATTGAGGTTCCAGCACACTGTTTCCCCTCTATGCTGCTGCTGCTGAGCAGAGCGGTTGTCATGAAAGGGACGGTGTGTGTGTGTGGCTGTGGCTGCCGGGAGGTAATTTGTTTTGACAGTGTCTCTTATGATGGCAAAAAGTGCAGGGTGGAGGTAATCACCCTTGCTTGCTGTCAATAAGTGATTTTAATTAGCGCAGCTCATTAGGCTGCCTCAGCAACATGCCCTGCTGACTGTGGTGGAGGTGTGTGTGTGTGTGTGTGTGTGTGTGTGTGTGTGTGTGTGTGTGTGTGTGTGAGTGGGGTGGAGGGGTGTGGGGGGTTGCTTTGTTTTCAACTCCCTCTGCTCTCTGTCTGGATGTTTATCTCTTTCATGCCTCCTTATGTTTTAAGCTTAGCTTTTTGCCTGTCCATTCCAATTAGAGCTAGGATTAAATGGAATCATAGGGATTCAAAGTGAACTTATAGCATTTTCATAGATATACCGATTATCCGATTTGTCACTTGTTGAGTGAGCGAAGGTGGTGGGGGTGGGAGAAAGAGTTTTATCGGGTCTGTTTCCTGGAGAAAGGAGGAACAGGGAGGAAGGAGAAACGGAGCTTGTGCAAATGAATAATTTATAGTGGATTCCTGGAATTGTTTGCCAAGGTGATGATGGTCGATCTGTCTCAAAGCCAAAACAAACTGAGTAGGAGAACACACACACACACCCACACTCAGGGGAGTTTGATGAGGTTACTCGGGGCTGTGAGACGTGCTTTATTTTGATAGCTAGGCCTGAGAAGTTGGTGAAGGAGTGTTGCACTATTATTGTTTGGTATTATTGTTTGGGGTGTATGTTTCCTAACTGGCTGGTGTTGGGATTCAAACAGGAATGTTATCTGTCACAAATGCTCTGCTTCCATAGGTTTCCCTGCAGAAATGTTACTTCTTTCTCTGCATATTGGCTCTAACTAAATTGTCACGCACATGCAAAATGTTCCTCATGCATTTGTAATGAACAAGGTACCTCTAAGTGGCTCTTTCTTCCTCTTGCCCTGGCTGAGAAGATAATTCCCAAACAGCCATCTCTGCCTCCTCATCATATGCCACTTGTTTTCCTCGCCAATTGAATCCTCGTCAGAGACTCTGCTCTCCACTCGGGGGGCTAATGCCTGGAGCGACAAACAGCCAAACGGCTTTCAACGCGCCATTGACAGAGGGATGCGGTGGAGAGAGCGGGCCTCTCCAAGCTCTGGTGCTCCTAGACAACGCTGAGTACCTGTAATTGTGGAGCTGCAGAGAAAAGCTTCAGCTGGCTCAAAGGCCTCCGTTTCCAGCGGCTTTAAGTGACACTAAACCTGTCTCTGCTGCTGAAAGCTCTGTGGAAAAATGGTTACTTCAAAAAAAAAAAATGGAGTGGTCCTGTTTTGGCTTCTGTAAGCCCACAGCGGGTGTTTTCTGCTTGTTCATGTTTAGCTGTCAGGAATCTGTCCAAACACACTTGTCCTCATTACCCTCACTGGGTGAGCAGAGGAACAAAATCGGGAAAGGACGAAGAAAATAGTGCAACTAAGTGCATGGACACTTTCTATTTAAAGCCACATATAGAGGTGGGCATTATGGACTTGGCATCTTATTATGACATTTAATTGAACTATTATGATCATCATAAAGATTACAATTAAAAAAGACTTTTTAGGTAACTATGTTTGTGACTGCATGGCACAGCAATCGTAGTGCCACAAACACAAATATTATCCTTGAAAAATATTCCCATTTGAAATGGGCTTTTTCACTTGTCCACTTAAAGCGTGATTCTTATCACTAAACTGCACACAGTAACTGCATTTTATCATATTTTAAAAGTCACTGATATTTATTGATACAGAACAAACAGTGAACAAAATAACAAATATGACATTTCCTATCATACTGCCGGCTTCTTTTTGTATTTACCGTCAGTAAGTGAAATCTTATCGATGAATCTTATCCTCAGATGAGTTTTGGGCTGAAGTCATCATCGGGGTCAAAAGTTTTCAGAACATTTAGCTACAAAGAAGCAGCTTTTTTTTCACATTATTCCAGCTCTTTTCTCTGCCACACCACCCGATAATAAATTCAACAAAAACGGCGAAGTGCAGCGCCTGAATTCCACGAATGTTTCTGGCCTCAAACGGTGGCCCTGAAGTGGTGATTGGCTGTGAGCACATGGATGCCTTTGTGTGTAATGCAGTTGCATTAATAGCCGAGTGCATCAGCATACAGCTGTTTCTACAAGCCCTGTGCTGCTCCCCCTGCAGCCATTTCCAGGCAAGTGGCGTAACACTGAAACACACTCACCCTGCCAGTGTCATTGTGCACTCCCTCCCAACCCCCCGGTAATGATGATGCTTTATGAGTCTCCAAAGAGTCCCCCACCCTTCCTCCATGTCAGCTCGCCATCCGCCCGCCCCCCGCACCCTCTCCTCACCCGCCTCCGCATTCCCAGTTATCCCTCATTAATTTCCCGTGCCGATCAGATCGACAGGCCGAAAATTCAATTTAATGACCTGCCTCTGTGCTGCTCCTAATATGATTTTACAGGCTGTTCTGGTCAGAGCCCCTCAGTCCAATTTACATAACGATAAGCCGTGCCAGATAGCGTTGCCCCGGCAACAGAAGAGGGGAGGACGAGAGGAGGAGAAAGGAAGAGGAAGGGCATAGAAGAGAGGAGTGGAATTAGCATGAAGGGGGTGTGAAGAAGCTTTGGGAGGGAGAAAGCGCCGTCCGTTTGAGGTCAAACAAGGGTTGTGAGATAAATCCTGACAGGACAGCAAAGGTCTGCCCCTCTCCTTCCTCCCCTCTTCGCCTCCTGCTCCCCCTGAAAATGAAAAGGGTGACAGAGGTTTTCCAGAAAGCTACTGGCACCTCCTGTCTCTCCCCCTTTTCACATTCAAACAAGGTTAAGGAGTAAATGAGTGGAATGCAGCAGCGTCCAAAATGGCGGGAAGGACCTCTTCAACCCACACACACCTGCTGGTCCTCCACCCCTAATCTCTCAGAATCAATTAGTTCACCTCCCCTGGTTCAGTCAAACCGCATTACCTTAGTGTCAAATCAGAGGATTTCTCTCCTCCATTCATCGCCGCTTCCACCCCCTTTCACTCCGCTTCCCACTTTTGTGTTCCTCTTGTGCTCCTCGACTCTGCGGAAAGTGCAGGATTTAAAAAGGGAAATTGGCTCGGGCAAAATGTCATGGGACCTCCGAGTGCAGTAAGACGGGCAGCGCAGCGTATCCATTTGCCCAAATGCGGCGCTGTAAAGTGCATTATGTACATTGAGCCCCCGCAGTATCAGCTTACTCTGCCGGCTAATATTATGTGGTCGATACCAAAGATGGCTCTGATAGATAGGGCTGGAGAGTTAACCTGTCTGCTTCAACGTGCCCTCTCCCTTTCCCCCTCTCTCTTTATAGGCCATAATTATGAAGTATGGACCTCATTAGGCTCTCTCCAGCCAGATGGTATTAGCATATTTCAGTCTCCTAATGAAATAAAGACTTGAGCTTAATGGAAGTATCGCAGAGGAGGGGGGGGAAGTAAATTTGTTCTTGGGCGGTCCCAATTTAGTTAGAAATACAATTTGGTTAGAAAGTGCATGTTTTACCCAGATGGACGCTGCAAACAGTTTGGTTTTATAGGTGATTAAACTGCTCAGTCTGTTGGTGCATGCGACGCATCACAAGCGTGCTCTTCTAATATTTTCTTTCTTCTCTCCTGCAGACGGAAATTGCCAAACGCCTCAATGCAATTCTGGCTCAGATCATGCCGTTCTTGTCACAAGAGGTGAGTTTTAGTCGAGCAAGCTGCACCTTAAAGGAAACAAGTTAGTTTCTGTCATGCTGAACATGAAGAATTCAAAACATTAAAACAGAGGAGGCTGTTGCTCAAAAGCTGATTGGTTGCTTGTTGTAGCATCTTCCAACAGATTACGTTTTAACAGGTGGGTAGAGAACCCAAAAATCGTACTCAAGTATGAGTAGGACTACTTCAGCATGTTGTTACTCCAGTGAAAGTTAAAAAGTAGCCGTCCAAGATATTACTCAAGTAAGAGCAGAAAAGTATTTGGTAAAAATGAAACTCTAGTACTGAGTAACTGATTAAAATGGCAATAATTTTGCATCATCAGACAGACCAAAGTATAATGTTATCAAGATCAAAATGAAAATAATTCATTACAAAATAACAAAACCAGGCAAAAGGAAAAAAATCCAAATTAGTTTCTTTCAGTATCAATATAAACATTGATAATTTATCGTGACAATGGTCAAATCAAAATCGTATAAATGTATCACAATAAATGATGAACAATAATAAATAAATGCCTAGTAGTAAAAATACTCCTAAAAGTAATTTTTCCCCCCCCTAAACATAACTAGTTCTACTCAACTCTGATTATTAATTTTACTGTTCTGACCTCAGTTTATTCGCACCTGGGTTTACTTTTGTGCATGCCCTTTAGATTTAAGCACATATTATAGACTTTTTAAGGCGGAGTGAAGGGTCTATTTTCTACTTGGAGAAGCAGCAGACGTCTGAATGTGTTCTTTTTAGCTGAACTCTTCTGTACCTCGTGTCTGATCTTTTGTGTTTGTGTCCTGCAGCATCAACAGCAGGTGGCTCAAGCTGTTGAGAGGGCTAAGCAGGTGACAATGACTGAGCTGAATGCTATCATCGGGGTACGTGGACTTCCCAATCTGCCTCTGACTGTGTGTATACCCCCTCTTCTTTCATTTAACCTAGAAGCAGGGACAAAACTGCATTCACAGAGGAGGAACGGCACTTCTCATACATTTATCGACCACTAAAGGGTGCTACATTATGCTTTTGGATTAATTTCAACCCTATCTTCATCTGAAGGGCTACATTTAAGAGAAATCCTGAAAAGGACATCTAATCTGGTTGAAAAATTTGGAATAATTGATAAAAATCCGCAGCAGTGTTGCTGTTTCTGTTTATTTTTAAGCTGTGCCACGGTCCTTTCACTTGTACAGACTTGTCCCTGTCTTGAGTGGTTTATTAATTTTAGAACACAAAATGTTTGCCGTGATCTGTCAATGTGGTGTTTACCGCTGTAATTTCTCTGATTGTTGCAATTTTCAGCTCACAGGGAGTCGCTCCACAGCGAGCCTCTGCTCTGAAGCGGTCTTCCAGCTGGGATCAGATTATAGAGTTTCTCACATTTCACTTTGCTTGCTCTTTAATTACATGAAGGTTTTCAGCCAACTGGCTTACCTTTACCTCTGGACCAGAGAATTAAAGTGTTCGGGTCAGGACTAGGTTTGGGATTGCAGCCGAGATAGCAGGGACTGTGCAGGCGGTGAACGTCTGTAAAATAGATGGGATTAAAGTTCAGGTTACGCAGAACGACCCAATGTTTAGAGCGGGGACGTCTCCCGTCAGTCGCACTTGTGAGAAATCGCAATTTACTTGATGGTTTGTACAGCTGTGGGTCTAACATTTACAAGATTTAATGTTTCTTCTGTTCCAGGTTTACAATGATGGCTTAACTGACCTGTGAAGTAAATCCAGTCTTTTGATTTTCCAGGTTTTTAATCAGACAACCTCAAACGTTTGATCTAAAATGTCGTTGGTTGTAGCTTTTCTCACTCTTATTTACAATACAGGAAAACATCTGGCTTTCCATAGGACTGGAGTTTATTATCAAAAACTTTGAACCAAATGAGACCAAAACAGTTACTGACCTTTAGTTTCCACTAAATGACGGTCACTTTCAGACATGTAGGCTTTAGGTTAGCTCCGGTTTTATTTGAAGGTTGAAATCTGAGCGGCTGCAGCGCGGACTGCACACTACAAAGCAGACAGCGAGAAATTGTTCTGCCCTCTTGTCCTCCGTTTTGCATAGTTTTCTAGCCAGAGGCGACACATGATTGAATCTTATTCGACAAGTGTCAGAGGTGCTGCGTCATTTGCATGCTCCTACCTTCATTTCCATAAGTCCTACATTAAACAAGATAGTAGCTGGATACTGGTTGACGCGGCAGCTACAGGTGGCGTGCTGCTCTTCACATGTCATGTAAATACTAATCGGTGGGAGACAGCACAAACCTCTACACCTGGCTGCTTTTAATATCACTACGGCCCATTTGCTTACCACGGTGGCCTCTTCTTTACATGTTTTGCTTGAATATATTTATGGTAGTTTTTTTTTTTTTTAACTCTTAAGTGTTTGAAAACTATGCTAGAATTTTATCTTTAAGGTGCAACAAGTTGGATGAGTTTTTTCCACTGTTTAACAATCAAAATAAGTGAAAACTTTTTTTTGTACAGAAAAGCAACTCAGAATCTGATAATGAAAATGACCAACAGGTTTATTCCTGCTGTGGCTCAATTCTCCCCATCGCACTCATAGTGTCTGCTAAGTTGGTCTGCGGTTGGCTTTCTAGGGTTCTTTGTTTCTGTGATCCCTTTAAAGGGAAAGTAAAATTCAACTTGGATTGTTTCTGTTCTTTCCTTTTCATCCGGCCAATATGGATGCCACGGATTCTCCAGAACCTTCGCTGCCAAGCTGGAATTTCTTTGTCCTTCCTCTCGGCTGCATTTGTTGTTTTTAAAATATCTTGCGGTCTAATTTTCTTTTCCTTCGATGACTGAAGAAATGCCGATGAGCTGCAGAACCTGTTGTAAGCCACAGTGGGTAATGCGGCGATCATTGCCAGACTTATTAAGCCAGTCTGCCAGCTGGTTTGTGCCGGGTTCTGTTGATGCTTGTTCCACCTGACAGTACTGTTCTGCAGGGAGCCAGCTTCGCCTAGTTAACTTTAATTGCCTGTTTCCTGTGGAAGTTGCCAGAGCTGCAGCAGCATTTACACATAATGAAAAAAGATACGTGTGAAAGAGAGCTAGCTCTTTATCCATGAATATTGAATTGGAAGCAATTTATTTTCTGAAAATTCCCCCCTCCCCACTTTTTTTTCTCCCTTTCTCTCTCTCTCTTGCCCCTCATGACTTCCCTCCCTCTCCTCTCTTCTCCTCAGTCATAGCACGCTAATGAGGCTTCGTGATAATGATCCCTGCACGCTTTTCCTCATTAGGCACATTCAATAGGGACGTCCCTGCCTCAATCCCTCGCCCACTCTCTCTTTTATTCTCTTGTTATTTTTGTGATTCTGCCTCTCCTTCCTCGTCTTGTTCTGGCTGCCCTTTCCTTTCTCGTTTTCTTTTTTTTCTTCTGCTTGCCTTTCTGTTTTTCGCAAGAAACTGGCAGCTCTGCTCACCGGTGCAAAAATCGATTAAGAACGCTGGCCCTTATTTGCTTGCATCCATCTGACGGGTCCAGGTCTAGCATGACATAATGGGCCGACTGAATAATGGCCAGCTGTTAAATAGACTTTTGAATGTGGTAACCCACCCCATGTACTTTGGTCTACTTTCTCCATTTTGTATAATGAATGTATGGATCAAGTTATTGGAGTTCTATCTTGCAAGCCGAGAGGCAATCTTTTTTTTTTTTTTTCCCTCGCTTTTTGAAGAGGCAGTTGATGGATGTGCTAAGTGTTATTTAACCTTGTTTTAAAGCACTTGCTTCCCTCTTGCCTGAGTGGCTATTTAACTCCTGTCTATCTACTCTCTTGGCTCTGACTGCCTCTCACAGACATTCATGGCCTCTTGGGAGACGTGTGTGTGTTCTCCACTGTCTTCTGCTTAGTGGTATTTTGCTGAGGCGGGGCATGCTGGCTTGGTTTTCCAGAGTGTTGAAAGGATTTGAGGCTTTCAAGAGCAGACCTATTGATTTTTTTTTTCTTCTTTTTGTCCCAGTTATGATTGAAGCAGTTTGGGACTGAGCATAGCTGTTTGGTGCCGTATCTGATGGCCAGAGGTAATGTGATGTTCAATCAAAACATAGCTGATTGAAGGTCATGCACCATCACAGAAGAAAATGGGACAAACATGAAAGTCGCTGGTATGCGAGGACAGGATGTAAAGAAAAACCAGTCCTCTACATTAAACCAAGTCGAGAAATCATCACTGTTCATCTGGATGAAAATAAAGATATTTCAGACTGATTTAATGTAGGTCTGAATTGAAATATTTCATATCTCTAAACATACCATATTGCGCCCATGTTGTCGGCCATTGTTTATCTGTTTTTCTCTTGGTAGCTCTAGTATTTTTGCAGAAAAAGCTGAAATGATTTGGTCTAGTTGGCTGTTTTTTTAAAGGATTTATATGACACCTTGCTTCCTTAGATTCTGGTTGTAACAGCTGTTTGGGGCAGTATAAATTATGATTGACTGACTGCTGATGAAACCAAAATAACTCGCCTTCATCTCCTGCTGGTTGCTGTGATTTATTGGAGTCACATAACTACATTCCCTTCCAGCAGAGTGGGGGTGGAGTTTAGAAAATGGCTTAATAATTTTTTGACAAAGTGAGAATAAAATGCCTCATGGTCTTTTTCATAATGGAAAAGGTGAGTCAGAAGAAGAAAAACCCTCCAAAAGCAGAAAATGATGAAGCGTTGATCAGATTATTAAACAACTTCAAGTTGGTTTTTTTCAGTTTGATTCAGAAAAACATCTTGAATCTCAGGGGGATGTTGGATAAAATGTCTAGTTCAAATTTGCTGTCACATTGACCAACTTAGACTTGAACACTAAAGAGTTAACAAATGTTGCTGATGTCCAAAAATAAAATATTCAGTTGTTTTTAGTTTCTAAGGTTTGATGTTGGTATATTATTAATTTAGCATTTGATACTGCAGGTTTAAATTGACTTAGAAGGCACACAGTTTGGTTTTTGATATCTTTTTAGTTACATAAATATTATACTTAAATATTAGTTTACCCTTAGCTATCAAGTAAACATGAATTTGTTTTAATATGGGAACATGAATAGCACTGCTTCCTCCTGCTGTCACATTTCAGCTACCATCCTGCACAACTGGAAGGTATAACACAGAGGTTTTGGAGTGAATGTACTCTACCCTATTGAGCCAAATGATTCATTGAACACATGAAAACAGTTCTGTCCCTCAGACAGTAGGTCAGCAGCAGCAGGGAGCCAGCACTGCATGTTGATCCACAGCTAAATCCAGATTGTTTGGCTTTGAGCAGAAATGTCTCCAAAGCCAGCCTGAGCAGAGCACGGTCACTCATAGAGGAGTCATTTCCCAGCTGACCCACTTGTCCTTTGTCTCGTCTCCTGTCTCTCTGTGTTTGTTTACAGCAGCAGCAGCTTCAGGCCCAGCACCTCTCTCACGCTGCCCATGGCCCCCCGGTCCAGCTGCCCCCTCACCCCTCAGGCCTGCAGCCGCCCGGCCTCCCCCCGGTGACAGGTGCTGGATCCGGTTTGCTGGCTCTGGGCGCTCTTGGCAGCCAGACCCACCTGCCTGTGAAGGATGAGAAGAACCACCACGACCTGGAGCACCGAGGTGAGGAGCACAGCCTGCCACACAAACGGCCTGCAGCACTTCACTGCTGCTGACAGGAGCGCTTTCTACCGGCTTCATTATACTCCATTCAATAAACATTGTTTTCAAGGCCGAACTGCAGACAGAGCTACTGTGAGGGAAAATGTTGTGTTTTAGCAGATATCCTTCTTCTTAATGTAGGGGTGGGCATTTAAAATATTTTTAAAATACCTCAAACCGTATTGTTGAAATTATTTTTGATATTTTCTCCACTGTTTGTTCAATGAGAGTATCGAAACATCCGAAAATATGATTAAATGCATGTTTAGTTTAGTGCTTAAAGGCCGTATTGTCCATCTTTACCTTAATGTTCTGTTTTAATGTGAAAATAGGTTAAACAAATAACAGGAAAGTAGAAAAATAACTATTATAATATATATAAAATGTTATAGGATGCTATGTTTAAATGCTGCTTCATTTGGTCTCCATGGCATCAAAAAGTAAATTTTTGGTCGTTAAACTCTCTCTGAAAGCGTTTCCTCTTGAGCACGTAGTAGCTAACCTGATGGGTTACACCATGCATTTGATTGCTGCTCTTTGATTACAGTCTTTGTTGCCCTCTCATACTAATTTGTGTTTTGCTTTCCTCCCTCTTGGCCCCTCATCTTTTCACTCGCCTCTGGCCATTCCTCTGAAAGAACGCGAGTCCAGCACGGTATGTTGACTCTACGACTCTTCGTCCTCCTGTGTGTGTCTGTCTGTCTCTCCCTGACTCGCTCTGCTCCTCGCTCATTGTGTTTGGTCATTAGGTGTACTTAATGTAGACCTGAGCTCACCGTTCAATAGACATTCATGCTGTCTGTGTAAGAACACACACATTTTCATACTCTGAGGGGGGGGGTGCCTGAATCCAAATGACTTCTGGCTAAATAAGCCACTGCCTTCTAATCCAGGTGGAAAATGACTCCAATAACTGGACGAGGATTAGTAGTCTGCTACCTCCTTTAATTTCAGCACAATTAAAAGTGACTTTGACTTGCCTTCCGTTTCTACTTTAGAGGATTTACCATTACAAGATTCCTTGTCGTAGCTCATTGCTGTTATTCCTCATTCAGTAAACATTGTATTTCCCTGCTGCCTTCTTCTTCCTGGTGTTTGGTATCTTCTCATCACTTTGTCCTCTCTTCCCTCGTCTTGTGTCGTCCCCATCTCTCCATCTCTTCTCATGTTAAAGTCCTTGTTTTATCAGACTGGCTTAAAGCTCTCTGTTAGCTGGAGTGTAACGCTCTGTTGGATCTGCTCAAACAGATTAAGTTCCCATTGACTGGCCGTCCTGAATGGGCTCACTCATGTCAGAAGGAAACCCTAACCCCCCCTCCACCATCTCATTTGGTGACAAGCGGCTGCAGTTCCACCTTACCTGCTCTCTCAGCCAGCCTCTACTCCCTCTTTTTGTTCACACGCACACACACACACACACACACAAGGTCTTCCTGTTCTGTTGTCTCAGGTCATCTGATACCACAGTTAAAGGGAAGTGCAGGGTTACTGAGACTAAGCAATCTTTGAAAGGCCTCCGGCTTAGATTCAGACGGGCTGTAATACTGTAGGAGACAGCATCTCGCCAAGCTAGACTGGTGGCTTTGTTTTTGCAGCAGGAGCTGAACGCACCGGCCCGTTTTGACCTGAGGAGGAGGCGGAAAATTGGCCCAACTCACTTGGGAAAGCTCTCCTCCTTTATAATGGCGGCTGGTACCCATTAGCTGCTCTACCTCGGTTTAATCCTCCATCTTTCTGATAATTGTTTCAATTTATTAAGTCGATTCACAACAAGAATTGACCAAAAATGTGCTTACCCCACCTACCCGCTCATTGACCTTCAGTCTGCCTGGCAGGGCCGCTCCACCATCTCGGACTACAAAAACCCAGTTTGCAGCTTTTGAGAAAGTGCCAATGTGTCTGAACGTTCCCACTAGTGGGGGAGAACTCATGGCTTTACTGCTAGGCTGGTGTTGCTTGCCAAATTCCTTTCCTGTTTTTAGTCTCTTGTCTCGTCCTTCTTCCCCCCCCTTCGCTAATTTTCTCACTCTGCCCCTGTCAGGACCCTTCTCTGCAGGCGGCACACTTTGTCTCGCCACATTGATCCTGTCCTGGATTCCTCAATGGCCTCTTTCTTTCCCCTTTTCTTAATCTGGTTCATTTTCTTGTCAGTCGCTTTGATTTTTTTGTTGTTTTGTAAACCTGTGTTGGGAATCCGGAGTAAGTTTGATTAGAAAAAGTTCATCTAGTTTTCTACTGGCTTTTGCCCTGGCCGCAGTGGCAGCCCATAAAATTGTCAGGTTTTATTTAGAGTTCATGTTTTCTCTCCAGTTTGACTCGTGACGAGTCACCTTGCCAGTTAGTGTTTTTGTGGCTTTGTGGTTTTGCTCAGCTGCCTCGTCTGTTTCCTCTGTGCTCCAGTGCTTTGGCAGCAGCAACAGGACCGAGCTTTCCAAGAATCCTCTTCAACTCCCCCTTTTAATTCCAAATCAGTCCAGCAGCATTGTGCCGTTTGCTTTACTGTCAATATTATCGCTGACCCCACAAAGGAAAATACTACCTTCCCTTTATGATTGGTCATGAGCCGCATTTATGTCTTAAACATTAACAGCTGACATGCAAGACACAGCGGCTCCGGTTTTGCTCTGCATTAGCGGCTTAGAGTCCAACATCTATGGAGAAATGTTGACACACTTTATCCACATTTGTTTTCCAAGAAGATTCTCAGTTGCATATTTGCTGAGGCTGTAAATCTATACTGTACACAATGTACCAGTGGAGACTGATTTAAAACGAGCAGAGCATGCCAAGGTAACTCGATGAGAACTCCGGTCTCATGCGGTCGTTGTCGGTGTGTTTGTGGCAGAATAACTCGGTGTCGCCATCAGACAGCCTGCGGGTATCGAGCGAGAAGCACCGCAGCTCTTCAGACTACGGCCTGGACTCCAAGAAACGCAAAGTGGACGACAAAGACAGCAACAGAGGATATGTGAGTGTTTTTGAAAAGCCCTCTGTTTATTCAGGCTCTTTTATGAAATGTTCGCCTTTCAGAAGACAAACTTACAATTTGGATTACTATATACTAGGGCTGGACAATATGGCTGAAGAACGTATTGTCTTCAATACGTTTGATACTTATTGGTTAGTTTTTTTTGTTTTGTTTTAAATCTCTGAAATGCATCCAAACTTGTTCATGCCCTCTCCTGTTTTATCCACAGTTTTCATTCCACATAGATTTTTATTTTTAAGCCGTTATGAGGCGAAGCATTAAACTGCTGCTGTGCAAGTTACTCAACAAGTTGTTGCTAGGTAACCAAAGAGTGAGAGTGTTGATGTCACCAACCTTGCTTAGCTGGGCGTGAGAGGTAAAGCCTTTCCTCTGCCTACATCCCCCAGAATCCCTTGCAATTCTGGATCAGAGTTCAGTGGAATTATTGGATATTCAATCAGACATATTAACTGGTGGTATTGATCACATGTCTATGGCAATATATATAGTTATTGATTTATTGTCCAGCCTTAATATCCATCTAAATAATGATGCGTTTTTGTGCATGTAGGTCAAATAAATCCCCTCCTACTAATGTTGCTCCTTTATTTCAGGACAGTGACGGAGAGAAAAGTGACGACCTGGTGGTGGACGTGTCCAACGAGGTAAAACGGGCATTTAGCTGCTCAGCCACATTCTTAGACAGGAAGGCTGCAAAAACCCAAACACAGCCCTCTTTTGTCTGTCCAAGCCTCAGCACCTTTCACTGTGTTGCCAAAACGTCTGACATAATATTGGTTGTGTGCTTTGAGACTGTTTACTTGGTGAATTTCCCTCTGCCATTCATGCAGAATATAAGACAAAGAACACAAAGAGAAAAGGGTGTGACAGGTGAATGAGAAGTGCATGCATATGTGTGAGGTGGGGGGCACGGAGGGGAGCATGAGCATACATCGGGATATTTATCTGTGTTTGCACATGAGGCCCCAGCTTGTTTGACCTACATGTAAATGCCAGTGGCTTTCCTCCGGCCTGTTTGCTCAGTCTTGCACTCCGTCCGTCTCGTTTAACTCTGCAGGACCCAGCCACCCCTCGAGTCAGCCCCGCCCATTCCCCTCCGGAAAACGGCCTGGATAAGTCCCGGGTGCTGAAGAAAGACGCCGCCCCCAACAGCCCCGCCTCCGTCGCATCTTCGGGCAGCACGCCGTCGTCCAAGGCGAAGGACCACACCCATGTGAGTGTATCGGGATGATGAAACGAGGGGAGAAGGGAGGGTTCTGGTGGAGGTGATGAAGCCTGAACTGACAGACTAAAGGAGCATTTGTCAAATGAAGTGGGTGGCTGTGTGATAGAGTAATACGGAGGCTTAGGAGTTGGCTGCTGTGCAGGATTTGAGGGAGCAAAGGGGTTGGACATCTTCTCAGGAAATCAAACTCTATGGCTCAGTCCTATCAATCTCCTTTATGGCTTACCCAGTAAATGGTCATTTCTCCGTTGCTCTGAGGCTGTAAATAACCCAGAGTCTCTGCAGAGGGACATGTGCTGTCTGGTTTCTGTTCGCCGTGTCCATAATCTGCTCCTCTTCCATCCTTATAAGAACCGACATTTAACCTGGCTTCAAATGTTTCACTACATATACAGCATTTTACTGAACATTGCTGAAGATAAACAACACAGTGAACATCTTACTACTTCCTCTTACCATCATTATAAAACCCAGTTTCTTTCAATCCCTTATTGACATTAACTGGCAAGGGTTTAATAAATAGTTATTTGGGCCAACATCTTCCATAAGTCCTGACAAGCTCAGCTTCTAAGCAAAGGTTTATACCCTCATCCTGACACACTATCACACACTCACAACCATGGCTGTGACGAGCGCCCATGTTAGATTGGATTAACTCAAGCCGTCCGCTCAGATTGTCACTCTGGATTTTCCTGCCTGTGGGGTGTTTTCGACTCAAACTTTGGAAATGGACAAAATTGTTTCTCTGTTTCAGAACGACAAGTCGTCGACACCGAGCCTAAAGTCCAACACGCCCACACCAAGGAACGAGGCCCCCACACCGGGGACCAGCACGACGCCCGGCCTGCGGCCTTTATCGATGGGAAAACCGCCCGGCATGGAGGCGCTAGGTAATTACTGACAAATCAGTTGTTCTCCTCATTATTCACTATGTTGCCTTTAACAAAGCTCCCTTTTTAACAAGCAAGTACACACAAGTTTCACTGTTAATACTTGGAGAGAAAAAAAATCTACCACAGTCTCACTATGTGGCTCCTGTGACCTTTCCTTTTACTGCCACAACAGTTTTACTGCACTAACATCCATAAAACTAAAACCTAGGAAGAGTTTAGTAATCTGTTAAAGGGCATTTCCTTCTCACCATCAGCTGCCCCGGCCCTCCGCACTCCCCTGTCGATCGCTGGTTCTTATGCCTCCCCATTTGCCATGATGGGTCATCATGAAATGAACGGATCGCTGACCAGCCCCGGCGTCTATCCGGGTCTCATCTCACCCCAGATGAGCGCTGCTGCAGCCGCCGCCTACGGACGGTCACCAATCGTAAGTCCCAAAGGTTTCATGCTGAAATTTTCACCCAAGATGTAAAAAAAAGAGGCGCGACAAAGATCCTCCTCCAAACATCTGCACCGCCATAAAGCATTTACGGAGAAGCAACATTTAGTTTTATGCCTCACTAATCCTGAACAAACTTAAGATCCAGAGAAATTTCTACTTGTTTATAGGCCGTGGAGTACTTATTCTTATTCATATTACTAATTGAGATCTAAGTTTAGATCCAGAGAAACTCCTATTAGTTTAAATCGTGTAAAACTTTTCTTTTTTTTGTTTTTACCCTTACCTTTTCGTCTTTCTTTTGGTTTTGTTGTTTTGTTTTTATTTCCTTCTAATTCATGTAAAGCACTTTGAACTGCTCTTCTGGCTCCAGTGTGTTACTGGTTTGTCAGACTTAATCTGCATAATTCAAGGGATTTTCCTGGAAATTATAGCTTGACAGTTCCTCAAGATTTAGGCGTCTAAATCTAGATTTGTTTCTACTTGAAAATAAACTTAAGCTTATTTTATTAATTTTTTTTGTGCAGGCGGGATTTGACCCCCATCCTCACATGCGAGCTCCAGGCCTGCCTGCCAGTCTCACCTCCATTTCAGGAGGAAAACCGTATGTTTACATGTTTGCTTTCACTCTTTAACCACCGTAGATTTTATTCCCAGAACTTGACTCTCCATCTCCGTTGTCGTTTCCAGAGCTTACTCTTTCCACGTGAGTGCGGACGGTCAGATGCAGCCCGTGCCCTTCCCTCCGGACGCTCTGATTGGCCCCGGCATCCCGCGCCACGCTCGTCAGATCAACACGCTCAGCCACGGCGAAGTGGTGTGCGCCGTCACCATCAGCAACCCCACGCGTCACGTCTACACTGGTGGAAAGGGCTGTGTCAAGATCTGGGACATCAGTCAGCCGGGCAGCAAGAGTCCCGTGTCCCAACTTGACTGCCTGGTAATCAGATGTTTTCACATTTTAAGATGGAGAAACTGAGTGGAGTTAGCCTTACTCTACATTTATTTCAGGATGTTCAGCCATAAGGGGATCCCAGTGTGCTAATGAGGTCTCAAAGTAATACATTAAGGCTTTTCTTGAGCATTAAATGTAGCCTGACTCTCCATCCCGCTACAGCTGTCCACAGATCCCAACAGATAGAGATGTGAATAATTCAGTAAAATGTCTCACTGCTGTGCTGAAATTATCCTTGGTGAAGGGGGAAAAAAACCCTGCTGAGTAATGATGTTCTGATTGGCCAACCCTGTCTGCCATTACGCAGCTCATTACTTTCTCCCAACTGCCTCCCGTTTCTCATTTTGACTCTGTTTCTTCATGCTGTTCAGCTCATATGGCCTCCTACACCCTTAAGGTGTGTCCAGAGTGCAGTTTGGTTTTATAAAGCCATCAGGGTGCCATTTTAATTTGACCAATAGCTTCTACGGCGCTGTTGATTTGTCTTTCTGCTCTTGCGGAGCCGGCAGCCCAACTGTCTCTCGTTAAAGTTGACATTCACATCTTCACTAGATAAAGTCAGCTGCCTCACCTGGTAAAAGAAAAGGTCTTAAAAGTGGATGTACTGCAATATGTTGGTTTCTCTTATTTATTAATTTTTTTTCTCATCTGGAATTTGCACATGTATACAAATTTATTCCAACCATTTTCGTTTTTTTATCTTTTCCAGAACAGAGACAATTACATCCGCTCCTGCAAGCTGTTGCCCGACGGCCGCACCCTAATCGTTGGCGGCGAGGCGAGCACGCTGACCATCTGGGACCTGGCCTCGCAGACGCCCCGCATCAAGGCTGAGCTCACTTCCTCTGCTCCGGCCTGCTATGCTCTGGCCATCAGCCCCGATGCCAAGGTCTGCTTCTCCTGCTGCTCTGATGGAAACATCGCCGTGTGGGACCTCCATAACCAGACCCTGGTCAGGTCGGTACCTCGCTTAAACAGCTGTGTTTTGGACACAAGCCTGAGGGAAAACAAAACATTGCACTGTTTTTTTTTGTTTTTTGTTTTATTGTAAAGGGTCAAAAGAAGGGCAAGAAATGTTTGGCAAATGTTGTATTCTCTAAATGGTATAGTTTTTTTTAAGTTTAAGAAAATAAACTTAAATTGATGCAAATTTACTCATATTTTTGATGCAGCTAATGCTGAAACGATTAATTGCAGTGAATCGAAATAATCAACTAGTTTTGTAAGTGATTGTTACAGACAAAAATATTTTTTTCATAATTATGTTCTGACAGAGTTTGGCTTCACCTGGTTGAAGCTTTGTTAAAATAAAAAGTCCTTTAAAGCACCTTTTCTAATCCAATTATTAACTGCTTAATCCAAAAAAACAGGTCAACAGGTTAGTCTTGCACTGTATTGATGCAAAGTCGAGCAGAAAGGGGTTGAGCTTTTCACATGTTCATGTTAGAAGTGCTTTTTTAGCTGCAGACTCATCCTTTACTACAAATTATGAAGCGTTCACTAAAGGAATGCTACGCTTCTTCATTTCAGGGAATAAAATGTTTATTTAATAAAATAGGTTTAGGTGAATGAATGAAAGGAAAAATCTTTTTATCTGAATAAAGAATTACTAAAATAATTGTTGGCTGCAGTTCTAGATACATTCATGTCTTTTTTCAGGCGGTGAAAGAAGGCATGTCTCACTTGTCTTCATGTGTTTTGTGCATTTCAGGCAGTTCCAGGGCCACACAGACGGAGCCAGCTGTATCGATATTTCCCACGACGGGACCAAACTGTGGACCGGAGGGCTCGACAACACGGTCCGCTCCTGGGATTTGAGGGAGGGCCGGCAGCTTCAGCAACACGACTTTACCTCACAGGTACAACCTGGACAATTTGCATTTCCTGCAAAAATGCAGTGTGAATGCTGTCAGCTGAATATCTTTAGTCGAAATTGCAGAAGGGTTTAAAGTCAACTGCAGAAGACTTGCAGAAATGTACAAAGCAGGTAGAGGCCTGCAAAAGGCAGATGGAAAAACTATAGAAGAGTGAAAACTTTCTGTAAATGCTAAGATCCCGCCCAGAGTATTATAAGTTCACACATAACACTGTTTACAAAGCTAAACTGTAAGGTCACAACAGTTTGAGCTAATTTGAGGCATAAGGCTAAAGCTAGCTGAAACACTTGATTGTCTACAGGTTAGGACTAGCATGTTGCTCTACAAGTAACATACACCATCTAATGTTAAAACCCCCAGAAATGTAATAAGCAGAAACATTACAAAATAAAAGTCTGCTTTGATAGAAGATTGCAAAGCGTCCTGATAATTTTTAGCTCATCTAGTGCAGAGCATCTTATATTCTGAAATTAGCTAAAGCATATTATAGATTATGCTAATAGTTGTGGGTCACTACCATGTTTCCCACCATTCAATTGTTCCATCAAGTGTGATAACAGCAATGTGTAAGATGTTAGCTAAAAAGCTAATGTTAAATGAAATGCTGTCAGTGCTGACCATCACTAGCATGTTTTCCAACGTTGACTAAATTTAGTAGATTTTTATAAAATGCGGTCAAAATAATCTTAGCAAAAAATGTATTTTGTTTCAGATCTTCTCATTGGGCTACTGTCCCACTGGAGAATGGCTGGCTGTGGGGATGGAGAGCAGCAACGTGGAAGTACTCCACCACACCAAGCCAGACAAGTACCAGCTGCATCTACATGAGAGCTGCGTCCTCTCACTCAAGTTTGCCTACTGTGGTAAGTGACCTGCAAAGAGCTGGACAAAGTCCTATGGCGAAGGACAATCTTTAAATATCCAGAAGCAAACGTATTTGCAAATTAAAACCTCCAACCCCAAACTCTATGCGGAGCCTGCGCCAATATATCTGGTTGTTCAAATCATAAGTGGACAATTTCTTTCCCCTCAGCTATGTTCTTTTGCTTTTATATATAAAATATTAATAACATGCAGCATTCAGTGTCACACAGTGAACATTTTATGGATTCATAAGGGTGAAATATTTCAAGCCTCCGTTTCTTTTAACAGATTATTACTTACAATGAATACTCTGAAAAGGTATTCATAAAAAGGTTTACTGGAAGAAAAATATTCACGAGCAACAGGGATTATAGCACCATTGACTGATTGTTGAGCAATAATATATTCAAGAATACATGTTTAAGATCAAAGCATGAAATATTTTACTATTTAAGGAATCTCTACAAAATGAAGGCTTTACTTTCTGAGACTGGCAAGGAATATTACACTTTTATAGATTTAAAAAACTGTACATCAAGTCAGTTTCTCCAATTAACTTCTTAATCCAAAAAAAACAGTGACATATTTTTGATGCAATTCTGAGGCTGAATTGATCAGGTTACAGCAACACATTGCATTTCTCCATGCCTGCAGCAGACTAGCTGGGTGGAAGATGGGGGAAAAAAACACTGAATACCTGAATTTGAAGATGTTTTGATAATTTTACATGAGCAATCAGTCCAGAGTTTTAATAGTCTCTTCATTATCTGGCAGCGCAGGGAAGACTTCAAAACCTCTAATAACAAAGGGAGATGATTCTGGACAATTTTACTTTTAATGAGCTGTAAATTACACCGGTTTTCAGACGGCAATGGGCTGATGGTGGTTTAAGTGTCACTTCCCTGATGTGCGTAGGGCTAGTGGTTAAAAATTTCAAACAATGATCATTTAACAGCAAATCAAGCGCTTCGAAAATGTTCGTTCGCATTAATTTATCCTCAGAAATCAATGAGCACAGCCTCATCTCCTCCACCAGCGAACTGATTCATTCAAATGAGACCAGGGCTCTTAGTGTCACTGATTAAATCAGCAGCCAGCTAGCGAGTTGGTTAATTAATCAGAGGGTCATTTGAATAATTAACTGGGTTAGAGCTGCAAGTCTCCTTCATTATGTGTTTTATGATTGTTGATGAGGTAATTAAAGTGGCATATTTAAAACGGTTCCAGTTGCTCTGTTACATCTGTGAGGACCCTTACCTGCAGTGTGTGCTAAAGGTGTCTCCTCTGTGCCTGTAGGTAAATGGTTCGTGAGCACTGGGAAGGACAACCTGCTGAATGCGTGGAGGACTCCTTACGGTGCCAGCATTTTCCAGGTGATGATCGCAGATCTGCAATATCTGACCAAATGTTGCTAAATCAATACAACCGCATGAAAAACATTAGTGGCTTAGTTGCATGTTATTACCCTGAAATAAAGAAAAAAGTACCACAGCTATTTCAGACGGAGATCGATGGGGTTAAAGGTTTCTCGGATCGGGCCGGTCTGCGTAAATAAACCAGCTGTTTGTGACGTTTAAGTGACGACTGAAAACGAAGTGAATGAATCTGTGGCGCCAACGGAGAACATGAGTCACTCGCACTGAAATTTAGTGTTTGCTTGGCAAACCAGTTTAACCTTGACGATATGTCACGACCACGATGGGCAAACTAAACGTTTTGACTGTGTTTACTTCCAGTCGAAGGAGTCGTCGTCCGTCCTGAGCTGCGACATTTCTGCAGATGACAAATACATCGTGACAGGATCTGGTGACAAGAAGGCGACGGTCTACGAGGTCATCTACTGAGATTATTGTCCTGGTTTAACGTGGGCTGCAACAGATTGAAGCAAACTACATTTTTCTCCGACTTATTTTGGAAATCAGCTGCGCTGTTGGCCTGTGGAAACTCATACTATAAGGATTCTTTTTAATCCCTTGTTTTAGGGTTGTACATCTTTCTTTTTTGGATGTGACAGGATGGAGCGGAGCTTCATCTCTGAGAAATTAATTCCTCAAAATATGTACATTGTGTACATACTGGATTAAATAAGACATTTTATATATTATAAAAGTATATATATATATATATATATATTTTCACGTCCTGGGTGTACTTGTGACCATTGTTTTGGTCGCTCTGGTCTGAGAGAGAAACCAGAACACGGACTGAAACTTTTTCAACTATCGCACCCTGATCGTTTTCTAAAGCACATCCTGCAGGCTGATCTTTCCAGGAATCAAACAGGAGCCTGAATCTTGCAATGTTGAACATTTCATGGAGATTTCTTTTTTTTTCTTATTAAAACCGGCCTTACGTCACAACGCTCTTAAAGGACGAAGCGTGGTCGGATTCAGGCGGACCCTCCACTGGAACAAGTGGGACGTTGATTCAGGAGAAGAGATGGATGTAAATTTCCTTCCTGTATAAAGAACTGTACACGTGTCCTAATGTTCTGGTCTGTGTGTGCTTTCCCTGTTTTTGTTGATCGCCCGTGGCAGATGGGGGATGTTAAAGCTCAGTCTAACCCTTGGACCTCAGTTGGCAGCAGAAGCCACAAACTGAATGACTGTGCGCTTTTTTTTCTTTCTTTCTAACTCGACGTTATACTGATCTCTCGCTGCTCCACTGGTTTCTATTCAAACTAAACTCCAAGCAGTCCGGTCCGTGCTGCTGGGATTCCTGTGCCCTTTGCATCCCACTGATATTCCTGGAATATGTGTATTTGGCTTTGATGGAAAGGAAGGCAGAGTCAGTCTGTCTGTCTTTACAAATGTTCAGTGCCTGTAAATGCTTTCAAGGACAGAGGGAAGCACACTTACATGTAAACACATGCTGTAGTTGGCGAACGAAGTTGAGGGTAAATACTTCTGGTTTGTTTTACCGTGCTTCTCATCCTGCCGGCATTTACAATTAAAGGGGCAAACTGCACCTCTGATTCACACCAAAGTATGTAGCAACTGCTGTCAGCACTGAAAATAAATGTACAGTTGTTAATGACTCAATAAAGCTGTTTTTTCTAGAAGGGCTCGCCTCTTTGTGGCGTTGAGCTGCGATTAGTGACGAAGGCGACTTCTTTTGAACTGATTATGGCCGACTCAACAGGTTTCTAGACTCGGACTAAGATGAAGTTCTGATTAAAAATCGCCTGGGGGGTTTTTTCTACAGTTTTGCTCTAACTAGTGGGGTAAAGGTATCTAACCAAAATCAAAACATGAACGGATTTACATTTCCTGAGCTGATGGTTCCACAATGCTGCTCAGTTACTATTGTGTTTGGGCTAAAACATTTTCTCTTCATAAAATGGCCACATAACCTTTTCAGTTATTTAAACTAACGCATGATTTGAGGTGAGTAGGTCCAACACCATATTAAGTATATAGAGAAACATCCACAGCAGGAGATCTGAGCTACTGTACTTTATGGTAAAAATATTCACCACCAGGTCATTTTCTCAGACAACTTCAGTATCTTTTTGGTGAGAGTTTGGCTTCACGTTACCTCTTCCTAATAGGTGCAGTAATCACTGGTAGCTTTAGACCTGGACTTAATCATTGGCTATCCAGCTATCCCAAAGATAAGCCTTAAATTTTGCTCCAAATACTTCTGCGTTTAAAATCATTTTAATTGAGCACTTGCTAAGCCTGTTTATACATTTCCCATTCTCTAATTATCAAAGCGCCCTGTTCTGAACAACCTGTTCCACCCAGATTCCCAGGGTGGATCGCATCATGTACAACATATGCTACCTTGTCTCTTAATAAGGCCCGAATGTTTGACTCCAATTTATGATCCAGCTGCGCAGAATCAGCAGCCTGCACGTCACGACTGATGGGTTTTGATCAACTACCTGCAACTATTAGGAAATTACTCGCCACATACTTTCCGCCAAAACCGGACGGATCTGGTTCGACAGGTTATCCTTTTGCACACAGCTGTCCTGGCAGGAATCAGTTCTCAGTGTGAACATCGCTAACATGGTGTCTGGTGGACCAAGGCGAAGTTCAGCGGAAAGAAAGTAAAGCGGGATTGTTTCGGCTCACCTCAGTGTGACGACCCAACTCCTGCGGACCTTCTGCACCGTTTCCATGGAGCCGACAACATGGGCTTTGTTCGGCTCTGTGCAGCTTTGATCTGTTGGGGGGGAGATTGAGAATGTTGGTGAGTTCATTGGTCAAGAACACAAGACTGATTTGAGACATGAGTTTCAGTCGACACAAACGCGTTACTGTCACCTGAACTGGTCACGGATAAACATATTCACCTGTTCTTGCGTTTTATTTTTTACATTTTGTGGGTTTTTTTTTTTCATAAATACAAAAGTTCAATACGAAATTGCCGCAGATAGTTTTGCTAAACGTGTGAACTATAAATATGACAAACTAAGACTCAGTGACAGTAGGAACAAAAGGCTTTCACAGTAAAAAGATCAGTACAGAAAACATTTACCATGAAACAGCTGGCATTGTAAAAACTTTCTACCAATTTTTATAATAAACACCAACGTGAAAATATAAATATTTTCATTTCTGGACATTTCATTGACATGGTATTACAATGACATGGTAATTATTTCAAGTTATTACTGAAGACATAAATACTGGAAATTAGTTGTTGGGTCTAATATTGTGACCACACACCAGGCAACAGCAAATAAGACATTAAAACATTTAAAACAATGAGAGCAGATTTAAAACAGTCGTGCAAACGTTGCTTATATTTTAGAAATCCAAAAGATGAAACTTCTGGGTGATTATCTTTGTGGATATATATTCTATCTAGCAGAACTCTGATCATGCATGTTGGTTTGTTTTTCAGCCAAGAAGGGAAAACGGCAGGCAAGATGCGTTACTTAAAACCCACATTTATCTACCTTTTCCCCACATTTAAAAAACTTAAATCAAAAATGTCACCGTCACTTCGAGCACCAGGCGAGAACTCAAAATATAGAAGAGCATTCCTTTACAAGCTGAGAGGAACGCAAGAACTGCTAAACTCACCGATCACTTTAGTAGGCAAACATTTCAAGTTCCCGGTAAATACTAACAAAATTGGCTGTTAAAGACCACATTTTTCCTCCAAACCTGTTTTAATTCTTTATGTCAAAGACAGAAGAAGGAATCCGAAACATCCTTCATTGAATTTGGTTCAGATGGACAGAATAGAATCACAAGTACAGCAGATTTGTCAGCTGCAACTTCCATGATGCAGCTCAGCTGTTTTAGTTCAGTGAACCGGCCAACGTCGTCATATTCAAGACGATATGAATATTAGATATTCATATTGAGGTTGTGAACTCTGAGCTTCATGACCTGATGCATTATGTTGATGAAAACATCCATCAAAACATGGATCATTGATAAACAGATGTGGCCGACAACACGACTCAAGAAGGTTGTGTGTGAGAACCAAAGTGCACCAAGAAAATATTCCCAATATTATCAAAGCCTGAACTGTTGATGCTCTTCTAATATAGTTTTAAAAAGTCTGTGAAGGGTAATAATAATAATGCATAAAAAAAAGCTAAACTCCTTATTCTCCCAGACACTTAGGAGGTTAACAGACAACAACCACCTGAAGCAACGAGACCTTTTTTGTGCCTCAAAGATGAGTTTCTTAGTTTTTCCTGCTTCTGTTTTATATATATATATATATATATATATATATATATATTTTATTTTTTTTTTTTTATCGTTTCCTTTTCTGTATTTTCAAAAAGTTCAAATCAGAACCGGTTCTGGAAACCCAGAAGGGAGAGTCTGTGGTTTCAGGCTCGCTGACAGGAGTCGCAGTGGGAGGGATGAGACACGGCTACAGATCAGTGCGGTTGGCCAAACCACAATCACAAAGAGACACGGTGACTGATTACTCTTGCTTCACTCGAATCACACGAGCGGCAGAAACGCATTCGGTCACACTCCCGTTTCACACACTCCCACACACCTCAGGAGAAGACGCACCACTTTGGGAATTTGTGGCTGCGCCGATTTCAGAGGTGATCCTGCAACGTGATGTGTGGGTTTAAAAAAAAAAAAAAAAGTCTCCCTAAATCAGAAAACATGCAAATAGCGACCCAACCCCAACGACTAGGAGGTTGCAACTTCTCTGGGATCCATTTCATCAAGTGTCGGTGGCGTCTGCGGATCATGTCTGCGAGTCGTGTTGAACTGACTCAACGCCCTGAACGGTTGCCATGTCTCTCCTTCTCCCACACTCTCGCTCTGCTGCCACTGCAGGAGGTGAGTACATTCATTTTCACTTTTGTGGGGGTGCTGGCTGCAAGGCTGTGATTTCTGACTGTGCCTGTGAGAGAAAGGGGGGCGGGGGGGGAGGTTCAGGGTGGGGTTGGAGTGTAATATGGGGTGATTTTAGCCGAGCGTGTGGGATGAAGGCGCTGTACATATGGCTGAGCTACGAATGCAGACAGGGACATATTTTTGCTCAAGTACCTTCAGCGCATTCACCAGCAGGAAAAAGAAAAGAAAAGAAAACTGACGCCAACTGAATCAAACTTGTCAGATAGAAATGCTTGTTTTGCTGAATGTGCTTTAGGAAGACATTATGTGACCTGGTGCTTTTCAAACTTTTCAGCAAAATATCAGAGGAAGATACAGACCGTCGCTACGAGCAGATTGAAAGCTATACCACAATCATGAGTTTTGATTATTATATCCAGTCCAGCAGTTTACGTGGCAAGAACCACATGTACAGTGAGAGGTCAACTACTAGATATTATGATGTAAAGCTGGAATAAAACATCTAAAAATCTCCAACACAAACGCCAAATTGGTCAGAAATAATCTTGACTTCACTAGAAGAAGAGTGAGTGACAATTTGTGTTCACCACCACAACGTCCAGAAGACTGACCTGGAAACATAACAGCTTACAGAGATCAGGAACATGCTTCTCTTACAGATGATCAAATATTGTTTTAAAAAAGTTTCATCATAAATCAGGTTCATCTTGAACTGCTCATCTATTACACTGGTTGTGAAAACCTTGCATGCAGTTTAAACGGTGTTCATTTTGAAGTGATCGTCTCGGACAGATTCACCAGAAGCAGCACTTTGCCCAAGTTTCCTCCTGAACGCTTCCTACGCTCCCGTAAAGAAATGCAGCCACTCTGAAAGGCTGCGCCTGTAAAGAAGCTTGTTTTCATTTCCCTGACAGAAGCAGAGCTTTTTCTTGTGAAGGAGAAGTGATGCAGGTCACTCTCATTTCTCTCCTCGCTCCGCTGCAGCAGGAGGCCAAGGTTTTACTCCCCTTAACTGACAGCCGTGGGATTTCATCTCTCTTTTAAAGCGCCACGAGAAGTCATGGAGAACAAAACGAAGGGTTTTTTTCCCCCTTCTCCTCCTCCTCCTCCTCCTCACAGAGGCAGGACTTGAATGTTTTTGTATTTTATTTGCTTCTCTTCCTCGTGCCATCCTCTCAGCACTTACAGCTTCCTCTGCTGCTACTTCTTCGCATTTGTGCATCTGAGATGGGAGCTTCCTACGACTTTTCAGAGACTCCGAAGGAGAGCTGAGGATGCATGAAGAAAACGTAAAGCATGAGGTTGCCTCTTCCTCCTCCTCCTCCACCTCCACCTCTCCTCCTTCAGCCACAGAATAACCAAGTGCTCACAGAGAGCAGGAGAAGATTAAAGGGAGGTTGTGTGGAGGCAGAGAGCGTTGGTGCTTTAGCTCCCAGAGGTCATTTGGGCGTCTTTGAAAGCATTCAGGCCTCGCTGCGTCTGACCTGTCCTCAAGATGAGACGCTTTCATCAGACTCCGCAGGACACAAGAGCCCACTCAGGATCAGCGTCACAAATTGGAGGAGGTCTCCGTGTGTGTGTTTCATATTGTTATGTATAATTCAATGCTTTTACTCCCATAAAAGCCGCTGCCTTGATCTCTGATCACACAGGCCATCGAGAGCGACACTCGAACTGGAGTTTTCCACGTTCCTTTGTGCGGGAGGAGACCGCAGTGAGATCTTTTGAGATGAAAACAATCAGAACTGTGGAGGAGGCCGTGCTGCAGGAACATACCGTAGTTTCCAGACTATAAGGTGCTACTTTTTTTCTCCCCCACATGCTTCGAACATTGCGATGCGGATATACGGCTTGTCGCAGCGGGTTTTGAAAGGCTGGACGGTTACGTGACGAAAAGTGTCGGATGACCGAGACACAACAAAGCCGAGTGTGTGTGTACGTGTGTGTGTGTGAGGCCTGCAGGATATTATCAGAGAAAACTATCACTGCACCTGACCTACGCGAACACAATCACATCCCCAACGTGCTGCACAACCAGAACAATGCAAACGACGTCGTTTAATTTCCATTCTTTTTGGCAAATGTTTCGATTAAACTACTTAATATATACAAGTAGATTTGTTTCTACTACTTTAGAACAAATCAACAAATTATAAAAATTGCGTCTTCCTTTCAGTTGAGTCATTTTTAGTTAGCTTCGTGCCACAGTCACAGTTGCTTAGGTAAAAAGTGCCAGATGGCAAATAAAAGTTAATATTTTTATTTAGGATGTACATGTGCCCACCTTCACACACAGATGAATATGTTTTGACCCGCAGAAAAACAACCATTTTTCCTCAATTTTGTAAATAATAAACAGGTGTAAATGCCAAATAATTATAATAAAAATAAAAACAATTCAAAGGAAAACCTAATCACCTGAACTTCTGGTGATATTCGTACTTATAAAACTTGCAATTTTACACTGTAAATTGGTGTGATTTATGAATTTATTACGCAGAAACCATCATTTCAGGCCCCTTTTTGACAACCTGAGTATTTTTAGGATTTTAATCATTTTTATACAAGAAACCAAGCCAGAAATAACCATTACATTACACCCAAATAAAGCCTAAAAGTTTAGAAAAATAAACCGAACGTAAACACGACACCTTCGATTACGTTTTCACTGGCAAAGTCAGGATGTCATCCCAACACAATTACTTGGCAACTCGCGGCAGAATAGCATCTCGCAGACAAACACCAACAACAGAAATCGGATCTTCATTTTTGTGTTACAAGCAAAAGAGGAAGTGTGAAACACTTCCACCAGCACTGCTGGGGCGAACACGTGGGTTAACAAGCTCAGCAAGGCAAATAATTGGTACAAATAAGTCATTAGCACAGTGGAAAGCCTCAGATAAAATGTGAAGGAGCACTAATTGAACATGATTATAAACTTCCTTCCTTCCACCTCTGCCAGTCGAAGCTGTAACGACGAGAGCCTCGCAGATAATTAGGATCACGGGGCAAAAGTGGCACCGAGGAGGAACTCCGAGGGTTCTCCGCTCTCTGCAGTCAGACGGCACATAAATGCTCCAGCAACAAGAGTCGATCATCTGCACATTTTCTCGAGCTGCGCTTTTTAATTAACCCTTGATCACATTACACCGGGTTAGGTGGAAAAGCTGCAGAGAACTCCCCTGATAATTGAATCGTAGATCTTCAGCATTACTTCGCTCTTTAGCAGGATTTCGTGTGCATGAGGAGCTCAAAAGATAGCATGTAAAAAAAAAAAAAAAAAAAGGAATGAATAACGCTGACTTTACCTGGGTGCATTATGACTGCTAATAAACTTTCATCAGTCTGTGCTCGCTCAGTTCAGATCTTTATAACTAAATCAAACCAGTTCATGTCCAATAAAGAAGACGTGTCGTGCAAAATCCCCTTTTTTACCCCTTACATACATTTTGTTGGAGTTTTTAGGAGTGCAGAAAAGTTGAATTTGGTCTTTCCCAGTGCTGCGTACGTATCTTTATATTCTCTTTGGGTCGTATCTTTCAACCAGTTCAGTTTACTCTGATCCCCATCATGTTTCTTGAAAAATAATGCCACTGTATTTGCATCAATTCATAACCAATTTTGTGAATCCATCATTTTTATTTCTCTCAGTGATTTTGACATCCAAGTTCAGGGAGGTCAAGATCACTGGCGTCAAAATGTTCAGTTGTTGAGTGTATTAACCCACCGTCCCTAAGCACCATAACTTGTAAAGTGCCTGGTTAAACTGATTTGACCAAACAGATTGGGCCTTTAAGAGGAAAAACTCAACTTTTCTTAGTCAAACACAGACACTAATGACACTCTTCTATATCACGTTACCCTTTTAACATTTTGTACTTTTGCAATTTTGTTTTCCTCCAAGTTTTCCAGTAAACGTTTCATACTAATTATTCAGAGTAATTTTAGATTATTTGCTCATCATAGTCTTCTGTGAACGAATGTGGTTGTGTGGTTCAAGAAATCTTGCTCAGATGATTTCTGAGTTATTTGGAATTTGATCACAAGTCGTAATTTCTCATGTTTCTGAAGAGTCGACGGCTCCACTGGGGGATCAGAACCACAATCAATATGAAATGGCGTGTCTTCAGAAAATTAAGGAAATGACTCCACGCCATGTCGCATCATTAGAAAACTTTTCCATGTTTGCTCAACATAACATGTCATTCATATTTATCGCATGATCTTTTCACATTCTTACAAAGTAACAAACATAATCTAGCTGCCTTAATGTTCCCAAATACCAGAGTTTATTTGCTGGGATTCCTCTGTTTTGTTTTAGTGCAACTTTTGTGCTACAAATACACACTCTGCACGTGTTCAGCTATAAATCAATGCTGTATTTCTTTGGTAAAAAATGCATACCAAACAGATGGTATGGTATGGCTAGCAATATACCCAATAGTCTTCTGTACAAACTTCCAAAATATATTGTTAGAAGTTATTTTTTATACTCAACCACTCTTCCACATTAACAACTTTTCAGCTTTTACTTGCATTGAGCTTGTAAAAAAAAAAAAGTTAATCTGAGGACATTTGCACATTTCAACCATATATATATATATATATATATATATATATATATATATGAAAGCAAAGGGAGAGGAGGAGGAAGAAGGAAGGAGGAAAGGTCACGGGAGGTTAGAGAGGAGGTGAAGTGAGGCCGGAAGCCTGACAGAGAAGGAGACGGGCTTTGTGCTCCATGAACAGGTCATTTGTTTGGGTGGGTCAGTGTGGTAAAAACCCCCGAGGGAAACGAGTTAATGTGACAGGCAAATGAGTGTGAGCCTGTTCCTGAAATTTCGACAGGCTTTATGCAAAGTGAGAGGCAAAAGGGGAAACTGCTCATTCAGTGTAGGATCTCAATGTGGCAGCAGAGCATATAGGTAGATCGTATCGGTGCTTCGAAAGCCGAGTAACAAATTAGCAAATGGTAGCAAAAATCAACACTATGGTTTGCAAAGAGATGAGGCTGGAATATCTACACATTTCACTATTTTTTAAGAGTTTTCCTGGAACATTCGTGAAAACATCCATCAACAAATCACTTCAATTATACACAACCCCAAATGCTGCAAAACTCCAGATGGTTTAGCTGGGAGTAAAAACCGAACCAGAGGAAAGGAAATCATCAGACAGACACTGAAGCTCTCAGGATGAAGATGGATGAATGTCAAGTGGTGTTGCAATGTCTCATTTGTTGGTTTATTGTTCTTATGGAGGCTGATTTGGTTAATGATCCAAACACAGAGCACAAATTCTCCAGATGCCGGGTGTAGTTAAAACAGCTATCATGTGCCAGCTCAGCTTTTTACAAAAACAAAACAACGGCATCCATCTTCTACTTATCTGAGATTGAGTTGCTTTAAATTCGGCTGAAATAAACTTTCATAATAGTGTAATAATGAAAGTCTTCTCTTAATTGCTTGATTTATGATTGTTTGGTTTGCTTGGACTATTACTAAATAAATACTGCGATATTCAAAATCAATATATTTTTCTTTATAAAGTTATTTAGAGAATATAAAAAGAGAAATCTAAATAAGTGGTTGGGCTTGATCATTTTTTCAATCAAAAATCATTTATTGAGAAAATAAGCTAAATTCTCAATTCAAAAACACTATTTGCTGCTAGTTAATAGACATATGAGCTGAAAAACAAAGATATTTATTGTTTTTAATCTATTATTTAGGCTGTTCTACCACCATATTGGTGAAAAGTGCTCTACATTTAGATTTCAAGTGTTTCAGGAACCTCTAATCATTTGAAAGAAAATCCCTCTTTAGAAATGTTTGATGCTAACATTAGCATTGGGGACGTTTGTGCTGCTGCTGCATGTTTTGCATTGAGAAGCTATTTTAGGTTTGAACAGTTTCGGTGATTTACCAACTCCTTTTAGCACGACTTGAACAAAACAAAAGTCTTTTCAAGCGTCTCATCAGATGATGTTTTGAAGTAAATTAACCCCCAGTGGGCCAAGAGAAGCAATTTTATCGTTCATCGCTGCTGTTTGCGGATGACACTTACACGTCAGGTTTATGGACAAACCAGAAATACGCAAATACAGTTAGGTTCTGGGTGGAATTTCTGCATGTAAAAATATGATTGTCGAGATTCTTAATGTGTTCAAATCTACACAATTATTAATTCACATTAACACAGAGTAAAGTCCCAGCCCTAAGACAAGTATATCTATCCCCCTATATAGGCCCAGTAAAGTGGCTTCACAAATATTTCGAATACAGATCAAAATAAAAGAAATGCAATAAGGTTTGATGCATTTTAGAGGTTTAGATAGTGACATCTGGCAGTGGGTGATATAACAAATCTATTTGCTATGTTGCACTTTGTGCTTTGCACAATACCTGAAACGACTAATTGTGACTAACAGAGTATGAATTTCTTGAACCTGAAACATTGGCATCAAGACAGAGAATGGTTTTCAAATGTTGTGATATGTGTTGTGCATCACACTGTTTCCAAGCAATAGATGAACATAAATTATTTTTAGGTTCAAGCAACATATTTTCAAGGAAAAGCAATTTAAATCTGAAGATTTTCATTTAATTGGATGCAACTGGTTTGACTGACTCCATTAAGGTTACATTTGTTTGGATTTCACTTGTGTTTCGTTTCCACCCTGAAATAAATGTTGATTGTAAATAGCGGCAGCTTTAAATGCAATTTTGAATTAAATTATATTCAAGTAATTTCTGTGGTGCCAACACACAACAGAAATTACCTCAAGATGCAGTTTTTATCTTTATTAAACTTTTATTTTACCAGGCAAATAGTATAAGAACCAGTTGTCGTGCATGACCTGATCACATCAGGTCATGTGATTGTCGAGTGTTAAATTGTTTGAGGAAACCAGAAGATTTCACCCAATCCTTCCTGTTTCACAGCAATCCCCCCAAAACAGAGACCATAACAATCAAAGAAACAGAATTATAGCCAGACAAATACTGACCTTGTCAAGAGTCTTCAACATGTTACTGCCAAAGGTAGAAGGTCTGACCATTAAAGTTTTATCAAACAAAGATGCTGCAGTGATATACAAAAAACTAAATAAGTAAACAGCTTCAGCCAGAGCCATGCTGACTCCTGGATGCATCAGAGCTTTTAGAGCATTTGTAAGGACACGTGTAAACACTAACACATTTTATATTTGGCCCTGTTGGTGGGAAAAACTGCCTCAGGAAAAACAGACAAACGGGCAATTTCTAGAACTACACAAGCAAAATGACTTCCTCTCCGTTCGTCCCGTTTCTCAGGCCGAGTCCTCCGCTGCCGCCCCCCGTCACGTACACACAGACAAACAGACACCAACACAGTCATAGCGTATTCCCTCTCTCGACCTGTCTCACACACCATTACCCCTGTGAGGCGAGCAGACAACCCGAGCCAGCGGGGAGGAGGAGCAGGAGCAGCATCATGGGTAATGTCAGTAGACACATGTCAAAAGTACAGCCTGTGTCTTGAAAAAGCTGTGCGTGGTGTGACAGCGGTCCGCCCGCCGCTAGCTCTGCGCCCCCACCACCACCACCACCACCCAGACTCCATCCAGCCGACACAAAAGCATCCTGTGTCGGCCCAGAGGGAGAAAGAGGGCAAGAGAGGAGCCAGCAGGGAGGGTCATCAGCACTGCTCCGCTGGGATAAATGCTTTTCCTCTTGTGGTCTCACCTCACTGCACAGCTATTGTCCTCAGGTGGAGAGAGGGGAAAAAAAAGGTTTTGTCTGTGTGTCACTGAAAAGCAAAGTGTTAGAGAGAGGTTTTATGTGTGTGTCAGATGATAGGAGAAAAAAGAAAAGAAAAAAATCACTTGATAAACCTCTTAAACCCTGAATCTCCTGCCAGGCATCTACAGATGTGATTTATACAAAACGATATTTAATGATAAATTTATCAATTGTAAGGACAACTATCTGAACAGGTTACAGCAATCCGTGTAGAAAATCACATGAACAAGGAGAAGGACTCGATGTGAGGACAGTCTGGCTCACGGTTGTTTACAATGATGGTCCAAAAAAAAAAAAAACTACAAAATAATTGGGTCTACTTTTTTTAACATCTGACCACAGATATGTTTCTTCTAACCTGAATCTGATGGAGAATCTGTGGAGGGAGCCAAAGATCAGTGATGACAAGGAGGCCTTACAAGCTCATTAATGTGGCTTAAAGACAGAAACAACAGTTCAATTTGATTTTTTTTTTTTTCTTTTGCAAAGTGCTTCAAAATCATATTTGTTGTGAATTGGAGCTAAGAAAATAAAAATAATTGAAATTGATTGGCATAAAACCAAAAAAAAAAGTTTGGTCATTGATTATTCAAACCTAATCTATTAAAAGTAATAGATTTATACATTTTGAAAAGTTGACACTTGGTTCACATTATTTTTGTTTTAATGTGTTTGTCTAGTTTGCTCTCAGAGAAAACTTCTAAAACAGTTTTAGATTTGAAATGGAGTATGAATTAGTTGTGAACCTCTAAACACATCTCCTTAATCTCTTTTTTTCCTCACACATATAATATCCCAGACTATTTTACATTTGCTTTTCTTCCCTGGTTTCATCAGGCTACTATAAACAGAACTCAAAAATTAAGTTATTTGTTAAATAGTCTTGTTTCGCTAGCAAAGAGCGTAATCTACAAACACCATCATTTACTTGTGTTTTTCCTTTGGCTGCACATAGCATAATATTTCTCCAGTAAAATTATTTGCAGCCAAGTTAATACTTCAAGTAAATCTGTTTATACACAGCGTTCGCAGTTTCCTTGACTCAACAGATCTGTGTATCTACATCTTGGCCACCCAGTAGTAAGTTCCTATTCACAGCCAAACGCAGACCATCACTAAAAGAGTGAAACTATACCCAAATCCTCAGTGAAGGACCACACTGACCTCTAAAATCTCACTCGCAAACAAGAGAAAGTGCTTTGTTTCTCGATCGAGCATTCAATGCACTCAAGTCGGCCTTTATATTTCTCTTTCAGCCTCTCCACAGCAAGATTACAGAAGACAGAGAGGATTATAAGAGGCAGAGGTAATTGCCCTCATTTCTGCAGCAGACAAAGGCCAATGTTCTGACTGCTCTTATGTAAACTGTTAAGTGTCACTCAAGTAGTTTTCAAGGCTGCAGAAAATTGTATGTCTCTCCTTTTCCCATGACAACCACCAATCTGAGGATATTATGAGTTTCCGTATTTTGAAGAGAGAGAAAGAGAAAAGAAAAACTATTGACAGACTGCTTCTATTTAATGACAGAACATATTTTTCTTTCTTTTTGTGGAATTGTTCACATCAGAATCAAATTTGTTGGACAGGATGAAAATTACTGCACCTCAAAGCGATTCGAGTTTCTCACTCTGAGCAATTTACGAACCCAAACTAAAAGTGCATCGTCGGCTCAGGCCACATTGGGTGCAAATATTGGTTTTAGATCCTGTAGATGCAAAGCATCATATTTGCACCACGGTGTTATAAGCTAACTTTCTGTAACGGTACTTTTCAGCAGATGTATGCGAGCCTGTGGATGTGCTCGGTGTCGCCAAGTGCCAACATCAACCTACATCGTGTGCCTTTGTTTTATTTTTCTGGACTTTACCTCTTTAGCGAACATAGAGGGCATTAGTTTGTGATTCAGGTCCTGATGAATGGGTTGCCACGGCGTACCCGCATGGATGTGTCCCCATAAACACACACTAATCCATCAGTGAATTGTAACTAAGCATTAGCCTCGCCACAAATCCTTCTGCGTGCCATGCTAAACACCAGTTCACGGGACACCATCTGGTCCTATTCCCTAAAAAAAAAAAAAAGAAAAAATGAGCTCTTGTCAACCAGCATGAATGAGCACACAATGCTAAAACCCCAAAGAACAATCAACGACTCCAAAAGCTAACGGAAGATGAGAAACCCAAATACGGCCCCATTACTCATCCTCTGATCCCAAATGGGATGTCCATTATAGCACGACGACCACAGGGGTAGAACCAATCATAACCCAGATTTTATTTGCATATGAAAGGATTTTGCCTCGGTATATAGCATCCAGAGAGAGATGGCTCTGGCTCTGATATCAAAAGATATTTAGCCCTCTATTCAGCCATCAACAAAGAATGGCCATTCAGACAGGCGAGGAGGGAAGCAGTGCTTGCTGAGCCATCACAGAGCTCATTTGTTCTCTGCTGTTTACTTTAGTCTCCCCTTCTCCTTCCCTCCGCCCTGCAGAAGCTGCCAGCAGGGATGGGCGGGTGACTGACTGGGAGCCCTCCTTCTATCGCTCCATCCCAGTGGGAGAGATAAACAGCAATTTGAATTGTACTCAGGAAGAAAAAAAAAAAAAGAAAAAGGTTTTGATTTGCATTCATTTATCGGTCAATCAGCCCTGCTGACAATCATCATCAAACTGTCAGTGTGCCGTTGTGTAGAATTATTCATTTGGTTTAACTTCCTCAATCGGCGTCTAGTTGTTTCTTTGTGCGTCTGTGAGAAACAACATCTATTTGGTGTATGTGTGTGTGTGTGTGTGTGTGTGTGTGTGTGTGTGTGTGTGTGTGTGTGCGCTCTTTCATTTATTCTTTCAGTCTATTTAGTCTCCTACAGAGAAAAATGATGATCTGAGAGGAATCCTAATGTGTGCCACCACCCATAAACAACCTTCAGTGTGTTTTCTTGGAGGCTGTCTGAGAGGAGGGGCATTTGTAATTACAGAGGTGGATTAAGGGGTAAAGTGGAGGCCAAATGCACTTGCTTTGTCATCTTAGAGAAGTAAGGGCAGGTCAAGTCTCACTGCTCCAGCTCAGGTATTAAACAATTGATTGCTAGAAGGAGGAGTGGAGGGAATTAACAGGTGGCTCCATCTAAAGATGGGTGTGGTGTGGTGTGGTGCGGCGGAAGACAAAGGGAGAGGAGGGGAGCAGCTGTAATAATTATTATACCAGGAAAATCTAGATTGAGAGATGGAAATTACAAAACTTTTTAAAAAAAATAAAGTCAGTAAGTATATGAAGAATTCAGGAAATCTGCAGTGAAAAAATAAAATAAAATTAATGTCAGCTGTTTAATATTAGGGATATTTACACTATGAGTGTATGAGTAAGATTCAGTGTTTTGACAATATTTCATAAGAGAATACAGTGAATTCAATTTAACTGAATACAAAAATGATTCATTTATTTCACAAGGAAATTAAATGCTATTATAACTCATACCATTCAACTCTTAAGCGAGTTGTTGTGGATGGTGGTAACGTGAACATGAACACTTTCCTTAGAGTTGTGATTAAGAAATTTAATTTTATGCTTTACTCTAAGTGTGCAAATTATTCGTTTTCACAATAAGGACATGATTGTACAAGTTCTCACAAAATATTTTGTATGTACCGATGTTTTTTTTGTTGTTTTTGTGACTTTCTAACATTCGTCTTGTAGCTCTGAATGCTTAGCAGCTTCTGCACGCTCCTGTCACCATTTTCAAACTAAAAACAAACAAGTGCAAACCTTGTGACAAAGTGTGGATGCTTTGTAGCAGAGCCTCTTCTCTGTGCCTCAATCTCTTTATCCCTGGACTGAGCTGGCCCTGGCCTGAGGCCCGTTCCCAGGCTGTGTGTGTATATCTTTATCCTCCCAGCGTGGAGTAATCTGGGGGTAAAAGGCTCACTACTGTTTTTACATAAACAAAGACTTTGGGATGAAACAGAGAGAGCGCCATGGCCAAATCCCATGCCTGGCTGTCGGCCACTGCTCCATGTGGCTTTCACCTTGCGGACACCACGCTGGTCCTGGTAATTACACGGCGCAAGCAGGCACCGTGATTAAACTAAGTGACACCAGAGGCCAAGGCAGGGTCACCACACAAAGTACCGGTTAGAGCCATCGGTGGGGTGTAGCCATCGGATCAGGCTCCGCTTCAAACAGCAGATTAAACAAACAAATAACTGGAAGCGTAAAGATCTGCTATATCAATTTTTCTTGAGTTCAGAGCCCCCTACAGGTTCACAGAAGAACTGTATAGTGTTGGACTGCATCATGATTATTGCAATCCATTATGCTTTGCGTGAATTGATTTCATGCAAACAAAATGTCTCAGAGGAAACGCAGAGCAAACCTTTACACTTGAAACGGGATAATGTAATCACAGCTGCACTTTGGTTTAGATTCATTGATGAAATTATTAGCTAAGACAGAGATGAATCATGAGGTATATCATGTCACTATGGTGTTTTTCACTGTGCTGGTTCAGAGGAAACACTTTTCAAAAATACGTTTTGCTGAACTTATTTGTTCACTCAATGACCTTAAAGGTATTGTATTCAATTTTCCCAATTAAAAACAGAACAGTGAAGTCCATCATGTATAAAACCTCTGAATAGCACCAGAAGACACTTGCCTTTTTATTTACTAATTAACTAATGTTTTTATTTATAGTAATGTAAAAAAAAAAAAACAGTAGACAGGAAGTGGAGCAGAAGCGGTCCTCACTAATCAGTGCCAATCTCTGAATTATTACTGAAAGCTTTTCAAATAACAGGTTTTGCTTTTCTTACCAGCCAAATCCTCTTCTATGGATAAAATATGTTGATTAATGGCTCATCGTCTTGACAAAGTACAAAAATAGGAACACTTCTAAAAGGTGATCACAAACAAGGCAAGAGGAAGTCATTTTAGTAAAAAAAAAAAACAACTTTTTATCATATTATTTTACTGCCGTTAGTTTACATTTGACCTGTATAGAAAACTCACAAGTTGCATTTTTTTGCTTCTTAGCAGACAAAACTGGATGATTTCTATAACAACTCAATACTTGCCTGGTTATGGGTTGCTATGGAGTCCTGGTGCTGATCTCAGGTGAGACTGAGGCTGCATCCTAAACCGGCTTTCCTTTCATCGCAATACAATATTCCTGCATACACCTAAGGGCATCTAAAAGTGACAAATTAACCTCACATGCATAGTTTTAGTATATTTGCTCAAGTCTATAAGACCTGAATCTAAACAATATGCATTGTTTTCAATTTCTGCTTTAACTGTTATATGAAATATCTTAAAATATATTTTTTAACTGCGATTCAGAGCAATAATTGAACCCTTCTGAAACAGAAATATTGTAAGCAACACAGTGAGTAGCTGATTATTCAAAGGTAACTTGCTTGGTGACGAAGCATTTCTCCAGCAAGAGCATCCAAACTATTTGACAAGGAAATCCAAGTGTTGACCTTTTCAAACATTTTTGTGTGTGACTAATGACTTAAGTGTTTCACCTGTGTGCCATAATGAATCTAACAGGACAAGACGCGAACACCCTCCTCCACAGCGCTACATCACAGAGAACAGTCATGCTAGCAGACAGTACAGTTGTAGCAGCTATAAAAACACAAACTAAGCCCTGAACCAATAAGAAAAACAGCTGCCATGAATGAATGTTAGTCTTGGGTCTATGTGGTCTGCATGCTCAGTGATACTCTGCACTTTTCGGTGTGATTTCAGACCGGGCTCTTCCCGCTGCGTCTTCTGTGTGTTCATGTGTGGGCATGTAGCTGTGAAACGTTTATTTGCAATACTCCCCTTCTGTTCCTGTAACAGTGTCAGCTATATCCCGCTGTATTTAGTAGCCGTTTATGTGAAAATTTACTAGCAGCCATCTGTCATCTGCTATCTATGCAAATAGCAAGCCAGCAGCACCTTTTTTTTTTTCTTTTTTTTTTTTGCATTCAAAGGCCTTTGTTTGCATTTGGGCTGTCAGCGATCAAACAAGCAACCGAACACGGAGTACCTGAGGGGTCCACAGGCAGGCCGCCACCGGCCTTGAGTCGGACTGCCCACACACGCACGCGCACACCCCCACACGCACACACACATCAGTGGAGTAAGATAAGCATGTGCAGTTGCAAGACTGTGTGTGTGTTTATACGACAGTGACTGTTTAACCCGTTGCAACTGCCAGACTAAAAGCAGAGGACGCAAACAATATTTACAGAACTCAGATAACGCCGTGTTCAGCAGATGCCTGCACTGCTTGTGAGTTGTATCGCCGTTACAGACACACCCTTTATTACGCACAGCTGGATGGAGCACTGAATTCCTACCAGACAGCGGGGTCATAAAGCCGATACCTCGAGATTTACCAAGTTCGCCTTTACCGCGACTGACTGTCAACCGTAAAGGTAAAGATAGTTTTAAGAGATGAGAACAATTAGTACAGAGGCACTGATGTACCAAATGAAGAATATCAACTGAAGATGATGAAGAATCTGTGAGTAGGTGGTACACTGAGGTGGCAGTCGAGGTGTGGTGTGAATATAATAATAGGAAGAGCAGTGTGATGATGATATAAGCTGAAATACAACAGTATATTTTTGTTGCACACACTTATTTTAACAAACTAGGTCAAATAAGGAAGATGGTTGACATATTTGAATAAAACAGGCTGTCGGTCTCCAGGGACAGAATTTCTTGATTCATTAAAATACATTTGATGAATTATGTTTCTTGCACCTCTGATATGCTGCAACTATGTTATTCTATCATCAGAAATGCTCGACTCCTTTTGACAGAAAACAAGACTTTATTTAGAATAATAATATGTTTGTTTCAACTGTGATGTGCTTTCTTTTATTTAATAATTTACCATATAAGTTTTGCTGTTTCTTTGTGTAACTATTAGGAAAGTTAACAACTAAAGCCTTTTGTCATATGAGCTCCAAAATCATAAATTCTCAAATTCATAATTCCAGATTCTCATTAGAAATGCATTTAAATGTTTCCTGGGCTCATTCAGCATGTAGTACAGCTATTATTAGTACCGTTTTGCTCCATATCTTTGGCAAATATATTAAAATATAAATTTTCAGAACCTTCCTTCTGTTCGTGTTTCTAAAGATTTTCTGAGGATTTCTCAGAAACAAACATCTTTTTGTTGGAAGGAAATGACATCAGATTTAGTTGGGATGGTTTTATAAACAGATACGTCAGACATTATTCATAACTGTGAAAGAAGTTCAATGAAATCTTTACATTTTGCCAACATGTTTCATCTGACTGGAAGTGATATTAACATTGGAGTGGCCCAGCCAAAGTCCTGACTTAGTTCTGATGGAGCGCTAGAGACTTAACAATATTTAATTCATTGTTTAGAAATACAGATATAAAGAAATGTATTTTTTATTTTAAGGTCAACATCCTAAATCCTACTTTTCCTTAAATTTACAATAAGTTTCTTTTCTTTTATTCCAAGTCATTTCTGTTTTCCTGAACTTGTTGAATTACCAGCTAAGCAATAAAAGAAAATGGCAGAGCTGTTTATCAGCCTCTGTAAAACAGACCGTTTCTGCAGGCATATAAAGGTTTAACACTACTGAAGGGGTCAGTGATCTGAAGTAAGCCAACAGATATGAACCAAGTGATCAGATGACCTGAGGGCAGATTTAAGACTTTCCAAACCCCGAGGACCTTGAATTCTGCAGCTGAGGTAAATCCCCTCAGCAGGTAATCGCTCTCTGATGGACTGCATGTCTGCAGGCTCTCTCATCCACACTGTAAGATGCAACTGGAGAGGTGTTGACACGTCTAGATCTTGTCCTCTTTCAAAAAGAAAACAGGATCCAGATGTTTATGGCACATTTGGACGGTGGACAGAGAGACTAGGCCACAGTTGGGTGGAAACGCACCGTCCACCCATGTGTGTCATTTTCCATTTACTTGCAGACTCCACTTGTCTAGATAGTGAGAGACAGTAAATCAAACAGAGGATTACCTCCTCTCTTCAACCAAAAGCAAGTAAAAAGATAAATTGATCTGTGGCTGAGGCATAAAACGCTGGATGATGTCACCCTTTGGATTTGTGAAGAAGCGGGTGGTTTTACAGTAACAAGATGACGTCAGCAGAGATTAGAGCTCATTTTAATAGTTTTAGACTTGGATAAACTTTACACTTCAATAAATTAATATCAGCTCCCTCTATGACTTTGACTGCATAGCTCATTAAAATGCAACAGAAAATTTTGGGATTACTTTTAATAACCATCTGATTGATGTGGCGTACCTCAAGGGTTGGTCCTTGGTTCTCTTCTGTCGTTTTTAAGTCACCTTAAAGTAATGATAAAACATTGGGTATTCATTAACCCCTCGCTAGCTGGTGACATCCAGTGATACATGCACATAAATGTGTCTGCTTTTCAGACAATAAAGCTGAATCCTATTCTTCTTTCCCCCCTTAACCATACATCTCTGAGGGGTAAAGTATCTCAGCTCTCCTTTTGGAGAAGTGAATTAAATCTCTTAAGAAGAGACTTATTGAAAGGCTGGGAGCTTTAATTACCAATCTCCAGAAAATAATATTTATTTTCTCAGTAATGTAATTACTAATTTGATGGTACTAAACAGTAATTAACTATGTTAAATCTTGTTGGGGGGGGGGGGTAATCAAAGATAAAGTTGCCCTTCATTTAAAATATTTTACATTATCTTCAACTATTAGAATTGGTATTTTGATGTTTTTTTAATGTTATAGCAGCTTTTAATAGATTTTTTCCATCTTTAAGCAGCAATAGTTTGGTACAATTCCTTAATTTTTTAAAGTTACATTGACATTTTTAACTTAAATTGTCATTATATGATATTATATGTTAAATCAACTAGAAGGAAATTGTTATTTTTGGAAAATTAAAACTTTCCTTCAGGACATAAAATGAAAACACACAACACAGATTAGAGCAACAAACACAAAAACTGTGACAGCCTCTGATGCTTCTCTGAATATTCCTCTCCTCATCATGCAAGAAATGAGAAGATTTGGCTGGAATCAATCACTAATCTGGGGATAAAATAATCTGTCTCAGAATGTAATATAATTCACATGGTATGTCTTTTGATTTGGATTAGTGACCCACAATCCTCTTAGTCTGATATCTCAGCAGAACCTCTTAGTTGTAAGTTCACAGGTCCACACAGCTTGCCTAGACTCGCTCTTCTGACCATTAAATCTTCCAATATAAAGGTAATCTGCTTACATGTGGTCCTGACAGTTTTGCTCATCTTCTGTAAACACATTTAAAATGACATCTGCACAAACAATGACCAGGATGCACTGATTAAGGATAAAAATGTAAGGTTATGCAACAATTCCAGCAAAAAAATAAAAATACATAAAAATCTCTGCAGAGACATTGAATTAGATTTGTCTCATGTCTCTGTTTAAAAGTTGTCACAGGGATCAGTGACACTCAGGATTAGTGGAATGTGGGAAAACACTTTACACTTTAATACCCCACAGTCGGGGCCAAGGCTGAGCCTGTGCTTAATGAAGGTTTCTGCTAAGAGAGGAGAGCGCTCCGTTTGCAAAAATAAAGTCTGTCACAGCTTCTCCCTGCTGCCATCTTTCAACATGATCCAGCGCTATCAAATAACAAACACTGAGACAGTGCAGGAAGGAAAAAAATAACCCTGAATCATTTAAATCCACGACTCAATATTCTTTATCTTTATCCTTTAAGGTTCTTTATAATTTAATAAACAGGATTAAAGTCATTGGGTAGAACTGAGCTAAGCGAGGCTCGTTCCACATTTTCTGTTTTAGCCTCCACTCCGCACACTGAGTCTTATTAAGCCTTCGCAAGATTACAGGGCCTTAATCTCTGGGAACACATGTTGTGAAGAATAAAAGCAATTTTATTTGGGAAGCCAGAGTCCAAGTTTAGCAGGAAATGAGCTTTCTCCATAATCTCATCTTTTTGCTTTTCCTTCTTTCTTCCCCCTCCACAATAAATGAAAAGTGCGACGTTTCACAACCGCGCTCTCTCTGTCTGAGAGTGTTGAGGAATTAACTGTGCATTGTGTGCCATATGAAGCCGTCTTCCACTTGCACACACACTTTCAGACTATGCTCACTGGTTCATAAATACCACCACAGCAGGCCAGATTTCACCCACCGTGGAAGGTTCGATTTCAGAGGAATGTAAATCCACCTGCTTCCGAACAGACGGGTCTGTAGATTAATGCATTTATCGTCACTCTTCTCCCTCCGCCCCCCTCTCGTCCCCTCCCCTAAAACAACCAAACTCCACAGTGAATCATGCCCGGCTCAATCTCCTCTCCCCCGCCCCGCTCTTTAAATTCTATGCAGATTGCTGGGTCCACGCTTACTGCACTTTGCAGAGAAAGCTTCATAAAGATGACGATAAGCTAAAGCTCTAAATCCCAGACTTAGCTTTCTTATCGAGAGCTGCAGGAGCACTTTAATAGAAGACGTGCACAGTTGCAGAATGTACAGTATGCGAGTGTTTGTGTGTATGAGAGAGGGGTGTTATCTGGGTTGTAAATGCAAATGCATTAAGACTATTTTTTTTTCTTGCTTTTTGCCATCATTTCAGGAATCCTACATAGGTCTTCTTAAGCTCCAACCATTCCAAAATGAATTAAGACACTCAGCTCTGCTAAATATGATTGACTGCGCTGTCATTCTGATACTAGTGTGGCTATTTGAGAACATAAAAAAAAATCCCATGAAAAAGAGATTAAGATTTGTTTATCAAATATGATTTGCGCTAAGTAGTGGTTTCCCATCAGTAATATCCTGACCAAGATGTCATCCCGGTTTTCCATCAGGGGAAGAAAACGAAAAAAAGCCTGAAGGTGATTCGGCTCATCCCAGGAGATTAGAGGATGAGAATTGCAGTCAAAGCCTTTGAGACTGTCCTCTAGTACGGACGCAGTTTGCCGAGACGCTTCAAATAAATTATTTTCCTTCACCGATACAAGCTTTCCTAAATTTGGCACCTTGTCTTTCTTTTAAATAATGGTTACTAAGTTAATCATGGCGTTATTTGGGTAGTAGTGAGTTAGTCACTTTGGTATTTCATTATGAAATACAATCCTGTCAGAGATGCACAGCATCCTCCACCCCCCAAAAAAGAAAATATTTAGTATTGCTTAGTATGGACATTCTTCCTAAGAGCTATCACTGCTGCAGTTTGTGCAGCCTGTTCCTAAATCTTGCTGCTGTGTTAGCTATGACTTTAATACAAGTGCCTGCTTCAAATATAGTTGTATGTAGGGGTGTAGCTATAAGGGTGGAGTGAGAACTATTTCATTCAAGTTATTGAGATGCACATATGGACAATTTAGAATTTAATAACAAATGTCCAAAACCTGAGTAAGCTGTATATCCTGCAACCTGGGCACTAAAAGAAAAAAAAAATCTCACTCAAGAGCCACAGCATAGATAAGCTGTTAAAAAAGTAACTTTTTTGAAACATGATAAACCATTTTATGATGTCTCATCTGCTGAAACAGCTGATCATACAAGTTAACATCAACCAGAGCACCATCGAGTGAACGATGTAAAAGCTTTTTGAAAAGGTTATTACAACATTCACTGTGAATTTCCTGGGATTTTGGCTTTTGCACTTGGAAAGATCAAGGGGCTGAGAGCACAGCAATCCCTAAACAATGATAAGAAGACAAATTAATGCAATAGATCTAACATGTGACCTATGGGCAGTCATTGCAAGAAAATCCTATGTCACCCCAACTGCAGCAGCTAGAGTGTTGTGCACACCAATGAAGAGCAGGGGACTGATATACATACTTTATATATACTTTTAATCACACAAATCATCATGAGAGAAACATGCTTCATTCAGAAAGATAGAGGGTAAGTATTATACGCTCCTAGTTATTATCAATACGTCCTGTGAAAACACAGATGAATGAAAACATTACCAGACCCACCAGGGTTAAAAAAACAAAAAACTCTGTAGATGGGCATAGAAATATGAGTTTAAAAGATGTAAACAAACACGATCAGATCCTACAGGAGGTCACTGTAGCTGCTTGTGCATCTTCCTCTGAAAAATATCCACAGTCCCAAACATGACTAAAAAGAAAATTAAACAGCTCCAGGTTAGCACTTGGCGTTTGGGGGTCTCCTACCCGAGCAGCACCTCGGGGGTCAACAACCGCAGCACAGCCAGCCGGTTAAGAAGGCAGCCAGACAGCGGTGGTGTCTGCTTCCCAGCTATCTCCACCGGCACACATGCCAACTTGCTGTGCCCGACTTCCCAACTATGTCCCTGATGCCTGTCCCATGCACTCAGGTGCATAAACATCAATATAATGAACTACAAGGTAGAGTTTGCCACTTCACTGGCTCCTCACAAGACAAAATGCCAAAACAAATCTTGTCATAATTAGGCATAATCCAGCTCATTACCATCTGCTTAATTATCCTATTAATAACACTTCCTAGGAGAGCTTGTTTGAGGCAGCAGCAGCGAGCTTGGGCAAATGTTTGCTCCTAAATGAGCAAACACAGAGAAGAAAACAGCTCTGTTCAAACACACGAGCTCTGACAAAAGGAAGAAACACGGTGCGGGATTAATGGCACTGCATACAGCCGATTTTCTGTGGAGCCCTGCTTTATCACAAGGGGCTCCGACATTACAGGTGAGCACACGTTTGAGACGTACATTTAGAGACGATCTGGTAGAGTCATTTAGCTTTGCTTTGAAATTATTTTTCTCCTTCGCATACTCAGAATCTAAACCTTTCACAAAAGAAAGAAGCTGGGATAATTCGCCGTTTTTGGGGTTACTGAACTATAAAAACATACCTCGTCAGTGTGAAAAGCCTACTTTCATCTCTAAATAAGGAGAGGGCTGAAGTGAGCTTCAGACGGCAGGGTTTGAAGTAATCTCAGGTCACTAAATTCATGTTTTCTCTGAAGCAGTGAGGCACAACTCATGCCATTAGCTTTTGAGATGGAATGAATTAATAGCTTTTCTCCCCCATCATTGTTTTGGCTAGCTTAGATAAACAGATTTGAAAAGCAAATAAAAAGCATAATTATACCATTAAGATGATATTATGCTCCGTTTGCTTTGATTCCACACTTGGCTGCACACATTCTTTTTTTTTCTTACCTTGGCTGATTTCAGCCCGAGTTTTGATTTGTGAAAAATGCCCTGGAAGAGGTGATCCAGCTGTAGGTCATAAAAGGTTGAACTGCAAATGACATTTGTCTGCCTCGTTGAAACGCAGTGAAAGTGACATATGAGAAATCATTTGTTGTGGACTTCTTGAAGAGATTTAGTAATCAGTAGCTGAATAGACAGCAGAGAAATATCATATACCTCCTGCTGTGTGAAAATACAGCAGTAAATAGTTTAGATTGCTGTCTTGCATGTCAGCAGGCGTTTTTTCTTTTAACATTTTTTGCTCTCTCTCTTACTTCCATCCTCCTGTCGTCACTGTAAATGTGTTTAAATACATGAGGTATTCATATGAACACAGAAAATCAAAGAGGCTCATCTGTAAGAGAAAGCAGGTGATTTCCAACTTATTCATTTTGCATTTGGCCCAAAGCTTTATATACCATAATCATGTATTTCTTAAACCCTGAATTGCTTAGAAATAAAATATGATTTCATCCAATTTAGTAGCGTCAATTCACAGCAAATGTCATCTCAAGGCTCTTTGCAAAAAATTCATTCACACATATTTTCTAACTGATCCTAGTTACCTATTCAAATTAGTGCAAAAAGTTTTCTATTTGAGGGAACCCAGCAGATTACATCGAGTCAGTGACTTATAACATTCACTCTCCCTGGTTAAGCAGCAGATCATCACTTTCAACTGAGCATGCATGTAGTGACAGTGGAGAGGAAAAACTCCCTTTTAACAGGAAGAAACCTTCAGCAGAAGCTGACTCAGTGACATGGCCATCTGCTACGACCGACTGGGGGTTTGAGGAGACGGAGCAGATACAGAAAGATAGAAATAGAGTAAACTGATGTAGGAAAAAGGAAAAATATATTAAGACAAGAAATGTTTAGTTGATTTCAGCATGATCTCAGCTGATGCACAATGCCAAACAGACACTTTAGTCTTTAAAGTTTCCATTTTGAAGTTTGTAGTTGCTGACATGGTGAAGCTCACAGAGTGCAGTGGAGTTGTAGTAAAGTTGTAGAGTTGTAGTGTTATAGTAAAGGAAGAGAAGAGTCAGGAAGCTGAGAGTTATTTACTTTACAATCCAATTTCTAGGTTTAACCTGGTCTTGCTGCTGCTGAGTTTCAGTCTAGTAGCATAACTTCTCTGCTTTAAAAACATCAATACATTAATAACAAATTGTCAGTGATGAAGTACAAACTACAGCTTAGACCTGCTTCCCTGTAGGATTTTAAACGGCACAGCAAACACCACTAGTTTTCCTTTAGTTTTTTTCTTTTACAAACAATTTTCCTCCTAGCAGAGTTATACTGTCCACAAGCAACGGCAGCAGGTCAAAGACACAAAGACTGCAGTAAAATAAAAACAGAAACGATTAACCAACATACTCAGTGTCAAAAGCCACTGAAAACAAATGATTATTTTTAAGAGACTTGAAAACAACCAGAGAAAAATAACAGCAGCCAGGCCTTTCCTGTTTAAGTATTTACGTTTACATATAATTTAAAATTAGATTTTATTTCCATATGATTATTGTTTTGCATGAAATGGAAAAAAAAATCTGAAATTTGAATATGAGAGTTTCTGGCTTGTGGTTGTATTATAAATGGACTTTTGACTATGGACTTTTGACTCTTTATGGATCTTATAGATTATAATCTATAAGGATGTTCCAGAATATCCTTATTAAGTTTTAAAGTGAAAGGGGTAGAATAAACAACACATTCAGTACATTATATGTTTGCCGGGTAGGAAACTTATAATAGCAAAATATAGGAATCAACACTTTTAACAAAGAGATGCTCGTGTTATGTTGGAGGTAGGCAGAGAATAAGATCAAAACAAGAGGTGGATGAGTTATCAAGGACAAATACATGAATCTGTTCACACAGTGAAAAAAAAGCTAACAGAAAATGGACTAAAATACAAATAAAAATTAATAATTGATTTCTTTTGAATTATTTTCCCACACTGGCTCAAATATATTTCCCCATCTTTGAATTAGAAGGATTTACCAAAGATTTAGAAATGCATTATTATTTCAAACTAAACATTAAATCAGTTTTCAAGTGAATTGTATTCTCTGTTTTTAATCTAATTATGGTGCATGTTCTTCAGATGTTTTAACGTCTAGATATAAAGTTGTTTATGCTGGAGTATAAGGAAGGTGATGCTGAAAAGAATAGTTATGCTAAGGCTCTTTATTAAACCAGTTTTAACATTAACTTGTGTCACATATTTTGCTGCCTTTTCAAGCACATTATAATGATTACAGTTCTCAGTGTAAATTGTAGGAGTCTAAAGAAGGAGTACAAAAGTAGAATTATAGCAGAAAAATAGAGTTTGACCTAAGTATTGCTTTGAGACATTTCTTTAAAGTTTTTGTATGCATCTCACTTTTGTTCGATTTGCACTAAAACACTTTCTGCAGCTACATTTAAGAGCACTGCACCTTTTAACACAGAGACTCTGTTTGTTGAGCATCACTTGAGTTGATGTGGGGAAAAAAAATAATAAAACGGAGACGTGCAAGACAAAATGAAACGACCAATCTTGCCCCAAGCAAACAGATGTCATTTCCAAATCCAGAAACAGCAGGCATAGATTACGTGTAATGTGCTTAGGCTGCCCTTTTTTGTGCTCCACTGAAACCATTTCCAGATATTCAACAGAGCGAAAGGCGTGTGAAAAGGACAAAGCTAATGTTTTGTATTAAAATAAATGTTTACATCCTTTGTGATCTTAAGTAAAACTATGCTCAGTGTTTTCTGATTGATTTTTATTACTTCTAATATGTGAATAATAAAATCTGAAAAAGTTGCTCCACGTTTATTTTCCTATTTTTCTGTCCATACTTTGGAAATATGAAAAAACTAATTCCATACTTTGAAACTGCACAAGATCCCCGATGAGCCGACATCTGGATCTTCTGATGCCGACAGCAACGCTCCTTCTTTCCCCTCCCCAGCCACCCACCCACCCACCCACCGACCCCGAAACAGCAAGCTGGAAATCAAAAAGCGCACCCGAGAAATACCCACAATGCACTGGGTGTAGAATACAGAAAGCAGATGGGCTGGCTGGCCTTACCAGATAGTGGCAGCCCAATGGTGGCACTGGTTGCCGTTTTTGATGAGCCATGCACATAAGGAACCAGAACATCTGGTCTGACCATGTGGCACCTCTATTTGTCCAAGGCCCCTTGAAGCAGCCCTTACAACGACACACACGCATACACACCCCCGCACACGCATACGCATACGCACGCACACACACATCTTCCGCTGACAGCTGCATCTATGCAAACGTGAGCTAAATCCTATGAATGATGCATCTTATTCACCGCAAGGTGCTGATGGACTGGGTGGATGGAGGGGGGTAGGTTTGGTTAGCAGTGTTGTCGGGCTTCTGCTTACCCACCATCCTTGTCTGCGACTTTGATTAAAAATCATCCATCTCTTTCTCGAACAACTCATGAATATGCAGAGAAGGTAATAAGGCTTGGCTCGCAGCAGCTGATTTGTCAATTGTCTGCATTTCATCAAGATGGAGTAACACCTCGAGGGTGCTATAATCGAAAGCTGTAAAAAGAAGAGGGAGGAAAGAGCCTGTTCGCTATTAGATTGCGGCGTTATCTTAATCATTAGGCACTTCGGGAGCGTAATTAACGACCTGACAAGAGCTGGGTAGAGGATTTGGAGTTGATTGGTTGTCGGAGGTGTTGAGTGAGAACACAGACTGCTAAGTCAGGGGAGGAACTCTAAGGAGAGAAAAGACGTGCTCAAAAAACAACTCAGCAGCAGCCATTAGACTGTTTTAATTAAGCATAATTAGAGACGCGATTACAAAGATGGGGTTTGATAACCAGCATTAAATCATTCATCCGCAAATGTTGTTAAAATAGACGGCAGAGGGAAAAATAAGGGAGAGGGGGCGTTGGAGTGGGGGTGGGAAGTGAATGAGATGTAGGGAATAAATACGTGTTAAGGAAGAGTGTCAAAGAAAGAAGAAGGGAGAGAGTGAGAGGAAGAAAAGGACGTCTGGCAGGCTGCCACCAATTAGTAGGATGTGCTCAATTGCAGGAATTCTCTGGTGTTGTGACTCATGTCGACAGGTGTTCAGGGTGAATTATTTGTACAGCCAGACAGAGTGTGTAAACCCAGCGCACACACACACACACACCCTGCTCATCCCCTGGACCAGCTCTGATATATATCCAGCATGTTTATTGCTCTGGTCGGCAAGAGAAAATGAGATTGGACACACTTTCCTCTTTCTCATTCCCTCCTCCTCTTCTTCCCTCGGCCCACTGGCTGACTGGGTCATTTTTAAATGCCTTGTAAATTTGTCAGCCATATTAAGTGCCCATTAAAGGGCACCAAGCTGGATGAGGAAGCAGGAGAGGCAGGCTCATATGGCAGCCCCTGACTGGCACTGCTCCCGCATCCATTCCACCTAATGGTTCCCGCCCACCGTGGTACTGGGGACTCATAACTGTGATGAATCATGGCAGAGATGGACACAGGCTGAAAAAGGCAGATTAGCAGGATGTTTTGAGGTAACACGGCTTTGGATAGCGGCTAATGCTGTAATGTGATATGTGCGGCCTTTTGTCAGAAAGACAACAGCGTTTTTACTGAGCTGGTGTTACCATTATGACTGTTTTTTGTTGTTTCATTTGTCACACGCACAAAGAGAAAAAACAACTTTTAAGTCACATAATGGCTGTTTTTCAGTGTTCAATAACAACAAAAAAAGCTAAAGTGAAAATCTAAAAAAAGAAAAGAATAGTGTCAGTGAATTACCTGCTATAATATCCGACCACTTTCTGCATAAAACACACCCACTAACCTAGGACCAATCACACAACACTTTGAATGCAGCTCTGTGTGATATGAACATCCAGGCTGGTGTGGAGAGGGTGAGGCGTGTGCCTCCTGGAAAGAAGATGATGCAATTTTCATAACGTGACTAAGTGAAAAAGAGCTGATTTTGATGCTTCAGATGAAGCAGGGAAAGCCTTTAACAGAATACGAACGCTGGTTAAGACTGCATAAATAAGATGAGGCAAGACGTTTTAGAAATCATTCAAGAGGAGTTTTAAGTAAGCGAAACAGGTTTAGTATAGATGGGAAACTTTAAATTTGTCTCGTCATTATTGAGCCCCTAACGACGTCTTGGCATTTTTATCCATGGCAAAAACATCTGAAGAACTACATCGTTTCTTTCCACCTTCTAGCAGAATAAATGGGAGAAAGTAAAAGAAATGGTTCAAACATAGAGTAAGTTATACAAGTATTCAACATCACAAAACCAATATGCAAATATTTAAAATGATGCTATAGCTCTGCAATTCTAGCTTATCTATTTTCTCTTGCATCATTAAAGCACTTCATTCATAACAGATCTGGAGAATATTACATTGATGTTTTTCTGTGAATGAAGACATTTCTGGAAGTATGCCCAGTTTATGTGGAAACTTTAAAAGCTGCAAATGAGAAAAATTCTTCTAGGAAAAAAAAAAACTTGTATGGAAAATGCATTCATCTTTTTTACAATAACTCTTCACAGCCTGGTATTAAAGACCGTTCTAGCAGGTTAGATCTCACTATAGGTCCAGTTTTAACACACCATTATGAAAGAAAAGGTATTTGAAGAAAACAGTTTTTCACAGCTCAAACATCAGTGCTAGAATTTTGCAGTAAAATGCTTCGAGTCAGGTTCTTCTGCATATTTCCAGGTGACGACATTTAGCTAAAATACTGAGAAGCCGTCACTAATGCATCACATGAGTAAGAAGTAGGTGGTACAATGGAGTCAAGGTCTGGGTGCCTTTGAAGCTGCAAAGTTAATTATCTTAAGTTTTTATTCAGCTAAAGTCTCTGAGTCAGCTTGTCTAATCTTCAATTCATAATTCCTTCCCAGATGTTGCCCTTGTTTATTCTTACAACTATTTCATAATTATAAGCAATCAATTTTGTAATCATATACACAAAAGGAAAAAAAAATACTTTTAGTTGTAATTAAGTGTCTTTCTGAATTGCGAAGATTCATAATTGTAAATAATGAGAAACTGTGAAATCTCTGAATTAGTGTAAAACAATAAGACAAATATGTACATAAAATCCAGCTTTTGATGAAGATAGTGACTATTCTGACTGACAGACATGTGGGAGCATATTATTAATGCTCTCTTTCCCCTTTTCAATCTTAAAATGCTTTTTATTTGAGCTCTTCTCTATTCTGAGTTTGTGCCAATTCAAAAACATGAAAGGGGGTCTTGATCAATTTGTGCAGTGGTGAGCTTTGAGCTGTGCACCACGCATTCTTGTGTCATTAAAGCAGCAGTCAATAAATCTTTAGCCTTATCTAAAACAAGTGGTTGGAGTCCATTTTCTAAGGGACATAATAAAAGGCTTTCCTGAACAATCGATAAGAAAGCCAAAAGTAACTTCTGATGCCAAAAAAAAAGTCACTCAGTGGAAAAAGCTTTGCATGTGAAGGTCAGTCATGCGAGAACTGAAAAATCAGCAGAAACCGGGGAAAAAAAGAACAGTTTTTTGTATGATGCTTTGCTACATTTGTGCAACAAAGAGACAAATCTGGTACAAATTGCCATTTAAAGACCAAACAGTTAAACACTTCAGCTGCTATGCCAGTCTTTCCAACAAGACAGATGGAATACCTCTGAAATCAAAATAGCTTTTCCTGGCTGGGAAAAAAAATATTGCTAAAAGCAGGCTATTTTAAATTGAATTTTGATGTAGCTTTTGGTATGCTATGATGTCTGATCCTTCTCCAAATTGGATTCTTTTCCTTGTCATGTTATGTTTGAGTTAAGAATTTATTTTCTCCTTTTATATGCACCACAAAATCTGCTCGGCTGTGTAGATGACACAGACACCGACACGACGGAGGCTGATACAAGTCGTCCAAAAAAAAGAGAAAAAAGTCAGTTTCTTCAGCTTATAGTTTTGATTCAAATTGGGTTTCTTGTTCCAATTTATTAATTTCACTTCTAAAGCAATCATAAAGATTTTTAGATAGATTTATTTTAAAGAGCAGTAACCTACAAGCTGAGGTACATCTGTAAAATTGTCTTGGATTCAAATGTGTGATACTTTGAAAGTGCGTATGTACATATATATTGCTCAATCTTCTTTTGCATCCGTTTGCCTTCTAGGATGTAAGCTGTGCATCACATAAAAACGTCTCAAACACCATGCAGTCTTTTCTATAGTTCCAGAGCACAGCCGTCTTCCTTGTTCTCTTCAACCTGCAGCTTCTTTAATGAAGTTGTGTTGAGTAGTATTCTGCCAGTGCTGAGAGAGGATATGAAAGAGCCCTCAGAGCCATGGCGACACAGGCCTCTCTCCTCCTCACTAATGAGCGCAGCTTTCAATGCTCCCACTAATTAGTTCATCTATAACTCTAAGCACTCAATTACTCTCCACCAGCCCCAGCGCAGAATCGAGAGAGGTGATAAGACTGACGAATACCTAGGCAGAGCATCTAAGAGCTGACACACACACACGCACACACACACACACACACACACACATCTAGCACGACGTTGCTTTGAGCTGTGAGACCCAGGAGAAGTATTTTTGACTTCCCACGCTCAAACACGCTGCTCAGACAAAGCATGCCAATCATTACTTTCAGCCTCTCTTTCTCTCTGGTGTTTTGCTCACTTTCTCAGTATAAGATCCGTGGATTAGCATTGATCTGAACAATGCCAAGCCAAGTGCATGACTGTGTGAAGTTCAGTATGTGAAGTAAGAAAAACACATAATCCTTTAACTTATCTCTCTTGCACGACAGAAAAGAAATTCCAAGAGTCAAAGAAGTGGCGTTGCACAAGATGTCCAAGAGTGTCCAACAAGAACCAGGCCTATCAGATGGTACCATCCATCAGGATTACTTCTTATTACCCACAATTCTGCCCAGGAACATCGTCATGAACAAAAGATGGAGTCAACAGAGTCCAGGTTCATAACATTGAAATCACCCTCGAGGTAGTATCATGCACTTTCCAGGCACATAGTGCCATTTTATTCCACAATCAAGGAGCCGTCTTACTTTCAGTTGTTACAAAAATACTGTACATCAAAAGAAATATAACTGACTGTCTCTTTAAGAAGCTCCTGCTCTTTGACACTCCGTCTTCAGTCATCACAACAGTGCTTCTCGTTAAGATCGCAGATGTTCAAAGCAATATATAAATTAAAAGAAAAAAGAAATGTTAAAAAATAGTGATTAATAAACTACTACACACAACATATAACAATAAAAGTGAAATTGTTTTTGAAAAAGTGTCTGATGCAGCCCTGAACTTACATTTTTATGTATACAAAGTGTACAAGGAAGGGCACAAAGTGAACTCTCAGGGTCTTACATGTCACTTATCTGATTTTATTCATTTACATCTCATTAAAAATTGTGCAGAAAGAATTACCTTCTAAATAATCAATGAAAAAAATCAGTATTGTTATTGCAGCAATCAAACTCTCATAATTGCTGGACAACTTTTGGAATATTTTCTCTGGTATTTTTGCAAATTCTTCTCTGGTGATAAGCTTCCAGTGTTTGAGGTTGGAAGGCCTCAAATCTTTTGTTCCTCTATAGATTCACTTTAGGTATAGATATTCATCGCATTGTTTGACATTATAAAGCATTTCTTAAGAGTTTTGATTCATCATAAGGCTGCATCCTAAACTGCAATTCAGGTCGTTTGAAAACCCAAATAACTGACAATATTTGTCAAGATTATTTACATTTCTCCACAGCTGTTTCTAAGAGGGCATAAATAAATAAATATCAAAATTAAAATTATGATCAAACCTAGTTGCTATACGCAGTTTAGCAAAAAGAAAAACCTGGCGCCCTGAAGAAGCACATTTCAAAATGGGGTTTGTTTTCTCAGAGGGGTATTAGTGTTTGTGGGGTCTATAGTTGCCAACAAAAGACTGAAAATTATAGATTATTTGTTGTCGTCACTTTTAATTTTTATCACAGTTTATACCACATGATGACTTTTAGTTTATATCGCCCAACCTTATTCTCTCCATCAGTGCAGTCAAGACTCCAAAACAATAATAATAAAACTTCCAGTTAAAGGAAACATGTTGGTCAAATTGTAGTTACTTTAAACCAAAGCTGGTAGAAATATTAACATTCCTGAAATATTTCACGACGTGTTGGCACCTGTAAAACATTCAGAAGACAAAAAACACGAGTCTCTGTAAAAACATTCATGACTGAAGCTTATTTGGTTCTTATGGCTGACATGTCAACAATCCATAGTTTCAGAAAGAAAAGCTCTTAAGTTATTATGCATTAGGCGAAGTCCTCATCTATTTGACAGCATGATTTCAAAATGCTCACTTCTTAAACAATAGCTCTAAAAAAATATACATCAAGAAAAAAGTATTTGTATTGTTTTTCAATTTAGCAAAACTGTAGAGCAATAAGATATATATTTATAAGGGGAAGGGTGAGAAAACTTTGTGTCACCTCGTACACACAAACTGCACTGCACTCATAATGTCACTCATAAAACAGTTTGTTTTAGTTTAAACTGCCCATTAAATATTAAATATCCTGTTCTATGACACTATTCCCCCAGCTCTGACAAGCGCTGCACGGACTCATAAAAACTTACATTAGACGGCACAAGTGTGACCTCCAGCCTGAGGTTTATTACCGCTCGCTCTCAGTGATCTTTAACGGTCAATTACTTCTAATGAGAGCAAGGATGATATTACCTTTCTCTTCATTGCATACGTCAGATTGTGGATTCAGATTTTGAAGATTCTATGTTTCCAAAACCTTTATGGGGCAAAAACAAAAATGTTTTATTAACGTTTGGAGCAAATGTGACAATGGAAGCCTAGTAATATTCTGTCATTTTCATTGATATGTCAATATTTATAGTGCAGAAAGCTACCTTTAAGCTAAATGCAGCGCCGATGTGAGAACCTAATGTACAATTTCAGCCTGAAAAATAAATTTCATTTAACAAGCCACCACTGGGACGTGCTTTTCCGGAGCCTTGTGGACCTTGCTGATGTGCTTTTATTTGAGGAATTTCATTATCTGCACCAGAAAATTTAATTTAGGAGTTTCTATTTTTATTTAGCTTCGTATATTGAAATTATATGTTCTTTTGTCCACTGGCTACACAAAAGATAACAATTTAGATGTTTTATCTGTATGAAAAGGATGTTCAGGATTGTTCACAATTTCATTAACTTTACTTGTGTATCATCTTGTTCCAGTCTTTCAAATTATGGTCAAGAAAATATTTTGTAATATTTTTGCAATGTGGACAAATAAAGCAAAGAAGGTAACTGCAATGTATCATAGTAGAAGTTTTTGTAGGAAAAGGTTTGCTAAAACTTATTGCCTCACACCTGTGCGCTACACTGAACAGGTAAAGGTGCACAGCTGAACTAGTAAGTACGCTTCCCAAAATATATGCAAATACATAACAGGTATCCAACCACTTTGTTTGCATGCAGCTTTCTCCCTATAACCAAACACATGCTCTTTTCAACAGCTCCCACAGTCACAGACTAGCACAAGCTAGAAACTGCACCAACATGCAAATCAAAGGCACAATATTGCATTCAAATATTGACAAACTCGGAGACGATTAAATGACCTCCAAAAATTGTCTCGCAACTGTAACCGTCTCAAAATGGGAAGCAGAACAAACTATTGTCATACTGTGAGCTTTGTGTGCAGAGGTGAAAAACAGATTGTTGCAATCAACGTCCAAACTCAAACACTAAGAATGAAATCTCCATGCAAATAAATGCAAATTTCAACACAGGTTACTGTTATCACACAACTTTAATTTCTCCTGGAACCTGCCTTTAACGAGTTACACAAAAAAAAGAATCTGTACACTATGCAGTTCCTCCATGATGGATCATACAGATTTCAGCTGATTTTATTTATATAAATCACACTTAAATATTTAAGGTAACAAACAAATTCAATGTGAGGCAAAGATGACTTGAGTAAATAAAAAAAATGTAGGTTTCAAATTATTATTTAATTTGAAACCTACAGCAGGCCTGAAAACAGCCAATCAGCCTCATATATTTACACTACAACATGTTTGACTGCAGGTCTGATGTCCTTTTTCTGAGACACTTTAGCAACAAGTGATGAAATGCACGTTGTCCAAAAAGCTGCCATTTGTCTCATCAGTCCAGTGAATATTTTCCCAAAAGTCTTGCAAAATCATTCAAAATTTCTTTAGCCAGATGGGGGACAGGCTTGACACATGAATGCCATTCATGTGCTAAGAATCTTTACTGTGCAACACTGATGGATGTTTATGACTCGGTCAACAGCTGATCTTAAATTCAATTAGATCTGATCCATTAGCCTACTTCATCTTGTCATAAAGGTTCTCTACACGTATTAATTAGGCATTTTATGTTGCTAGGCATGACTTATTTAGGTGGTTAAAATCTGTTGGCATTAGTTACCTATCTAGACCCTAATATGAAAATATGATGGTGCATCAATCTAGTCTACAAAAAAGAAACCGAACTGTAAAAACAGCAAGACGTTTGAACCATATGGGTGTAGAGATCTTCAGTGAAACATAATTGTTTGTCAAAATTAAGATATGAATATTGATGATGCAGTAGCTAAAACCAGAGAATACATTTGTTTGTTTTCCATCCATAATTGTACAACCTACATTCTGTGTTATATCAGTGTTTTCTTAGAAATGAACAATATACGGAGAAATTGTATGTGAATCTGTCCTTATGGGATCAATGTCTCTGTAGGAGTGTTTTTGTTCAAAGCCGTCATCACACGCACACTATGTGCGTGCGTGTGTGTGTGCGTCTAACACCCCCAGAGTGTGTTAGACTCTGGGGGTGGCGTTCATAGTTTTAAGCAGAATGGATGCAAAATCCACATTACACAACACATTCCCATTCCAGAATAGAGACCCATCAAGTCCTTGCGCTAAGCATCTGTACATAAACCTCAATTATGCTAATGCTAATGCTAATCCCTAGGACACTGATGTGAGTAGGCAAGAAGTGTAACAGCTCAGGCTTTGATGTGTGGCGCCATTTGGCAGAAACCCCCCCACCCCACCCCAAACGACTAGCATTGGACCCTAAACACAACCAGGGCTTAGGCAGGGAAAAAAAAAAAGAAAAGAAAAATCAGCATGGTCTTGTCTGTTTCTCTACTGATTACAAGGGCTTAGGGGGCTTCTTTTATTTGCCTCCTTGGTATGGACCCAATCATGAGTGTCAGTTCTCTCCACTGCTGCTTGGCAGTCCTTCTGCATTCATTTTCTGTTCTTACTAACCCCTCTCCTCTGCCAGACTTCTGCTCCGCTTTGTTTTATTTTTCAATCCCAGTCCCTGCTGCCTTCTACAGCATGTCTACATTCACATTTGACAAACAGAATAAACTTTACAATATCATTTTATTACAAGGCTGATATTTTCTCTGACCAAAATACAGCAAATGTCAAGATTACTCTGATCTGCCATTGAGAACCAGAATAAATTATCTAATTACTTGATGCTTATTTTTGCCTTTTCAGAAGAGAAAGGACAATAAAAAAAAACAAAAAACACTGGAGTTGATTTCTAAGCAATAAACGAGTAATAAGGTTAAAAAAAAACACCTTTAGAAATGCATTATGTCACTCCAGTCTCGTCTTGTTTACAAAAAAGATCAGCGTATTAATGGAAACATTGTTATTAGTGATTTACTGCCAATAATCACTTGTTTTTAAGTACTTTGCCCCTGCCTCACTCTTGTGTTCTAATTTCCAAGAGCTTTGAAGAAAAACCCTGCCACAAGAGAAGGATTATGGCTTATTTTCAGTGAATGAGTCAACACATGAAAACGGGGAGAACACTGCAGACAGTTTGTGTAACAAAAGAGATTATGAACATTTAAGAGGGATTTGTGAAAAATAATTGGGGTGTTTTCTAATTTCAGGGGCAATTATTAAGCCAGTGACTCAACCTTTTGCACATGAAACAAAAGAGAAGAAAAAAACCCAAAGTCAAGAAGAAGAAAAACTGTTTCATTTGAGTTTTTTTTTTAATCCCACTAAATGATGCTGATGTGTAGACTAAGACCAACTTTGACCTCTTGTCAGTGGTTTTGTAGCACCATCTAATATATGGGCAGTTCGGACTCACTTCAACTAATAGAAAGAAAGGTTGCACAATATCTGCACTGTAGTGGAAATAACCGCTGGGACTGATGACCACAACAATCAACACCAAGTGTAATAAACCTGAATTAAGAGATTTTGTCATGTGATGCTTCCTGAGCCTTCTTGAACAAGTATCCGATATCCGTGCACTGAACTTTCAACGTCGCTGTTCACAGAGTGCTTTATCCAGTCTTTTTAGATTGGATAAATACAAAGTAAAGTTTGTATTTAATTTGAAAACCTTTACTGAAAATAAATAAGCTTTTCAATGATATTCTAATCAGAGACCCACTTTAATATAATGGATCCAAACTCATTTGAGTTCAAAGTTTAATTCCTGGGATGTTCATGTGGAGACACCTGGTTTGGAAAATGTAGAAAACTAATATGAGCAACATGACAGTAGAAATACCTCTCACAACTTTTTAATTCAGACATTTTAGCATAGGGAGTGCTGGAGATTCAACACGATCGAGTTGGTGTTCAGATTGATCAGATAAGGGAAGTCTAATGAAAGCAGACATTCCTGACAGGGCCATTAGAGGACCTGAACACATCTCTCTTCAGCAGCACCAGAGTGTTTGTGCACTGACTGACGGTCTGTCTCATTTGCTAATTGGCTGATTGGCTTATGCTCAGCTTCCCGATGCGTTGACAAACAATTATCTGCGACGACAGTATCACATTCGTCTAATTAATTATATGTGTTTGCTGTAACAGCGTGTAGTTATCACTGACAACCCTCAGAGTTTAAGGCTGTGTGCAGAGCTAAAGTCTCTGAAGAGTTCTCTGCAGATAGGAACAAAGCATTCTCTCAAAACAATGACTGTTTTTCAGGTTCATTAGCAACAATATAGAACATGAATATATGGTTCAAACCACTTCATAAAGATACTCTTCTGAATGATAAAGATACTTAGTTAACTAGCGTTAGCTTTGTTAGTTAGCATTAGCTTTGTTAGCTGGCATTAGCTTTGTTAGCATTATCTTTGTTAGTGAGTGTTAGCTTTGTTAGTTAGCATAAGCTTTTTTTAAGCTAGCATTAGCTTTATTAGTTAGCATAAGCTTTGTTAGTTAGCGTTAGCTTTGTTAGTTAGCGTTAGCTCTGCTAGCGAGCATTAGCTTTGTTAGCGAGCATTAGCTTTGTTAGTTAGCAATATTTTGCATTAGTTAGCATTAGCTTTGTTAACCATGTCTTCAAACTGCCTAAAAAAACATTCCTCCCCTTTCATTGTCTCTTGAATTTCTCCTAATCTTTCTTCACTCTGTTTTGTATCACTTCACACAGACCTGGCTAAAGAAAAGCAGCGGGAAAAGGTGTGTGTGTGTGTGTGAGTTTATGTGCATCAAGTGGGCCGTGTGTAGCAGTCCCGGCAGCAACAAGCTGTCATTCGAGTGGGCAGGCAAGAACCCTTGTGGCTGGGTTCCATCAAATTGTAATCCCCAGCACATTATTACCATGGCAGGGTCACCTCTCTACCACTGCTCCAGGGCAGGGCCAGGTGGAAGACGGACACACACACACACCCACACGCACACACTCTCTCATCTTCACGCACACACACCTTTCAGTTGCTTCTCTTTCGACTGCTTTGGTAGTGTTTTCTTTGACAACCCTTATATTACCTGGTCAGCCCCCATAATGAATCCATCTGAGAAGTCTGGCACTGGCTGTGATGAATAATTCATTATCCAGGCCACATCCAAACCCAACAACCCCTTCACAACATACTTCTCTTACTCTAAATCCATATCCCTCATTTCTGCCTTCCTCACCGCCTCCATTCAGGCTTCTGTATTGCCAATCCAACAGACTATTATGCACCTCTAAAGATTACTATGTTGTGGAAGATTGTATGTGGATAAACTGAAACTATGTGTGTGTGTGTGTGTGTGTGTGTGTGTGTGTGTGTGTGTGCGTGCGTGTGCGTGTGTGTGTGAAGGAGGTGTGTGTTCGAAGTGCTTGTGTGTCACAGATTTCTCTGGTTTCTAGGGTAACCGCCATCAGGGTATTGGACTGTGTGTTAGGAGACATTCCCTCCCCTGTCGACAGCTATCCTTCCTAATGCGAGCATCTACAGCACAAAGCTTTCCTCAGGTCGACGTCTAGCACTCTCTGTTCATCTTCAATCTGCACTCCTGGGAATTTCTTTTAAACAAAGACGCACTATTAAAAAGCAGACTCTTTCAACGCCCACTTGAACTCACTTTTACATTACTCTGTGCAAGCAAATTACACAACCGTCCAGGTTAAGATAGAATATTATTTCAGCATTTTGCTCAACTCTGTAGTCCATATTTTCTATATTTTCACAGCAGGTGAAAGGAGGCTTCCAAATACTGATCTGATTTAGAGTATAACAACAAATGTAAGTTTTTCCTGAGATATGCAATTAGTGAAAGATGCAATTGCAAGTATGATTACAATCTAAATATCTCCCTTGTTTAAAACTGCAACTTAAACAACTTTAAAATATTTAACTTCATCACTGTCCAAGTTTTGAAAATTCCCTAGCAAGCATAAAAAATAACTCAAATATCCTCGGTTGCAAAACATATTTTCACTGCCACAACACTTTGTCTGTTGAACGTCAATATATCTGATTAAGTATTAAAGTTATTGTGCTACAAAAGAAAACCAAAACGATGTCAGCCAATTACCTGCTGTCCATTTTAACAATCATCCCATATTTCCAAGCAGAGCTTTGCTGATTGGCCTTCTCAAATCCCCACCTTCCACCATCAGCTCCTCCTTCTCCCTGTTTTTTTTTTTTAAAGTTTGGTGAGGAGAAGATGAAATTCTCAGTCACATTTAGTTTTTTCTGATATTTTCCGTGCCATTACGGCTCCCACTGTGCAGTTCAGCACATTAGCCTTTATGACTGTTTAGTCATGAGTAAAGTTGACAGCATGTGTCTGAAAGGAAAAGCAAGTTCTGCAGTTGATTATGAGGTTGCAACAGATGCTGATCTCTGTGAGGAAGTCACAGATTACTTATTTCCTGTCCTTCAAATGACATTAAAACCACAACAGACTCACAATCTAAACTGTTTAACAAGGCAACAGGTGTAAAAGTGTTTTTCACACAATGCTAATGCAATGAGCCTGGACTAACTGGCATCTTTTTAACTGCGTAACACCATTTCATGATCCTTTATCTGGTCTATCCACCTGGTATGAAAATGGCATATATGAAAACATGAAGCTTTACTTTCTATTATTCATACAGAGTATGTGCTGCTACAGCAGGGAGTGTTCCTCCATGTCATTAGCAGACCAACAGGCAGGAAAACACATTGGAGCAGTACCGTTTCAGATCAATGCTCCTGGCAATTCTTAAATCAATGAATGATGTTGTAACAAGGAGAGTCAACCGTAAAACAGACACCAGGCAGGGAGACAGAATGAGTGGAAGAGGGACCGTCAAACAAGCAGAAGAGAGGAGGAAGTGCAGAAATATTACAAAGTCAAATAAACTGAAAGTGACAAAAAATGGATGTAAGAAAACGGGGGAAGTGTGGGTCATCCCCATGTAAATCCATGCGTGTTTGCATAAGAGTATCTACAACACGACAAGACAAAGGCTGGTGCAGGAACAGTGACCCCTGCAAGAGCCATTTGCCATTGCCTAATGCAAATACGATTATGAACGCGACGGCCTGTTTGATCAGGCAGATGAATTTCTGCAGCATGGCTCCCCTCCATGTTTCCTCCCTCTCTTTGTCTGCCGTGAATTTGTAGAAAAGTGTCTGTACCTGATTGGGAAACACTGACAGCATTGAGAGGAACGGAGCACAATCACCCAAATACTTCAGCAAAGCATTCCTGTATCAGTTTGACCCATCAGTGTGACCACTGAAGGTGAGCTGGCAGGCCGGGTGTGTTTTCACATAATCGGTTTCACCAATTTAGTTCTTTGTAAATAAATGCAAAAGATAAAAACCAGCGTCATAGCAACCAAGTTGATGATTTATTTCACGAAATGCCACGTAATATTGCTGATATAGTAGATTTTCACGTCTATGTTTGAAGTTGTTTTTTTTTGTTTGTTGTTATTATTATTTAAAAGGGTAAGTACACTAGTTGCCTCCTTTCTGGTCACTTAGCAAAATATCACAAGACGAAAAACACAAACACTATGTTTAGACTACTTTTCATAGACTCAAATGAATTAATCCAATTAAAATGAAAATACATTTTCACATAACAGCCTTATCTTAATCACTGTGTTTATACTTTTGTTGGAATGCATACAGTCCAAAATAGCAGAGGAGTATTAACAGATGGTTAATTAAAATTAAAAAAAAGACTTGGTAGCAAGGCTGAAGAAATGCGTATTATTTTTCCCATTTCATGTAACAACCGTCGTAGATAGATTCACTAAGCGTTGGGCACTTCAGCCCCCTCATTCCTCTGAAATGAATGGGAGCATCTAACATGAGCTGACACCAGCTTTAAATGTACAATCTGTTGGTTTTATAACGGGAACAAATTAATAAGTGAATGTTATCTGTGGGAAGCAGAGCACGGAGCTCTGCCAGGTCTTTTTTATGTCTTTACCACTGCTTTTCATGTACATGACAGAGCACAGAGAAACACACAAAGCCCCAAGTTTAAATTATATTTTGATGTGGGTAACGTCACACTTTATGGGAGCATGCAAATTTAATGTAGCATGTTGCATGTGAATAGGTATGGGCATTTATGCATGCATTTGGGTGAATATAGATTTATCCCAATATATTTGTACACAGCATTTAAGATGATTAAATCAGGAGAAATAAATAAACTGACATCAACTCGTACATTGATGACTGGCATGAAGTTTTTTGGCCAGTTGTGGCGATGAAAATTCAATCAGAAAGAAACGCGAGGTGTGGATGAGAGCTGAAAAAGAGAAACAGAAGGAGAGCAAGAGAAAGAACAGCTTCTTAAGGCTCCTCAATCAGTCCGTCATTAGGGGGGTAATGAACCGGGCACCACTGCAGCCAAGCAACCAGTGACTCACCAAAAACACACCACATGCACCTACGAGATGAATACACAAAACAGGGATTCCTAACGCAGTTACAATCTGTCCCTGCCACATGCTGTTTAACCAGGAATGATACTTGTTCACAAAATGCTAATGAATAAACAATATTATGAAGTTTATGTAGTGAAATAAATAGAAGATCTGTGTGTTTTGTCAAATATTTTTTTCAGCATATTTCAGCCTGTGTGTTACATCCTTTCAGTGTCGAACAGTTCATGTATCCTACTTTACATAAAAAAAATGCCAGAAGCAGAGATAATCTGTGTAGAGATGTGCTTCTATTTTTATCAAGAGTCTTGATAATAAAGTAAACAAATATATATATATATATATATATATAAATAAAATATACAACTAAAAGGAACCAATTTGGTTTTCAGCGATACAATTTTCTACCTAGCTGTTAGTTTGTGTGATCGAACGCATCCTAGAGATCCAGTCTGGTTTGAAACATAAGTCACTTCATCTTAACATGATCTCTTCAGTCGGTAGCAGATATGGACAGGAAAGGTCAAAGGTCAGATCAACAGAATCTGAATCAGGTTTTCAAAGTGTTAGAGCAGCATCTCTTTCATTCTTCACTGTAAATCAAATGAAATGTGTTAGAAAACTTTGCACACCATCACACTAATCTGGTGGAGGCTGCAGAGTCAGGAGTCCAGCAGTTGCCTCCTCAACACACATGAATTATGCCGGTGACTTTCAAAGCAAATCTACCTGCAAGCAACAAATTAGCTAATTTATTCAAAAATACAACCAAGACAGAAAAAAAAAAACCCTATATTTTCCTTTCTTCATTTTTCTAAAATTCAGGATTAGGAAACAAGATCCATTTTAAGTGATGGAGACGGGTTGGGGAATGACCATTAAAGTTTTATCTAATCTTGTTCATCTCAGAATCCTGGCTGATCGATGCCCTAATATTTACCTTCTCAATTTATTAACATAATTTTAAACACAAAGTGGCACAGCTGTTAACGCTGCCTCTGTTTAACGAAGGGCTCCGTTCAAATCCCAGCCTGGCATGTTATCCATGGACATGTGTAGGTTCTCTCCATCTGTCACAAAGAACCAGCACCATGGAAGTACAAGGAAGCCCTTTAGTGATGGAAACAGATTTGTTTTAGGAGAGACACCGCTGAGGCACCGAAGTAGCACTTTCAAGTTACTACTTGAAAGTCCCAAATTTTTAAGTCCCAACTTTTGTTATGCTAACATTTCTGCCAAAGCCACATTAGCAGCTGGTCTGTCATGTTTAGTCAAGATGAGTTCTGAGGGTGTGGAGCGAGCTTTACTACATTCAGCAGATATTAGATCTAATTACAATTTGAGAAGATTAGGCTTCATAAAAATCTTGAAAGGCATTTCTCAACTGTAAATAATTAATTTTATAGGATTACTGCAGATGTTCCTATTTTCTCATTTGATGATAGCTTTTAGAACTTGGAGCAAATCAATTAAAGAACATCTAAACAGAAATCATTCAATTGATTTGAATCAATATGAATGTTGGAGGGTAAAAGTTTGTGTTTTTCACTGTTTGTGTCATAATTTATTCTTCTAGATTTTAAGATGCATCTCAATATTATGACTTTGCCTCCATGCACTAAGATAAAAAGCCAAACTAGCAACTAAACAAAATACTTTGTACTTCTATTGCTTATTTTGGCCTTGAGGTCAGAGTAATCTTCAGGTGAAATTAGTGACCACACAAGGAAAAGCAAGTAGCATTGCATTTTATTACATTAACAGGTGTTATAAGTCTAAGTTGTATTTAATCCAGCAGCTGGTCAAAATGAAATAAAGCTAATTCTGGTTTTGTTTTTGTAGATGCTCTTAGTGCGTTTTAGCATGAGCAGAAACTATTTTGTCTTTGTCTGTGCTTACTTGTCAGAAATTGTCACCAACAAACCTCCCCCTGAGGAGAAAGGTTGGGCTGACAACCTCTTTCAGACATCACACAAACACAAACGCACATTTCTGAAGCGTGTCATTTTCTCTTCAGGAATCCGACAGCCATAAACACAGATAAAAACTTCTAGAATCCTCCATTAGAGAGGACGAGGAGTGGAGTGGGCGTTCATGAAAGTGACATTTTATGTTTTAGATTATGTCACTTTTCAATGCTTGCTCCCAAGCGTTAGACTCGTTAGCTCCAGCTGCTGCAGAATAAATGCTCTGCTTGTTGAGTGACTGCAGAATAGAGAAACATTCATTTATGTTTATTTCTTTTATATATATTATACACGCATACTCACACCAAGTAATAAATGAAGTGGATTGAATGTCTTTTTCATAGGTTATGAAAAACCTCTCTGCTCAAGGATCTTAATAAGACCTTTTGTCCAGTGAAAAGCACATTTGTTTTGTTTTTTTATTCCACTGAAGTATTATTCATTGTAGGAGATTTTCATAATCAACTCATTTCAAGTTGGTTTTTAATCAGTTTGATTTGGCCTGTGGGCATAACAGTGTCTCAGCAGAGAAGTGTGTTAAGCTACATCTGAGCTAGACCTTGGGAAGTTACTGTATTGGATAATAAAGTCATTAAATCCATTGATGTTGTCAGTATCATCCCCTGCATTTGTGAAGCGCGATATTAACGGCTCGTCTTCTGCTGTAAATGTTCATCATTGGATGCTGAGGCATTTTGAGGAAAACTGTATGAATATAAGATGTTGCTGCCGACACTTTTTTTCTGAGATACCTTCTGAAAAGGTCCATCACGACTCCATCTTTCCTGCCTCTTATACTAGATTGGATCTCAACAATTGAAAGTTGTGAAGTTTTCTTTTATGGCGAGAAAAGTGGCAATTCGAAATAAAAGCAGAAGCAAATTGATCTATTTTTATGTCTTGAAAACAGTAGCGGCTCGAGGGTCTTTGTCGACGTGCAGCTTGGATTTAATTACACTTTTAGAAACTGTGTATTTAGAGCACTTTGAGCAACTTTGTTCCTGAAATTGTTGTAGTCGTTCCTGCTTCAGAAACATTATGCGTCCCATTATGCAGCGTTTGATGCAAAACATTTTCTGCAACCTTTTGTTCATGTAACCATAACGTTTTCTGGAGGTTTCAGATGTATTGCATACTTAACTGTATATTTCACTTGTTTACCTGAGTGAGGATTGCTTGTAAAAAAGTCCAATGCCCAATGTGTTGGTGTTTGACTGTGCGACACTTGAAAATGGGTGAATGCCTTAAGAAAGTTCATTTAAGTACAGAATATAATCAGATTTACCATCTATTTATTGCTCTTACTGGTAGACCAGACTTTCAAAGATCCTGACAAATTAGAAAAACCAGCAGCAGGCAGCATAATATACTCAATATTATGCGAAGCCTAACAGAGACATATGGACTCTGGATTCATGAGCTATAAATTTCTAGGCTAACACCAGCAGTTATCTGCAATGAGGACTGTGATGAGCACAGGCATGCAGCACTGGCCAGGTGGCTCTTTGGAAGATAGAGCCAAGAGATGAAACCACCTTAGTGTCAGCATTTTAATTTGAACTGCCATGTGCACATATGTCTTTAAAGTCTGCAGGGAGTCCCTCCACCACTAGTGTGCTTCGCCAATGTTCTGCTGTCGTACAGGTTAGCACTGCAGGCTAATCTGTAGCGAGTCTCTCCCAAAAGCCTGTGCCAAGTAGATGGCAGAATGAGTGATCTCCTCTTCCCTCTGATCCACGGGCCTTAGATGCCCACAGTTGGCCAACTATTCATCTCCTTTGTAGTGGGTGCCAACATCTCCAGACGGGTAGAGGAGGAGCACAGAGATCCAGAGCAGCAGTGGTCCTCTCAGGCTGGATACAGTATTCAGAGGAGACTGCAGTCATTTCAGAAGCGCCAAGATGTTTTGGGGACCAGAAGAAATCCGGCATCTTGGTTTAACAATGCTAAAAAAATAATTTGAGTACATTTAGGTGCGATATGTATAATTTGAAATAAGATGTTGCAGATTAAACAAACACGTCTACCTTGCTGTCGATGCAAATGAGCATCCTGGTTAAATAGATTCTCAAACAACAGCGGCGGCAAGCCTGCTCACACTGTGTGGCAGTATGAGCAGGATTGAACGAAAATAAGACTCTACATACTGAACGGCTATATAAATGATGCTGTACTTCCCCCTCCCCCATTACTAGCAAACTAAAAACTGTGCATCTACTCCTGCTCTATTGTTTTGATCAATTTCCCAACGACTGGCTAAATGATCTTACACCATGCTGAGGACACAAGTACCAACGCCTCAGGCACCAACCTTACTCCGTGAAAGAAAATCATGTATAAAAATCTTTTTTTCCGCAAAGCACGGAGTGAGTCATGACCATGAAACACAACATCTCATGTATCCATTCAGTGTCAGAACAATTCCACCATTAGAGCTGCGTGAAGAGCCCTTGAAAGCGCTACACTGCCGATAGAGTTCTCACTCCTCCTTTCCCCTCCACTCCACAGCCTGCCCACATTAACTCTCCAGCCCATTCAGCTGTGATTAGAAAAGCCTCTCGGCGTTCAGAGTTTGCAATCATTTGACCATAATGAATTCCAATCACTCCCTCCCCTGCCCTCTGCTCCCACTTGTAGTCGAGAAGTTATAAGAGGGAGAGTGCAGAATGGAGAGACAAAGAGTGCAAGGCAGTCAAAGAGACTGAAGTGTTTAGCAGCACAGTCGCACAGTTCAGTCCTTGCTTTTAATAACCATGGAAAATATTAAAAGTTTGCCAAAAGAGAGTGATGAGTGCGGAGTAATCATAGGGAGGACAAAAAGCAAATCTGCATGCATTCAGGAACTGGAAGACAAGGTTGTGAGGTGCTGAAGATATTTTATGTGCATCTTTTCACAGTGAAGAATGAGCAAAGGTTTACAAAACGAAGCAAGGATAGCATGTAGCAGAACAATGAAACAAGTGAGATCTCAAGATGGCCGTGAAAAAGTTGCAAAAAGGAAAGAAATACAGACTGTAATCCTATGTTTCCATCTGGTGTCTGTCTCAAATGAGCTGTCACATTAAATATACCTAAATAAAACACCAATGGAGTAGGTATAGTTTTCCCTACCCCTAATAAAAGTGCCAGTGGGATTATCTGACTATTTCATAAAACCACCCTGTAGGTTTAAGTGAATAAATGCATCATCTGGGTAAAAAACACGAGCACTCTGAAACAAAGACAATAAGACAAGAACACAAATGTAGTTCAGTTTTAAATCAACCAAAGATTACCAAGCAGCACTTGGTCCTCACCATGCATATCATCAAAATAATGAAATACATTTTTTCTGCTTGTGTTAGGACCAAAGCAATTCTGAAAAAGAAAAACACAAAATGTGATTGTGCTCCAGTCTACAGTCTTGTTTTTCTCTGCGGGTTTTTCAACACTGTGTCACAGTGATGATGCTGACAGTTCTGTGGTAATGACCTTTCACCATCGTCATGCCAACATTTCCAGGTCCCTCTGGCCAGCAGTGTCCCTGTCACCTATAATCAGCACCACAGTCTGGCCGCCAAGCCGCCTTTTGAGTCTGACCAGCAGAGACATGAGGACAAGTGTAGAGTCACTGAGTTGGCCCAGGAAGATCATGGAGCAGGAATTAAACGGAATAGATATCAAACATTTAATTTGTGGTTATCTTTTGTTGTTGTTTTGCTGTTTCCCTGATTTGTACCTCATTAATTTCTCCTTCATTGTGACTTGAGCTTAGCTTCTTTTGGTCTCTGCCAGGTCATTGCCTTTGTCAAGCTGCCTGCTGGTTTGCTTGGGTGTTTTTAATCTGAGTAAATGGAAAATGCAGGTTTCAAATGATGGTTTCATGCATAGGAGATAAAAATTATACTAACTGCTAAGGACAATGGAGCATTTTGTGGAATGGCTGCCTAAATGCCAGCCTGCTGTCTTTCTACGTGAAGTTAGCATCTTCTCTCCATGGATGCAAGACTCCTTGGCTTCTTCCAACACCCAAAAACCACGACTGGTTGGTTAACTGGTTAGACTAAATCTCCCTTGTTTGTTGTTTGTCCTGTGATTCTCTGTCTCTTTGATTGCTTGATCGGCTTCAGATATGCTGAGATGTATTTTAGCCTGCATACATCATCTTAGGTGCAAAAATAGATCTAAATGCCCATCAAACTTGTTTAGCAGATAATTTGCAGAAGTAAAAGAAATAACTATTAACTAACATTTGTTCCTGACATAAAAGTGCCTGATTTACTATTTAAAAGCCAGGTTCTTTACCAAGTAGGTAGTTATGTGTAGACAAAACACTGACTCATCTCCTGGCTGGCGTTTAAAAAAATATGAAAAAGTAAATATTCCACATGAGCATTACACTGAAAATATTCAAACACAAACTCTGAAATGAAAACGAGTGAAAAGAAAACACTAGCGGCCAACATCTAAAAACATCTTTACATCTAGAAAGAATCCACTCAATGCTACTTAAAGAGACGACACAAAAGCCTGGCAGCAGCAAAATGTGAAGGCGTGAGGCTCCGCTACAGACTTTTATGCTGCATTGTAAACAGTTTTGAACTATGCAACAAATACGGAGTCCCCCACTGCTAATGAGACAGCTTAGCCAGAGGACGTCGCACATAGCTGGAATGTCAGACTGATCACACTGCTAAGAGGCATTTATTGAAGCTGGCAGATCTTATTTTCACACTCCAAGCAAACTTGACTCCTAGTGAGTGAGCAGGAGGTGTGCCAGCTGCATTTCACTGTTGATGGACGCAATTAAATTTATGGACAGGCAGATGGGTGTAGGGTGCACAAACTGAAACTTGGTCTTAACAACCACCCCCTCGTCCTCTCCCTGCTCTTATCTAAGCAGAGGTTGTATTTTAGGACAAGATTCATTGTCAGTTTGTTTACAGTTCACAAGCATTTACCAAAGGCACCCTGGTATTATTTATAGAGGCAGATCATGATTAACAATCCATTAATTAACAGGAAGGAGCATGGCTGGTCTCCAGAACATGCACTATCCTGACTGCTGATTCCATCAGAGCCGTGAAAATGAGACTATCAATAACCTAAACACAACCTAAAAAAAACCCCCAACAACTCTTCAACTCCAATAAATACTGCCTTGAAAGCACTGATTAAAATAGATAGCCCACAATGCACAACGCGCACACTGTGGCATGTTTTATAGGTGCTTGTAACATCTATGTAAGTGGATGAAGCAATTTGCATCTGACTGTGATTTGCGATGGAGCTTGGATGCCCCCTATATATAGAGGTGTAAATACCTTGCACTGCTTCACCTCAAAACATCCAACAACGCAAATCTTTCCTAAGCAAACGCGGCACATTTACAACGCGCCTCCTTTTAGTTTTTACCGGCGGCCTTTAGCGTGGAGTTCAACCATCCTGTCCCTGCTGCGGTAAAAGGGGGCTGAGAAGAGCTTAAGCAGACAGGACAGGTGGAAGCTGGGTAATGAAACCTGGGCTGCCAATGGGGGCCGGCTGGTTGCTTTCAGCATGATTGTGTTGTCACATCGTCCACCAACTGTCTGACCACCAACCCCCAGTTCTTTGACTTTTCTGTCCCCGTTTCCCCGAGCAGTGCCAGTACTCCTGTCTTCACTCTTCACCCATGTGACAGCAGACCCCCGAGCAGCAGGAGTTGATGACATTTGTCCACTGTGTCAGTCTCTAGTCTCTCACTTTAACTCATGCACACACATTTACAAGGTTCATGCATGTACATGTTGACACTGAAACTCTTGAACGGGCACAAATTCTCCCTGACACATCCTGACGTCACAACCAGCCTGATCGTTCTGAGGAGGAGTAAGAGGAATATGCAGCTACGCTTGTTTATCAAGATGCATGGATGCATTGCTTGACAACTAAATTCCTCAAGTATCAGCTGTTTGTCATGATTCAGTCCCAGAAAGAGACCTCATCTTCTGCTTTATATTCCTTAGGTGAGACATGCCAGACATTTTTATGTCAGAGAACAGAAACACAATGAAATCAAGAAAAAAAAACATCTGCTGGCAACTATTGAACATGTTATTGAACTTATTTTAGTTGTTCTAGGGAACTTTGATGTTTTATGTGCAAAATATTTGACTACTGTACTTCAGTACTGTCATTAGCTGCTGGGACACACTTATAAATCGGGTTGTAGATTTCAATAGGGATAGTTGAGAGAAAATATCAATAATAAAACATTAAACATTTATCAAGATGACAATATATCCACTGCAAATATGAACTATGTCCAATCAATAATTATAACACAAATAGTGGCAGCAGATTCAAATAAACTTACCTCAACCGCCTTGATCACACCTTAAAAGATTACAAAGCACATATATAAATGTGCTGCAGTTAAATGCTATAAAAGTGTTTGCAGAACAGAAAAAAAAATTTGAGATGAAGAAAGGCAGTAGATTTTCCAAAATTCTAGTATATAATTTCAAAGATAGTTATTTTATATGAATGATGCAAAAAAAAAAAACATTAATAAATAAATAAAACATAAAGCTGCTCCATCTTGAACGCTACTGGTGTAAAGCTTTGATTTTTAGAATAAATGAAGATTGAATATTTTGTATTTTCTACCACCATAAAACAAGATATTTAGTTGAGTTTAAACTGTGTCTAATTTCTCAAACATGTTAATGAGATAAGAGTATGAAAATTACCATATTAAGAAAAGATTGTGGTAATAAAACTAACAAAGTGCAAGTAAAAAGGTGTATTTTTAGCATACAGATGAGTTTGCTCTGACTGTGCTGTTTTACAGTTAATCCAAAACATTTTGGTTTTGTCATGTACCATTGTTTTTCTTGATTTCAGCCGCCATGCTTTCCAGTAGCTTCTGTAAAATGTTTTAACATGCTATTCAAGCTAACAGTTCTCAGAGGAAGGATACACCCAGTATCATATGGCAAGATGAATTAAATCCACGTCAACACGTTCCCCGGCCAGGGATGAATTTCAGAAACTCGGTGGCTACTTTATCGCTGTCCTGGAATGGGACGGGTCAATTCAGTGACCCAGAGTCCCCAGCACACATATTAGCACGCACATATAGATGCCACAGCTTATAATATCTGTTCTAACCTTAAAAGATTTATGAACTAGATTAGTTCATCAATTTGTCAAACCTTTCTGACTATAATGTAGGATTTTTTGATTGCTTTCTTTTCAGGTTATGAATAAATTCATTTCAATTAGCTTAATTTATATAAGGGTTAAAATATAAATATTTCACTGAGTGCTTTCCTATTATTTTCAAAACATAATTTATTTCATTGTTTTTCTTTGTAATTCATAAAAGCCAGATATGCATTATGACAAAGAGAATAAAACATAATTATGTGCTGAATGTCTTTAACCACAATCTGGCACTATAATGGGACTGATGTGCATCAGATTGTGTCAAAACAAATCCATGACAAACTTTTCTCTAATTCCGTTTCCTTTTCAAAGGATAGTTGGACTTCTTAGCCGCTTTTTGAAAAAAAAAAGAGAAAATGTTCAGGAATCCAAAGTTATTCATTCTGAATTTAGAGCAAGATGAGAGGTAAGAAAACCTTCAGGAATACAGAATCTTCAAATACGACTTTTTTGGAAAAAAAAAAAAAAGAAAGAAAAATATGTTATATATATATATATATATATAAATAAAATTGAGACTACTTTTTCTCTATATTTCGCAATATTTTATTTGTCTGATTCAGCTGAAAAAAAAATTTCCACACTTGCTTTGAGGCAAATGAACTGTTATAACCTGTTTACATTGGTTACCTAAAAGTGATGCCTTTAACCTAATTCTTATTTTTATTCTGTCTCACACAGACCAGCTACAGAGAATCTGATTAAAACATAAAGTTCAGCTGTTGGGTTAGTAGCACTTTTCTTACATTGTATTGTTTCCATCCATTATATGAAACCCTAGTTTGCAAAGGGTCATCACTTTTGTGCGGTACGGAAAAGGAGAACCAATAATTGAAGAAAAACATGGGACCACAGCTACAAAGGAAAAGCTGGACATTTCTCAAACAAAAAAGGAAACTGATCAGGGAACGGCAACACAGGTAACGTTGCAGGAAGTTGAGTTTTAAATCTGACAATAACTTTCTTGATTGTACAGATGTCTGGACTGACAAATATCTCAGGTGATATGATCTCAACTTAAACATCAAAACTCCTAGCATTTCAAAAGGAAATGTAAACTTTGAAGAGCCTCTGTATTTCTCAGAATTTCCTTCCCTTTATAAAAGCTCCTACAAAAGAATACTATAAACCCTTGAATAAGTCAACATGCCCAACATATTTACTATCAGCAGGTGCTCTTCCTTGGCCAAGTTGTCACTTCAGTCTTGTCTGCTGATCGATATCAAACATTTCTCTGATACTTCAAACGTATCTTTATACCAGGCGTATTTGCACACCCAACAAGACGGTTTATTTGTTATCCTGCTGTAAATAAAACAGCAACTGCTCCATTTGAGGATTACAGTGCACTGTAAGTTAATAGCTAATGCAGGTTTAAGCAGAGGACAGCCTTTGGGGTGAACGGTGGAGGTTTGACGAACTCCAACTCGGTTAGGAGTACGAGTCTGGGTTTCTGAACAAGCCAAGTCCCTCAGCCAGAAGCTCTTTTCCTCAAGCCTCAGCTTTTTGACAAGCTTATTCCACTTGTCAGACAGACTTGATATATATTTTGTATTACAGGCGCCTTCAAAGGACAGCTCTGTTTTTTGTGCCAAAAATATCTCTGTCAAAAAAGATGATTGAAAATGTCAGGATGACTTCCTGTAAAAGTGACAGTAGCTGAGGGGTTTTTACTTTGCACTGGTGGAACAAAGCTCAAGGTTTGAGCCTGTATGTGTTTTTTGTCTGGAGGTGGTTTTGTGATGTGCTCATGTTTAGTTCGTTCGTCAAGACGCTTGGCGTTTCCCTGTTTTTTTTCTGCTGGAATCTCAGCTGGTGGTAACATTTAGATGAGCTGCGACTTTGCACTCTGATCGATCACGAGCAAATCCTCTACGATATCCTCTCGTAAGAAACGCAGCTACCACCGCACGAGCCGAGCCAAAACATCCAAGTGAGAACTGAAAGGGTCTTTCTTGTCAAACCCGTCTTATCCGCCCTCCTCCTCATTCATCACTCGGCTATGCAACAAGTAAGGAATGCAACTCTCAAACTTGTCACAAACCATTTCATTTTAAAACTTCTCAGCACCAAAGGTTCCAAGAAACAAGGTAAAGGAACAAGAAACAAGTCAGCTGGGAAAACAATATGACAAACTAATTTGTTTGCTTGTATTTGTGCCCTCTCTCTCTCTCTCTCTCTCTAGACACACAACATCCACCTCCACACACTTCCTCTTGTGCATCCGCAGCACTTTGCAGCTTGTTAGTGGGGCAGGGTGGTTGATGCAGCGCTCCAGAGACAGCGGTGTGAAGGTGACATCTATCACTTAGAGCGGCGGCTTGCTATAAATATCATCAGCGGCTCCCTACAGTCCTGCCTAGTGACAGCTAGAGCTGGGAGTGGGTGGGAAAACAGCTGATCTGAGAGCCGAGAGATGGACGGCGGAGGGAGAATTTAGTGCTGAAAGAAAGCCTGGGATGAGTTGCTGCTGTCTGGTGCGTTTTGTGTCACAATCAAAGTGCTCATCTTTTTATTCAGATACAAGGCACACCCAAAGTGTTTTTATATACAAGTTTTGTGTCTGCAAAGACCAAAAGAAGAAGAAAAAAAAAAAAAAAACTAAGGTATTCAGTGCAATACTGAAGGTACAAACCTTTAGTTATGCTCATTGCAAAGCTCATACCTGGGTAATAAATCACCAGGAACCATGTTAATCTGTTTGAACATGGGGTTATAGTCATTTAAACCATCTTACTCTTTTTCTTTTCATAATCCATTAGTTACATTTTCTTCACAGGAGTAACCGACAGAGGGTAAACAAAAGAGGCTTTTCAGCAAACAATGAATACCGAATGCTTTGCTCTTGTTTAATCAGCTGTGACTACTTCAATTTAAGAGGTAAACCGGTTTAACAGGGGGATCTTATTTTCAACTGCTATTAAAACAGCAGGCGTTTCCTAAATCAACAAACAAACAAAAAAGAGGCGTATGTGCAAAACTGCCTCCATAAAAACCCGGGATTAACTTTGTGCCACAGGTATGAATAAACATCCACCCATTTCTAAGGTGTTCCTTCTGCCTCCTGAAAGCACAGCGTTTATCTGTCATCACACAAGAAGCCATAAACCTCTGCAGCTGGAAATGAGTCAGATGTTTTTCCAATTGTTAGAAAAGGTTGCGAGCCTTCTTTATAATCACACTAAAACTATTTTGCAAGAACGGCAGCTGAACGATGTGACATGAAGTTCGCTAACAGTGTTTAGAGAAAAGAAGGCAACATTTTTCAGCTAAGGACATTTGTTTACATTTCCAAAACGGCATCCTGGTGACCAAACGAGCACGTTTATGGGCTGCTACAAAACCTTGGGTTTTAATTTACGCACACCTTTGGTCATCGTAGAGATGAATGTGGTGGAATGTAGCTTGCAGTTATAATATTTAGCTAAATTATACTGAGAAAACAACAACAGCTACTTTTAAATCTAGCTTGAGTAGAGAAGCCAACTCCTCCAGCTGGTTATCTTGAGGAAAGGAAGCACATTGTGCATGAAAAGAAATCGCTGGCCAGGTTTTCAAGCATATTAGGATATAAACATAAATAAATAAAATAAAATAATTAAATTGGGAGCTTTGTTTACTCCTTGTAATATGCAATAGCGGTCTACATGATTAAAGCTGGTGGGTCAATTTCAAATGATAATCCATAATCTTACTCAGTGCAAGTAAATGAAGAAAAAACCCAACCGCAGTTGTGTTATTTATATTTGAACAAACCTAAATATGCAAGTATGTTTAGTATGTTTTTCTGTTCATACCACAATTAATTTTGTTTTGTTTTTGTCTGCAGCTGTTTTTGTAATATGGTGTTTATTTAAAACAAATCAACTTTTCACTTTTAATTACAATATTAACACAATAAATCAATATACCAGAATTATTAACTTCATTTATTGCAGTTTAAGACCCAAATAGTATGACTCACTACGCTGTTATCCAAAAATGAAGTCAAAAGCATCATTTTTTGTATTCTGACAACCAAAGCTTTTGCCTTAGCTAAACAACAATATATTCAGAGAGGAAAAACAAGAATAACTTTCAGGAGTTGCTTAAAAAATATATTTCTTCATCAGCTAATGATTAATAGATATGTATTCAAACTGGTGTTAAAACTCTGCCAATCTGTTTTGATCATGTTGGCACAGAAATCTACCAAAAAAGAGCAAAAACAGAAGGGAAAAACTGGTCCAAAAGCAAGATTTTGATGGGCATAATTTTATGCAGATGATTCTTGCCATTCAAGTGGGTGATCTTGGCGCAGACCATCTGCTGGCAGAAAGTAAAGTACCAGAACTGGTTGATGACATGAATAACCAAAGACTTTCTAGAAAAGTGCAACAGTAGTGAGAGTTTTACTTCGGCATATGGAGAGCTGTCGGTATTTTGCGGCTGGCATAATCGGTAGTAACTCCAAGTCATCTGCAATCTCATAAAATTTAAGTGAGAGAGATAACATGAGACCTTTTGCTTATGGAAGAAGTGGATGACTTCTTCCATAAGCAAGTCATCCGGGTAGATGCTGGGCATCTACCCAGCATCTACCCGGATGCTGGGTAGATGCTGACAAAATAAGAGAGATATGGCCAATTTCTCATCTCAGAGAAGCTACAAGTGAAGCTGTGCAAACCGGTGGTGTGATGTAAACAAACGGGCAGAAGATTGCAAAATCATAAACATTGAACTTTAAGCTTTGGATTTGTCACTAAAATCTTCTGGTGATGGTAGTAATGAGGAAACCTTAGTTCATTTTGGATATTATCAAAGTTCTCATCTAAGTTTTTTTTCCACCATCAATAAGGTCACCAAGCAAAAACCAAAACCAAACTTTAAACTTTTACATAATCTTTTTGATAGAGGGTTAAAAATAAATATACAGTCAATATAAACTATAGTTGTGTCGAGCTCCAGTCCTCAGGAGCCAGTTTTAGATGCCTCTGCTCCAACGCAGCTGATTTCAATGGTCCAAGTATCCAATCAGCATGTCAAAGTTCTGCAGAGGCCTGATAATTTAATCCAGATGATGAGACAAACCAGAAAAAGATCTCAAACATGCAGCATGCTGGAGCTTGAGGACTGACTTTGGATCTAAAGTATGGCATGTTGTTCTTTGGTTCTCAGCAAAAATCATTCATTTTCTCAGAATGTTTTGTTGTCTATATGAATGTCCAAACTGAAATAAGCAATGGGATGGTTTATTGGAAGCAAACGCACCAACAAGAAAAGTCAAAATTAGTCACGTTGACAAATGTAAAATGGAGAGAAATTCGGAATATCATTGGTCAACTTGAAATGATTGTATATTTTAAGCTTAAATAATTTTAAGTCACTGTAAAGAATAAATTGTATAATCATCATAAAAAACTGTCCCAGAGTTGATGTCAAACTTAATCTGGACGTTTATCATTCAAAGCTGTGACGGACATCAGTTTATGGGCCTAAGAGTGAAACCAACCAGTCCTCTCTCCTTCAGCTCTGCTTTGGTCTTGTTCAATAATTCATTGAAGTGTGGCGTTTAGGATGTCACCTCTTCTGCCACAGGCCTCTTGGCCTGCCAAGCAGTCTGGTTAGAAGAGCTGCCTTCTGCCATTAACATGGCTCACATCAGATCAACGGTTCGGCCGTTTGCCAGCAGAAAGCACGAAGGGAGAAAAGATCTGCCTGGCACGGATCGAGGATAGAATGGCACGTTTAGCCTGCTGGACTGACCGCCACAGTAAGCACTCTGCCATGATAGCGATCATACACAGTGTGATGGACCCGCCAGAAAATATAAGCATCGTCAGCAGCTCAAAACAACAGCTCTGCAATTCGGCTTTGTCATCACAAGAAGAGGCGCAATTAATGTGACGCTTATCCAATCTATACGATTTGGTTTGTGACCGGGGCTAAAAAAGCTGAAGGATGAAAAGGTGAAAAGAGAAATGATAGAGGGATAAAAAGACAACAAGGTGAAGAATGAGTGGCAGTGTTATAAAAGGTTGGACTAAAGACAGGGAATAAATAGGGGGAGTGTAGATTGATGGCAGCACTCAGACAGCTCTACCTGTGGTGGAACAGATTGGACCCGCTGCAGAGCGTTCTGATTGCTGTGTCGACCAAGCGTCAGCTGACAGATGGCTGCCCCCAAGCATAGTGCACCGAGCTGTCCACAGCTTTCACTGATTGGTCTACACATACACGCGCATACGCACACACCACGGCTGACACCCACATGCACAGACTGGTGGCCTATGAAAATGGGAAAAGGAGGAAACAAGAAATACTTGCTTTAATCTGAGAGGCTTTTAGCACCTCTTCAGTGTTCTGGTAAATTGTGAATAATAAATTTCACCTACATATATTGACTTCTGGGATCAATGGGGAAAGTATCCATCCTGTAATCGTAAAGTTGTGGGTTTGATTCCAGCTCCCAGTCTGCAACATGCCAATGTATCCTTGGATTAGTTGTCTTCCGATCTGGACGTCAGTGGATCAGTGCATGTGTTTCTGGCTCTGACCAAATCTAAAAGGGCACAGTATGTCAGAACGACAAAAAAAGCACTTTTTGTTTCCATTTACCATTCATGGCATTGATCATTAGTAGAAAAGGTTTTTTCAAGGAACGTCCCAGTCTGATTCCAGTCATCGACAATCAAAGCTTTTTTAAATGATCCGTATCGGAGTCCCTGATAAAACAATCCTTGATATCCCATGTTGATCTACGGTCTGATGTTGTCATCCATGTCCCCAGGTAGACATGCGCCCATTTTCCACTGCCATAAGATTTGACTGCAAATGATCAAATAAAAACTAACTTATTGGCTCAAAACACTTAAAGACGCTCTTAGTCATATTATGAACAGGCTATTTCCACATATAGAGAAGACATGCAAACATTAGCCTAGCACTTTTTACTGAAAGCTATCTGCCGAAAGACAAATAATTTATAAGATGGCGGCAACCAATCCAGCAGTCACAAACTTATATCTGCTTCCAGATTTTTATGCTGAGTTTTGTCCTGAGTTTTCCTCTCTGATAATCTTAAGGACGTCCTGATCACCAGGATGACTCTTAAGTTAATGTTAAGATATGAACCTGCTTGTGTGGTGCGTTGAGTGATCTGGTCCAGTCAGGAGGATTTCGGGATAACTTCAATCTCTAATCGGGGAACGTGTTGGATTGTTTTGGAGTGTGTGGTATTTCCTGAGGACAAACAAGCCGCAGCTTGTTGAAAGTGACTTGTAGCCAATCAGAGAGCAAAGTGATGTCAACGCAGAGAGACTTCTTTTGATATTTGCTTTTTCTTTTTAGTCAAAAATGGTCCAGAAACTATCACCATTGATTCTTCCCATTTGGTCATATTTTTTTACCCTGAACTCACATTTGGTCTCGAGAGGTTTTGTGAGATTCCCAGTTTGAAATTTGAATGTTGGTGAGTGAAAACTGGTTCTTGTGGTGTGTTGCTGTACGCCCAAACTTTACAACCATACCCAAGATTTATCAGCGCCATGTGTGGGGACTCTCCAGTTTTGAAAAATCGTCCAACAGTTTTAATATCTTTCTGTGTGAACCAGGCTTTTCTATCAACATGTCAAATTCACCACTGGATGTTAGAGCCATTCCTATGTTTAACACTTTACCTGTGAGGTTATTTTTGCTCCTATTTGGTGTGGTTTAATCGAGTTTATTGGTTGAACAAATGCTTCAATATCGATTAAAATCGACGTTGAAATGTATGCACGCAGCTCATTATTTATCAGATATCTGCACAATTTATATCTGCAAGTGTAATAACACACTATAGGACTTAAAACAGACCAGGTTCTAAAACAGGAAAAAAAAAACTGTCCCATGCAATGTATTCAGCAGACTCACACAAGTGTGAAATAGACAATAATATAGCATATCATAGGAGCCATTTCCCAATACAATTCACTTTTTCTCCGCACCATTTATTCTCAACCTCTGTCACGCAAAGACACACACACACACCAGGCTTTGATCTCTGAAGCAAATAGGTTGCAGGTGTCTTATGCTTCTCCAACACCTCCTGTTGCCATAAATATCTTGTTATGAAAGGCAGGTAATGAAAAGCACTGCCTTGGTAATCCATGACTGAAGGCAGTTTCATGCTAGTTTAGCTTCCATCACCCCTGTCGTTGCCTCCGCTGGCACCGCTACATCTGTCCTCTCTTCATCTCCTCTTTGTCAGACGGCAAAGAACCTTCCAGAGGTAAGGTTCTGCTAAAAATATAATGGTTGCCTATAATATATCCATCCATCTATCCACGTGAAGCCGAACAGTCAGTTTTCTCTGTGCATTTATTTAATATATGGGTTCAGCGTGAAGAATTTTGGGTCATCACAGTTCCTGACTATTATTGTCATATTTTAAACTTTAAAAGACTGAGTTAATCATTTCCAATTTTCATACATTCACGTTTTTATTGAATTTTGATTTTATTAACAGATAAGTGAATCACATGGCCGCAGTTCATTTAGGCTTTCTGAAGTTCATACAAAGTATCAGAAAGGGGAGGTTAGTGACTTTGAACATTTGAGTGACTTTGTGCCAGATGGGCAAGGTCCAAGTATTTTGAAACTGCTGAGCTGCTAGGATGTCCATCCATCTCTCTGAACAAAGTCACACAAAGACGAATATCCCAGGAGCAATATTTGCGTAAACAGAAATGCCTGTTTTGTTGGTGGAGAATGGAGGGATCAGTTCAAAAGGTAGACAGGAAATGGTAGCTAAGCTAGCTGCTACATCCAAATTATTTGGAATGCAATCTCTGAATATACAACATGCTAAACCTTCAAAAAGGTGTGGATAACAGCAGCAGAAGACCACACAGGGTGCCACTGCTGCCAGCAAAAAAGCAAAGAAAAGGAAATGTACACTTTACAAAGGGTCACTGAAAATGGTTAACGGATTAGAAAAACATTACCTGGTCTGAACAGGCTCGAGTTCAGCTACATTCAGACGGTAAATTCACAATTTGGTGAACATGAAAGTGTGGCTCCGTCCTGCAGAGAATTACTGATTAAGGCTGCTGAGGTAGGAGATCATTTTACTGCCACATTTTAATCCTATTAGTGCAAAATGAACACCGTTTATCTAGAGTATTCCTTTAGTGCCACAGTGTATTATCTCTAAAACATAGCTATTTTTTTGTTCATGACAATGAAACCAATGGTTTCTACAATAATCAGATCTCAGTCCAATACAGAACATCAGGAGTCTGCAGCTCATGTGTGATACATTAATATCAAAATGGACCAAAATCTCAGGGAAATGTCTCCAACACTTTGTTAAATCTGTGCTTGAAGAAGTTCCAGTACTAACACAGTGGTGAGTGTAAAATAGGGCTTAAAGCTCCATAATTCACATCATCAGGCGCACGCACTTCAAGCACACAAAGCGTAAAATATGAGAAACTATCATGTGTATGTTTTTGATCTCATATTATAATGCAAAGGGGGAAAAAAAAAATCATTTTTCACTTTTGTCTGCCAGAGTCGGTAAGGGACTTGGCTTCGTACAGTGAGCCATTGATCAGGGTGGATTGCAGGAGACAGCAGCTCAAAGCTGTGGCCCTCAGAGGAAGTCCCGCTCACACATCCTGGCAGCCCTTCCAACAGAATAGCTAATTCTGAGGAAGCAGCTCCCACTTCACTTTGTGCCAACAAATTTACAATTCAAACATGGAGCAAGGTGTTGGAGAGGAATTGTCTAAAACCGTGACTTCTTTTTTATGAGAGATTTGACAGAGGTTGAAAGGATGAAAGCGCCCACAATGTTGCGCTTCAGAGAATCTAAAATAACATTCAATTTTTTATTTTCCACTTTTTATAATGAATTGGGTTTTGCCCAGTGGTCTGACAAAGTGTTTATCTGTAATCTGTGGAGGCCAGACACAAGCAGGCCTACTTAAAAGCGCTGCAGTTTCTTTTCCTCTGCCCTCTTTGGACTATCTGATTTGTCCACAACAGAAGTGTGTCAACCTCGAGCTTTTCTGACGGAGATCCACTTTAGAGATTTGTACAAAGATCAATTCTCTTCTTGGTTTCAACTTTATATGAATCGTACTGAACAGGTTTAGTCGGATAATTATGCATCATCTCAGGAGGTTTCCGTTTAAGAAATCACATTTACAGCAGCTTTGTTTTTGAGAACTCTGAATGCTGTTTTTTTAAGTGAAGATTTATGCTGTGATTTTCAAAGGTAAACTTTGGATATTTTTACGGTGCAGCATTTCCCCTGAAGCTCAGTCTGCTGAGTGTGTGCATTCACGCACGGAAACAGAGATCCAGTCCAGCTTTATGAGGGCCCAATTGATCATTTGACTATGCTGCCTTCGGCTTCACTTCATACGTAAGGATATTAACTAAAGGCTTAAGCTCCAACCCTTTAAACGACCAGGCTAAACTGATAGGTTTTATGCTACCAGATTATTTTGTTGTTTATGGATCGGAGACGGAGCAAAGAGAAGTTGTAGCTTTAAACTTTTCTCTCCATCCAACTTGTGTGCAAGTAGAAATGGCAGCAGAAATTTTAGAATGCAGGATGTGCAAAGATGACTTTGAAACAGAGTCTGTGGGACTTCCAGATCCAGACTGAGATACAGGTAATATCTAATCTTCCAGGCATTGCTTTAGCAGACCACACCGAAAAGAGTCCAGTAATTACAGATGTAGAAATCACAACAGCAACGCCAACAAGAAGAGTCATGAGAAGCTTGAGAAACACCAATAGGTCAAAGTGGAAATAGAGACGTTGTGGAGAGTTAAGGCCTTAGTGGCAACAGCATCCATTTTCTTTGTTGTACCTGCTCTTTACGCCAATAAGCAAATAAATAAGCCAAGCAGCTGATTCTGTACTGACTCTTGGTTGGCGTTATTAGATAATATTTTAAAGTTAGAGAAAACATGGTTGTTAAATTAATAAGATGTTCAATTGCAAACGTGTGGCAGAGCCGCACATAGTCACAACGACTTGGTGTCTCCTCACACAGGTAACCACATCGGTCATACAGGTGTCTTTAACCAGCCATTTCCACAAGGTAGTCCAGGTGATTGTGTTGGTCACAGAGTTATTTCAAATTTATTGTTACCTCAATTGAAGTAAGACAACCAAGCAAATCCTTACACGATGCTTTGAATGTACTTTCTGAGTCAATATTTCAACTTTACCTCCATTTATCACATCTGAAGATTGGCAAAAAAAATAAATTGAGCTACGGTTTATATCTTCACACTTATTTAGAATTTTAACAAAGTTTCCATAAAATTAACTAAAAAAAAGAAGCTTAGGCATTTTGTTGATGCACTTTTTCCATTTCTTTACAGATTTTAAATCAAATGTAGCTTTTTTGTTTAATCTCTGTCAGAAATGCAAATCACAAAAAACTTTTGTCAGGATTTTCCTCCACTTGTAAACAATTTGTCTTTGTTTGTGTCCAGGTCTTCAGAGATGCTTTAACATCACCATGCATGCAGGAGGAACCACTGCAAATGACATGCCTTTTATCATATTTTTAACTGGAAGGCAGATTTTAATGATTTATGTTCTATATTTTCCTGTTGCCTCGCTTTCTTTGACATTTACTTGTTCATATTCTCCTGTACTTAAACATCATCTAGTGTTTGCACATGTGCATCAACTTCCCTGTCTGTGCCCATCTCTCGCTGTGTGGCTCAGTGCCTCCAGGCACAGTAGATCAGGTTCCACTGCCTTCCCCAAAATTGAAAACCTCATCAGGAGATAATTCTGGGAGCTGCCACATTGCCAGCTATGTGCCACTGTCATTTTATCTTCCAGGCTTTTCGCCCTGCTACCCAAGTCTCTACCCTGGGGAAGACAGCTTAGTACGCATTCTGGCTACAGCAGCAGACAAGAGCAAGGCAGTGGAGATCACTCATTTTAATAGGCCTGTCAAATCTGTTTTTAGAACCTGTGGAGGTCTCCTGCTGCAGGCCTCTGAATGAACTGACCCCAAAGTGATGTGACAAGCTGCGATGAGCTCAGGGAGGCAAGCTTTAGGGCAGAGGACGAGAGGAAGTCATTAGATGGAGAGTGAAAAGGTGTAGAAAATAGAATCATACCAGCCAGTGCCAGGGTCTGCTCCTACGTTTTGTGTTGTCATTTATTGGAGAAGTTTAAGTGGCTCCTTTTTTTGAAAATTTTAATAAGCTAGCCAAGTGTCTAACAGTTTGAAATAATAAAAATATTAATTTGATTTACAGGGTCTCGTTCTAACTAAATTTAGTAAACAATGTTTCTGTATAATGTGTGTTTGTTAGGAAAACACCCAGTAGAAATTGTCAAATTACTTTAGTGTTATCCACAATAATTTACAGACTGGGATGATGTCTTTGTCCATCATCTTTTGTTGGGGATCCAGCCATGATGGACTGAACTACTAAACAGACTGGAATAAAAATGGTTCATCCCACAATGCATTTCATTAACCCAACTTCAGTTTAAAGGATGAAAAGAAGAATGATGTTAGTTGTGTTATGATCATAACACAACTAACAAAAAACAGTCTGCTGACTCGCTGCTCAACTGCTAGCTGAGTATCTAGCTGAGCAGCTAACAGAGTGGCTAGCTGAGGTGCTAACATTGTGGCTAACTGTTTCCTGGTTTTCTCTACAAACGCTAAACGGTTCCCTGGCTAATGCTGAAAAGGCCTTTCTTATTCAATATAAATCTTCAAATGACAATATTAAAAGGTTGGTTGAATTTATATCTGTCTGACAAAGCACTAAGTTAGCTTAGAATAAACAATTTGAATATTATATTTCAATGTGTTTTGCAGTCGTTAATCTGAAACTGCTTGAGTACCAACAGGCTTCAAGGCCTGTGGTGTAAACAGTGCTTCATAAAGTTACTGCTAAAATCATTTTAATCATGCAACGTGAGTTTATTATGAAAACTACTATATGTAATGTCATTATTGTATTAGGTAGTTAAACTGTACTGCTAAATAATACAAAGTAATTGTGTTTAATCTCATTTTAAAGTGCCACACTTAATGAAAAATGTTGGGTTTTATTTATTTATTTAAAAGCAAAAAAAGGCATATTTTTGTCAAACAATAGGGTCTTGTTGATCCATGGTACAATGTTAGTCAAAAAATGAAACAATGTACGTGAGGCATAACTCTAGAAGCAAGAGCATAACTAAGATTTAAAATAAAAAGTACATCTCTGAATCCTTTTGTTTAAAAGTTCTACCATACTTGTTTTTTTCCACGTTTCCTTGACCTCATGTTCTCTACAGATTTGTCGTAAGAATGCACCCACATTAGAGCATGCCCTCAAAACATCAATAATGCTGCTCTTATCTGCTGCTTGAAAGGTTAGCAAAAGTGCACACAAACATGTCTGCAGAGCCAGCATGCTTTCAACCATAGAGAAATCGAGACGATGAGGAAAGAGTTCCTTGCAGAGATCACAAGATAGTCATCTTTTCATATTTTAATATGATGGGTTGGAGCAAGAAAAGGCAAGCAGTCCTACAAACCTAGAACTGAAGAAGCTGAAGGTTCTTTGAAATAACCATGTAATTAGAAACATTTCCATTTTATCGAAATGAAATTAACACACCATCAAGGTAAACTTAGACTGATGTTCATTTTCTGCAAGAAGCTCAAAAATCATGATTTCAATAGCACAGCCAGCATTAGTATTTATAGAGGAAAGTCTACATGTCTGGGTGTGTGTTTACCCGACGTAGACAGTCATGCAGAAGAGTGTGTGGTCCGTTTTCACCAGGGTCAAGTCAGTCATCAGATACAGGCCTCTATTTTGGTCTCATCTTCCTACGAGGGACAAAACAACCCGTGTTTAATGGTAGAAGGCAAAACATAAGGGAAGGCAGTAACTACTGATAATTATCTTTATGTGTGAAGCAAAAACAAGACCAACTGTTCATTTATAACCAAACCAGGCATTTGACAACAATAGCACACGTTCCAGAGGTGCAATTTGTTAAAGAAAAATGCTAGGAACTCCAAAACCTTTCAAGCTTGAAGTAGAAGATTACCTGACCTAGAATGTCCTGATGCACTTCTTATCTGATCCAGCACACATAACATCTACCAGAAGATATGAGGGCTTCTGAATATACAAAAGTCTTTCATCAGTGTTTGATTCACCTATTCTAGGTTAGCTGACATCATTTTTACTTTGGAAATACCAAAAAGAATAATCTAATGCTTTTTAAAATTGGTATTGGCCATAGATAAGTGGAGGTCAACATGCATTGCAGTCTACTTGCTTACATACTTCACACCATTCATAGTGAATCTGATTAACCAGACATAAAGTTTATCTGTCTTAGAATCTTCCTGTATTTTGCATCGCTTTAGCTAAAGCAACTGTTTGTTAGAAAACAATTTTTGATAGTTTTCCAACAATCAATATTTGAAACAATGGCATTTGTATGGTTCTCCAAGATAAATGAAAAGACTAGACAGGAAATACTCAGTTAGGCTGTCAAGAAGACAATAGAAACACTGCTGCTAAAATTTCAGCCACATACTGGCTGCTGGACACTCAGTGAGAACGTATGCATGTTTAAATTGAAATGTCTTTTTTTGAATAGTGCTTTGAGAAAACATGAATTGGTGTTAAACAATATATATTTCTACATGAAACAAAGATTCAGTTTTCTTTTGATGTCAGAACTAAGAAAAATGTAAACAAGATAAAACATCAGGAAGTGGGAAAAATATTCTAAAATCTCTAGATTGAGTTTGTCCGATGAAACTAAAGTTTAACTTTGGGTTCAAATTCCAAAACTTAAGTTTGGCAGAAAAAGAACCACACTCAGTGAAACAGGGATCCATAAAATGGATCATAATCTGCAGGTATTTTTTTATTCCCAATAGAAGTGGGGCTTTTGTTGAGTTGGAGGAAAATGTGATTCAGATTGTAACAGAAAAACTGACACCCATTTTATTACTGTATACTTATTAACTCGTTAAAGGAATTCAACAAAGTCGATTATCCATAAACACCCACAGTGGGCAGCTATAGTCATCACAAGCTGTTAATTAATTGTGTTAATTAACAGCTTATATTCTAACTTTAGTGAAAAAAAGAAGCCCGAGGAGAATAACTTGTCCTTTTAGACCAAAATAATATGGACATAAAGCCCCAACTAATCAAAAAGATTAAGAAATAAGTCTAAACACTGCATTTCTGTCAAAATTTAGCAGAGGGAATAAATGGTACAGCCTACAAGAGCCTGAGTGTTTTCTCAACGTAATAAGCACTGCATATGTAAGCTTGCAGTCTGACTGCATTGGGAACAGCTGACGGGTTTTGTGTTTTTGTTGGTAGTGGGTGTCCAACATGCAGAGTAGAGCCAAGCTGAAGGGGAAGCTGTCATCTCATGCACAGCAGAACTATAAACTCAAACTAGTTCACACAGCAAGAGAACAAATGCTGACCTGTCAAAAAAAAAAAAAAAAAACTGCTGGGAAGAAAACTTCAGCTATCTGACAGCCTGAGTGTTTCTTAATGGCTCTGTCCTGGCTGAAGAGGGCAGGATAAAAACGTAAAGACTGTTGGAGCGCTTAAGCTTCCTGTCCAGACCGACTTCAGCACCTCTTTTCAACAATGAGCTCAAAGAAATAGTCTCTATACAACAACCAAAAATCAACAATCCAGCTGAGCTAATCAATTATGTTTTACTTAGAAAGGGAGAGCATTTGAACCAGACACGGTCTGTTCAATTATTATTGAACAGACATTATTACTAATAATAATAATTATTAATAATTAATCTAAAAAGTGAGATTATTTTAACGGACCATGATGATCCTAAAGAACATCATCCTTTCATTATGGGTAAGATGATGATTAGAAATCAGAGGAAATGATCAGAATATCAAATTCACACTCACCAGAAAACTTGACTCTTAGTATTAAAAAAAACAAAACTGTAAAAATATTATGCATAATAATGGGTGAACTATATGACAGAGTGGAATCTATCAAGTAGTTTTAACATGCAATAGAAATATGTATGTGATCACAATTTTGTTGTAAAAAATGTGAACTGGAGGTATTGGGGGGGTTGAAATAATCTGCAAACCTGACGCAATATAAAACACAAAAATACTATAATACAATATTCAGATTTTTTCTGCTTCATTTTTATTTATAGCAGCCGAGGGCAACATATATCCTTTTTAAAACCTTTTTAATTTAGTGCCATGGGGACATCTGATAAAACTATCTTTACACTTCACTCCCACTGCGCTTTAGCCAAATATGCCTAATATGTTTCTATTGGCAGAACATTTTTTTAACGTGAGATGGAGGAGTTATTTCAGCTCAAATGTCCATAAAATGGACCATGTACCATGTGGAAGGTTTTACCTCGGAGCTGTTTAAAGAAGAAAGAAAGAGACTCCAGCTATTTATTAACGTTTTACAGCAACAACATCACAGCATCCATGTTTGGTAAGGAGAGGATGAGACTTTAATTTGAAATGAACTTTTAATCATGCACAAAAATGACACTCCAACTATTAAATGCATCATATCAAAAAGTTTTATGTGGTATTTTTACAAATTCATTAAACAGAATTACTGATACACAGTTGGACTGGCTCTAATTTTCCATGTGATCCAGCCCTTCAAGAGTCCAATCTGTTGTCAGTGCAGAGCTGGAGAGCCTTGCAGGCTCATAAATCTGACAATGCTTACCAAGCACAAATTTCTCCCTCATTAGAGCTCCACAGGCTGTGAAGGGATCTGAAAAACACACCAGTTTCAGAATAAACCAGCAGCCGAATCACTCAGGTAGAGGCTCTAACACCTTAACAATTAACTTCTAACAAGTCTTTTCCAAATGAATTTGAGCTAATTTTACAGCCGAAGATGCAGAGATTTAACAACATGTGAATAAGTGGGAGACATTCCTGAAGTCATTAACTCTGACAACTATTCGTACAGCTGCCTGCTTAAACCCTAGGAAAAAAAAAGTTCATGGGTTCATGATGTCCACTTTGTTTGCAAGGGAGTGTGGCAAACAAAGAGGACATCACTTTTCATCCTGAAACGTTGCCCTGTGGGTGGATATCCTCCTCCTTTGAAGCATAAAATACAGCCACATTGACACTTAAAATGTCTTCTCTTCACCTCCCACACTAAGCCTTAGCTCTTCAGTTGAGCTTCAGTCTCTTCTCTCAAGGGAAACATGTATGTCATGGACAGCAGGTGTGAAAGAGAGATTAGAAAATACAAAAAGAGGATGAGAAAGGGAGGGAAAGCAGGAACATAAAGAAGGCAGGCGGCACACAAGGTTAATGTTGACTGGGTGTTTTGCCGGTTCCTTAATTTGTATGCAAGCAAGTTAAGTTAATTTTGCCTGCTTGTGCATCAGCTGTGCACATACGCTGGTAATAGCCTGCATTTCTCCTCTGAGGCTGTCGTTCGTCAGGTCTGCATGATGGACAGCTTGATGGTTGGCACCGCCAGATGAAGAAAGCTCCAAGGCCATCCAGTCCTCAGAGCAGCAATTATCTCTTAGCCTCAGCCCCACACCGTGGGTCTGCATGAGAATGAGCCTTGAGCCATGCCTCCACGTCTGGCATCCTCTCTTTGAAACTACACACCATGTACTCATACAACACGTAGTCTACATACCAATGTGGCCAATGCACTGAGGTGCATCTCTGTCTGGTCTCTCTAATGTTCGTTTTTCCAATACTGACTGTTGCTAAAATATAATATAAAAAACAATGCCGGCATGTGAAAAGAGAAACGGCTGACAATGAGGCAGAAATCGACAGGTGAGCCCCGTGTTCAATAAGGACGTAATGTAGGAGTATTCAAGAGAAAACATGGATTTATTAAGTATCTTTTGAGGTACAAACATAAACCAGCCGGTTTGTAGCAAATGTCTAATAAGAATTCATTTCCTTTTAATAATCAGGAACAATCCTCTTACAAACGTTTTAAAATAATTCAGCAATGACAATAAAAAGTAAATTCCTTTGTGGTCCAATTCTGGCACCGACAGTAAACATGAGAACTTTTTTACTAAAAATACTAAATGGAAATCAGTGAGATGAAATTTGTCTGACTTGTTTGGCAGAAACAGCAGGCACATATGGCTCATAAACAAACATCAAGCTACAATCAATATTAGACTGTTTGTTTATTTGCTTGCCTAGCCCACCACTTACACTGGTGTTTTGTGTCTGTGCCCAGAACAAACATAATTTCAAGAGAATCCTCCTCAACCAGCTGAAGATGCTTGTACTTCCCGCCTCCGACCCCCTGAGATGAAACTTCAAACATTTCACAGCTGCTCTGCAGATTTTTTTCTCACAGTAGCAGGTAAGTTCTCGAGCTTTGGAAGTCGTCCCGACTTACTACGTCTCTTCTAAATAGAGAATGTACAGTAAAATGACAACTTATTTTTTTAAAATATATAGTTTGATCTATATCCAAACTAGAATTTGCTGAATTGTGTTTCTCAAGGTTTACCTCTCCACCTGGTCGTATTGTTTGTTACACCGTCTTTTAAAAAATGTCGCAAACAAAAACTCAGACTAAATAAATACCTACAATTTTCTGAAAAGAGTGCTGACCAGCAGTACCTTGTTCCAACTCTGTTCATTTTAATGTAAAAAATAAAATAAAAATAATTCAAATGATGACAGTACTGTGAAAATAAAGATAAACATTTGCCTTTTCAGATCAATCAAATTTTGTAACACATTTGTGAGACTTTTTTTTTCTGACCAATCCTGTTCAGGGTTTTGGGGACCAACTAGTTAGCCTTTAAGAGGCTAACTAGAACCTGCAATTAACCCAATTTGAATGTTTTGGACTGTGGGAGGAAACCAAAATACAGATGGAAGTCACAAACCTGCACATAACAGGATTTTGCCCCCAAGGCAAAACTTTAACCTCAGATTTGTTTAATGTGAGGCAACAGCAAAATGCTCCCTACTGAACTGGACACAGCTGCAAGCATTAACGTAACAACTTAAACTGCAAAGATGAGGCTATAACTCACAGATATGCTGGTATCAGAGTGGGCATCAGCAAATGCACCAGTAGCTTATCCATAATGTATTGTCAAATACCGAGAAAGGAAACTGCACAGAAAAAAATATATCAACCTCAGTGACAGCATCAAACCCTCCTGACCCCATTAAGGGACAAGGGTGTAAAGAAAATGGATGGATGGATGGAGTGACAGCATCAAGCAGGTGGCCTGGACCAAATATAGGGCCAGATGAATGGAACATGAACATTAAAGTTTTATCTTTTCTAAATCTATTTTTTTTCTGTACATTAAATATGTTTGAGATCAAGGATATATATATATATATATATATGTATGTATCGGGGACATTACATTAGTTGTTGGTTAATCTGACATTTACCCTGGAGGAAGTCTAGATATGTCTGCAGCTGCAGAGAGGGACCAGTTGTTGTTTATGCGACGACTTCTAGGAAGAACTATAGATAGAAAAAATACCTCATCAAAACAAATATGATGACTTTGTAATTCTAAGTGGGGAGATTATCAGCCCTGGGTTGCTATGGCACTGCATTGATAAGTCAGGATAAATAAAGATAAATCTGAAGAATTAGTAATCTTCACCAACTAAAGCTTAAAAGAAAAAATAAAAGAAAAATAATGTATTTCTTTATTAAACAAGTGAGAGCCTGGGGACAGAGTGTGTGTAAGTTCTTGCCCTTTTGCTCGCTTCGCCCCTGTATTTTTGTCTTGACCATCTTTATTGTGGACTAACGGACAAAGGACATGCAGCACACAGAAACACACATAGCAACTCCTGCTCCTCTGTGTGCTCTGCTAATATTTACATTGTCAGGCTGAACACTGCCACTATTGAACTTGGCCATTCAAAATAATGTTTGACTAGCATTAGATCAACAGCGAAGGAACAACGTGTGAGCAATATGACCAGTGTGCCTCCGGTTGTAGCACAGATAGAAAAAGGAAAACAGCGAGTGAGTTAGTGACATGTTTGACTCCAGCTGCACATTTAGTGAGCCGTCGCTTTCTGCTGCAGTTCGGAGTATTGCAAGTGGAGTTTGATATTAGAGCTCGACCAAACGTGCACTACGGCAAAATAGATGAAAAAAGAACATCTGCTATCTCGCCCCATTCAACTCAGAATTAAATGATTACAAATAATTGATAAAATGTGAATTAACTTTATGTTTGTCATGATAGTTGCATTGGTTATGTATGTTAGCTACGGTTCAGTGTTTACTTAGTTTACTGCCAAACATAAATGGGAATGTTTTCTGAGGAAGGTTCAAGAGAAAAGATGACAGATCGAGATGAACGGGGATTTGAGGTGATGTCAAAACATGCACACGGTGTTTGTGTGTTTCATGGCTAGTGCTGCCATCTCATGGTGACAAAGGTACTGCATTCACCAGAGTTTAGAACAGAGCAACATCATTTCCATTAGTAAAAAAAAAAAGACATATATAATTTGCCAAATAAATTGATTAACACACAGTTAAACAAAAGAAAGTTTTGTCTTAAAGTGAAGACCATTTTAATGAATAGAAAGATGTGTGAGTGGACAATAATATAAACTGTTTTCAGCAAATTGTGATTAAGTTAAATAATCTTGAAAGTGTATATCAGCAACTCTTTCGTACCAAAGTATTTTAACACTGTGATTTAATTTGGACCCCTCCATAAATGTAAATAACATAAAAGTATTTAAGCATTTAAAGCCATGTGGCTTAGAGTCATAGTTGAACATGGGCAGGTGAATAACTCATTCAAAGTTGAGCCTTAAAACTCAACATAACCTTTAGAGCTCCTCCTCTGATCAAACAACTTACGCAATAATGTGTGTTCAGAAGAGCCTTTAAGGTCATTGTTCTTTCAGGGCCAGTTTTCAGTGTAATCAGCTGAGCTTTAGCAGTTTGTCAGTCCTGCTGTGACGTCATCTGATCAGAGTCTCCTCCGCTCTCTGTTTTAAATGCTTTCTTTCAGCGCACTGGCCACAGACTCTCTGACTTGTAACAGAATGACCTTGTTCTGGAAGGTCAGCCTGGACCAGCTTTAAAGTTTGTGTGTGGTGCCATCTCTGGTATTTGGGCAATATTTGATAACTAACCAAATATTGTTTTCTTTTTCTTTCTGAAACTTAATTCTGAGAACTGAACTGCTGTGAAACAGACCACAAACATCAAATATTTGGTTTTGTGAAAACATGAACAAGGTTCCCTGAAGGTTGACAGGTAGTCTGATCACGTCAGGCTCGCCTCGCCTCTAACTAAACACACACACACAGGAATGCTTCAGAACCACCATGCTTCTCACAATAAACCATGTTAAAAATATTATCTTTGCTAACCTATTAGAACAAGAAACATTTTTGTAAGTCACATAATTTTGTGATTTAATAAGAGCTGGACTGACAAGGGTATTGAAGGAAAGAAATTATGTTATGGCAGGTTAAGAATTATTTATGGTCAACATTTTTAACCCCTAAAGAAAAAAAAATCTAATTTAGTGGTTTGTGCATCAGGGTAAATGTACTTACATCTGATCTGTAACATGTTACAAAACTATTCAAATCTACCTGCATGCCACAGAGGAGATGAACAACAATTACATTCAGCGGTAGTTTTCTTCATGACTTTCAATTTCTCAAAATGTGGTGGAGAAATTTTGAGAAACTTTTCTTTTTAATGGTGTGTCAGTGTATTAAGGGTTGCATAAATAAGCTTCATCACAGCCACAACAGTTTTATTGCGTTAAGCTCTTGGCACTGCTCCACCTTGATCTACTTCAGAGGTGCCTAAATCAAGACCTCGAGGGCTACCGTCCTGCAACTTTTAGATGACTGCCTGCTCCAACATACCTGAATCAAAAAGCTGAATTTCCTCACTGGCATCCAGTCAGCTCTGCAGAGGACTGGGACTGAGCAGATCATTTGAGTCAGGTGTGATGGAGAAAGGGGTTCTCTAAAAGATGTAGGATGGTAACTCCAGAAGACTGGACTTGGGGACCCCTGACCTACTTTTTTTTTATTTACCCTGCTCTGAATTTTATTAAGATCATCTTGTTTGGGCCGAGATTCAGCTGTCAGACAGTCTCACTAAAGTACTTCATGTTCTAGCTTTTCTAGGATGGTGGGCAGAATCGATTGGTTCTTTAAGGTCAATGTATTTCCTCATCCACATTATTAAAAGACACCTATAGCCTCTAGACAGGCAAACTGCATAAACTCCTGGTTTTATAAAGGTGGTGACATTTTCCAGTGCAATGTAATTGATCAGGCTGAAGTGATTAGCACATTGCTGCTGCAGCTCCTGTTAAATTTCATGGGACCAGCAGGGTTGCTCTTAGTGTCGGCAATTTGAGTTTGTTTTTCTTTTTTAGAAAATGACGAGAAGGAAAGACCAACAGCAGCATTATCTCCATAAAACTGTTAAACTAATGAACAATTTATATAACATGACTTCTAACTTTTTTAAATGTTATGAAATGTTAACTTATGAAAAGAAAACCGCTCACATCTTTTAGATTAAAGAAAGAATCGGATAAATTTTCCTAAACTATTATTTTTAAACTAAAAATTTAGAAGTATCAAAGTGATTTATTGTAGTTCTCAAGATGCAAAGTGTGCCACTAATTATAAGCATAAATGTTAGTAATATAATGTATAAAGGACCAGGGCCAGTGCTAAATGATTGGTCAAATTTAATGACAATACGTCTCCTTAAAATAACCTTATAAAAATGTAAAAAGATAAATGTATGCTATACTATTTTATTAGGAGATCAATTGAAAACAAAAGCATTTATATCTCATAACTTTTGTTTATCTCTTGTGAAAAGTCCCACTTGTATCCAGTGACTTAAAATGTACCAAACAATAAATCTCCAGCCAGGATTTTATGCCATTACATTTATGTTCCTTAATATTTCCATGATCTGGATGCAATATTGACTGAAGTCCAACCGACTGAATGTGTTGGAGCCAAGATTAAATATCTAGTGCACTAAAAATAACTCTTACAACTATAGCAGCCAAAATAACCCTGTTTTGGAAGAAGCTAGAGCATCCAGATCCGAGTGTAGAAAAGAATTAAACTGATAGTAATCTCACAATGATGAGCAGATTATTATTGACTTATGGATTCACAATTAAGGCAAAAAAAACAAAAAAACTTGAGCCTCTGTTTGCCCCACTGGCTCTAAATGCATACAGTGTGTTGCACTCTTGTGTCCCTCACCAAGGCAGATACTTTCAGCAAAGCTCTTGGTTCTCCCAAAATACTCACTGGTGTTTTCTGTAGTCTGTGTAAAAGGAAAGCGTGCCTCCTTCACAAGTAATTACATAATGAAATTTCTCATATGTACATTAGAGGATGGATTTAAGTAATTTTTAAACCGGTAAAGCCCAGGACATTTCTATTTTAAAAACCTAGGAAAAACTACATCTTATCTAAATCTAAATACAACTTAATAATATAATGACTATCATTGCTGCTGTATATGATGTGCACAGACTTTCTAAATCTTTGCATACGGCATCATTACTAAAGCTGCAGGTGAAATTGTTTTGATCCGTCTCACTGATTGTTACTTGTGTGTTTTGGAGGAGAGGGGCGGATTGAAAGGTTTGTGACAGGCACCAGGCAATTACTCTGATTAGGCAGCCAAAATGTTTTTAAAGCAAATCTAAAAAGGCAAATAACCTTCAGAAAATTTTGGAAAATTATAATTTAAAGCAATTTGGAGAAGAAAGAAAAACCTACGGAAGCGCATTGCTATCACGCAGGAAAAAAAAAATTCGAATGCTATCACGTTATAACGTTATACGTATCTTGTTAAAACGTGATACATATCACGTTATAACGTGATACTATCTTGTTAAAACGTGATACATATCTTGTTAAAACGTGATATGTATCTTGTTAAAACGTGTTATGTATCTTGTTAAAACGTGATACGTATCTTGTTAAAACGTGATATGTATCTTGTTAAAACGTGTTATGTATCTTGTTAAAACGTGATACGTATCTTGTTAAAACGTGATAGTTATCTTGTTAAAACGTGATACGTATCTTGTTAAAACGTGATAATTCTATGTCCAGGAAGTGGCGGTATTATGCTAGGCTAGTACAGTGGCTGACATGAATTGGTCAGGTTTCCCTTCATGTTTGGTCTACACGGATACGGATGTTGCTTTGCACTGTTTTTAAAACCATTAATAGCATGCAACTCTGAGCAGGATCCTAAATAGAACGGGGCTGCACAGAAGGAAACGTCAATTCGGTTCTCTAGCTGTGGCGGCGTTCCTGACTGGATCGAAGCTGAAGTTGGCTTTCGATTGTAGCTTCTGATTCGGGAAATGGGTAAAGAGCGATTAGAACGGAGGCTCAGATGTATTTGCTGAACATTTTCTGTAAAACATTTTTATTGAACAGTACAATAGGTGCATAACGGCAACGGCTGTTCGTAACCAAGCAACCAAAATAAACAGAAGGCTACATAGTGGCAAAAGACAAAAAATTAGATCCTGTTAAGCATTCTTCAAAATAAAAGACTTCCTCTCTCTTCCCTTTGGTCAAAATAAATCATAAATAAAGCTTTGAATTTAATTATTTTTCACATCACCTTTTTGTAATTATGTACAACCAAGTTACATTCAGTAAATAATAATGAGCATTTAAATTATACGTAACATATGACTGTAATTAAGTAACTCCGTCCATTTTCTTTACACCCTTGTACGTTAGTGGGCTCGGGAGGGGTGTTGGTGCCTATCTCCAGCTGACATTCTGGGCGAGAGACGAGGTACACCCTGGACATGTCGCCAGTCTGTCGCAGGGCAACAAAGAGATGCACAACAACACACACACACACACACACACACACACACACACACACACACACACACACACACACACATCTAGGGACAATTTGGAGAGGCCATTTAACCTGACAGTCATGTTTTTGGACTGTGGGAGGAAACCGGAGTACCCGGAGAAAACCCACGCATGCACAGGGAGAACATGCAAACTCCATACAGAAAGACCCGTGCCAGGAATCGAACCCAGAACCTTCTTGCTGCAAGGCATCAGCTCTACCAACTACACCACTGTGCAGCCCTGTAAATAAGTAACTAATCATGGAATTAGATTTAACATGCAAGTGTTAAGAAATCACCTGATATGCTTTGTGAAAAATGATTTGTGAAACCTTTATCTGAATTGTGAAACTTCAAACATGAGAGATTTAAAAACCTTTTTGTATCTGGAATGCATTATAAATGAACTATCACATTTACAATATTTGCTATTATTTTAGCTTTCTGTTTTCTTTCATTTTTTTGTCCTAGAGCACCCGCCTTTCTGTTTGGCTGTTGTGGCTTACAGGGATGCATTTTAACTTGAGAGGAAGTCTTTTATTTTGAAGAATGCTTAACAGGATCTAGTTTTGTCTTTTGCCACTATCTAGCCTTCTGTTGATTTCGGTTGCTTGGTTACGAACAGCCGTTGCCGTTGTTCAGCAAGTGTACTGTTAAAAAAAATAAATCTGAACAGAAAATGTTCAGCAAATACATCTGAGCCTCCGTTCTAATCGCTCTTTAGCCATTTCCCGAATCAGAAGCTACAATCGAAAGCCAACTCCAGCTTCGATCCAGACAGTCAGGAACGCCGCCACAGCTAGAGAACCGAATTGACGTTTCCTTCTGTGCAGCCCCGTTCTGTGTAGGATCCTGCTAAGAGTTGCATGCTATTAATGGTTTTAACCACAGTGCAAAGCAGCATCCGTATCCGTGTAGACCAAACATGAAGGGAAACCTGACCAATTCATGTTAGCCACTGTAAAAGCCTAGCATAATATCGCCACTTCCTGGACATAAAATTATCACGTTTATACAAGATACGTATCACGTTTTAACAAGATAACTATCACGTTTTAACAAGATACGTATCACGTTTTAACAAGATAACTATCACGTTTTAACAAGATACGTATCACGTTTTAACAAGATAACTATCACGTTTTAACAAGATACGTATCACGTTTTAACAAGATAACTATCACGTTTTAACAAGATACATATCACGTTTTAACAAGATAACTATCACGTTTTAACAAGATATGTATCACGTTTTAACAAGATAGTATCACGTTATAACGTGATATGTATCACGTTTTAACAAGATACGTATCACGTTATAACGTGATAGCACTCGAATTTTTTTTTTCCTGCGTGATAGCAATGCGCTTCCGTAAAAACCCACCTAGAGTGATGCTGATTGTAAACCAAGGATTTTCAGCAATCAAGTTACTAAAAGTAGTTGAAGCAGTTTAGCCTTTATGGTGTCATTACACAGTTAATATGAGCGAAATTCATCAATTCTTTAAACCAATTTTAAAATCAATTTTTTTAATTTCTGGGATACTATATCTTCCATTATATTAAAATCAAATGCATCTAAAACTCACTGAAAGATAGTAGCATTTACTTTGTTGTATAAAAGTAAAATGCAAACAACTGCAGACACAATTTAAACAGCATGAACTTCGGTATGCAAACTGCATATTTAAAAACTCAAGGTGAAGCCAGAGTGAGTTTAAAACAAAGTAAGAGTGAGTCAGTAAAAGGTTTAAGACCATGCGCCCTGAACTTCAACAAGTGTGGCCGAGGTCTCAAAATTGTCATCACCCCGGCAGCCTTTGAGAAATCAGCCAGCGATTCACTGTGTCTGAGCAAAGTTACACGAATGGCAGCTGCAGAAACTCAAGGCTGGGCCAGAAGCACAAGGAAAACATCCAACCCACTTTGGCTTAGCGTTCATCCCTCAACATTGCCTTCCAATATTTTCTGTGGCTGCTAAAACCCTGAGCGTCCATTGTTTTTGGCAGAAGCTTTCATCTTCTGGCTGGTGTTCATGAATAACAAGCAAAACAACAATTACTTGCAAATGTATTCATCGTTTACGGCTCATAATTGCTCATAGTTTTTAGCCGTGGCCGGAGCCAGACATGGTTTATTTAGGACTCCTGCAGGAGAATTATGCTACCTCCATCTTACATGTTAATGCTTTAACATTGTTCAGAAAGGATGAATGTAGATGACCCGCTGGATTAGAGTGAGCCTTTTTAACAGTTGGTGTGCTTTTGAGCCAAGGACAGACATTGGGTTGACAAATGATGCCTCCAAGTGAAACAAAGCCAGATTAGCACATTTCTCTCCTCTGAATAAATACTGGAAGCTTCCTTTTGTGTAGCTAAAGGATAAATCCTCCTGTAATCTATTTATAGAATTTGTTTGTCTTTTGTTTCTGCCATGGCAGATGGCACAGCCCTGCTAAACAGTGGCAATCATGAATGGGATTTTGTAAAGTCAAATTAAAAAGTTATGGATATGCCATTGTGAGGATGCCACAAGTGTTCACGGTTAGAAGTGCTTCTACAAGCTTTCATAATGACACAAATATGGTCAAGTGAGAATATGACGACAACAGATTAAGAGGAAATCCAAGAGAAATGCTGCTTCACTTGATGATGATTTTAAAACCAGCTCTGAATGTGAAGATATTCAGTAAAATTAACAGAGGAGCTGCACAATATGTTGGATCCCGGTTGTCATCACAATATACATTTTTTCAATAGCCAGAATCTCAAATATTGGCAAGTTCTGGTGAAAATTATAAGATTATATTTGTTTTGTTCTGGACTTTTTCTAAACTTATAAGGAGCTGCCTATTAAAATGTCTTCAACACAAAAATAAAGAGGCATTACATCCCATTAGTGTCTCTTCAAAATATGTTCCATATGTGGAATTTCTATAGCAAACTTAATTTATCTACAGACGTGGACTTTGCCCTTCAGCTAATGGATTATTAGAGAGTGCATTTCAAAGTCGAATCATAAACAACATCCAGGGTTTAAGTGTTTGCTTCAATCAAATGTAAAATCAGCTGCTTAAATGGAGATTTCTATACATTTTCAGATACTTTTATACCAGTAAGGGATATTTATTTACACATGCGCTTAAAACTGTGCACAAATACCATTTGAAGAGTTGCTCATAAAAACTGACAGCAATTAAAAAAATTATTTTCAGAATCAACAACCAATGTTATCTTTTGGGAACAAAAACAATATATTTTGACCCATCCTGGTCATAATGCAGGGATGAAGAAGCTGGCTGTTTTAAAGAAAAACTGCTCAAAAATGTCTAAAAACAAAGTTGTTACAATGATGAATAATATAAATCAACTGTATCAATCTGCATCAAATAATTAGAGCAACAACAATTCAATCTTTCTGGGCTGGAATAAGTGCTTTTAAAACAGAAACTCAGTGCAAAACAGACTTTCTTTCATCCTAGTGTTAAATGATGGTGCTCTACACTGACTGCTAAAGCTCTCCATTCCAATATTACCCCATTTCATTAGCTCCCAGACAATTGTGGGCTTGACATATTGAGAGGTCGAGCAAGGACTGTGCTCAGGGAAATAGATGTGAAGCTAATGCACTTTGCTAATGTATTATTTAGTAAGTGGCCTTGCTAATTGAGTTTTAATGTCAGTGGCCGCTCTAAGATACGCATTCGAGGGAGCGCAGGGTAAAGTTTAGATCTTGATAGATTACAGCGGGGCACTTGTGGCAGCTCTAAAGGTTATGGCCAACGCTAAAGCAACCACCACCACAACCTCAGCTGTTTTGGAGGAAACCTGACCATGACCGTTCTCATTTTAAAAATGCACACACTACTGAAAAAGCACCCAGAGAGACGAAATCAAATGTGACATGAAAAAATATTTTCCACATGTTCAGAGCTACAGCAAGGCTTTTTACAAGTGGGGCAGAGGAGTTTAAGATGAAGATGTGGTCAAGTTGTGGGAGATAGAGAAATAATTGAGGAGGAAATGAAAAGTGATTTGTGGGAGCATAAAATGCAAAAGTTGAGAAAATAATGTCTAATATAGAATAACAAACAAAGCAATCATAATCCCTCAGCAGAATAAAGAATGAAACTGAACTAAAATGTATTCAAACTGAGAACAGTTCAAGGTTGGTATGTTGGAAACCTGAATAAACAAGGAGAAATTTGCATTTTAAACAGCAACACATTATCCACTGCAGCTTTGTGGAAGTCATTAGTTACACCCTTCCTTGCAATTAGTTTGCAACTTCAACCCACACATTGCATATGATAGGAAGACACAGAGAAAGACTCTAGTCTTTATGAGAATCACTCACCCACGGCACGAGATAAAACACAGCAATAACTTATTTCAAAAATCCCAACCGGCTAATTAACATTGTGAATTCAACCAGAAAGTCACTATTCCTTTGATGAGTTTAATTGCACTGATGTGTGAGCTCCAATTTAGCAACTCAAATAGAGAGCTGCTTTGGCTCCAATAAATTACCTTAAAGACAGAACAAAGTTTTTTTGTTTTTTTGTCGGCTTAATCAGGTTTAACTTCACCTGAGCTCGTTTGGTGATCTAACGCTCTTAAATGAGTTTTTCTCGCAAGGTTAATTATGAAGCTCTGAATTAAATTTGCCTCAGTGCTGATTGCTTATTTAGAAAAACGTCTTCAGCTCTGCAAAGAGGTAATGTGATTTATGAAATGGACCGAACCCCAGCTGAAACCTGCTCTGTGTTTAGTTTTCCAGATGACTTTGAAGAGCTACTGAAAACCAACGGCTGGGAAAACAGTAACCATCAATTTAGCAAAAAATAGCCTAATTTCTTATCTCGTCACTTGTGTGTTAAAACAGGGTGTAGTCTAGCTGTCTCTGAAGTTGGAGCTATGCTTTTTTTAAAGAATAATTACTAATGTCCAATTAGATTCTCCACCAAATACAAGACAGTTTGAGGTATTTACAGAAAGAAGGGCATCTGGACCTGAAGTTAATAGCGGCTCTTGAAATGCAGATGAGAATTATGCACGGCTAGCAATTTGTTAAAAACTACTAATGAATGCACATAAGTTAACATTTTATTGTAGCGTTTCCCAAAGATTCTGTAGATGTTAATTAAATAGGTTATTCAATTTTTCAACTAACATGCTAGTTGCAAATAAGCTCATTCACTATGCAGCATTGTCCTCCACAGCAGTGGGCAACACACATAGCAACCAATATTTGGCATTTCTAAATGGTGTCTAATAATTTCTCCAGCAAATTTATTTCTAAACTCAGCCTCAAGAGGTGAATTTTTAAAACAAGCAGAAAAAGAAAATTAACATCACACACTAAACCCAACAGGAGACGCCTGTGTTTAAGGCACATTACAGTGCAATGTACCAATCCAACTCTTGTCCTGAAGGTAGGATATCAATAAGATTAACCACCTTCACATTTAACACCATATCTAAAATATTTGTCAACCCTTTTTCTTATACAAGTCTGTACAAAATATAGATGTTGCAATTTTCTTATGATCCGTCAAAGTGCGTTTACTTCTTCAGACACGAGGCAAGTCGCCGTCTGCTGTCAACAGGGCTGATAATGCACAGGATCCCACTCCTGGCTGGCTCTGTAGATCATCACTAGACATGAGCCACTGTGCTGACTTACTCTTACATGTCCTCTGTGACTGCTTCGTTTGGTGGCTCAGAGGTACAGAAACTTCAACCTCTTATGCCAACTCATTACAAAACTGACACCATGGCAGAAAACTGTCCAAGGCTCAACTTGCAGTAAGAATTTTTTGTATTCAGGTCCACATGCTGCAAATAGATTGTGTGTCACTCGAAATATGTTTAAAGTGTCCAACACAACGATCGAGTCTCTCTGCTACAGCTTTCAAAGGAATGGATGACACTCTTGTTTTATCCAGTTCCTCTGGTAGCCTTGGTACCACCTGCTTTAATAATCTTAGGCAAATCTGTAAACAAAAACAACAATAAGTGACCAGACATATTTTTACACAATCGAATTTAAACCATGCTTATCTTCAATCTGCCAGTATAAGAGCAACTCCTCACAAGTTCAGAACTGTTCAAAGGGAATCATCATCTATTTCTCATCATTATCCCCAAGTCTTCACCCATGAACAACCTGCGATTACCCTCATCATCCTTATGGACACCCTGACATTCATAAGTGAATCTATTGACGATTACAATTATGGAGAGTGATTGAGCTCATCCCTTAAGTTCCAGCACCTGCTCCTGAAACATGCAGGGTCTGTAAATGGAACAATTAAGATAATTGACTGTACAAGCCCCATTAATAAAGCCTGCGCTGCAGCTTGGAGCGGCGATTTGATTAATTCTCTAATGGAGAAGCCCGTGTTCCTCTATTGTTCTTCATTTGCCCTCTTTATTCCATATGATGGTTATTTCCTGTGAGAAGGGTTTTATTTGACAGCAATTGCGGCGTTTGAATGGACAAAGACTGAACGGCAAACAGTCAGTGTCTAGGTGACAAATAATCAATGTTTATGCAGTAACTAAGTGCAAGTTAAACGTTTGCTTCTTAAACAGAACGGTATTGATATTTTCACAATGAACAAAGTTCAGAAACAGGAATGAAATAAAGAGAAAATAAAATAAAGGATGGTGCAAAAATGTTGGTATTGCCAGGGGTACAAAACAAAAAATTTTTTATGTAAAAACAAATAAATCCTACTAGATAATGGCTGAGGCTCGTAAGGGAGTCAGCATCCACAATGACCTGTGACCCTTATTCACAATGGCTGAAACACCATTGAGACACAAAGATGCTAAATAAAATGGGAGATTAAAGTTTGCTAAGGCCCTCAGGGACAAAGACCTAACTTTTTATAGACATGCTGTGCAATGTAGAAAAACTAAAATTTAACTGCTTGGACGTAATGAAAATCATTACATTTGGAGGAATGAGAGGGGAAACTCTTAAGCACCAGCTATATGTGAAGTCTTTTCATAATAGAGAGACATTCCAATGAATATTTAATTATAAATTAAAAGTCTTGCACGTTATAAAAACAGATTTCTTAATCAGGTTTTGTCATGTTAAAGTTGTGCCCTTTTCTTCGCATGTAATTGAATAACTTTACCGTTCAAAGTTTAGTAGCCAAGATGTTAAAATGAGAATAAGAGTTATAAATCAAAACACTTTGCACTACAGTGGACAGATTAATCACACCAGGAACTTGAAATGACTGCTGCTCACTGTGGCATCATTTAACAACATTTTTAGAAGTGGCCAGATACTGGAAAAATAGCAACTTTTCAGACAGACTTAAATGGTGTAATTAGGAGTTACCAATATTCCCTAAAAGATCAAATCTGGTCATCTGCTCTGTGGAAAGCTAAAAGTGGACAAAAATGAATATGGTAATTTGTTAGTACAGAACAATACACATTTTTTTTAATGTAGCTGTAAGAGCTGATTCTAGTTTGCACATATAAAGGAAGAACTTGTCAAAATGTTGGCTAAAAGTAAAGCAGAAAGTTAGAATTGCTTGATTACTGACGCATGCTAACTCCTAATCTTGTTTGCTGTGTTACTCTGAATGCACTGAAATATTTACAATAATTCACATTAGTAAAGGCGTAACAATAAAAATAATAAAATCTGTGACTTTCCTTCACTAGTTCTTTGCCATTCAGTAAAAAAAGTGTTTCAATAAATAAGATAGCTACAACATATAGAGCACTGTGTTAGGCTACCTTGACTAGTAGTGTATATTTTTTTGTTTCAGGGACTCAGTGCCTTGCAGGTTTTAGAGGCTCCAGCACATATAATTAAATAGTAGGATTACTTCTTTAGAAAGCTATCAAGCTCTGCATGAGTCAGACAGTGGTTTGTTGATTCAGTGAATGTGTACTAAACCAGGAAACATTTTAAATATGCAGGACACCTGCTCTCAAGAATCAGACGCTAGTGACCTTGACAGCCTTAGATTTTTAGACCAACCTGTATGATCGCCACTTCTACCCTTTTATGAGCAGGAAACCTGGATACTTAAATAAATAGGGCATATGCTTTTGGGGGTTTCTCTATATTTCACTTCACAGAAATGCATGGCTTTCTGTCTTGTGGCCTGTCTAATTCATTTAAGAATTACGTGTGTTCTTCAGCTGCTTCCTAATAAAACAAGTGTGCGCAGCTGCTTCTGGCTCACATGTATCTGGCGATTTGCTTTAAGGGCCTCTTCATGGCATCTGTAATAGAAGACAAATACCCTCTGGGTCAACAAAACCCAGAGGGTTTTTTCTCTGAGGGATGGAAAACCATCCCTCAGACGAAAAAAAATAAACATGGGTTGCTCTAGGTAATCATGGCAAAACCACTAAAGAATTTCAAATTATCCTGAATTTATTTTCCATTAGGTCTGTGTTGAAATCAAAAAGGCCAATTTCGCTTGGACAGAAAAAGATATTATAAAAATATTTTCAAGGAAGCTCGTCATATCTGAAATGAAATAACTTCCCTGTTCACCCCCTACTGTGTGTACATTTACACTGCAACAACAAAAACCTGAAGACATTTAGCTATGCTGCAAGCAGAGAAGCAAACTAACAGCTTCTCTTTAGACACACTCCAAGATTTTTGGAATGGTCAGCATGGGTCCACTTCTTCCAAACCAACCGAGAATGTGTTTATTTTTCCCATGCAGATTTTAGGACAACATTGCCCACTTGTGCAAAGGTGAAAAGGGCAACAAGCTACTGGCTTAAGGGACAAAAAGGTAGCTAAATATCATTAACAAGCCATCATTTACAAGATCACAAACAAACCCAGAAGAAAATATGTGCTAAGTAGTTTCAAGGCTTTTTTCTTCCCCAACTGAAATGCCTCTCATGAGGTTTCAGGCAGCCTGCCAGCCAAATCTAATATGGATTTATATACAAAGAAAGTGCTCAGTTTAACATAATGAATATTTAATCATGCATGGAACCGGTAAAGCAATTTTGCTGAAATAATTGAAAGCAGACCATGACTCGGCTGGGGGAACAGCAACAGCTAAACTGTTGACCCAAAGGAGCCCAAAAATCTCATGCTGGATTACTGCTGGCACACACTCTGATAAATGAGGTTAGGAATCTGGGCTGGAATCAGTGGGTGTTAAATCTGGTGATTCTATCAGGACACAAACACACACACACACACACACACACACGCGCACACAGAAACGTCTGCCGAGACAAGACATATGCTCATGTTAGACAACTCTATCCTTCAACAGTATTTTGACTATTATCCTGTAAATAAGCACCAAGTCAAGTCTAAATCATTAGGACAACACAGCATCTGTGGCAAAGTATATAAGCTGTCAATTTAAATTTAGTTAGCATGTACAAAAATATTTGATCCAACACAAGATTTTAATTAAATAACCAAATAAAATCTACCAGTTCTCCAGAAACTCATCTTTAGAACTAAAAAACTGAATGAAAGATTCATCTAGTTTTGTACAAGTAGCGTGTGAAATTGACCCTTTTTCTTCTCATTATTATAATAGCACAGAATATACAAAGAAAAATGTTTGGCGACATCGCAAAGCAGCAATTTACAGCAAAATACAAGAAAAGCTGAACTTCAATACGAGAAGACGGCTCCACCTCTTATTTATAGAAGGAAGAGAGGCCATAAGCGGATTTGAGGAAAAGTGTTCACTTATGCAAAATAAAACAGGTTATCTGGTCTATTTGGTGATTCCCCAGCACCCTTAATAAATCAGCTTAGGGTGCAGCCTAACGGCTTCATTCACCCTACAAATCTCTGCACTTCAATAACATGCACCAGCGAGCACAGATTAATTTAATAACTCCTTAATATTCTCCATGAAAAAGAACAGGAGACCAGCGACTCAGGAGCATACGGGGAGGGAGGTGAGGGCGGCTATCTGTGGAGTAGGATATTGCTGCAGCAACAGATTGAATATTACGTAATGATGTCATTTATATTCGATTGGAAGTGTTTAGCTCCCCAGACTGGGGACTCAAACAGATCTAGAGATTTGTCTATGATGGAGACCAGTAATGAGAGAAAGATTTGGTGGCTATAGTAGTTGTGAAAAAAGCATAAAGGTGAACAGATTGTGTTAAAGTGTAAACGCCGTCAGAAAACACGTAAATGAAATATGTTTCATTTGTATAATGTGCAGCTGATTTCAACCCAGATGTTTCTAAGCACCTTTATATGAGGAAACTTATTCTATCAGCTCATTGTAAGACATTCAAAGATGATTTCTTCTTTTTTATGATTTCTTCTCATTTTTTTGTGTTTTAAAAAGAACAAAAGTGAACTTTACACAATAAAAGACTAAATTTGACAAAGTAATACTGACATTACTTTCTACAAGCATGTGAATGTCTGAATGTAGCGCTTTGGTGTACTCTGAACTTGATAAGGTGCCAAACAAGTACAGGAAATTTACCACAATTCTGAACTAAGCTTTCTTAAATAGAAAATTAAAAATATAAAGTTGCATTCATTGCATTTATGTTTCTGAATCCCATTTGCAAAAAAAGAAATTTCAAAATGCTTAATGTTTAAAAGTTGAAAAAAAATGTTTCTATTTTGAAGTCAAAACAAATAATTTAATGTTCATGTTTTACCGCAAAGCACAAATACATTTAAAAAAATACTTTATTAATCCCAAAGGGGAATTAAATGTTGTTGTAACTCGTTAATTTAAATTCTTCAGAGATAACAGCTGGAACTAAAACTTGCTGATAATGTTTTGTATATTATTTACTCTTTCAACAATATTGACACAAAATGCAACTTTTCAGGTAAGCTACAAGTAAAATCACATTTCCACACCAGACTGATGTCTGAAGAGGACAAAACCAAGAGTCATACTAAAAAGACTTAACAAATAAGTGCAAAGTTCAGCTTTAAAACACATACAGGAAGGTCAAGTTAATATACTGAGGATTGGTAAAAACATTTGCGTTTTCAACTCATAAAACTACATTTTCAGTCACAGATATTGAACCTTTATTTCCAGATAAACTTTTTTTTTTGCGAATGCCCCTTGATTTCCTCAGCTATTAGCAACATCGGTTCAGTATTTCCACTTTATCTTTGCTTTTCTAAACATTACTATAAACAAACTAGCTCAAAGATGATTCATAATATTTAAATGCTGAGGCTTAATGCACCACAATCAATGTCTATTTTCTTATTTTCCATCAGAAATAATAGATATTCCACAATAAGCAAAACAAGACAAAACGTCCACACTGTAAATGAGTACAGTGAGCTCCAAGTGGCACACAGAGGCAGAAGCAGAGCTCACAGTCGGTGTAATGAGGTTTTTTAATATATATATATATATATATATATATATATATATGCATTTGACGGTAGCCTGCAGCAAAGGTCTTCCATCTGTTTCCTATTGGAGAGGGAACAGGAGGCAAGGTGAACGCAAACAATCAGTGGAGTAGAGTGACACCTTGTGGCAGAAGTTCAGAAGTTTACACAAACTTAATAAAGGTTGTCATACCGTCTCTCATAAATGGGGAGCTTCTCATTTAAATTATTTCAGTATAAGTGATAATAAAGATGTGCACCAGAATGCCTCAACTTTGCCTTTTCTCATTTTAGATATAATTTTTATGATATATTTTAGTTGATACACACAAGAAATGCTTTAAAATATAAGTAAATATATTATATAGAAATACATTTGTCAATTTACTGAATGCAAATTTACTTATGCCTTTCAATCAGAAAATGTGAGATGCAGTCAAAATTTAAACCTATACACCAGATGGCTTATATACAACCTTCACAGTGGGATTACCGCAAAATAAAGTTTTTAGTTCACAAAAAAAATAAAGCTGGTTAAATAATTACATTAACTGAGGGGGGAACAATCTTTACCTCGTCCCTTATTCATTCTCAAAGGAACATGGGAATTGGCTGACAGTGACTAAAGATTTGTTTGCATATCAAGTGACTGTCGTTTGTGCAGGTAGATTAAACACTAAGGTCAATGTTGAACCTGTAAAAGCACTCGACAAAGAATGGCATTACAGTTGTTATTAATGTGTTTGTTTTAACTTGGTACACACACACTCTGCTTTGTGTGTGTATTAGAGGTGGTGTGAGAGGCTTTTAGCAAGATCAACAGGCAAAGTGGGTAAACAGGCTTACCAGTGGCCATCACCTGTGGAGGATGTTATAGCTTTACCCAGCACACAGATCCTGCCTTTAGCTTTTAAACTGTGAAAACAAGACATTGTGGGACTTTCACAGGTCTCATAAAGCCTTATCTCACCACTGTCCCCAGCATGCTGTGCATTCTCAGCATGAGCCCAAATGGATTTATTCTGTTTTCCCATAGTGATATAAAACCATTTGAACACACAAATCAACCATAGTAACTTTCTCAATGATTACTGAAATGCAGCTGGATGCCAGTAACCATCGCTGCAAATCCACACATTCATCATAATAAAACAATCTGTACTGATGGTTAAGTTGCAAAAGGCTTTTGACAACTTAACGGTGTCAGTTCACCAACACAGAACTGAGTTTGATGACTCTTTGACAAATGTGTAAAACTTTGATTTAAGGGACATGACCATCAAGTCCTGTGAAGAAAAAAATACAACATAAATAATAGTGGCATTTAAAGATACACACTGTCATCGCTATGATAATGCGCTAAAGCAACAGTTGATCGGATTGTATTTCCAAACTCCAGGACTCTCTGGAGCATTGGCCCTGTGCCCTGACGTTTAGAGGGCCCAGACCAATATTCATTTTTTAATAAATGAACACCCAGATAATGCCTTAATTTTAACAATTACCAAATGGTTTGAGACCATGTGAGGAGAACTGCTGTAATTCATTCCTGGAACTGTCAGTCATGATTGGTCTATTCTAGTTGGGTCATGTTTCACATTTATCATTTATCGTGTGCGTTGATGGGGATCAGTGATTGCTGTTATAATGGCAGACAACAGAAAGAATTAGATGAGATTTAAATCATATTACAGAAACGGTTTGGAGTCTGACATTTGGAGAGACCAAGACCTACACAAACATGCTTGCCATTACATCAACCTTTCCAGAACCTGAGCTTCTGCCTGAAGCCAGAGGCGGAAAGAAGAGGCCGTAGAGACACAATGACCTTTAGATGCATGTTTTAGATGCATCTAAAACCATTAGATTTGTCCTAATCTACTGCACACTGAAATTTTAATTTCAGTTTCCATTCAAACATTAAAATGGAGAGCAACAGTTGAACTGTGAAATCTGTCTTGTGTATTACCTCTTGGTACATCTTAAGATGATGGATCTGTCAGTCCATTGCCATTGTGGCACAGCGTTTCGACACACGATTCACATACAATGCAATTACATACAGTCGTGTCAAGTGAACAATGCAGATAAAAGGTGTACAGATGTCAAATTAAACTCTTGCTATAACACCTAGACTTCTGGAGTGAGAGTCAAGCTTTTTCTCAAACTCATAGAAAATCTATGAATAAGCAACAGGGACTGGACCTGCAAATTAACTGCAGTTTATGTACTGGACAATAGTTATTTTGTAACACTGAATGTGTTTTTCTAATAAACTCAAATCAATATTCTGTCATTTTCAGATACATCACTTCTCCAACGTGCCTGAATCAAATGAATGGCTCATCAGCACTGAATTACATGCTGGGGGGATTCAGCCTTTTGATTCAGGTGTGTCGGAGAAGATTTCCATTTAAAAGTTGAAGGATACCAGCGCTTAAATCTGGACTTGGACACTCCAGTTTTACTCTGAGCCAATATTATTGTCCACAATTATCTTTAAGTTCCAGGATAAGGGGCCACTTAATCCCCGACATTATTCTTAAAAGGTTTAGGTGTTAAGGGGGAAATTAATCATACAGAGCCAAAAAGGATTTCACGCAGTCAATTTTGTTTTTTAGAGCTCCGACATGTTTATGCTTTAGTACAACTTTGCTCGTGGTGCACATGTCTTTGGATAGCATAAAAATGCTACTTAACGAACAGCGACTTCAGCTGTACAAATATAGATTTTTGACTCCGTCCCAGTCTCAATGACGCTCTATTTAAAATTTCATCAGTCCTTCCTTGGATATTATTAATAAAGTTAAGCATATCCTGCTGAAACGGCGAAAAACAATGGACATATTTCAAGAACAAACTTAGTCATACATAAAACGAAATATACTCATTAAGGTTACTGGCTAATTATAATAGATAAACATTAATCTTTGACAACTTTATTTACTTGAAGAGAAATATCAACCTTGGTTTATAAAGCTTCCCATATTACTTACCTTAAAAAGTCGTCCGGAGTGACTTTAAATTTAAAGTAGAGTAACAAATTCTCCATGTTTGCCATCGAGGTTGACGCAGGTGAGGACGAAATGTTAATTAGGGAACTCGGCGTTATGGCAAGATGTTTTAGGATTTAATTCATAGTTATCTAACAATAATTGATCCACATTATTATTATTATTATTATTATTATTATTATTATTATTATTATTATTATTATTATTATTATTATATAGCCTTGTTAACTTAAAGTAAAATTTAAGTTAACTTAAAGTTACATTTAAGTTAACAAGGCTATTAGTAATAGAACATTCTACTGTAAGGATAAAGCTTTCAAACCCTATAGCTCTCAATCATTTAATCAACAACCAATTTATATTTAAGATAGAAAATATAAAATGAACCTATCAACTAATGTATTGTCACTTGTAGATATTTTATTGTATGGTATCATCCACAGCTAGAGAATCAAGTGTTAATTAACTTTATGTTCTGCGATTCCAACAACGTTTGGTTTGGTTTGTAGAAAGCATCTTGTGTGTCGCTGAGCCGCTGAATCAATGTACATCACCATGCTCAAACGGGGCCAAGTGTCTAATCTGCAGGTTTATTTTATTTTCATGAATACATCAAGTCTGTGTTGGCCATAGTTTATCACATTCAAAGTGTGAAAACAGAAAATTTGACAAATTTTAACAGATGTTGACCATGTATGTATTTGCGTAACTGCTGTTTGTTTTGGTCATGGTTACCTGATCAAGTCGAGATGAAATGCGTTTTTGTCCTTTTGATGATTAAATAGTGATTTGGACAGATAAATGACCAAGTACACTTGGACTGTACCAACTGTAGTCACCTTTCTGCTTGTTTTGACAAAGCGAAAGTAACACTGGCTTTGAATTCTGATAATTTATGTAAAATTTCCAAAGGAATATTGGAATGTAGTTCCATTACTAAAACCTGGAACACCTTCCTTCAGGTGAGGGAAGTTGGCTGACTTCCTGCTAAACAAAGGCAAAGCAGTTCTCAAATTAAACAACTAAATATTAGTTCAGTGATTCACAGAACAGCTAAGCTGGTCTAACAGCTTTACTCACTGGCAACGTATTTTTAAAAAGTACTTTGGACATTTAAGCACGTAATTTTAACAAAATTACCTAAAATGTATGCTAGCGTGGTGCTGAAGGTACTAGGATGGGTTTTTACCTCCATTTGCTTTCTCCATCATGCCATGTCCGACTAATTTTTGAGAGCACTTCAAGGATTTATAAAAGTTGTGAAAGTCTTCTGGAGCCAGTTTGAAGGAAATGTATACTGCTCAAAAAAATAAAGGGAACACTTAAACAACACAATATAACTCCAAGTAAATCAAACTTCTGTGAAATGAAACTGTCCACTTAGGAAGTAACACTGATTGACCCGACGAGGGTCCCCGTTGTCAATCAGTTGTTGTTTAAGTGTTCCCTTTATTTTTTTGAGCAGTGTATATTCCAGGAACATAATTTCAAGCAATTCTCAAAATGCTAGAGTCAAGATGAAACATGCTAAACAAATGTATACATTTATTAATGTGGGTACACCTATAATTTTGACACATTCCTTATTGGAGGAAATCCAAATTTGTGCATCCATTTTTTAGCAATCCCTGAAACAGTAATAACAGTGTTAAAAAATATATATGAAAATGTGTTATCATTTCATGCCCATGAGGACAGCATGTAAACTTATGCCCAGAAACGTAAGCTCTACAGTGGAAATAAAATTACCCGAGCTGCAGACATGAAATCCGGTGCTTTCTTCTCACAGCTGTGCACAAGATAGGTGACCATTGTGTTACAACCTACCAAAGCAAACACAATGAGTCCACAATGTGTAAGAGGAGCTGTGTTTACAAAGCCATTAGCAAGTGTTTGAGCCAGAGAAGCCATTTAGTGTTGCGTGCTGTCGTGAAGTATTTACCCTGACAATGCTTAAAGACTGACTAGTTACACAGGCAGGGGAGGAAACGTCAATATTTTGAGAAGGCTGAGGGTTGCCGATAGCCGTTTCCCCACATTTAGACCACTTCCAACCACTCTGCAAAGCGGACGGCCCACAAAACAGAACCCACATCACCGCTGCAGCAAGTGAGGACAGAGCAGTTTGGGAAAAATATGCTTTAGTTTCAGTGCTCTCATTGTCTCAGGTTTCACATTTTGTACACCGGTGAACTACGTCGTGTCTCATACGAGTAACAGCAAGATTCAGTGGCAGTGAAAAAAAAAATAGAACTCAACATTTGTAATAGAAAAATGATAGTGAGTCCATACAAAATTAAACTAAATGATTGGAAAAAGAATAAAAAAACAGTTCTACAAATTCCAGCTGTAGAAATGCCTTCTGTTGTCAATTTGCAAAGTGCACATTAGAGCTCATACTTTTCAGCTTCATTTGCCGTGAAGCAAAATGGCTGCGATTTCAGACTTCGGGACACGTAAATGACAACTCGTTTTCCAGGCAGAAATGTTGCACGCCAACTCAGTGACCTCATCTGCCAGGTTGTCCAGGCATTCACTGTGAAATGATATCAGACACAGGAGAAGGAAACGGCTGCAAATTAATAGGCGGGCGGGAAATGCACTATTGCCTCAGCTCAGGCCTACAGTAAGGCGAGGCTAAATCTTTCACAGGTTAGAAGAATTACAGCAAAAAAAAAGAAGCAGATAATCATGTACAAGAGTTTTTGGGAGCTGCAGGGTTTTGCAGGTATGTAGCGCCATCTGCTGTTCAGAGCTTACAGACAACTAAATCCATCAGTTTCTACAATCCGACAGAGAAGCGGAGCAAGTCGACATTATTCTAAGCAGCAGTAAGGCCGTGTTTACACCTCCACCTCATCATGTGATTCCGTCTGACCTTCCTTCCCTGCTGACAGACAAAAACACGCATAAGCTGCATAAACAAGTGTGCACTTGTCAGTAGAGCAAACTGTGCACTGAACCTGAAAGGGGCCCTCAACTCAAAAGCATAGAAGGAAATGAGTTTGACCTCTACTTTGTCTGCTTCTACCAGTGAATGAACCAGTTCATCTTTTCCAGGATAATGATGTGAAAACTTCATATTTTCTTTTATCACTTTTTCTTGGGTATGTTTTACCGATACATGGCTCTAAAAAAAGAGACTACTTAAAATGATCAGTTTCTTTGATTTTACTTTTTATAGGTATATGAGCAGAACAGACATTGTTCTGTTATTCTATTAGCTACTGACATGTCTCTGAAACCCCAAGCAAAACTTTTGTATTTGCTTGCAGAAAACTGAAAGATGGTCAAAATAAAAAATATGCCGTGCTTTCGGACCTCAAATAATGCAAAAATAAAAAAATGATTCATTATATTCATTTTTTTTTAACTCAGAAAGAGTTCAGAAACCAATATTTGGTGGAATAACGGTGATGTTTTCAATGGGGTTCAGTGCAGTGATCTCTTCATTTTTTCCAGAGCTGCATATTTAGCAAAACTAACATGAAAAAAAACAGTCAATTCAGCCTCTGCACTCATTATATTCCCTGGTAAATGTTATATATATATACATACACTTGTTTTTTGAGTTGCATAAGATTGAACATTGAGAAAAAGCTGCCCTATAAATTGGAACCTCAGCATGTATTTACAAAGAAAAACCTCCATGACTACGATCATCAGCAACTCAAACATTTGATAAACAAATGCAAGTAGTTTAAAACACACTTTGCCTTGTGTAGAAATTAGTTATCCATGTCTTGTTTTCACTAGTATAAATGTGTAAACTGATAAATGTATGTTTGTTATTCACTCATTAAAATGTCAAAGACAAGAAAACATACAATATGAGAGTGTAAATCTTTATCAAGTTCAGGACTAAAAGAAAAATAGCTTCTTCCTTAACACTGTTGTTCTAATAGGTTTGTCAATGAATGCAGAAGGCTGATTTTATATACTTCAATAATGAAAATCTTTTCACTTTGACATGAAGAAACGGCATGGTACATATGTACACATGTTCAAAATTGCACTCGCCCGATCAAGCACTGTTTTTGGGAGAAATTCATTTCTACAGGGAAAATCATTTACAACTAGTAGTGTAATAGAAAATCAACAGACATTACACAGATGCTGCTGATTCTGTGTAAATGAATCATCAACTATAAGAGGCACGTTCAAACTAGCAGTGTGGACTTCAGTGAGCTTTTTCATTCTGAGGAAAAACAAGTTTCAGACAGATGAGCCTGATTTAAAGATGAAGGCTGTAGACTCTGTTCAAGCTGGAAGTAAGGGAAGTCTTCTGGAAATCTGAATGTGGTTCAGAATGAAAACCAAATCCAGAAAGCCATGAAAGAAAATGGGAAACTACCATTCAAGAGGGTGTAAGATTAGTCAAAGCGGGAAGAAGTTCTCACACTGAAATGTTGATAATGTGGCTCATGGATGAGTTTAATGACTTCTTTACAAGATGTTTTGACATGTTTTATTCTGAAGATCAAGATTAGTGCAATTTAAAAAAAAGAAAAAAAACATTCACCTTTCACAATAAATTTGAAAAAACATTTTTTAATTTTGATTTGTAATTAATTTTGCACCATTTCCAATACATTTGCATGTATAGATGTGACGGAGCTTTACTCAACTTTACTTCCAGACCTGAAACCATTCCAAACAAGGTTAAAACCACACAAACCGAGCTCGGGATGGTTCCAGGTCCGAAAATAAAACAAACACAAAAATCACTCTGTGCACAAAATAGTAATTACAATATAGTGTGCCAATAAAATTTAATGCCACCAAAAAATCCTAGTGTGCTACACTTGTTTAGGAAAGATAAAAAGGTTATTTACAGGGGGTCAGCTGCTCTGCATGACAGCACAGCATTTTTACATCTGCAGGTCCAAGTGCTGAAAATCCTAAAAAGTTTTTTGCGATCAGAGGTGCACATCAACACCGACATTTAATACATCAAAAGACGTGAGGAAAAAATAAGCAAAAAAAAAAAACAACAACAAAACAAAACAAACATTTTCACAACAGATACTTTGGGTGGCAGCATAAAGCAGACAAGAGACGAGGTACTGTCAGTCAGCACGTATGTGGTCATTAACCACCTCTCAGAAGGGATTCCAGCATTCAAAGAGCAATTAAAAAAGCACTTATTTGTAGGAAACGGCCAACAAATAACTAAAACACTTTATATACCAATGATTAAATTATAATTGCACCATAGTAAAGTTTAATATAATCAGAAATAGAAAAGTCCTACAACAGTCAGATGCATAGTTCCCTCTTTACTGATTTGACAGGTAACAGTTGGAGTGTTTAGGGAAGAGAAAGAAAAAAAATCTTTGCAGCACCTTAAGGTCTTCTCCGTCTAGAAGAAAACAAACATTAATAAAACTGATTTTGATAAACTAGACATACAATCGACGCATTGTTTTGCTTACTTTTGATACCCATGGCTTGAACTGATGTTTGCCACTGGAGGCTTTAACAGGGGGGGGGAAAACGAGAGTTATTCTAACAACAATATGCATAGAACAGCATTATATACAAAATACTTATTGAACAAAAATCAGTAAGCTCAAACATTTATTTGCGCTCACCCTGTTTTCAATGTCGTCTGCTTGAGCCGGTCCCTCTCCAGAGCCGGATCGCCTTTTCCGACTAAAGCCAAACAAAACACAAAGTGCCTCTATTAGTAACTTGGACAAAGCAAAACTCAACAATTTTCAAATACATCGTTTAAAAAGACTGGAACAATTAGATGGATGTTGAACTTGTCTTTATGTCCCACATCAACATGGTAAGAATCTAATGATCGGCAGCCATTAAAACAGTCGCAGTGTAACGCAACGCTAATCTGTGGGATTCGTTCAAAGACCTTTACCTTGGTGCTGTTGGGCCTTCTTGCTTTAGAGTCTCAATATCAGTGAACTCCACTGCTTGTCCTCCACCTCTGGTCTTAAAAACATTGCCCTGTTGGAGTGAAATAAAAAAAATCAATATGAGTCTGTTGGGGGGTTGGGGGGAGTAAGACAGGCTGATTATTAATCAAATCAAGACCCCGATAAGGAAGGTTTCGCCAGATGCGAATAGGCTGAATTGTCAAATCCATGCACAAAAATGTCAAGTTAAGCAAATCAAGTAGCTTTACCTTTATCAATTTGGTCTCGATCTCCCCGTCAGAGGCAAGCTCTTGGTGTCTAAGCACATATCTGTGGCATTTAGACAGAGCTTTCTCGTTCGGGGTTGACACCTTGATCGCATTGGGTATGATTGGCTGCATTACAGTGTCTAGATCCAAATTAGAGGCCGGTTTGTGGTCTACCCATTTCTCCCCACCCGCAGAGTGTGAGCGCCTGTGCATTGGATGAACCGGAGGAACCGTCTGGTGATCCCAAAGTGAGAAACAAAAATCGGTTATTTACATGTGGTCCATTTTTAAAAAGGTGTGCAGTGGTCAGCAGGGAAGGGATCGTTAAAGAGGGTTAGCTTCTTGTGAAAAGAACAGTATTGCTGGAAGTAGAATAAGGTGTCAATAGATGGATTTGTTTAGAAATGCATTTTGCATTTGTGTGAAAATCATTCCAATTGCATTTCCAGAAAAGACGAGTCAGCAATACTTTCCTCTAATCACAGGACATTTCCTCAAGAGTGAGATTCAGCATGCAAAGATCACTGAACTAAAGGATGGTTAGCATGCAAAGGAACAAGCCAAAATTATCTATTCCAAGAGCAACTGGCACATAATTCTGTAGGCGTTACAATAGATTCATGATGTGGCGGAAAGCAAGTTTTCAAAAATTATTCTGTGCACTGAAGAGACAACAGTGGAACTTTCTGAAAAGTGTGAGTCAGATTATAACTGGTGTGAAACTGTTGTAATCTTCTACTTCTGTTGTAATCGTCCACTTCTGAAAGGCTCAAAAAGAAAAAAAACAGGAAGGGGTTTGGAGTGGCCTAGTCAAAGACTGTCCTTAAATCCTTTTTCAAATGTTGTGGAATTGCCTTAAGCAGGCTATTCAAATCTGAATGAATTAAAATGATTCTGCAAAGAGTCACTGCCAACTCTTGCAAATGTATTCGGGAAGCAGGCTGGTCTGGATAGGTTTTGTCCTTCTTAACAAATGAGATTTTAATTTAAAAACTGCATTTTCTATATAACCAAGCTAATGTTTTAAAATATGTTTGATGATAAAGAACAAATGTGACAAAATGAATAAATCTATAAGTGAGTACTTTGTTATTTTACTCAAAATTCAACCTTGACAAAATCTCTGGTTCGAAGTTTTGATGGTGGATCATCTAGATATGATCGTTACACTCTGGTCTGAAAAGATCACGCAAACGTTGCCATTTATTTTAAAAACCCTGTAGTGTTATTTAACTGGACTTTACTTTTTAGAGGAAATTTTGAGCGAGAGCAGACATGCATCATTTTTATTGATGGTGTTTATCAACCATCTTTGCTTTTTACCATCACTCAGATTGAACTGAACCATCTCAGGCCTAGAGCTGCACAACACTAGAAGTCATCCAATCAAACAGACTAAATATATTATTAGATATAAATATATTATTATTATATATATTATTAAAGTGTGAATTCATGACACCTGGAATGTAATATCCAAAACTGTATCTTTCAGCTTCCATCCAAAACCTTCATTTTTCCAAATTCCTTAAGCTACAGAGGTTGTCATCTACACCCCATTTTTTGAATTATCCATTTTACAAAAATGATGATGATGTATGTAGTACACTTACAAGGAGCTTTGGTGATGCTGCTATTGCTACTTACCAGAAAGATGTGTATTTTACTAAATACACATCTTCAAGTCAACAGTGCAACATTAAAAAGGAAACTACTCTGGAACGCAGCATGCAATGCAGGAACAGCAAAGTTAGCGAGCGGTCGTAAAGGGAAAGACGACGCAAATGAAAGCTTCAAAGATCTACTCATCTAAGAGCAGAAAGCAGGAATTCTAGTCTACGCCAATGTTTCTACTAAACACGCACACTCCACGATAGCTGCTCTGCACCAAGACAAAGCCGACGCTACAGGCTTGAAGCGAAGAGTTGAAGACTTTTTTTTAGGACAGCTACTAACACACTAACCCTTGTGACTGCCTCTTTGTTTAGCTCATAGACAGACGCTGCATGAGGGGCCTCAGTCTCTGGGGCCCAGCGCTGGCCTCTCCTGCGACCCACGCTGCTGGCTCCATGGCATGGGGTGGGAGTCCTGCTGCCAAACTGGGGCGTTCCTGGTTGTCTAGACTGGCTGCCTGAGTCTAAAGGGAACCTCTGCTCCCAATCTGAAATGCAGGAGGCGACTGAGGGGAAGGATGAAGAGGATGAGGAGGAAGAGGAAGCGGAGGTGGGCACGGGGTCCTGAACTCCCCTAACACTGGCTCGGTTTTGGCTGAGAGGCGTTTGGCCTAAATCCTGCAAAGTCGGGGAATGAGGCAAGGTGTGGTGAGTGCTATGAATTAAAGGAAAGCAGAAATACACAAACAACAAAACACACACACACACACAACAGAAACAGCTGGTGTGGACAGCAGCGTATCCCAGTTAACTGGATCACAATAATTATTAGTGGCATGCAAAATCTCCACATTGTGTTGAGTTAATAGAGATTAGTGGAGTCCCACTGGTGGGACGGGCTGCAGTGTGAAGTAACGGACTTACAGAGAGAGGCGTAGGAGAAGCTGAGCTCTTCTGAGCAACGTTTCTATCCCTCTCTCTGGAGGGTCTCTCGGGCTTCCTCGGCGGCTCAGTGGGACCACCGCTAGCGCCGCCATTCTCCGTCACGATGGCTTTTAACTGCTTCAGCTTCTCGTCCTTCACCCACAACTTGTTCTGCAGCTCCAGCTGCTTGGCGTTCACGCGCCTCTCCTAAAAAAAAATAAAAATACAAAATCGGGAAACGATAACGATTTTTCAGCGTATTCAGAACACATTTCATACCCGTCTAACCATTAAACCTTAGATTGGCGGCAAGTCAGAGTGACTCAATAACCGCATGTGCCGTACTGATTCAACACTGATGAGGAAATTATACCCAAATCGCCAAACATCGTAACTAGAGACGCATCAATCGATAGGCTGAAATCCACACTGGCACACTTTCTACTGAACTGGATTTAATCAGCAATTAAACTTATCAAAATTAAGAAATTTCACAGTTGTCAGTCTGAAGACAGATTAAGTAAAAAAAAAACTAAGCAAAACTCAGATGCAGGTCAGGGATGTGCTTTAATATCTGCAAAATCATCCATTTTGTTTCTTGCCATCTACTTATGTTGAGTATCTAATGGTCGCAAGTATTGGTAAAGACAGATTGCTTTTTTTTATGATCATTGACTAAAAAACATGTAGTGGTACTGAAATAATTGGTCAAATGTGCCCTTTAAAACTTTCTAACCAGATTTTAACTGTTTAATAGTTTCTCATTTTCTTACCCTGTTAAACAGAGCATGTACTTTTCTCTAAATGTTAACACTGTGGGCAAACAAAACGTCACAGTTGTTGAAAACACTGCAGTTCTCAGTTTCTAACACAAGCTTGACCCTCTGTTTCACAGTGCCTTTTACTTTTGATAGCATTGCTATAGCAACGGCAATCTCACAATGAAAATTTAGAAAAGTCTAACCTTTAATTAAAGTTTCCCCTCATTCAGTGAAAATAAATACCCTGTTCCTACAAAATTCATTTAAGTATTTTTATTACTTTTTTTTTTTTTTAAGTGAACTAGTAACATTTGGGAACTTCTACATTTCTAGACTTTTCAAAATGGAAAAAACAACAAGAGAACATACAATTAACTAAGGCAGATGTGTGTTGATCTTAATAAATCACCAATGCCTAATTGCCAATCTCTACAGTGAGATTAAACACCAAAAGGTTTATAAAAACCGGACATGATGAGACTACAAAATAATAAAAATCAATTATCCTATTCTTGTACTAGGAGTTTTACTTTACATTTTAAAAATTAAAAATTCATCCAGGCATGTCTGTTTATAAAGAAATTTTGTTGTTTTTTTTACAAAAATGCCAAAAAAAAAAAAAAAACCTTGTCAATAGTTTGGCAGATATACTCATTAAGTTAATGTTGTTAGCTCTGTTAGAAGTCCAGTGTATATCGGAGCGTCCATGTTGTTCTACTTACACACTCCCTCTCCCATTTGAGCTTGGTGTCCGTCACCACGCCCTGCATCCGCTGCTCCATGCGCCTCCTCTCGGCCAACTCCTTCTGCAGTCTCTGCTCTCTGCTCTCCAGCTCCTGCTGCAGAGAGCGTTTGTCCTGCTCGTACATCTCTGTCGTTTTCTGCAGGATGTCAATCTGCAGAGGAGGCTCGGGAGTGAGGACAAAGTCGGCTTACAAATGTCAAATTGCTTCAACAAAATGTAGAAAGATCAAGACCTTGTATTCTAAAGTCTTGGATTTTTTTTCCAGTCGTTCAATCTCCGTCCTCTGGTTTGTGATGACTTTGTCTTTCTCCCCCAGTTTGCTTCGCTGATCATGCAGTACGTTCTCCTTGGAACTGAACTGACTCTCAAACTGCTGGAGCGTGAACTTCATATTATTTGCTGAAAAATAATAATAAAACAAAGATTTACAAAATTCATCTCAACATTTCCTGCTTAGATTTTTTTTAAGTCATTTATGCCCAAAAACACTCGTATGACAATCTGTAGGTTCACAAAATATAAATCTTACCAGTCTGATTGAACTGTTCAGTCATCTTCTGACGGATACGGTACCGTCTTTCCAGAACCTCCATCAGACGGGGCAACGTCTGATCATCAGAGGGATCCGAGAGCTCACAAGGAGGCAGAGGCGGGAGGCTTTCAATGAGCTGGTTCAGCTGAACTGGATCTTTACAGGAGATGACATTAAACCATGAGAAAGAGTTTTGGTTTTGCTGCTCATTTTATAAGGAGTAAGCTAGTCTAAAACGACACAATCCACATGATTTTAAGTGATAAGGCTCTAATCTGCAGAGAAGTACAAATCTGAGGGATGGTTTACCTCCATTAACTGGTCCCCCTCTTTCTTCCAGTCGGCGTGACAACTCATCCTTGAAAGCCTGGTTCCTCTGCCTGCGTCCCGGTGTCAGGCCACAGATCGGACGGTCCACCGGCCGAGCCACCTCCACTTCCTGGGTCATCTCAGCAAAGCGCATTACCAGCTGCAGCACACACAGTGCAACACTTATATGAAGCTAAACTGCTAGGTTGCAAATGGAGGCTAAATTAAATCCAAAAATGTTTCAACTGTAACAGTTTTAAAAATAACTTGTGTATGCTACCTAAGCAGCTAACATTTTGCCAAATACAGGAAAGACTCCAAAGTCAAGCAGGACTTGTACAAACCGGAGACGCTTACCAAGGTTTCTTCATAATCCTCAGCTTTGGGGTTAACACAGACAACCATCCTGACTTTTCCTTCTCCGTCAAAGTAGTTTTTAAACAAATGTGTGACTTTAGAGTCTCGGTAGGGCACCATCTGAAGAAAACATGAAGAGTATGAGAGAGAGTGAATAGAAAATTAAAGAAAGTTGAAACAATAGAGGTTACAGAGCAAGGTAGCGAACCAGAAACGGAGATAGAAACGGTTCATTGTTGAGATACAAACCCTATTAGTTCCACACATTTGGTTTTCACGCAGGACCTCCATGCATGTCCGCAGGGTCATCAAGGACTGGTTGATGTTACCTGCAGATTAAACATAGAAAATAAAATGTCAGAATTGAATGAATTCTGAAACTGTTTGGGGAGAGACGTAAAAATGTTTGGGTTTTTTTTTTTCATTTATTTCAAACATACAAAAGTAAAAAGCAAAAAAGAAGAAAAAAAAAATTAAAATAAAAAAAATCATCATGCCCAACTGACTTATTTTTACGATTGGAAATGAGCTGAAACGATTTAAAACGGACCTGCTTCTCGAAGGCGACTTCCCTCCGCTCTGGTCCTGTTGGTGCGTTCGCTGCCCGCCAAGTCAACCAGGCACAACTGGCTCACATTCACCTGGCTTTTGTCCTGTTTGAGCAGCAAATAGAAAATACAAGTTCTACTTTTTACAGCTCAAGAAAAGTAGGAAAGTCATCCTTTAGGATGTGACATCATCAAGTCTCAAATCAACATCTCTGTCCTCACTCTGTGTAAGAAACGCATACATTTGCACATTATTGGTAATTAACTGCTCTCCTGTTTAATAGCGTTTTATTTCAGTTGTATAAGAAATTAAAATGGACAACTTTAGCAGCCAATCACCTGCAGTATATGGTCCCCATCAGCATCTAGAGGAGCCTGGGCCAGCTTCACTGTGAACACACTGTGGGAGCGACTGGACTCTCGGTTGAGCTCAGTATTCGCTATCCGTCTCTTCTTTTGTCCTAAACAAATAAATAAAATAAATAACTAAAGAGTTGCAACATGAAACATCAAAAAGTCTATTGATTCTGGCAAGAAGAATTAAAATATATATATACAAAAAAATAAAACAGACAGGGATGTTTTAAATGCGTAAATTTGCTACAAACTAGTCAATTTCTGAGTAAAGGAAAATGTATAAAATGGCATAACTGCTGCACCGATACATAAAACCTTCACTCGCCTTTCCAGAAGACTTCAAAAGCCTCTTCTGTGGATTTGACTTCGACTTCTGTGCAGCCGGCCACATACATGTTATGATTCTGATCTTCACGCAGAATCTTTGACTGAGGCGGCCTGAAACGTGACGGTAATGAAAACAACAACAATGTGTGATATGAACACTGTAAAATAATAATCCTCTGCTTTCATAAGCCAAGCTGCAAAGCTCAATACCAAACATTTTATGCGATGTTAGAACAAAAGATCTATGGAGACAAGTCATTCAGGGGGAACGAGCACATCAGGTATGCGCAGCAGCATTCAAGCCATTCAGAGGCATCGTCTGTGTCCTCATCAGTAACAATGAGGAGCAGCGTTAACAAGACAACAGCCACAAACGTCTCACAGAGCTAGTTGGGAGTCGTCACTTAAGACCAGACAATGGGTTAAAGGGATGGAAACAGACCTATGCAACCAATCGGCTACAGCCAGGGTTCATGTATGAACAAACAGTAAATGGAGGGGAAATTAAAGAGCTAATCTGCATTACTGGGCCACATACATGAACTCTTTGTTCCGTACTGGTGTGTTTCCGTCAAGCCACCTATCGAAAGCGGGGATTGGTCATTTGTCAAATTTAGATTTTATAGACTACAAAAAAAAAAACTCATCTGTAAAGAAGAAAAGCATCAACTAATTTTAAACTGTCTTACTTTGGTCTGATTGGATCAAATGGAGCATCTTCAAGGAGGTCATAGATATAGTTGTTGTAGATTTCAATGTAGGACACGAATACGCTGTAGCAGCAGTCTTCGTCGACGCCCTCGAATTTACACGCTTGGTCTGGGTTGATCATATCCGCAAACTCCGGATCCACCCGCTGCCTACAATCAAAAATGAAAAGAAACCAGCTTGATGAGCCAGAAACCGTAGTGCCGAAAAAAAAAAAAATGAGGATAGCACTCCAGAATCACTCAGGTAACCTGGAAGACGGCGTTTTGGGAACAGACAGCTGACTGTCTCTCTTCTGTCTCTCGAGCAGAGCGTCAAGCTGGTTCTGAACCTCGATTCCGTTTTTCTCATCGGGTTTAAATACCTAAAGAGACACATGCACTTCAATAAACCTGCCTCAAACGTTTTGAGAGATCAAACATATAAGCCATAATTTATCTTACAAATCTTTTGGCCTGAAAAGGCCCGATGCTGTTGAAGAGCATGTCTAGAGAACGAGGAAGGAGTCCACCTTCTCCAGGCGAGCCGGTCATGGTGTACGTTTTACCACTTCCTGTCACACCGTACGTAAACAGCAAGCCTGCCGACACAGTCATATTTCATAAAGAAAGTCGAGGTGACCATATTGGGAATGGCCCAGTCAAATCAAAACAAAAATTACACTTGCCATTAATTTAATCTTGAGCATGAAAGAATATAATTACCAAGCAGAAAGACATAAAAACTCTATTTTTAAGCTTTATTAAAGAATGCTTGAGAAATATACTCTTACTTCACTTCAAACAGGTAACTAAACAAATAGCCAAGAAATTGGGCATTTGTAATCTACTATATATATATACATATAAATATATATAAGAGCTGAATGACTGAATTTATAACATAAGTGTTTTATACCTTGCAGCAAAAAATCTTATTGACTCAAATGTTGACAAAATGCAAACATTTGACACTTTACATAACTGAATGACTTATCTGTTAAAAAAAAACCTGCTTTGAAGTCCCAGTTCACCTACCGTTTTTACAGTGAATGAGGTCCTCAATGAGTGTCTTGGCGACATCTTCAAACAGCTCGATTTGAGTTGTTTTAATACCAAACACCTTCTTAAAGCAGTATTGCGTCTACAGGAGAGACAAATGGAAAATCAACATCATCCAATAAACCCTCAAAAAATAACCATGTTAAATTTGTTACAGTGGAGAGAGTTGTTGATGTTTGGTCAGACAACTCATCAGCAGTGCATACTTTTTTCCTGTATGTTTATTTAGCCTCGGGTGCGGCACTAGGAAAGCATTCAGTCGTAAAATTACTGAAATAACAGTAAATAATCTTAATTTTATCACAATGTTTTGTCCAATGCCATCCACTTTAGCTTCTCTTTAAATATAATATTTTTGTTTTTCCTTGAATGTATAGAACTTGAAAAATCAGACAGTCATTTCAAATGCAATATTGCACTCCTCGTCATAGTGACTGTAATTTCATATACAGTCTAGGTCCAATTTAGCCATTTTTTGTCAAATAATGACAAGAGCGAGATAATTTACTTCATATGTAACATACATACCTCCTTGTATTCACCATTGCGGTTTGCTTTCAGTCCATCAGGAGCATGAAGCTGAATCGTGGAGCTGCTGATCATCTCAACGCAGCATTCCTCATCTTCTCCACCAAGTGGACGGATGCGACAGTAAACCTGGAATAAGTAGTTTTTAAAAATATATATTCTATGTTACCTTAATGTAATTCGAAGTATCCAATATACATTTCATATTACTTTAACTAATCAACTACTAAGGTAAAATGTAGAGAACAATTCCCAAAGTCAAATATAAATCGAAACCATCTGAATGTGTAGCTAAGAGAATATGTTTTATGTTAGTTCAGTTCTTTTTGGAAAAATAAAGTATGTAAATAGATGCCCATTTGTCAAAGTGGAATATCTGTAGCCACATTAATAATACATTGTATTTTTGAAAATGAATATATTTTATATAATTATTAAAAAATATGTTATGCCACATAACAAACTTTGTTACATTGTTGGTAAAATGAAGCATTTGAATTTTAAATACGTTAATGTTGATTTATTTGACTTTAGGTGCCACTCTTCTAAAGTCACGGCAAAAAAGATGAATATTTCTATGCATGACCAGCAACTTAAGAAAAGCTGGATCGGAAAATGAGCAACTAGCTGGTAAAGCAGCGTCTTGTTTTAACTTTGCTCCATGTAAGTAATCCTCCAGATTTCTGCTGAGAGTCACATACCCCCACAGGATCTTTCTCTATGTTGCTTGGCTTTTTGGGCCTTCGAGGAGTCCTCCCTTTCCTGCGACAAAGCAACTCAGTTAGTATCAGACAAAAGCTACTACAATTCACTACATGTGGACCATCAAACAAGTTAAGAAAAACATTTCAGCGGAATCCTAACAGAGATCGAGTCACCGCTAACTTTTTGTCATTCTGACCGTAAGCTAGGAAGCGCATGTGCCGCTTGGTATCGATAAAAATATGAAGTTAAATTTATGCTCACCAGCCGAGTATAGCTTAACAATATCTTTGTTCAATACAGTTTTAAACATCAGACTGCTAGAGAATGGGTCCTGGGATCACAGAAGAAGGTTGGCAGTTTATCAACCGTAATTGTAGCTAACGACTTGTAGCTAATCTGTTTACAATAAGGAGCTAAGACATTTTCTGGGAAACAAAAATCCTAAACTTAAAATAAGCTCCAAGTGTGATTCTAACTCTGGTCATAATTTATGAACACATGTTGAAATTTTTAAAAAGGTAAGTGTAATACTGACCCAGCTCGCTGCATTGTTTGTATAATGAAATTCCTCTCAGCTGCTCAGAAGCGCCTCTTGTTCACGATTTGAAATGTTCCCTCTTATGAAACGTTTTTCCGGTAGTCATGGACGTCAACCAATCAGACGCCGAGCAAAGGAGGAAGTCCCGCCCCCACCTAGAAAAACCGTTTACAGTGCCTCTTGTTCAGGATCAGGTAAACAACTTTCACGGACTTTTTTTTTGTCTGTCAAAAAGCTACAAAACCCTTATGTGAAGCATAAAGCTTCTATAAGAATCTTTATTTGCAAATGTACAATATTATTTTGTTATTTTTGCTTAATTTTCTCATATTACACTACCAAGAAATCAGATTTACTTCCAAGAAAATGTTTAATAAATAATTAAAATAAAGAAAATAAACATAAGCATTGCCTTACAAATTGTTTATAATCTTTAATTACAATTGATTATTCTTTTCATTTACCAATGAAAGCAGGTACAGCTTTCATTGGTAAACAAGTGATATGTGTACACCCTAAGTCTTAAATCTGTCTTTTCCCTCTGCAGCAAAATAATCAATAAAAAAAATGGGGGTGGGAGGATCTGATTATTAATTTGGGTACATTTAGGGTGTGAAAAATTGTGTATTAATAAATAAATATATCTAATAGACTGGGATCAGACAAAGGGCAGCCTTGGCGGAGTCCAACTCTCAAAGGAAACATAAAGCCCCCATAAAGCTTCTATAAGAAGCTTTATGGGGGCCTTGCAAACTCTAAACATGCCTTTTAAAAATCTATAAATCAAAAGAATGTTTTTATACATTCTTTCTATACTACTTTCTGTTCAGTGTCCAATTAATCTACTTTCTGTTCTTCAGGAGTATAAATAAAACAGATATTAAGCCACTGGTGACCGTGGTGGAGGAAGACCCATACTAATCTGCTTAATGTGCTCCCTTGCCATTCTGCTGGCAAGGGAGCCTAAATATCTCAAAACTCATAAAATGCCAAGAAGTATTGAATAACAATCTTGCACCCCCTATCAAAATGAAATGGAAAAATCCCTGGGTCTTTCAGCAAGAGAATTATCTACATTTTATGGCCTAATAAACACAGAAATATGTCAGCACACCAGAAAATAGAAAAAGTTTAAAACATAGCCTTCTTATACCAAAGCCAAATTCTATGGAAAACCTGCAGAGCGATGTGAGGAATAGCAGAAGAGCAGAAGAAAGGCCCCGGGACTCTAGACATTCTAGAGACTGAAAAACATGCAAATAATTTCTATATTATTTAACCATGTGGCGCATTTTAGAAAAACTAAATCCTGCCCTGTTGGTAAGGTTGTGTTTTCAGGTGTAGACTATAGATGATGGATGAATGGACAAGACAGTGATTGGAATAAAAAACAAAATTCAGACTTGGTTTGAATTTTATTGGGAAAAAATATAATAAATAAATTTGAACTTAAATACTTTCTTTTTACATGTTTTACAAAACAAAGCAAATAAAAATGTTAGCAGCAACTTGCAAGAAGACAGACACATGAATCATATGACAACATCCTTGGTTAATAGTTTCATGAGTAACCACACAATTTATGAGGCCATCACTATGTCGATCGTAAAAAAAAAAACCCTTCAACAGTGCCATCTAAAAGACCTGAGAGTTATGAACGTGAAAACTTAAAGTGACAATCTCAGCCTGTAAATTCAAAATTAAAAAGTGAATTTTGAACTTGACATCATTTTTGTTCCCTGTAGTCTCTTCATTCACCATATGTATGACACTCAGAGATCACAGTAAAAAAAACACACACAGACACCTCTGTACAAACATATGAAGCACCGATGAATAATACAGCAATCCAGCTGCTCTATACAAGAATAAGTTTCATTAGAAACAGTTGCATTTATTATGTTCATTGTATTTAAGTGCATTGTGCAACTCGTCCCTAGATTTTCAGCTCAGCTCTTGAATACTTTAACAGCAGCTATCACAGCTGAATGCTTGTACACTGTTTCTTTTTAAGCCCCTCTTCTTTTCACTCATCTATCAAACCTGGGTCAAGATTTAGTAGCAGGAGCAGACTTTGGTTGCCGCTTTCTTTTTATTTTTTCCCTGTTTGCTTTTCTGGCACGCCGGGCCAGAAAGGAGAGGTAGACTAAAGAGGCAGATGATGATCAAATTCACCACCACACAAAGCAGTGCTGGACCCAGAGAGTTAGCAAACGAGACGGGTATGGAGTTGGCAGTGAGCCAGGGGCGTCGCGTCACCATGTCCTGCTCTACGGCCAGCATTTGGAAGTGGGTGCCGAGGATGCCGCACACGTGAAAGAGCTGGTGGCTGTGACCTGCAGGGGGAGCAGTCGAGTCACACTTGAGCCAGTAAATAATTTATTTCACCACAGAGCAAATGATTTACTGGCTGTTAGCAATGACCCAGCAGTGGTTGTGCATTAACGCTTTTTCACAAGGTTTAACAGAAAAACGGAAAGTAAAAAAAAAAAAATAAATAAAAAATATGTGAATGTTTCACAGTCAAATAAAACAGGTAGCTGTAAAGCGACATGGACTCTTTGAGCTTCAGGTAAATACGTTTTCACTTATGAGCTCAGGTATACAAGATATCTTTAATAAAAGTAACCAAAGCTATGAGTGTAGCTATGAGTAATACGAGTGTAGCATCCATCTTTATCATTTGTCAGAAATGTTGTCATTTACTTAATTTTTTATGTTAGTACATTTTCTTGACATTTATGAGTCCATAAGTTTGTTCAAACTGTATTGTCTTTGTTCAACCAATTGTTGGTTATATATGTTGATTTTTGAGATACAGTCACTATTATAAACATGGATCATTTAAGCACTGCTTAGGTTTTTGTTCCAAACATGCAAATACTGTATTAATGTTGGTGTCTTGCACGATTTGCACTTTATTTGTGCCTGTTTTCAAAGTTTTCTCAAGAGTGTCAAATCTAGCACTGTGTTTATGTGACGAATCCTAACTTTGCCTTTGTTTGGTTGACTATGTTCATTAAGAATTTGAATCAACTTACACTACAACCTGCAGTGACCTTACTGGTGAGAGCTTGAAAACAATGGCCGCGCCTCAGTGGAGGAATCTCACCTATGTAGTCGAAGCTGCCGGGTGCCAGGCGCTCAGGTAAGCGGGTGGCAAACAGGAAGCCGGTGAGGAGAGCCAAGCCGATGTGTTTGTAGTGGAGGATGTTGGTGTCGTTGTCAGTGCAGCCGTCCCCCGTGCACAGGAACACCTGGGAACACGACACAAACGCGATCTCAGCGAAAAACAGGGATCTACAAAGCATGTTGAGCGTGCTAACGTCTCTTGACGAGGCTTAAACTGAAGCACTGCTGAGATGTAAGTCATAAATACACGTCTGCCAGTCAAGCAAATGAAAAGTCCAAAATAGAAAAAAAAGATTCTACCTCAAAAGAGGAGTGAGGAAGGTTTCCATCTATTTCAGTAACAGACTATTGGTCTTCTGTTGTGAATTTATACATTTCTTGCCCCACTAAACACAAAATGTCTAAACCTTATCAAGATTTAGAATAGTATAGAGTATCCTAGTGTACAAGGTGAGCCGAGTGCAAAGAAGCAGGTGCTCGGTGTAAAGAGGATGAAAGCAGGCGTACCCTGTAGAAGAGAGGAATGTTGTCAAACAGGCAGGGGTAGCCGAAGGCAAGGATGCGAAAGAATTTGCTGAAGCTTGGATTCTCAGGTAATCTGGAAAAAGAAAAAATATATATATATATTTTTAAATGACTATGCAATCAAAATACATGGACTAACAATTCCTCATGGTCAAATAGTCCTGATGAGGATCTATCAAGAGTCTGGTTGACATTATTTGTAATGTGTAACAGACAGAAATCGGGATAAGCGTTGCTTTTCTTACAGTAGGGTGATTGTTACTCAACACATTGAGCTGCTCTTTGTTTGACTTAACCATGTGAAACTACACGGCCCAGATTAGGGCTGGTCCCTGTAATCACTGCCAACCAACACCCACTGCTCTGAGCAGAATGTTGCTCAATAGTTCCTCCAAATATGCAACAAGTATCTGTCGTGGCTGCCGCATGACAAATCGCGAGAAAAGTCTAGAAGGCGGCTGCATTTTGCTTTTCCGACACTTCTTGACACAGAATAATTGTACAAATGTTCTGGAAGATGATTAAGACAAAAAAGAAAGAAGATGTTTTTTCTTTTCCTGTTCGCAGTCTCTTTACCTTTTCACAATGTCGCTGTTATATTGCAGGAACGGAAAGCCAAGCCTGAGTGACAGAGGGAGAGAGAGGAGACGAAAGGTTAGGGATTAGCTGACGATGCCATAAAAGTCATTAACGAGTTTGTGTGTGTAAGACGATCTTCACTTGGCTCAAGAATAAAACGCAACTTTACATACTTCTACTAAAAGTAGCAACAGATCATTTCCTCGCTCATACCTGGAGTAGCAGGCCAGGACGGTGCAGACGACAGTGTTGGCCGTGGCGATGGGGATGTACCACTGATGAAAGGAGCTGTTCACCCACTTGTCAGGGAAAGCGTAAAATGAATAAACGACTGCAGCCCCTGCAGCGACGGAAAGCGATCGTTCAAAGTTATTTAATATCAGGAAAATAGATCTTTGCCAATGAAAAAGAATATTCTAACTAAATAAACGCTTTCACGTCGAGAGCAAATGCAAACCGTTCTGACATTTTGCAACCATGTTCTCTAATTCAAAGCAAATATTGGTATTAAGCGAATTTCAAAAGGGTAGCTAAATCGTTTGAGAGAGCGCTGACAGAAGCTTTTAAACTTTCACGACTCTGGGTGTAGAGAGGATGCGCTCACCCAGGCTGTAGAAGCTGAGCGCCCCGTAATCAAAGAAGAAGCAGATGTGGCGCGCCCGCGGCGACATGGTGCTGAAGGTGTGAGCGCAGCTGGACGCCAACGGATAAATGCAGCAGGAGAGGAGGAAGACCATCAGAGGCCAGGTGAAGGAGTCCTGCCATCCCTGCTGCATCAGCACCACCGTCACCAGTTTCCACAGAAAGTACCTGCCCAAAAAGAACGAAAAAACGTGTTACTTTCCTGCCTGATAGAAAGAAAAAAAAAAAATTTTGGTAACAGCCAGTGTCAACTGCAGTGATTATCCACAAGACAAAACTGGCAAGAATGATGTTTTTGCAGTAGCTGAAGAGTGAAGAATGCCATACCTGCATCAACAGCTGAAAGAACGACTTTGTACGTTTAAGAGTGAAAACTGAAAACATATTTCACAATGTTGAGAGTTAAATAGTGTGTCCTTCAAAGTAGCCTGATCTGTATCGTTAAAAAATAATCTTTAAAAAAAACTAAGACAGTGGCACTGTTGGATTTCAAGTTTTGCTTTTACCCCCAAATGTATTTATTTAATGTACATTCATTTTCTTCTTATAGTCACTGTGCTGATTTTTTTCTCAAAAAGCCCCATCATCAGTGTATTTCTCTCAGAAATACAGGGGGTCAAAGTGAGTAAACCTTATTTACATTATTAAAATATTACTAAATTGCCCTCTAATTCAGAGGAGCGCAAAGAGACACATATATGACATATAACAATTTCAGATTTTTGTTTATTCTTTGTATTGAACTTCTCTGCCCTTTGCAAGATAAACCTTTCACATTATGCTAGTTTAAAACAAAGGGCTGTTAAAGTAATAACTGGCAGATGTGCAAATTTAACGAAGATGAAGAAGATCTGAGATGAACCCGAAACACAAATATCCCTAATAAAACCTTCATGAGAAAAAAAATGCAACATCTCATATGTTCAAACAACAGTGTCAGGAAAAGTCACATTTATTATTTTGTGTCAGCAACATGAGGAAACGCATGCAGAGGAGAAAACAGAGGGGTATATCAACATTTAGTGTCTAATATTTTGCATGTAAATGTGGGTGCGAGTGCAGCATAAACAGACTTCTTCCTTCCAGACTACAGCAGCGAAGTAGGGGAACTTTAGTGCTTTCATTTAGTACTACAATATATTATTTGTTCGTTTCTGTTTGCACAGGCATTAAATATGACTTTTATAGCAGATGAGTCATAAATGTTCACAAGAGCTGGTCATCTTAGAAAGAAAACAGCCCACGAAATTATGAGCACAATTATCCAACAATAAGTAGACGCTGCTCCTTCAGAAAACACAATCTCTGTATACAATTATGAGTCATTATCCCTCAATTAAACCAGTTTTTTTTTCCTGCACCAGTCAGTTACGTAACAGCTAAGAGGACTACACAGTGGTAGTGTGCGTTGCGTGTTGCCGTCAGTGTGTTTCCCCGTGACTAAGCAGTTAGCTAATTGTGGCACTACGCATGAAAGCCCGAAGCGCAGAGCTGCTCATTAGTGCCAGGCCTTTAGGTCCACCTCTCCCCCTTGACACAAGCACCTGTGTGTCTTCACGATATTCCAAACAGACCCACATCTACACACACACACACACGCACGCACACGCACACACACGCACACACACACACACACACACACACACACACACACACACACACACACACACACACACACACAGGTTTGATGAACACCCCCCCCCCTCCTTGTCTTTTTGGACAGCGCAGCCAAAGCAGGCCGGCGTCTCGTTTGGGAGGAAGTGAAAGCGAGGCCACGAGGGGCACTGATCTCAGCAGCAACTTTAGGATACTCACATAAACACAAACACACACACACACACACATGCAGACAAGCTGGATGCGCCCTGAGGTTTGCAGCTGAGCATTTGGAAAACATCCAGGCGCTGATGTTAAGCCGAGCAGGTGGAGGAACCTGAGGGGGTCAACACGAGGCTCTGGGTTTTTGGGGGTAAAAAAATTATATATATATATATATATATAAAGGATAGTTTTGCTAAACAATTTGAAAATTAGGTGATTTCCCCCTGTAAAGATTTGATTGGGATTCCACGGCAGAGGAATGTCGAGGTGAAATCCTCGTGTTTACCAGGGTGAATAAAGACAAGGAGAAAAAAAAGAAAACACACGCAAAGCATGTGTCTGGTTAACTGAAATTAAAACTCCACTGACCCTTCACCTGCTCTCTATCACAAAGTAGGCGTGGTTGATAAACACGTCACTGATGTAACACCTGTGGCGTTCTTTTGCTGTCTTGCCTTAATTAATATTGAGATGGCAGACTTCCGTTCTGCTCACGCACGTTTGTCGGGTTTCCATGTTTTCTGTTCTTCTGTTCAGAATCTTAAGTGACAAATCTGGCCAGATCTGGAGTCTTTTTGGAAATATTTGTATAAGTTCGGCTCATACTGGAAATACTCCGTCCTACCCATCATTTAAATCATAAATATTTGCTGACTGGTAGTCCCATGTCAGCAGAAAGTGTCATTTCTTTCTCCCCTTTTCCTCCTTTTATGTTTCTGTACGTGGGAATCATGCTTGGATTTGGTCATCTGCTCGCCTGAATCACGATGCCCCATAGCGTTTTTTAAATGTAGTTGTAAAACTGAATGATGTAGCAGCTCATTTATGGCTGGGTATGATAAGGAATCTATGAATCCTTACTGCCCTGTTCTGTTGTATTTTTTTCTCTCTTTTTTTGAGGAGATTTCTTTCTTCTTGGCGGGCTTTTGTTGTTGTAACTACATTTTATAATAAACTATTAGATTGGCTTTCGGTGACAACCGTTTTGTTAAAAATGTGATTTGATGCACAGCTGATCTGCAGGACACATTCTGATGTTTTCTCATGGAACAAACACCACAACCAGATAAAGAGTCTCTTCTTTCCCTGCGTCGTTGACAAGTTGTCACTGTTTCGGCGCTGTGTGTAACTTCCACTATGTCTCTTATTCATGTCACATGAACCTAATCTACTCCTTGTTTATGAAAAAAATCCAACAGGCAAATCAGTTTAATAATGCAAAAACTGTATAAACTTAGAGGGATCTCCTCTAAGCCTGGACCCATATGGTTGCTGTGATGGTGACTTGAAAACAAAACCTGTCAGTAAGTTCAGTCTGTGTCGGGTTACACTGGTGGAAGACTGGGAAAAGTACATGCATGTAGAAATATAATCTAATCCTGTGCAGGACCTGGACAGTAAACAAGGCCAACCAGATTTCTCCGGAAGATAAAAATGGAATCATGAGAATCTTAAGAATGTTCCTGTGATTAAAGAAAAAGCTGATAATTATGCAAGGAACGTCTGGAAAACTCTTTGGCCTGCAGGTTTTGCAGGATGTGTGTGATTCCCTTCCCATGATGTGGGCACGTGTTTTTTTGTTGTTTTTTTTGGGTGCTTCGTGTTGTTATGTAGTTGCTTTACCTCTTTAATTCAGGTATGTGATATCCGGCCAAATGGAGGAAACTGACACAAAACAATTTGCAGAATAACAGAAGCTTAATAAAAGGATGAAGTCAGTGAAAGTTTCCCTGCTTCCAGGGTCAGTGTGTTATCTTAAAAAAAATTCTGACAGGTGCCTCGTTTTATTTTTATTTTAGCACACAGAGCAAAAACTAAACCAAAATACTTAAACGTTTTCAGCTTACCAGGTGGGTAGAAAGTGTGTCCAGATGTTGAGCGTCTCATTGGTCATCTGGAAGAGGCTGAGGATGCAGTCGGTGGCGGAGCTCCTGGGGTGCCGGTACCCAGAAATGATGCTGTCCTCATGGTAAACCTCCACACAGAAGAAACAAAAAAACAACATTGTTTTTGGCTTGCACTTTTAAGGGAGATCTGAGAAACCTGTTTTTATTCACTTCTGTTCTGCAGGCAAAACAAAAATAAATTTCCACGTGAGACGGATAACCGCAGGAAATGTTTAATATAGAAGGTACAAATTAATCAGGAGGTACAGATTTATTCGCAATACAGTTGAGATGAAGTAAATACAAAGACGTTTCTTCTGAACTGCTGGATGAGCGGGAAAGTAAAGTTCTGAGCAAGATAAGAACAGGAATGTTTAAAAAAGTTATTCTTTAACACATAAATCTTCTCCACTCCTAATGACTGAAAGTCCTCATTCCTCCACCACTCCTCCCTCTGATTCAGGCAAGTCAAAATAAAAGAGGTGAAATCAGTTCTTTTTTTTTTTTTCTTTTAATGAACGTGCAGTGAAGATGGACTTACTTTGGGCACCTGATAGATGCTGAAGACTCGTTGAAGTTTGATGAGACTGAGCATGACTTCAGGGTGCCGCCGCCGCCGTCAGAGGGGAGAGCTGAACTGAGGCCACAGGCGGGGTGTGCCTCACACTCTATGAAGGTGTGTGTTGCCATGCCGTCTGCAGGGTTCCTCCCCTTCCTCTTCAAACCCGGCAGGAATATCCAGTGCAGTGAGCCACTCCTCCTCCTCCTCCTCCTCCTCATATTGTCTCTGCGGAGGTGGAGGCCGTGTACGCACAACAGGTGTACGCTCACAAACAACTGTTTTCCCACAAGTAGGAGGGTAAAAAATATTCACTTGATTCTCATTTACTTTTGCAGAAGAAGGGGGGGTTTCAAGGACTAAGCTAATAACATTTTATAATTCTGATACAAATGCAAGACCTTCTTCCAAATGCAAAATCCTGACATTGCAAAACAGTGGAGCTGGTATTGCAGGTTTCACCCATTGACAAAGACACAATGCCACTGGAGGAGATTCTTTCGGCCACTTTCTGCAACAACACCAACAAAAAAAAACTCAAGACCGAATCTGAATGTCACCCGAGTTTTGTGTGGGTTCAGACGAGGCAAGGCTGGTTAATGAAGGGTGTGAGTCAGTCTGTCAGCACAGTAAACAGAACTCCTTTGCTTTACGGTGTGATGTCTGACCTCGGTGGAGGGATGGGCCGGTCCGATCAGACCTTCCAGAGTATCTTATCTTGTTCAAACTTTGCAGCAATGAAGACCAACAAGATGCCAGTATTAGGAAGTGAAGCGCGCTGTTGTTTGTTCAAGCTGGAAATAAAACGGGAACGGTTCCCAGTATGTTGCTGGTGACAGCAGCTTACCCCCAGTAATGGTCGCTCAGCCAGTCTCAGTTCAAACACAAGAGTGAGACGATGCTTCATTTCAAAGCATTAATCCAAATGAAACTCATTGGATTCTGAAACTTCTGTTAGAAGTTTGATTACACTTAATAAAGGAAACTCTCAAATTTAAAGATTAAGAACAGTCCAATCCCAAAAATAATACTTTTGTTTGTCTTAGAACCACCCTCAATAATCCATCCTGTGGAAAATCCCAATGAACTGATTTAGACTCTCCAGTGCAGCCAATGTGTGTGTGTGTGTGTGTGTGTGTGTGTGCGTGTGTGTGTGTGTGTGTGTGTGTGTGTGTGTGTGTGCGTGTGTGTGTGTGTGTGTGTGTGTGTGTGTGTGTGTGTGTGTGTGTGTGTGTGTGCGTGTGTGCGTGTGTGTGTGTGTGTGTGTGACTGAGAGCCGAGTTGGATTGGCACAGACTCAGTTTCCACTGTTGTGATCTTTGTTAATGAGTTCTTCTTTCAAATTTACCCTTCAAACAATGTCAAGCGCCAGAGTAATAACCTGTGAGAGGCAGGGCGTGAAAACACGACCGTCTGCTGAAAGAATGTTGCTGTCGTGCACCTGAAGCTTTGTTTTGTTTGCTATTTCGTTTTTATTTTCTAGATTAAACATACGTTTTAAGCAATCCTTATTTTCTTTATTATCTACTTCCAAATTCCTGTAATCTTTAAAAAGACTTTCTGAAGGTTTTGAACTGAATGCTTACTCTGAATTCCTTTAAACTGCTATGTATAGTTCCAGATGTTGCTTCAGACCATGATAGCAAAATGCGCATAATTTACTGAACCCCTAAACCCATGAATTTATAAACAATGAAAAATCTGTTGAAACCAAAAGTTTAGATACACCGAGTAAAAAGACAGGCACATCTTTTTTTGTGTCTTTGTCTGATTTAAAGCTGCAGTATGTAACTTTTGTAACCAACATGTTCTTTTTTTTTACATATTTGTTAAAACTATCACTATGTTGTGACTGTATAATATGAGACAAATAATATGTGACAAAATCAAGTGACTCTGCCTCCAACTTGTGGTCCTACTGTCATTTGCAAAAACACACTGATGACGAAACAACCAATCAGAGCCAGGAGGAGGCTCTTAGCAACAGCTTGAAAAATGTTTTCATAAATATTTTGTAATGTTTTTAAGCTGTAACAACTTAAATACATTATGATTTTCAGCTGTTGCTGAAACTCTTGAGAGCTGAATACGTATAGTAGCACTTTCAACAATCTCATTGTTGAATAACCCAAATAATGACTAAAAACAATAAATATCCTTAATCTTACCAGTCTACTTATTCAATAATTCAGTAGTAAAAAGGGTTTATGAAATGAAAATGTTTATTTTGTCCACAAAATATTTTGTTTTTTGATTAAAATTTGCTAAACATAAACTGATTACAAGCAATAAATTCACTTGTTTCTGAACTCATTTGTTTATTTAATGGCTTAGTTGCAAAAAATTGGTTTATATTATAAATGGCTATTTTGTACATAAATGGTTCGTGATTCAAATGCGATTCGTTTCGATTAATTACAGACCTTGGAATTAATTTGATAAAAAATTTTAATCCAAGCCCCAGAGTCTCTCACTTTTCTATTCTTTCTAACACCAAGTAAAGAAACTGACTAGCCCAACCCCAGAATGGATTTTTTTTTTTTTTATGATTATCTGTTTAATTTTTTTTTACATTTTGGTTTAGTTATCAGTCAAAACCATTCTTTTTTATGTGTCACTTTTGCATGACCTCTACATCAATCATAAATACATAAATCTGACACATCACATCTGCACCAGTCATCAGCTGCCTGATATTTGTTCTACCTCAGTAGATCTGCGTTAATCCATCGCTGAAGTGGTGAGCACATTTGAAATCATTAAACAATGAAGTGCTGGAGAATTATTCATAGCTGCTGTTTCAGGAATTAGTAACAGTGAGAATGACCAACACTTTAAGCTGCATGATTTTTTTTTGTTGACTCTCAGTTAATTTTTAAAAGCTACCTCTGTTGAATAATGAGCTATCGAGGCACCGCTTATTCTCAGGTGAATCTAGGTTTCATAGCGTGATCTTGATATTTGTCGAAATGTGAACTAGTGCGCCCCCTGAAAACGAAACATCAAATAGGATGTTGAAGTGTTTTAAAAAGAGCGAGAAGGAAAAAGAGCACTGGTAATAAAAACAGAGAAGAGAGTGAAAGCTGTAAGAATTTAATGAACAAACCAGGAATAGTCAGGGAAGCGTCTTAGGCATAGATGATGAACTTTATTCATATTTTGTGTCCTTTAGTCGGCAAGCAGTGGCTAAATCACATAGTAATCCTTGATACATTGAATAAATGGCAAGAGAGGCAAAAAGTCCCACATGATGTACATGTTCATCCTTTCAATGACACAGGAAGCCAGGTATTTTTCACCAACAGTCCTTGGGCGAAACATGAGATCCACCCTGGACAAGCTGCCAGTCTGCAACAGGGCAAACAACATTCCCTCCTCAGGATAATAAAAAAAAAGAAGAAAAACAATGCTTAATCTTACAGGCATGTTTTTGGCCTGTGGGACTACCGCCACTGCCCTGCTGATCAGGATAATAACAAATCCTGTTTAAGATCCAGTTCAATTTGATATTTTAAATACATATGTTATTTATTAAACAAAAGACATGGAGGTGGGTTGAATTCATGATTCATGGTATTTACAAAAATGGTTATATTCTTTTGCAATACCTTTTGGAGAAAGGGCTTCCAGTGTGAAAATACTGGAAACAGCAGCTTAGTCAAATCCTGTCCATTTTTTTGTGGGTTTAACATGTTTGTCACCAAACGATTATAAGTGAAGATACATAAGATGCTAAATGTTCATAACAACGAATCAGGTACTCACAGAACTGAGGTTGAGTCAAACCTATCAGCTTCAACCAAAAGTAGCATTGTTTTGTTCCGAGACGCTGAACTCTTGTTTAATTTTTAAATTTTTTTTTTTACATGCAGTATCCAGTTCCGCCACAAGATGTCAGTGTTCTCTTAAGGAAGCTTCCCAGTCAGGAGCTGCTGGCAGGTTCCTGCAGAGCTAAAAAAAACAGTTTAACAAGTTCAACATTAGGTTTGACTGAAATACATTTAACTCACCAAATGTAGGCGATTTATTTCCTAATTTATATTATTTGTAGTTTTTTCCCTCCTCTGTACTGTGAACTCTCCTTTTGGTGAAAAATACAGTGCATTGAAAGAAAAATAATTAGCAAACAAAAAACTGAAAACCAAAAAAAAAAATCTGCAGATAAGCTTTTTTCTTTTTTTTAATGTTAAGAGAATGTTTGCTTTAGGGAAACACTCACTCCACCTTCAAGTGGAAAACAAAGTGGGTTTCCTTAGGGGGGGAGTCTTCTAAATGTTTGTGTAACGTCAGCACAATGTAGAAGCTTTTCACATTAAGTATTTATTGAGGTGTTGCAGATGTTGTTTTCTGTGCAGAAGTTTTGTCTTGCAATATTTGTTCCTGCTGCACAATTGACCGCTTAGGAAGCTGCAACGCCACCATGCACGCATGTTTGCATGTACACGTGTGTATGTGTGTGTATGTGTGTGTGCCTTCCACACACAGATGGGAGAAAGCGACTTGCACTTATGATTTTATGCAGAATATTTCTGAGCGGAATCCACTTTTCAAGGCAAGAAAACACCCTGGAATAGTGTTGGGAAGAAAATATCCACAATATAGCAAAGCAAACGTATTAATATCTGAAAAAGAAGAATATGTTTATTTTCTAATAAACACACATTCGAAATTAGAAATGCATAAAAAAGAAGCACAAGTTGTCTTCAATATTTATAAACTATTAATGAATTTAAATAATAGAATGAAAAAAAAGAGTGTAATTGCAAAATGCATAAAAATAAAAGTATTAATGATGACAAAAAAATAAAAAAATCTTTTGCAAACCCTGAAACATGAGGCGCTAAATGACATTGTTTTTAATACCAGTGCTGCTGATGACCCATCGACTTGCATGTTGTGCGTTTGTGGGGCCGGCCAGGCTGCTGTGCTGCAGCTGCTCAAAGCCTTTGTGGCTCCCTGGTGTTTTAGTTGATGAGGTGTAGTTGGTGTCTCCAGATGAGGAGCGAGCGTGCTAGTCGCCCCCCTGATACATTATTAATAGTTGCTAGACTCCAGGCACTGCTGCTTTTCCTCCTCTGAATTTCAGCCTTTCACGGCTTCTTCTTTTTCAACTCCTGCGCTCATCTGCAACCACCTCCGCCGCAGACTTGCTTTGTTTCCCGTGCAGCTCTGTTTTATGTTTTCTTTTTTTCTTCTTCCCCTCCTGTTTACTCGAACCCCCGCTGCTGCTCTGTCTCCTCATTGTTCTCCTGCAGCACCATCATCATACCTGGTTTTGTGATTAGGGTGCCTGGTGAAGACTTTTGCTCCTTTTCTGTGCTGCAAAACGTGCCAGCTGCTGCTCATAAAGGAACAAAAACCCTGCTTTGGAGGCTGGAACAATAAATCACTGTCTTTAATTTTAGTGCAGAGATTGTTTGGCCGTCTCTGACGTTCATTCAGAGGGAAGAATGAGGCTTGCCTGAATATGACAGGTGTGTCTGCTCAACAGCACAAAGGAAGACAGGATGAGCAGAAAGAAAGAAACGGTTTGGCTGAGCGGGAGGAGAGAGGGAGATTTCTTTGACGACAGGTAGCTGCTAATGAAGTCGGACATTTCAAGGATTTCCCCGAATGTCAGAACAGGTTCTGGTTCTGTTATTGTTACAGTGAAGAAACTGAGAGGGCTCTCAGATCTGTCTGTTAAGGAATACATTGCAAGGCTGGTCAAATGTTGACAATGAGCTTCTCCCGTCATCCTCACCGTATTTGACCCCTCTTCTTCAGAGTTCATTTCATTTCCTGGCACTGACTTGGCTTTTAAACACAGTCCAAAACATAGAGTTGAGTTTAAGGCCATTCCAGAAGTTGAATGTTCTTAACTTTTCTCCCAGCTACAAAATGCATTAAATTTCTTTACAAATTCGAGTTCATCTGACATAATTGCACTGATTCAAAGGAATTACATTAAATTCAAACATGTGAAAAATAATGGTGTAAAAGCACCTTTAATGCTTTTACACAGCGAATGTGACATTCGCACCTGTGAACTCATGTATCCAATAACAGATCTAAAAGCTTCATTATCAAGTCAAGTTTTCTAAAAATGTAACAAAAACAAAAACACTTTAATTTCTCGCTGAAGGGCAAATCATTTTTTATTTTGCCTAATAAAAAGATGGCAAAAATCATACAACATTTTTGAGAAAGCTTGACTATAACATAATCGTCTAAATTTCAATTAAACGACTGTAGCCCACATGTCCTAGTTTATATTTTGAAAACAGATGAGATTCTAAGTGAAAGCTCGGTTGTGCTTCATGGTTCTGTCATGAAATAAAAGATTAAACTCCGATCAGATCAGAGTCTCTCTTTGGACTTTGTACCCGTGTAGATATTTTATTTTTTAAAAACTCAATTACTTGCACTATTTTATGGCAATATTCTGGATTGATAATTTAGTGAAGTACTTTTTCGTCAGTTTTCCTGTCACAGGTGAAAGCAGACATGCAGAGTTTAAATAAAATGGTTAAGGAGGAAATTCTGAAGCTCAGTTATGAACTCTATAACGTTCTCGATGAAGGAGGACGTTTGTACCTCGTCTTTAGTGAATATAACTTTTAGTAATGCAGAAAGTCCCTGAGCTTCTATGGACTTTTAAACCCACTCATTAAGCTTCAGCTCATTAATGAAGATCAGTTCGGACTCATTCCGTCTCCAATCCTCCGTGGCGAAAATTGGATTTTCCTTTATCACTTCTGCACTCCAGTGATGCAAAAAGTAATGTGATCCTCAAAAATAACATCCCCATGACTGCTCTCAATTAATATTCTTTTATTTAATCCCGTAGATACTTCCAGCCTAAAGTCCTGGTAAACTTTGACCTCCAAGGCTTCTTAAACAGTTTGACGAGGTATAGCTATAATTAGGTGTAAATTAAAATCTCCATTTGAATGCTGACTTACTCAGATTTTCGTTTTTATGTGCCTATTTATTTGACAATAAGAAACATGTAGTTGTGTAAAAAAAAAAAAAAAAAGCAAAACTATCATTCATGATGCAGCCTAATTAGTCATTTCGCATGTGGATGAGTTGCTAAAGATTTACAGTGACCATCTTGGGCTTAAGGGTAAATACTCCACACACAGAGTGAGAGTGCCCCCATGTGGTCAAATTATTGCTGAATGGATGAAAAAGAGAGGTCCAATTCTAACCAGCGACATACAGGAACGTACAGGTTATGGCTGACATGGTGAGGGAACCTTCAGTAGTGCAGACAGAGTGTCCACGTGCAGAAGCATGATATTAGGTAGCGTTATCAACATGTCAACAAAAACATGGCATCTTGCGTTAGCCTCTGCATATATTCATAAGCCATTAAAAGACCAATAAGCACTGGTGCGACAGCGGTAAAAGGCTTGAGTTTTAGACAATGATGAAGGCCAGCAGGAACAAATATGATCACCAAAATACAGCAGCTTGAGGCTTTCCACATCCTCTGACACGTCATGGGTCTCAACAATCAGCATTTTTGGCAAGTTTGACATTTATGGAAAAGATAAACCGAAAAGTGTTCATAGACAGGACCAAGGTTTTACTGTAGTCTCAGCGCAGCTATCTGAAAGGCATCTGAGCCTGAGCAGACAGTTACATCATTAAGACAATTCTAGGAATGTGGTGTGTGTGTGTAAATGTGGCAAAAGAAATTATGGCTGGATGGTAATAATGCCAGAAAGTAAAGAAAAAAACCCAAGCTTGTGGCAGCAGATAGAGTCCTTCTCAGATATCCGTGCCCTTCACTGGATCAGAATAGCCTAATTAGGATAAATTATTTATCAGGATGGCTTTTCTCCTCAGCAGTTTTGCGAAGAGAGCATTCACTGCAAATAAAGTGTCTGCCTGCCTCCGAGTCAGAGCCGCTTAGCGATGGGTGGGCACATTTGTCACCAAAACGAAGTCTAAAGTGAATCAGTCTAAGCAGATTCACCAAGCAGCAGCTGTCAGTTGAAAGGTTAGAGAGATTTTCTGTGAGTTGTTAGTATTTGGGGAGTCGTCTTCTTCATCATGACTGACTGACTGAGGCTGGCAGATATTATGGCTTCTTGCCCATAATGACAGGACATATTTTTGGAAGTGTCATTGTAAGGATTTCAAAACAAGGGACTGATTGTCGAGCTTGGTTGAAATGATTCAACTTCACTTCAAATCAAGAGCTAAAAATATCTGGGACAAAGGCGATCCAAAACAAACCAAAACTAGGTTTGGGATGGAGAAATGACTTTCCTAAAGACACATTTTTTGTAAAACGACAACAAAGAAAAGTGGCTATGCTTAAAAGTCAGGAAAGCCACCAATACAAAACTAAACTATGAGATCTGAAGAATCAAAGCCATAACTAAGGAAAATGTAATCTGTTAAGCCAGCAGCATATCAGTACTTATACAAAAGCAGAAGCTCTGGCAGTTTTGTCCTGGAAATAAAAATACTGCTCATTTATTTAATCCATCTCCAGAGTTTAAGAGCAACATGCGTATGCTTTGATGTGATTTTCCGAGCCATAAAAGTCAACAGAAAACATATTCTGTATACAAAATGAATGAGGATGTCAAATAACTGATTTAAATCTCTGACAGGATTTCATAGCGTCAAATGAAATATCAGCTAATGCGTAAAGTCTTAAGACCGCAGAGGAGATGAAGTCTTGAGTCAAATATTTCTGAACAGAGTAAACCCAGCTGTGTGTGTGTGTGTGTGTGTGTGCGTGCGTGTGCGCGTGTGGGTGTGCGTGTGTGTGTGTGTGTGTGTGTGTGTGTGTGTGTGTGTGCGCGCGCGCGTGTGTGGGTGTGCGTGTGTGCAGGAAGTGTGGAGTCTAAATATTTAAAGGAGCTGCGATTAACGATCAGACAAAGTGACTCCATCAAAACAGAGAACTAAATGATAGACCAAATGAAAACATAAGACATTAATCCAGTCAAGACTCTCATATCCAGTTTCCCTGTGGTGCAGATAGTTTGAGCCGACACAACGTGTACCGTACAGCTGAAGCAACATGTTTACATACGCTGTCTAACTAGATTAAAAGAAATATTTCCTCACTGTTTACTGTTAAATCATTAAATGTTTCCTGTTTTAGGTTAGTCATGAACTTAATTCTTTTTGCTAAAAGTCAGATTAATGAAAGAAGGGAGAGTCTCAACTTTTTTCTTTTCTTTTTTTTTTTTTACATTTCTTTTGTATTTGGTAGAATTGCCATTTAAACTTCTTGATTTGGGGGACAAACATTTTTGGGATCTTTCTACAAGCGTTTGATGGAATTTGGTTTATTCCACCTGACAGAAACAGTCGGCTTTGTAGGCCACTTTGCTCACACACACCTCTTAAGCTCAGACAACAAATCCTCTGTTGGACTGTGATTTGTGATGGCCTGTTCAACATTGACCTTTGGCTGCATGGCTTTTGGAAAACCCACTAGTGACCAAGCTTCAACTTTCTGGCGGATGTCTCGAGTAGTCGCTCCAGTATTTCCACCTAATGTTCTTTCTTCATGATATAATCTGTTTTGTGATGTGAACCAGTCCCTCCTGGGTCATAAAGCCTCGGAAAACGATGCTGACACGTCATACTTCACTACTGAGATGGTGCTGTCAGGGTTGTAAGGCTTCTTCTTTGGTCTTCACGGTCAGAGAGTTCATTTTTAGTTTAATCAGAAAATAGGACATGCTCTAAAATTAAGCTCTCGGCTTCTTCCTCTCTGAGTGGACTTTCAGGCCGCATTTTCAACAGTATTTCGCTTTTATTTTATAGTGTTTTATGCAAAAACATCTGAGGCGTAGGACTAGTCTCCTCTCTGAAGACGTTTACATGGTGTTTAAAATTAAATACAATCTTATAAACATGTGAATGTGGCTCTTTCAGACAGCTGGAAATTGTACGTTTGGATGAACCAGACTTGTGGAGACCCATCATTCTCTTCCTACCTAATTTCTGTTTTCTATGCGAGAGGAAGCAGCTTGTTTAAGGTGTTGTCTTGAGATACATTCACAGGTGTGTCTCCGATTAATCTGTTATAAGCTTACAAAGCTGACACGTACATCTGGACTTTATGTAATTGTTTAAATGCATATTAATGTTATGTAAATAATAATTAAAAAAAAAGAATCCTACCCCCATAACTCACTAAGCAAATCCTTTCACATTAAGCAAATAGAAATGGTTTTGGTAATCCTGTCTGATCTAAAAGAGGATAAGCTTCGTCTGATTTATCAGTGAGAAAAACATTATGCAACATTTATACAGTGTATGTGAGCCTCTGCTTTCAGCTCTATTTACAGCATTGTATGAGTAAATCTGACATTACACGAGGAAATGTATTTTATTTCTGAAATTCTTTTTTTCAAGTCATCAGTTTCCTCTGCAAAGTGGTGAAATACTTTGTGCTTTTTATTCCAACCAAAATCCCAGGAATATAGATTTTATTTATTCATATTTTACAGCAAATTAAGCTGGAATCTCTAAAGTATTAGAAATAGTTGCGGATCTTGCTGCTGAACTGACACAAAAAAAACCTCAATAGTAACAATTAGCTAAACAGATGAGTTCCAGTCAGAGATATGAAGAAACACAGAAGTTTAAGAAAAATGATTTTATTATTATTTTTTTTTACACTTTTAGAAAGCAAAGTTTTAAAGCACAAAGATTTACTCTGTATATAAACACCTCTTACTTGGACTAAAAAAATGGGAGCATTTGCACATTGTGCTTAGATTGCAAAGTCTATACAACCACTCTGGGTCTGTGGCAGAGTCACCAGTCCCAGTAAACATCTTATTGCATAAATCACACTGACCTCAAAAGGTCGTCAGGTTGAAGATTTCTGTTAAATCAGAGATTCTACTGAAGTGAGAAGAAAAGAAGTTTCCATACCCATTTTTACACAGTGAACAATAGCAGCTTAGTAAAGCTGTTGCACATTATCCTAAAACAAGAAAAGAAAAAAACTCAAGAAGAAATGCAACAAATCAGTTGACAAAAACCTGCAGTTGTGCTTTTATTAACCAAAACAAACTTAACCTGCAGATTATGAACCCGACAGATCTTGGAGAAGAAGACGCTTGCAGCTCTCGGTTGGTTTCCCTCCAAATCAGCAGCAGACTAAACTAACCACACTGGCTGCTGCACAAATCTCCTTTTTATTATAAGGAAGCTTAACATGAGTTTTTTATTCATTTTTCTGTTGCTATAATCTACTCAGTCTACACCTACAATTGAAAGGCAGTGTTTCTCCATAATGTGTCTGTGGAGGCCTAACGCCAAACGCTGAATGGAAGTCAGTTTGCACAAATATATACAAATAAACGTACCCGATAAGTGACTTTGGTATAAACAACATAGAAATTTGCATGAAAACAAAAAAAAAAACTTCCAGTCATGAATGTTCCTCTTTCGAAGACGTATTTTTGCCTCGCGGGTCAATTATGTGAATACTGTCGAGGAGGAAAATGGAGAAAAGATGATTCATATGCTTCTCGGTTTTTAAAATAAGTAAAAAACTTTGTACTAAAGAAGAAACGCGCAAAAAAAAAAAAAAAAAAAAACACGGAGTGAGTAAAAGGTTCCATTTCCAGGATAAACCAAATAGAATGACATGTCTCGGCTTTAAAAGGATTAACTCAATCCAGCGCCGCATCAAAATAAATCACAGGGTCCTTCGATTTTGTCTGCTTAGCGCGCATTAAAACTTGAAAGCTGACTGTGTGGGAATACGATCTGATCTCCGATTACACAATTTTTCTAAATGAAAATCCCCACCAGCTCCCCGCGAAAGGATGAATCACCCCGAAACTCCCAGTGTTAATCTATAAAGCAGATCGATCAGAGCTCCATTGATGCCGAGGAGAAGCTCCACTTTGTTTGGAGAGGGCGCTGACTCATCCGCAGCCAGCGACCGGAACCGCGCGCGGCCTCTCCACCCTATTAGCCGGGTGAGTTGTGAGCGTCCTCCGCGTGGCTCGGATTAAAAACGGTTTGGTTCACGCTCTTAGAGGAGGTGAGAGGGAGCAACAGGAGTCTGCAGGGACCGGCAGCGTCCGTGTTTGAGAATTTACCTCCAGCTGCTGCTGGCATTGTCTGGATCTAAACGCTTTGAACCGACGTGACAGCTGCGGCTCCGCTGCCCACATCCGTCTACCTCCACGCGCGTCGACACCACCCACACACCACCCACTGGGAATAATCGAGACTAGAGTGCGACAGAAGAAAGGCTTCTTAAGATGGAAACACTCGCAAGGAAAATGAACAACAATGGTTTAATTGTTTGACAGCTAAATTAGGAGTGGAGTTTTCTTTTATAACTCGGCAAACAAAAGCATTGGTAAGTGAGGCAACAACCATTTCCAGTCGCAGTCGTGTTGCCAACACGTCTAAGAAAGGGGAACATGTTAGCTTTGGTCTGTTCTTTTCCCGAGTCGTATACTTAACTCTCCACGTTTGTAGGGATCCCTTGTTAAAAAAAAAGCCTAAAATAAATCCATCCTTTCTTGCAATACCATAATCACACACTGAAGTTTTGAAAATCAAACTAATGATTGGAGCCTCTAACAGAGGAAGAAAAATGTAACAAACTTTTTTCATGTGTAGGAAAGACATTTCTCTTTGCCAGTCTTCAAAAAAGGAAAGACGAGAGCACGCCATTCAAGTAAGACGTGTATAAAACTCGTAAATTTCTACAGTTTAAAAGCACTGAAGATGCAATGAAACGAGGATACGGAATATATCCATACAAAGGGGGAGGATGGTCAGAATGCTGTCTTAAAGAAATCCTTAGGTTTGAGTTCATTAATCTGAAAAAAAAAAAAAAGAGTCTAGACTGGGATTATGCACATAGAAGACGAGATGAAGGTGTTTTAGGCATTTTTAGTCGGGGTGCTAATAAATATGGGGGATGCTGCAAAGGAATGGCCAATGTTTCTTTTGCAAATTTTTCTTTTCCTGATCTGTGATTAGCTGCAATCACCTTGGTGCTCATGCCGATTCAGAAGAAGTCTCACAGACGACACCTTAACTTTCCAAGGTGAACCCAAAGAGAAGCAGAGGTTTTTCTTTTGCCTGCGGCCTGGTTTGCCGTTTTAGTGTCCTATAAAAACAACGCAGCAAAGCAGCTAAGAGGAGGTTGTTGATAGCAACAGCGTTCACAACCGTTAAAGATTAAAGCTTGATGGGTTTATCTCAGATACACTTCTGCTATCTCCTTGGTTATCCTTCAGAGCTGACTTCAAACAGCTTGTTAGACGTCTATTGTATATTTTTAGACAAACTAACAGATGAAAAAATGAGAAGGGAGAAAAGAAAACTGAGATAATCCTTCACCGTCATTATTATATCTGTGAAATGTGACTAAAACTATCAATGAGCACGCTCCAGAGAAATATAAACTATCTTTTGATAACATTAACTTCTCTTGGCAAACATTTGAAACACACTCCGATTTTCACAGCTTACTTCAGTAAACTTCTGAAATCTGATTTAAAGTAGAAAACGTATAAGAGAAATCTTGATGCATTAAAGAAAGTCAAAAATGTTCCACTGTGTATTTTTTTTTCCTACATAGATTTTTTTTTTTTTTTTTTTTTTAACAAAACACACAATCGTTCTTTATGAATGCAAACACTCACGCTGAAACTAGGTCTGTGTAGAATTACAAACACTAGCTCCAGGGACACAAAGTTTGAGCTACAGTCAACGTAGCATAAAATGTCAAACCCGCAACAGTGGACACAAAGTTAAAGTATCGCAACTCATTTTTCAGGTCGTTAACCAGAAGTGACTCACTCACATACACACACACGCGCACGCACACACACAGACACACACACATCTCTCTATAAAATCTTCTGCTTTGCTCGTACAGCCTAAACATTGATTCTCTTCTAAACTCAGCGGTAAAATCTGCTGAGTTCGACTAGTTGTGCTTGGCACGAATCCCTTTTAAGTAGTTCTTCCAGCGCTTCACCACATCCCTGAAGATGGGAGCGTTGTCTATGGATGCCAGCAGCTGCAGCTGGTTAATGTGCGTGGTGTGATAGTCCCATCGGGCCAGGTTGGGCGCCGTGCCCAGCATGAAGTGACGCAGGTCGTAGATGCTCCCGGACCCCGTGTCGAAGAGGGGCAGCATGGCCTTGAGGGACTCCATGCCACGGCTGAACAGCTGCCCCGCCTCTCTGCCCAGGATCTCTCCCGCCGTGTCAGCAACGTCGTAAAGTCCCAGCAGAGAGTAGATGAAGCCGTTGAGCACAAACGAGCTGGGCGTGGTGGGGTACTCCTCGTACCAGTCGTACTTGTTCATGAACACTGCTTTGACCCCGTGCTGCGCTGAAGGCACCTTGTACGGTCCCACCGCCTTGAGGGCAGCATTGAGGTAAGCCTGGGTCTTGGTGAGGAGGTAGGCTCTCACCAGGGTGGACATGGCCTGGCCCTGGGCCATGGCCGAGTACCAGCCGGGCTCCAGGGGCCGGAAGCCCTCGCCCAGTTTTCGGGTGACCATGATGGGCCACCCCCCTCGCTCGTCCTGGTTGCGCACCAGCCAGTCACTGGCGGCGAAGAAGGCGGCCATGTGAGCAGTGGTGGAGATGGTGACGTTGTCAACAAAGCCGCGTCCATGCAGGACTAGCCGCACCACCCGTCTGGGCATGATCTGGGCAGAAACGCAGACAAGATTAAAAAGACTCAGAGTCTAAATTTATGACTTTATTTTAAAACTATTGTAACAATCACCCCCATAAATAACATCAATGTTAGGTTTCACCAATTCAAATTCAAGACTTTTTAAAACCACTATTACAAACTTTAAGACAGAAACGAGCAAAAAATGCTTTTTTCAAGGGAACAAAATGTAACTTTCTGGGGTCATTTTGTGGCTCTTGGTAGCAGCTTTGTGATTCTCACATGGCATATAACTCGATACAGCATTAACCCCTATAGTGTCAAGCATTTTTTGCACAGAATGCATGCAGCTTCATATGGGCTGGCAACAGAAGAGAGTCAGTGGCGAAGGCAAACATCGTCCCGCCAACTGCAAATAGTTTTACTTTTACCTATGATGGACTCAAAAAAGTTAAATAGCTAGCAACTATTAGCAACGGTTTACTGGTACCCATAACTGCATCAGGACATTTTATTAGCAAGACATGGACTTTTGCATAATAGAAAAGTCTTGTGAGAAAAAGAAATCTTCCTACAATATAAGAGGTTACATGGTTATACCAAGACAAAATTTAAGACTAATAATTGTTTTTAAGGCCAACATTTTATTTAATGAACGTAAGTCACTTTACAGACTTAATTTTAGATACACGAATTTAATGCTTTTTCAGGATGTGCGGACATCTTGCATTAACTCAACTAAAGTAACAAATGATCAAAGTCAAATCAGTCCCAGGACTCATCAGTAATTTTATATTAGCAATGATACCACTTGTCAATTGTTTTTTTTTTCTAAAACTGCATCCTAAAACAATAATAAAATTTTATAGAAAGAGATGTCTAATATCAATTAATGTCTGCCAAATTTCTAACTAATTCATAAAGTGAATAAAACTTCAGGTATTTTTTGGTCTCCAAAAAAACTGGTAAAGAATTTTATGCATACATTTTAAACTTTTAGTTTAATTCTGTGCTATGTAAAGAATGGAAAAGATATTCAATAGGCTTTTTTGGGAAAAAAAAAAAAGAAAAGATTAACGGTACTGTAAACAATAACCTTTCAAATAAACTTTCCATAACTTTTATCCACAAGCGAGTTTGGGTTTGAACCAACCTTTGTGGCTTTGACAGCCTTCGTGTTCGACAACCCGACTCCCTTCCTGAGGTCGGTCAGCAGGTCTCTGGTCAGCGTGCTCCAGGAGGATCGAGGCCCGATGCCGTAGGTGACGTCACGCTCTTTGAAGGCGATGAGCTGCGTGTTGGTAACGTAATGGATGGTGAAGGGAGGCCCCTTCTCTGTGGTTTCCAGGACCACCGACACACTGCCGTTGGAGGCAAACTTTAAGTCCAAGCTGAGGATGAAGTCTTTCGAGTTGCCCAGCTGCAGGGAAACGCCCTCTGAGGAGTCTGTGAGGGGTTGGTGGGGAGTAATGGAGGGAAGGTGTGAAAGATGAATAGAATTAGCTGAGATTTTACAGCAGTGTATTGGGTCAAAAGAAGAAGAAAAAAAAAGACTCCAACCTCACTTGACTTATATAAAATGGCTTCTGACGAATTCTGGATGACCTTTTCCAGCAGACTGACTAGGAGCCTTTTTATCTGCATCTTTTAATGCACTCTCCTTTCTTGGTTTATTTATATGAGCTTTCTTCTAGTGCAGAAAATACTTTCCCACTTCCAAATGTTCCCAAAAAATATTCTGCAAGCTTTGAAATAATTCATGGTCAAAACCGTTCTCTCTTACCAGCAAGCGTCTTGTATTGTTATCAGTCGCGTGAAGTGCCCTGCTGTATGCGTGACAGATAAATGGAAGACATGCAGAGTGCACACACACCCAGACAAACCTCTCATGGGAGGCGCACTGCAGATGTGTCACCACACACTGAGATTAATTAGGAGGATGTGAGGAAAAAGGGGCCTTGTAGCGACAAGAAGCAGATGAAAACATCGGATAGAAAGAGATGTGGTGCTGCAACTTTTTCATCTGCGTTCCTACATTGCTTCCCTGCAAAGCTCAGAGTTAGAAAGTTCAGCTTTTCACCCTTCTCCTCCAGCTCTGCACCGAGAGAGTTGCTTTAATGTCGGTTTAGTTCAGGCAGTTAAGTTGGCGCCAACTTTGCCTCGAGCCCCCAAAGCACCAACTTCTTCAAGAGTCAGCTCTCTCTGTCGGCCAGGCTCCCTTGGTCTTCAAGGAGAAAATGAAAAAGATTTTTTTTATTTTCCCTTTTTCTAATCAGGGCTTCCCAGAGGATAAAAGATGAGAGGATATAAGTCCAGGAGAAAAAAAGGGGTAATGCAATGATGGGTCACACAAATGCTCCCAAAGCCAGCAAAAGTCTGGAGAGAGTGAAAATGAGGCAACAAGGAGCAGACAATTGGGAATCAGAAGACAGAGAGATCTCACATGACAGGAGCTGGGAAAGCAGAAGCAGATGAGTCCGACTGAGACACAAAAACAGTCGATCAGGGAGAGAATGAGCAGAGAGACAGTCTGGCAGGGGCCTCTGGATGACTACGGCTCTTTAATGCACTCATAAATCCATTACTTAAGGCAAAGCAGAGGGTAAGTGGATTTGTACTCTGGCCCTGTGATTACTCTGCCATCAATAAAGGATGGGCAGGGAATACAGACGAGATTCCACCTCCACCGCTCGGCTCTGCGGCTGTTTAGCAATCAGCTGGGAAACAGAAATGACACGCTGCTGGAAATATGTCAGCGCAGACCGAGCTTGGGCACGTTGGTGAGCAAGAGAGATGGGCGCATGAAAACATATGCACAGTTAGGACCTGCAGTGCACATCAACGGCACAGGAACATGTGACAAATGACGGGGCGACAGCAAAACACGCGTGTGATTATTCATTCGCAATGTCTGCATTTTTTATCCACACCAGATTTTCACACCGTCCTCAGAGAGTACATGCAAATAGAATGGGTCTTTTTTTGTCCATTTTATTTTTTACATTTCAGTCTGCGTATGATTTAATCCATTAATTCCAAGGAGGTAATTCCGGTCTGCTTGTTTTCAACAGATAACAGCCTTAAGACCCCAAGTTATTTAATTTTCTCTCAAATAGGAGTGCACCGATTGCAGTTTTCTAGCCAATCAATGGTCTTTAAAGTAGCCAAATTCCGCTTACGGCCGATACAGATTGTTTGGATCTGAAAAGTCAGAAAATATTGTGACAAAACTGCTAAGTTGGGAACAGAGAGGTGATTATTATTTATTACACACATACAGACATGACCTGGTGGGTGGATCAGTCAGCGCCCTCTCACAGCAGAGCAAAAGGGGACAGTGGCTCATTTTCAGACCTTTGCAGAGGTAGATAAGATTGGTGGAAAAGATCTGTTTCTTATGGATGATTGCAGATCTCAAAACATTAAGAAAACTCGGGTGGTTGGTTTATTGGTCAGCAAATTTTTTTGTTGCACCCCGAGTCGTAAGGAGTATGTTTAATAATAATAAACATACATTTCAAATTGGTTGCAATGGACTGGTGACCTGTTCAGGCCCTATAATACCTCTGCCTCTTGCCCTCTGATCACTGGTGGGAGTTACAGCAAATGATTGAGTGTAAGCTGCTAGTTTGTCTTGTTTCTTTTACATAATTAATTAAAAATAGCTTTGTTTTGATTTTGGTTGAGCTTAAAATAACCTTTGATGATCTGTAGATATTAATGGACACCTGGTTATAGAAGATAAGCAGCTAAATCTGTGATCTCACCACATGGAGGATGCGGAGAACGCGGTATGGTTGAGGATGGGAGCCTAAAAGGAGAAGTGCATAAAACCCACTGCACCACTACCTTCAACCAAAGTTCATTTCCAGACTGACAGGACGGATTATTTACAGCTGCGAGTGCAGACACAGCATGTCTACCTGGACAGAAGAGACTGCTGCGTTTCTGACTCGTTCTGAGCGCTGCATCACTGAATCCAGCTGGGAGCAAACATCCCAATGTGCCTTCAGCAAGCCGGGGGTCCTCCGTCGCATAAGTTGTTTGTCCTGGATATCTGGAGCATCTCTGAACTTAACTCCCAAGCAGTAATTGAAGCGATGGGGAACACCACCTCTCAGTGAGTGACAGTTGCCATGGAAACTCTGGATCCAAGCTGTTGGAGAGACCCTGCTGATCATTTCTTGACCAATCTCCCTCAATGCCCCCTCTCAATTGTGCTAAATAATTTAGGCCCATAACAGTTTTTCTGTCATCTCAAGTGAAAAAGAAAGGACTAAAGTGATCTAAATCAAATGGAGAGCATTTGTCAGCAGAGCTTTGGATTAAATCCCCTCATGTGTTCTTATTTGGGGCCCAGATCTGGGCCCAGTCACCAGAGATCTTATTCCATTTTGGCAAATAAACACAAATCCAACTCCGTTTCTCCCCTTTATGGTCTTTATTTTTCCCACAGTGATGCAATGTTTATTGGTAGAGGCAGCCTGCTCTATTCCTGTGCTGGATTCAGATTGCCTAATGATGCACAGGGGACTCGCCGCACGCATGTAACCCAGTATTACAGTTTTTGATGTCATCTTCACTGTAAACTGTTCACTCTCCTACAGCGCTGTCAGAGCTGTGGAAAAGATACTGCCAACAGTTTCTACTGCTGCCGTCTCACATTTAAGCATCCAACAAGTGAGCTGAGGAGGAATGGCCTGTACTGAGAATCATAGGAACAAAGAAAAACTTGGGGTAACACTTTATTTGAAGGGGTGTGCATAAGACTGACATGACACTGTCATAAACATGACATAACATCTGTCATGAACAAAGAAGTATTTATGAATGTCTATGACAGTTGTAATGAAGTGTCATTTGGTAAATAATGACACTTTTAATGCAAAGTTGCTCCAAAAGTTGCATTGAAAGTCCATTAAAAATGCCAACTTTGCATTAAATTATCATAATTTACAAAATCATGCAAAGTTGGCATTTTTAGTGGACTTTCAATGCAACTTTTGGAGCAACTTTGCATTAAAAGTGTCATTATTTACCGAATGACACTTCATGACAACTGCCATAGACATTCATAAAGACTTCTTTATGTTCATGACAGCTGTTATGTCATGTTTATGATAGTGTTATGTCAGTCTTATGCACACCCCTTCAAATAAAGTGTTACCAAACTTGGTGATGTTCATGCATAATGGAGGCTGTTTTTTATCCTGATAAGAACTGAAATTTATTCTAAAGGAACATGTAAGAATATAATTGGGATTGGCTTCATGACATGTGCAATAAACATGATTAAATGCAAGTATTGCATGCCGATTAGTGCTCCAACTGTAAATGGGGTGCAGAAGTAGACTGTTCTAATAACTATATAGTTTTAGGGGCTCTGACAATCTAGTGATATACAGTGGTATATCTAGAAATACCAGTATTGTCAGAAACTGCTTCAAAGACCATTTATTGTGAAGTTTATCACTGCAAATACCACAAACATCATCATACAAAATTAAACCCCCATCCCATCATGAGAGAAAACTTTCCCACAAAGTAAAATATTCTTAAAATACAACCAAAAGGGATTGGGAACCACTGCTTTGAAGGATGCAGAGTTTGGACACACCTAAAGAGTCCATCTTTTAATTTCACAGTAAGCCCAAAACTTTATGACTCACTGAAAAGCAGACTTTCGTGCACCAATTTAAGACACTTGGCAAAGTACAGCATGCATTTTGGAGAAAGAGTGACCCATATCCTGTTCTTAAGGCTGAGAAGACGGAAACTTATTTTCTAGACTAAGAAATTGAAAGCTAAATATTTAGGACGCGGTAAATCCTAAGTGCTTCAAATGGAAGGCAGCTGGATCTCTTAAGCACTTTAAAAGGCAAATGTGCTTCTGTTTCAGATCCTTACTGATTAAGAAATAATATTCTGAAAAGGCTTCCTTGTTCATTTTATTACAATACTGAATATTTCATGTATTGTTGAAAAGGCCAAAAAAAAAAAAATTATATATAAAACCAGTAAAGTAAAAAAAATAAATGAGGATGCCCATTATCATTCCTACAGCAACCTTAAAGCTTTACTCATGTAAAATAGGAAGGGTAAAAACGACAAATCTCAAGCTCTAAAGCCGATGACATAAGAACTTGAACTTTTTATTATGCTAAAACTGTAATCATGCTAGAACACACAACCCCTCTGATAAGCAGTTACATTTTAATCATTTTCCTATGTGAGGCTGTAAGGTAGAGCAAGCAGGTTTTCCTTCGCAAGCCGACAAACCTTGAAATACCATCATGCATAAACCAGGGATGATTTCAGACTGCGGGGCTGGAGTGGTGTTGAGTATGTGCAGCTATATACCACCGAAAAACTGGGCCACATTAGCTAAAGCCGCTGGTTGATAAGCAGCATATTGCTGTATTTAACCAATCCCACTGTGTTGCTCTAAAGACCTGGATGCTGCAGCTGCTTCCTGGGACTTTATTTGGCCTAGAGCAGATTTTCACACATTTTGGAAAGAGGTGAACAGTCATGCAAATGTCTGCACAGCACCATGGACACCCAGGCAGAGTAGTCAGACATGTCACACACACACACACACATGTATATAAATATATAAATATAAAGGATGGGTCAAAGCAGTTTTTCTGCAATTGCATGTATACATGTTATCAGGATCGGTACAAAATGCGATTCTGAAGCATCAAGCAACCATACTGAGACTGAGAAAATAAAGGTGCTCAATGGTAGAAAGCCTTCGTGAAGGAATGTGTGGATGGTAGATGGCAGGTTATTATCAGGGGACAGACAATTGATCCACTTGTCAGAGACTTTGAGAGATTGTTCAACACCCGTGTCCTAGATACAGCGAGGAGGGAAAAAAAAAAGACTCAAATTGGAAAGAGAGGGAGGTGGAGGGACAGAAAGAGAAACTGACAGCAGAGGAAGAAAACGAGAAAGTTTGACGAGGGAGCAGAAAGGGGCATTAGAACGGATCCGGAAACTATGACGGCAATGTCGAGGAAGCGCAAGAGTGCAGAGGGATGGTAAGTGGGTGGAAATGAGTAAACAGCAGTGGAAGACTGACAGAAATCTGGGGTAGACAGAGAAGATTAATGACGAAAAGAGGAGAAAGAGAGGAGAGGGGGAGGGGAAGTGATGAAAGCATGATGATCTTGAGGAAAGGATGCCATGAGGACGACTTGACCTGAGAGAGGAGCGATGGGGACAGGGGGTGCAGAGTGGTGAAATGAAAAGAAAAGTGGTGATGATGAGCAGCTGAAAACTGGGGAATAAGGAGAAGGGAGGGAATATAATAGAGACAGCAGCTCAACAGAGAAAGGGAGCGAAGGAGAGAATGTGTGTGTGTGTCCTGGAAATATCAGCATGAGATAAGAGGAGAATAAAGCCCGCTCACAGTCAGCTCTGGGTAAAAAGATTTCGACTTTCTCCCACTTCCAGAAATAACTCTGTCATCTGTCTCATGGCTTTGGTCCTGATACAGCTGTAAACCTAAGCTACACGCCGAATCTCAATGGTAAATACAAAGTCAAGTCCCATTTATTGATGACAAGCCCACCAAGAGACATTGTATGTCTTCTGTTTGACAGCACAATAACTGAATAGTCTTTGACTGGAGGCAAAATTTCTATTTAGATTTAAATCAAGAGAAGTTAAAAGAAGCTTGAAAGGCTTTGCAAATTGTGTTAGAAGCAAACATGACTAGCTTTTAGTCTAAAATGAACAATTAAGAGCACAAAATATTGATATTTCATAATATAATGTTGCACTAAAATGGTGTTCAGGATTTTTAACAGTTTCATGAGATGTTCAGTAGCTACTGCTTTAAATAATTACCAGACTAGTCAGGATTAATGAATTGGTTTGTAATCTGCAGCTTTTTGATAATTAAAATGTAATGGAGGATGCAACTAGAATAAGGGTGCTTATTATTTTAAGCTGTTACCTGTTGGCAAAGTAATGTGAGACAACTATTGAGAAAAAAAAAGGTTCCTAAAGTTTTTTTCAAGAGCCTAAATTTCTTTTTAAGAAAAAATCTGTTACTAAAAAATATTGCTACAATTATTCCAAAAATGTTCAGCTAAGGTTTTTTATGAGGGCTCTTCCAACACAGCTCGGTCACTTCTTATGTGATTCTATTACCGCAGCTTTGAGTATTGGCTGAAACCGATATTGATCCAATACAATATCACACATACTTTTATTACTTATTTTGAAGTGTGTAATGTTAGAAAAGGCTTGATCAAAGAACAATAGTCAACAACAATAGGCATGAGAGCAATGAAGTCATTTATTATCAACCAATGGGTCTACATGGGGGATATAAGCGCTGCTGAATAGAAATGCTGGGATGGACTAAATGCTGAAGTCTTATACGGAAGAGTTTAGATGCAGGCCAATGTAATCCGATACTTATTCGTTGGCTGATATATGAAATCAATATTGGATCAGGACACTGCAAGTTTTTATGATCCAATTTTGAAAGAAAACAGAACCAATAACGAAAGTAACATGACCTAAATCCGCTTAACAATGCTGACATTAAGTAAAAATGTAAACTAACCTCTTTTAAAGCAATAATACTTGTATAATCAGCCTAGATTTGTAACTGAGATTTTTTAGTGTTAATCTCAATCAAGCTCCTAAAAGCCGAGCTTTTTTTCAGCGTTGAAGTTGCTCTGCATTTTTCCCCACCACAGCTTTCCAAATCGATGTTTGAATGTGTGAGAAGGCAGCACACAACAAACGAAAGTAGACTCTGCCAGAGGCTTAGTGCCCAGTGTCCTCAGTTCCATATGAGCCCTGATATGAAGAAAAGCAGCTGAATTAAATTAGATTCCTCAGGGTTGAAACACACTGAAATGTTTCAACCCTGGATGGCGCTACGTCCCAGTCAGTTTTATTACAAGAAATGAAACTTCTCTTCATCTGAAGACCTATTACTGCTGTACTTAAGGAGACACACGGTTATATACTTTTTAATATTCATTGGTCTGGAAGAATTTTTAAAGCTCAAGAAGGAGTAGTCAAAGGCTTTATTTATAACCGCTGTCTGCAATGAAAGAGGCATTTGCCTCACAAAACTTTGGCTCTATAACAGGAGATGTTGTTTGATTTAAAAAAAACAAAAAACAAACAAAAAAAAACACCAAAGCATTTTTAAAGACAAAGATGTCAACTGTTTGCCAAATACTGGTGTAATACAACAAGAGTCAATAACTTTAATTTAGGCTTTTTCTATCTACTTAGCCATTATAAACATTAATACAATGCGTTGTATTATGGTATATGGATTGGGTATTTGTGATCAAGGCATGGGCAGGTTTTAGATGTAGATGAAAATATCTCAGACACACATCTTTGGTTTCACATTCACAGATGAGCCTTCTGAAAGCTCACACAGTCTGTCATCTTATTGGTTCAATTCGTATCGATGTGCAAGACATGAATGATCCGTAAAGGTTCATTCATGGTTTTGTTTGCTGAAGGGCTTAAACAATTAATTGGATTAATTGATTATCCAAATAATTGCCAATTTAGAAATCTATTAATCATTAACTGGTATATACAGACTCAAAATAGGTAATTTGATGATATATATAGCATTGAAGATAAAACACCTTCATCTATAAATAGGTTTTTAAGCCCAAACTCCCCAAGCGGCCTAGTTTTAGCTTCACCTGGTTCTGACTTATGCTGTGTTATTGCATTTTAGCCAATGAAATATTTTATTTAAAAAATAAATTTAATTACACATTAAATTTCACCATTTAATGTATTCCTGAAGCTGTGCAAAAAAGGCTTAAGTGGTTCAATGAAAAATCTGTAGAATGTGCCGTTTTTTATACGATTAAGTGATTAATCATCAGAATAATCAAAAGCTTAATCAATTACTAAAATAATCATTAGTTCCAGTCCTTGTTTATTGTGGCACAACAATCTTAGAGAGGCTATAGATTAAGCAAATTTGCTTAAATATTAAAATTTGTATATTGCTAAAATTTTGTGATGATTCTGCAGATTTATACCCTTTAACAAAGTTAAATAAAAGGTTAAATGCAGCATCGCTTTCATAAGATGGCAGAATTTTACTGGAGTCTCATTTCCAGCCACTAATATTCATATATTCACATTCTGACTGAACAACATTAACAGGAGGTATTCCTCTCTGTCCCATCAGGTGGAAATTTCCCACTGATTAAGCGAACAAAGCATGATTACAGATCCGACACTGAGCCTGCTGATTATTAAATCATTCAAGTTTCTAGGAATGTCATTATGCAGCATGTCTTCTGTCAACCACAACAGGCAGAGTCCTCCCACTGTGGCTGTGACTCACTGCAGAGCACCATCCTGTCCTGAGGGTGCAGTCGCACATCGAGCCGGCTGCAGCCACAGTTAAACAAGAGATAAGCGGCTTGCCCTGAGGCCATCTGGCCAAATAGGAAGGGAGACGTACCTGCAGCGCTGAACGAACGCACGGAGGTAGATCTGGTCTTGTCATGGACACGACTCAGGCTGCAACCTTTGGGCACATTCCAGGACGCGGTGCTGACCCTGCTGTCCTTCTCCTCGGCTGTGTCGTAGACCTCGATGTGGGGAGCGCGCTCAGTCAGGTTTTTGCTGTAGTGGCTCAAACCGTACTGGGCGATCTGGATGGCATAGAAGTAACCCTGAGGGCCCCATTGAGTGGAGAGAGGCACGCCTGAGCGGAAGAGAAAAAGCTCGATTTTAAATATACATTTCATTCTAAGTATTTCTCGATTTAGATTCAACTTACACAAGCAGAGAAAAAAAAAGAAATCTAACCCGGTACTACATCGTCAAATTTTGAACAAGAAAAAGGTCACGCTAAACAGCAAGACAGAAAAAAAAAGCAATGACAATAAACACCAGTGAGAGCAAACTATCAAAAAATGCTGGGAAATTTCAGCTAATCTGCTGCATTTCACTGCAGGCTGTCCCCAGCCGACAGAAATAGCTCAGCCAGGAGAATTACTGATGAACAGATAGCTCACTTTTGAGACCTTGTGACAAGCTGGATGCATGTGCCACCGAAGCCCATCCATTTAAGAAGAGGATCATAAACTTCAATTTGGGATGGAAATGTTTCACCCCCTTCATTACAACCATTGGTGTTCCTCCTTCAGTTTCCTTTGTGGCACATTTTGAAAGAAACCACATTTCACAAGAATCTCTTTGGAAAAAAAAAAAAAAAGTTAATGTTTGCATAAAAAAAATTACCTCTTCTGGTTTTCAGGTTAATGGTGACAAAAGCTCATAAACCAATCAAATTAAACTTTGGAATATTCTGTTTATATGATGCTTGCCCAGATTAAGAAAAAAACAAAAAAAAAAACAAAACACAAACCCATGACAACTAGCTGCAAATTATATCCAGTTTACAGTAAAAGCAGATCATTTTATGGACTATGGGGTGAAACATTAGTGTGAGAGGTTGTCCAGAATCAATTCCTAACTCCAGATTGTCAGCAGCATTTAATAGCAGCAGCAGACGATTCCATACCATTTTCTGCTACTCTCTGCGATGTTTTTATTGCAAACCTCTATTTACATTTCCTCCAATCCAAATCACCAATTATGTGCGAGAGAAGGATTCCCCCCCCAATATTTGATCATATTTTGTGCTAAGCTAACAGGCCTTTCAGCAGCCACAATGACACAGACATTTCTATCACTCTGTTATGTGAGCTGTATCTCATCAGATCCGGGGGAGAGGTGCTTTTTTTTTTATTATTCAGCACTCAGTTGTCATTCCTAGCTTCTAACTCATCTGTATCTTTTATATTATGAGGAAAATGATATAATTATAATTTATCTGAATGCCACATCTATGCGTTTTCATTTGTAATTTTGGTTACTTGGAGTAAATACATTTTAAGCTTACGCTTAGACACACAAAAGCACATCGGGGGCCGTTGGAGCGCATCAGTAGTGAGATTATCTCAAACCTGAGTGAGTATTTATTTGTGTGATTGATGTTGATGGGAAAGAGCGAGAACACATATGCATGCAGATTCACATCGCACTCAGTTCCATCCCCATGGCAGACTTTCCTCTCCGCCTGTCTTGCTGCTGGCATCTCCCTCAACAACTTAAGTCAAATGGCTGTCAAATCGTAACACAGCAGCATGAAGCTGCACTGAAGAGAAGTAATCCGTGTGAAATTGACTGTTAAAAGTGTGCGCACATTTTTTGCGACTTTCCTGGAAATATGAATACTATTTTTCAGGATGCTAATCCAGACAGTTTACAGGTGTATCTCGATAAATTTGAAAATAGTCAAAAAGTTAACTTATTTCAGAAAACAAAACAAAACAAAAAAACCTCCAAAGTGATGGTCATCAGTTATGCAAAAATGCAGTTTCTCAAAACATTAAAAACGCGACAGAGAACAATGAAGCAGAAGTGGTCTGTCAGAGCCTACAACATTACAATGAGGACTGCTGACTCAACAGTTGTCCAGGAAACAGCCATCAAGTGCTCAACACATTAATAGAAAGTTGAGTGGACAAAAAAGCAAAATGGTGAACAAGTACCTGGGATCTTATCTGAGCAATGAATAATAGCTTAGAGGTTTTGCTCAGTAATCCATATGAAAAATAAATGCCTTTCATTTTCATGTATAGAGTGTAAAGAAGCCCAGAATCCCCTTCTTGAGATGTGTGCAGTTTCTGTGGTCTGTGATTATTTGAGGAACCAGGTCACCTTAGCACCACAGCAGAGCCACAGCCCAATTACCTCCAAACCACGTCGCACCGATGCAATTATTAATGCAAAAGAAGCCCAGACTAAGAATTAAGTGCATTTCTTGTGCATAGGATTGCACAAGAAAGGGCAAATGAACTTGTGCAAGTGGCCGTACTCGTTGACATTTCTATAGCGACAATCCTTTATTGGGTCTTAAAATGTCATTTTATCAAGCACCAGAAAGTGATTCTATCCAAATGACACTTTTGTTATAAGAGATGGTTACTAGGTGTATTTTTTTAATACACCTGCATTCATTTTTATGGTTCATCAGTAAACAAGTTATGCAGATTCAAAGACTGCTGACATTACAACATTCTAAAACATTTTTTTCTTACACTTACGTTTATGTGATATAATTTTCTTCTAATTGGTTGCTTAAGCTTGAAATAACTACCATCTGGGAGAATATCCAGTGCCAGATGCTGACTGGTCATTACAACAATTAGCGCATGTGGCTGAGGGTCTTGTTAAATAACTTTTCAGTAGGCTGTGATGCACACTGGGAGGAAAATACTCCCATGACCTTCATTAAACCCTGTGGTACCTCTGTGACAAGTTAATTAATAGACTGCTGCTTCAGACTGCTGAAATTAAACTAAGTTAAGAAGAAGTGTGTATGTTTGCACATGTGAATGTTAAATAGCAAAGTGGCCTTGGGCAATATTAATAGATCTTTTAAAGTGGTTGTATAGAAATGTAAATGTGTCATCTATTTCAAATGGTAGAAATATTAGCAGAATAGGAAAAAATAATCAATGTTGAGCCTAGAGGTTTGCTTTAATTTGTTTATGACCCATTTCCACGATACACACACATGTTCACAGCGAGTAGTCATCTTCCGGCAGCACATGAAGGATTGTGTAAATTGTCCCTGTGCAATTGGTACAGCTAAATGTAGGAAGTTGTGACGTGCAAGAGCTACAGACCAAATTATTAAAGGCATTCTTTAATAAAAAAAAGTACAAACACATGACCCAAATATAAGATTTATGGCTCTTATATTTAAAGCTAAAACTTTACTTAAAGCCGCAGTATGTAACTTTTATATAAATATTGTTTTACATATTTGCTGAAACGGTCACTATGCTGTGACAGTCTGGTATGAGACAGATAATCTGTGATTTTTTTTAAGAATAAATAAAGGTCCTCTGCTTTCTTCTGCAGCTCCCAATACAGCCAGGAGGAGAGTCTTAGCGCCGTCAATCATGTCCGCGTGTATGCCTTTGTTGTTGAGTTAGACACTACAATGCATTGTCTTGGAGCGTTAGGAGGAGCTTGTTTTTAGCAAAATTATCTCTGCAGAAGCTAGCTAGTACATCCAGATGAGCTAATATGCTAAAGAGTATGAACACATATTGATGACCATATGTTAGCAAAAACTAATAAAAGTATGAAATGAACAATGAAACTGTTTATATGACCAGATTAACTTGATTATGTTTTATCCTGAATCAAATACACACGTTTGTTTTGTAATGTCCAACTCGTATAGTCATTTAATTCAGTGCAAATTCAATCCACTTTGAATGCAAAATGACTACATGACAAACATTCATGAAGACTCCTTCATGCTCATGACAGGTGGTATGTAATGATTATGACATGTCAGGCTTATGCACACTCCTTTAAATAAAGGGCCACCGCATTACCTAATTATTTGGTCATATTTTGTGCTAAGCTAACAGGATCTTATATGGCATCAAAGTCTTGACTTGCATCTTCTCTTATGTAGCAACTAGTATCCTGTTTCAAGATTCTAAATTCTGTACAAACATTGAAAAAGTTATAAGGGGGTAGATGAAACAAATGTTAATCTATATCATCCACATAATTCAATCATGTAAATTACAAAAAATAAAAGTCTAAGAAAGTAATTTAACTACTAACTACTTCTACACTTTCTGGCTGTTTCATCAGACACTGCTGGTCAGAGGTCAAAACGCTGTCCTAGTTTTTCCAACCAGTGTTTGTATCCATAAAGGACATATTTATAAGGATGTTTATAACCTTTCTATAGTTAAAAAAACATGTTGGCAGGACATGCTGTAAGAGCACCTGATTGAAGTCTACCATTGCTAATTTTATCTTTGTTTGCAAACCCTTCTAAAAAGGTTCTTACTTTTACACATGGCTTCAGTGTGAACTGTGTTCTTCAATTATCCAAAGTAAAACCAAGCAAAATGAATAATGCATCTCAGAAAAATTAAAACCCGTTTGCTGGTGTTGCTTTTTTTTTTTTTTTACAAACACTGAAAACACCTTGGTATGTCACAACGGTCTGAAATTTACACACACACACAAAAAGACAAAAAAACAATGCGAACATTACGTCACAAAATTGTAAGATATATGAGTCTATGGTGCAATTGTATGCCTTATTGGTAGCTGTAGCCATTTTGTGATAAAAGAAAAATAATGAATATCTATTTTGCAATTTCAGCTAAGTGTACCGGGCCACTTCTTTACGCAACCAAGAAGCAGAACTATATTGATGACCATGTGGTTTCAACTAATAGCCTTTTAAAATGAGCTATTGATCCTTCCTGGCAATTATTTTAAAAGGAACCAAAAAAAAAGAAAAGAAAAAAAAAAGCACACACACAACTCTGATAAGAAACTGAGAGTGGACTCTCAGACTTATACCCAGGTGTCTGTCAGAAGATAAACCCTGACATAGTCTAGATAAGAAAAGCAAACATTTTTAATGGAATTTAAACCGTTTCCATTTGGTAGTTACTTAAATTTGTGGGTCACTTTTTCAATAAGAACAGACTCTTGATATTAAAACAGATACCTGACATTTCCTGTGGAAAACAGGGCAACTAATTTACCTTTACAGGTACGCAAAAAGACAGACACAAATTTGAGGTAGTTTAAGGTCGTTCAAAAACTTTAAAAACATTGCTGTGGACCATGTAATTAAAATCTCCTTACCCTCAACTCCACTGATGCATTTGACACGGTCACGGACCTCCACGTTGTATCCCTCAAAAGACATGAAGACTCCTTCAGGGTGGTAGGGCTCACGCTGGGCGTAGACCTTGGAGTAGCTGTGTTGAAACTCGAAGCGATCGTAGCCATCATATTGCACCACCTTGCCGTACACTTCAAAGTATTTTTCCACCCAACTGAAGGGCAGGTAGATCTCCCCTCCCTCTCGCCTGCCTTTGATAGTGGACTCATCATTGATGAGGCAGTCAATTTCTTCATATTTGATCCCACCAACAACGCCAACAACAGGTGGAGGCTCGGGGGGTTGTGGAGGTTGCTGCTGGCTGCTGCTGATCTTTGCACTTGGAACCACAAAGGCGGCCCGAGGCAGGAAACGGATGGAGATGTCACTAGAGCAGCGGTTCCATAGCAGCACCGTTATGAGTGTGAAGAGGGCGCATATGACTATGAGCGTCTTGTAGTTCACCCGTGCAGCCAGGCAGCGCATGGTCACAACCTGCCCACATAAAACAAACGCAAATAAAGTGTCAAAAGCATGCGAAAATGATAAGTGTTCCCTTTGCATTGGGGTAAATAAGCTTTCTTGAGACCTGTTGTGAAAAATCTGAAGACAGCCTTCTGTTTTACCTCATTGCAAAAAGACAGACGAAACATACATTTTGCAACTGTAAAATTAGCATATTTGAAGTTATTTACATCTCAACATCAATATAAAAGCTCAAAGTAGGTACAACATTCATACCAACAGATGTATCCAACATCTGACTGGTGCTGTATGGATGAATACAGTGTACAGTTGAGGAGTTGGTTAAAATGGCAGCTATGTATGTGACACAAACAAAACAAATTTCTTGGTTTTCATCCAGTTTTCATCCAGTCTTTGTTCTTTTTAAAATCAGTGGATCTCATAAATCTGACTATTCCTCCAGTCTCTTACTGCTAGATCACAAACACTGACCTCGAAGTCTTTTTGGTTTTTGAGATGTTTTCATCTTTCAGTTGGTGGGTTACCAGTTCAATTCCCAGCTGCATTAAATGAAGTTGATTTTTGTCTGATTTTAGAATTTATTTGATCTGAAAAACATAAGTTTCAAAAGCAGAAGAAATCTGTAAAAGAGCAAGTACTTTTTAATGGCACTTTAAACTGTTGTGGTATTTTGTAAAAGTGTTTGGGGGAAAATCTGCACTACATATGTGTCAGGAACACACAAGGACTAAATTAGACCACACATAGTGCAAGTAAAATTGTGCGTTCTGAACAAAAACAAAAAATTGCTATGTGGCTCCGACAGTCCTTTGTCGCAAACAAGAAGTTCTGGTTTGTGCTTTGATTTCCAGAGTCTGAAAGCCTCTCATTAACTTTGACAAAAACACTAAGAAAGCTGACATCTGTGACAGCTTTTCATGCATATCTTTTGTGTTTCAATCACTGTTGTTCCTGACAGTAAGTAACAATTTACTAAGACTAATGTACAAATTAGAGTCGAGTTTTCCCACATTCCTGCTTTTCTTCAGCTGGCGCTACAAAAGGTCAAACCATGATGAGAAAGGTGCAAGGAGGAGGGGGTGTCGAGATTTATCAACCAGAACATTTAAATCTTGTTAATTGGGATTTTCAGCTTGAAACAAAGAGTATTTCTTTTTAAGTCAGCTAGCAAACCATAAGTGCTTTAAAAATACACGTAAGAAAGATAGAAGACATGCACACATTGTAATGCAGAACGCTGTATTTAAAACCATTTTTAGCAATTGAAAACAATATGTTAGCTTAGAGAAGTTGATCACAATATTTTCGGAATCAAACTAATTACATCCGATGCAAAATGTAATATATAATTTACAGCAAGTATGGACAGCACTACTCTTAAACTAAAAAGCTGCTCCCCTAAGAGAGTTTCATTTTTACGGTTAAGACTGTAACGCAAATGCTAAGTGATGGTTTTGTTTGTTATTTTAATGTTGCTGCCATTAAACTTTAGGACACCAAGTCTCTGACCTGTTCAGTTAATATTCTATCTGCAGAACAAACCAAGTCTAAACCCAATTAACCTTTCTAAAAAGGTTTACGCCATCACTCATGCTTTGCATTGACATTTCTGAAAATTCTTGAGACTTTTTAAAATTTATTTTTAAATAAGCCTGCTTTAATGTCACCACCACCGTGTCATCATTTACATTCTGCGTCGAACATCCATTCCCAAATAAATACACCACGTGGTGGAATATTGTAATTAATCAGTGTGTTAATATTTGGTATTGAAAGAGCTTTAATTGCAGCACACAAAGCAGACATGTTTCAGGCCCTATTGTGAATCAGGATTCATGTTTCTCTTTGACATTTTCACCAAGCAAACAAGAAATCAATGCACAACCTTTAGCTTCCTCCTCCACACTAATTACAGCTTACTGCCCACAGAATTTACTGTTAAAGTGATGACCGAGGAGGGAGAGGGGAAAATCATTACTATCCAAGTTCATTTCACTGCCTCATCTTAAATGGGACACTGCTGAAAGTGGGTGTGATTAATGTACAATAATTTTGGCAATAGTAATCTACTTTTACAATGTAAAGTTGAATCACTGTGCAAGAGGCACCTGGAACAATGTTAATTTATGAAGTGGCTCCAATCAACGAGGGAGGTGTACACAGTGTTTTGAATAGCAAACACTGTCAGAGTACAAATTCAACAAAGCATAAAGGAGAAGTCATATCAAAATTAGAATAGTACCTTCTACTGCCATGAAGAAACACATCTCATCTCTGCCTGATCAATTACTGAAACACGTATTATTGACATTTGGGGACGCTACAGTGCAAAACTACTTGGAGCGCCAACACTAGTAAAAAAATGCAAGTAAAAAAAACAAAAAAAACAGACTGCACCCTGAAAGATAAGTAGGACTGGTCTTGACAAGCAACTCTCTATAAATGATAGTCTCTTTTTATAGCCCTCTGTTGCTGGTGTTGAGCTCACACTCCCAGTTTGAAATACACAGGCTTAGGTACAGAAGCATAAAAAGTATCCCATCACCTTCCTCTCCGTGGACACAAATCAAAAACGATGCCCTGTTTCAGAGATGCAAATTAGATGTTTTCTTTTGTAAATGAAAAAGTAAGGGGGAAGAGACAGCTCAACTTAAACTCCTGCTATTTGTGGCAATGCATTATTAAAACGACAGAAAAAAAGTACGTATTCTGATTTTACCTTAGAAACCACGTCTTCAAATTCTTCCAAAATGTATTAAATTGCAAAATCGATGTAGCTTTTTTTTAGATAACACAATGAGGTATAAAACTCTGTAGTTACATTTAACAAAGAACCCAGCAACTCGCCAGCCACCTGGTCTATCAGGCTGAAGAACTGCCGAACATTTGTCAGAAAGTTGTTGGTGTCAAGAGCTCAGAGACAAATTCAAGGTGAGGACAGCAGCTACAGGACTATGAAGAAACACCTAAAGTCAGAGATCCCAGAGGTTCTTTCTGGAAAGATTAAACGAAAGAGAAACTTGACTGAGTAGACGGATGAACCTGTGCCGGGTCACTAACGGATAAAAGGAGTGAATCGAGCTAGAGATGTGTGGGTGAAGCTCTGGTGTGAGCCGGTGTTGTCAAGAGATCAGTCAGACCTTTTTAAAGTAGATGATGAGCAGGAAACCATTTCCTTAACCTGTTTCTAAAAGCGAGAGCGTTAAAGCTGCACTGTAAATTTGAAAAGGTCTCATATGTCTGGGAAGTTCTTGCTTCGCATAAAAGACTGTTTACCGCAGCACCGCACGACAGAAGGACATTTAGAGGCCGCTTCATTTGAATATGTTATGGATTCGGAACATTTAGTCTGATCAGCATCACAGGTTGACAGCATCTAAACTGCTAGTCATTATGTTTAGACAGCTTTCAAAGGTTAAATTGTCATTTTACTTTTTGCTTTTATCATTTGCAATCTGATTAAAGAAGTGGTTTTTAATAGTAAAAAATGTTTTCCCCACAGCCAGAGAAAAACACTCCTCAGAGTCTCACCATTAATGTTTTGTCCACACTAGGCCCAGATAGTTTGCAAAACATATTTTTTTAGTCCATTTGTACCTCCAGTCACACAAAAAAAGAGGAAACCTTGTTTTTAAATAATATGAGCTGCAGTTGTTTTGGGAGAACTGTTAGCCTTCAGCTGCTTTGCCGTTTTGTATCTTCCCTTAAATTGGAATGTAGTTGATAAGAGGAAAGGTTTATTGGGATTTCAGTATTTTTTTATTTACTAGTTGATTCCAAGTTTCATGAATTTCGGCTTTGCATACCAAAATATTTTTTTTAATAGAGGTTTTCTAGGGTAGATGTTCAGAGATGGCTGTTTCAAAGATACGAAAGCTTCTAGAGCAGGGGTGTCAAACTCCAGTCCTGAAGGGCCGCTGTCCTGCAGTTTTTAGATGTGCCACAGGTACAAAACACCTGAATCAAATGGCTTAATTACCTCCTCAGTTCTCCAGAGCCTTGCTAATGACTTAATTATTCTATTCAGGTGTGGTGCAGCAGAGGCACTTCTAAAAGTTGCAGGACACCGGCCCTCGAGGACTGGAGTTTGACACCCCTGTTCTAGAGAGAGTTGGATACATGGTATATGTCAGTGGAAAAACAGGAAAGATAAGAAATCAGATTTATTGCAACTAATATATCCAGTGCAATGTTTAATATCACAATTGCATGACTTACTAATGCCGTGCAGCCATTGCAGAGAAACTGGGATACATTGTGATTTGTGTAGTTGAAGTTACTCTTTGCAATTCAATTTTCCATCAAATAAAAGAGAGAGCGTGTCCAAGACATACCGGATTAGACATTTCCAGTGATGCGATAAAAGATAGAGATGAGATGTTTATTGGTTTTACTGTGCCAATCTGTGCTTCAGCTATTGAAAGTGAATAATTGTATTATTTGGAAGATAAATTCCCTTTGTATTTGGGATAATTGACCAAAAAATGACTGGCACACTAAATTAACAAATGCCGTCATCAGAGGACATTACCGACCTCTATAATTCGGCACCTTACCCCACACATTCAGCTGTGACTCAAACTGATCATTCTGCATCTGAATAATTTGTTAAAAAAAACAAAGCTATCTCTCCTGTGTTGCTGTTACTTAATCTGTGCCTAAAGGAAAATTATTTCCCCAAATAGACAACTTAAGAAGAGTACTGTCATTTTCTTTTACATCATACATGTAATGAAATGTTACTCAATTACTCTCCTCTACATTCCATTTGCACAAATTGAGTCATTTGTAAATCATATTTGCTGCTAAGCAGTAGTTAATTACAAAGCAAACAGCATTTCTGCAGCTTGTTACATAGAGTGCTGCATTGTCCCCGATGTATTTTGACCCAGATTTATGTGCATCTATTGGGAGGATGTTCTCATCCGAAAAACAAGAGCCTTGGCGGTTTCCTGAAAGGCTCCGAATAATTTGTGTTTGTCTTCAGAACTAGAAAATAAATGACTGTCCTTGCTCTGCAGAAAGGACGGCAGTGGTGCATTATTGTCATGTTGGGGGGAAGTCAGAGATCCCTTAGAATACAGATTAAACAAATTTAGCCGTTTACAGAACATCCTGTACCAAGGGCAAAATCATTTCTAATAAATACACTGCCACAATCTTACTAATCTTTACTAATTTGTTTTAGCTTGTAGGGCATATCAACTCTAATCAGAAAAAAAAGTTTAGAAAGTTCCATCACTGACATTTGTTTTTTAGGTTTGGAAAGTATGAAAATGAAGGTTTGTTGGTATAATTGAGATCTTTGTGCAATCCAGCAATTATTAGACAAGCTCAGCTGGTTTTATCTCTCTGATGATAATGTGAGATGAAATTTATACATCTAAAAAAACTGCACAAAGCTGGCCATAAGATGAGAGGTGATCCTTCTGGAGGAGAACCCCTCCCCAGGTACTGGACAGGATTAACGCAAAAAAACATCCCACTGAAAAATCAAAGCAGCTTTTCAGATTGTATTGTCCCATAAGGAACAACTGGAAAGGAGTACAGAAAATTCACTTTACTAAGGGGGCTGCACCTAATGTCAGCATAGGGGAAATTTGCCTCAGTTCAAGTTGATCAATTAGGAAAACTACATTGCCAAGTTCCAGGTTCTTAGTAAAGCAAACGCCACTCAAGAACACGCTTATGTGATTGTTTTCGCTTCAAATTATCCCCCCGCCCCAAGAAAAACGATAAGTTTTCATAGAATAACATTGCCATAACCCCTTAATTACATTTTTCTCTTGTTGACAGGAGGTCTGTTTGAAATGTCCAGAGTGCTCTTTGAACAAAAAAAGCAACAGGATTGCAGTGTAATGATTCTGCTGACCACTCAGTTAACCCCGTCGGCCTGATCTGTGGCCCTCCATTCAGCGCTGCTCTGTCCAATCCCCAAAGCTCCTTGCAGGGGACAAATGTGCTTTCTGAGCCCCTTTGTCAATATTATCAATATTATTTGATCTAAATCCAGTTGATGAAAATTAATTTCTGACACAGATTTTCAAGAAATGCATGTTTTCAGACAGGAATAAAAAAAAATAAAAGGTTAATGGCACTTTTCTCTTGACCAAATGATCAGACGATATTAACATCCTATGTCAAGAGGACCATTTCGTAATTACACCACATTTCTCCACATGGCAGGTTGAGCTTCAGTAAGCTTTATGTTTATGAATAAAATTTGAGGGAGCATCACAAGGAGTGGACTGAGGATGGAGTACATATTGATAATAAATGTAGAACATTATGAAAAAATTTGCCCATCATGTTATGGAAAGATGGTCCACATGATTGATACAAGATAAAATTTAAATTTTTAAGAAAATGGCTGTCACTTAATCGTTAGTAAATCAATGAGGACAATTAACTTTAGATTAACTTATTAATAGATAACTTGCATCCCTGAACCAGTTTTGGTACCTTTACAATTCTCGACTGGCCAGCAAACTTCCCTGACCTGATACAACAGACTGAATACTCCAGATGATCCAAAGGCTGATATCTAAACCAAACGGGCCTTCTACTATCCCCAGCAGAACCACACACTGATCGCCTCCATGACACACCACACTGATGCAGGAAATTGTGCAGTATCGAGTCCATGTAAGTAAACATGCTTTTCAGAAGCATGACAGTTCTGTTTTATGTGTACTTTTCTTGCTGGTGTTATATAAAAATCTAATTTTATGAAAGTGAGTCGAGAGCTCCATGCCAAAATCCCCAAATGACAAGGAAGAAAGTTTTCAATGTTGTCAATCTGTGTGTGTGCGCGCGTGTGTGTAATGACTCATCAACTTCATTAACAAATATGGAACCATTTTGTTTGCTTTTAAGAGGAACTAGTATTTGCTTTACAGCTTAAAGGTGTAACTAAAATAGTATTCCACTTCTCTACAATGACTTATGAAAACAATATGTGGCCTTGGATGTTTCATTGTTTAGGAATGAAGCCCAGGACTCAAAATAAACAAAAAGTATTTTTCAGTCTGGCAAGAATACCTAACTTTGCTAAAGTTAATGCTGACAAGTGCACACTGAAGGAGAAACGGCAAATACCTTTACCTTTACATCTTTGATGTTATCGCAGAACATCAAACACGTTAAAATTATTGTGAACATAAGTTTGTTGCTGTGTTTATATAAAGGATATTGGCCTGATGCAACATGCCTTTTATATTAACAAGCCCCTATAAGGAAATGATCATCCAGCAAAGTTCAGGTAGTCTAAACAAGACTAAGTGAGGTTGCCGTACAACAACCACAGATTGCTTATGCTAAATAAGGCACCTGTAAGTCTTTAAAAATGTATTCAAAAACTAGTGTATGTTAAAATAGTTACTGATTTATGTTTTTAAACACCAAATACATTATATTGTAGCAGTAATCTAGTAGGTTTTGTTTAGGGAGCTGGGACAGAGTGGAGATCTGACTAAATGAAATCTATAATTTAGCAAGCAGCTCTGACTGTGTAATGAACAAGCTGCCAGAGAACCCTCTTCATTTAAATACAGCAAAGGCAGCAGCAGCTTAGCTAAACAAACCAAAATCTTAAAATCCATTTACACTGCATTTAAAAACCATTAATGCTATGCAAAGTGAATTATGAACAGTGCCAACTCCGCATCTAATCTCGAGTCAAAATGTCTCTCTTTCCCAGCAAACCACTTTAGACCATGCTAAGTAGAGTGATCCTTGAAACTATGTAACGTATATTTTCTTCCATGCTGTGGGCAAACAAACTTCACGGAGGCTTTGCTATAAACTCTGGTTACATCCTATAATCCACAGCACACTAGCAGGCAGCCCCTGAGATTAGACATTTAGTGTGAAGGCAGCTGACGGAGATGGATGAGGATAGGATGGAGAAACTCCAGGGTGAAATGAGCTGTGAAACCACAGACTTGTAACTACGATCTCAATGATTGGCACGCTATGGGTTAATGAGAATGTACTGAAGCACTTTCTGCTGCGTGCTGGTGTAGGCGCCAGTGTCATTTATCTTAGATGCGCATTTTATCATTTGTAAAGGAGTGTGGGTTGGAGACAATGCAGGTGTGTTGTTAGAGGCATCGACTGTCACAAAGTGAAATGTGAAGAAGGCAATGATCTTAAAGATTCGTGCCATGAGTTTTTTCCCTCCTCCCCACCCCAAACTCATGTGCAGTCAGCATTAAATTGTCGAGTGCTTGTGAAGTACTCTTGGGCTGGATTTAGAGCAGATGAAAGTTTAGGGGTTTTGTCTCTTTAGCAAATTTTCCAGTCATTTCAGTGCGCTCCTCCACTGGAGAAGTAAGGTACCAATCTGTGACAGCCAGCAAGTAATCAGCTTATACTGCAGCTGAGAGGCATGTTGGCTCATTTAAAGATTGCGCGTGTGAATAAGTAGGTATTATGGGTTTCTGTTTAGTTTCACAGTCTGATTAGGATACTGTGAATCCTTAAGGGTATATATCCAAGGCAGCTTGTAACTTCATCGCTAAACTACATCATAAATTCTGTTTCCTTTTTTTCACTTTATCGTGAATAACACGAGACAGATAATCATCTGCCTTTTTCCTGTGGTCCTGCCGGGTCCAATCCCTGCTCAGTTAGAAACAACCAATCAGAGCCAGGAGGAGGGTCTTGGCGCCATCAGTACACGCTGCACCTGTGTCAACGGCAGAAAAACAACTTACCATTACAGGACAATTGGCTTATCATCTGTCATCAGTGGATATGGTAACTAGTATCCACAGCATCCTGCTATGATGCTAGAAGGAGATGTAGAATAGCAGAGAGCTAGGGGAAATGTGTGAGCAGTGCACACATCAGGGTGATTGGCAGCGCCAAGACTCTCCTCTTATCTCTGATTGGTTACTTCTGATTGAGCTGTGAATTTTTGCAGATGGTAGTAGGACCACAAAGGCAGAGGAGCTTGATTTTGTTTCAAATCATCAGTCTCAGACTGTCACAAAATAATGACAATGTTAAATACATAAGAAAACATTTTTTATAAAAGTTGCCTACTACTGCTTTAAGAATAATTTTCTATGTATTCTTTACTGCCTGGTTTATCCAGTTTCTGTCATTTAAGATGGACATTTCAAATTATCACTGGGTCTGTGTTTCAATTTGGCTCAGTTCTGGAATTCCCCTACTGAGAGTCAAACAATCTTTCTATTCTGCTCTGGCAAGAGGAAATTAAGTATTCGATTCGACCAGTGATGAGCTGAAGTTATTTTCAGTCATTTACACATATTCTACTACTTAATCTGTCGCAAACTTAATACCTAGCTATCTGTCGTTTTTTTCTGCGAGATACGTATGGCTCTTGTTCGGGAAACATAACATATTAGCTGCTATTCTATCAAAAAAGGTGCAGTTATGGCGACATAAGATTTCATGGGCATTGCTTTCCATATGCCACATGTCAAAACTATTTTACCTGCTTGTGATTCTGCAATTTGATAAAAAAAAATAAAATTAAAAAGTAACTCAAAAGGACTGCTCCATTTTTTTTTCCAAAAGAGCTGCAGACTTAGTTTTGATTTAGTGAGAGTGACAAGCAAGCATATTAAATGATTAATTATAAAAACAACAATAGTACCTCTATTGTTTGCCAAGATTCAGAAGACGCGTATAAAACTGGAGGCAGAAGAAACAATTGAGACTTGTCACTCAAAACAGAATTTATAATGAGCCTACATCTTCAGTATGTTTTGCTAAAAGACGGAAAAAAATACAAATTGGAATCATAATAAGTTGGAATATTCAGGGTTTAATATTTACATAGTAAGCGGAACATTTGGTTACCTTAAAAGATTCCCGTCGCTGACAGACTCAAAGCTAGTTAATAACTACATTAGTGGCTGTCCAATAACCAGAGGTGGTCAGAGTATTCAAAACCTCTACTCTAGTTTAGTAGCAAGTAAACTTACTCAAGTAAAAAATGCACAGAACAGTAAATAAATGTAACTGAGTAAGTGTAACTAGTTAATAACCACCCCTGCCATTAATCACCACAGGTGAATAAAAATAAATGAATACCAACAAAAAAACAAAAAAAAATTGTTCAGTGGGTTAGAAGGTGTCACATACAATCATAGCAAAACTTAAACAAGAAAAGAAAAACACACACACATTTTGTTTGAACCTGTACATTATGTGCACTTATCTTTATTACTTAAAGGACAGGAAGATGTAAAATTAAAAGGACCTTTAACAAGCAGTCACACAGACACAAATCTGTACTGCAAACAACAATCATGCTTTGTTCAGAAGCAGCCAGTAAGTGAGTAAACTGCTTTGAGCTTAATGCGTGAGTGTGTTTTACTGAAGAGGATTAGGACAGGCATTACCACAAAGCTTATAGCTGAAGTCTGCAGGGGGATTAAGACAGCCATGACTCAAACGAAGGGGTTATAAAAGAAAAATCACAGGATTGTTTGAGAGGGAGGTCAAGCAAAGTGCTTGTCCTGCCAGCACAAAGCGAGCCTGGAAAAATGTTGAGAAAGCAGGGATGTAAATGCTCTCTAACGTAGAGGTAGGATTTAGTACTCACAGATACATTTACTGTAAATAGGAGCCTCGGCTTGAACTGTCGAAACAAACAAGACCAAATCACGCAGATTTTGAGAGCGACTGTTCTCATGGGTCCACTTACGAGATCAAAACTGATCAAAAAAACTTTTGTGTTGTCAGAAATATCATAACTCAATGTGCACATTTCTACAAGCTCACATAATGTGAAAAATGGTTAAAATGGATGGCCATTTGGAGAAATCAGCTTTCAAGACATATGTACTTGAAATAGTCTATTTTGAGTGTGTTTTCATGTTTTAGGTGAGTTTTTCTTTACACTAAACAACATTGCTTCTTTTTATGGTGTCCGTGTCCTCGCTGCGTATATCCTCCCATACAGGATATAAACAAGTCAAACTGTATAGAAAGTCAAAAATCAGAACTAGCAGAGGGAAAATTTGGGATTTCAAGTTCATCTGCAAACAATAACCATTTTATTGTTCACATTATCAAAAAGAAACATCTCATTCTGTAAAATTAGATGTTTTATCATGTCAAATGGTCACACTGGTCTCATCAGAGCTAAAATAAAGGGATAAAACAAAACATTATTGAAAACTAAACGGTTATATTGAAGATATGTGAAACAGATCAACCATAAACAGTTCTTCAGAAATCATCACCGGTGTGAAATTATGTTTGACTGCAAAAAAGGTAGGAAGTGTTTCAGGCTTCTTATTTCATTATCTTATATAATTATTTCTCAGATAATGCAAGGTAATGAACCCATGTAAAAGACTAGGCCATTTTCATAGTTCATATGCTGTTAGAAGATGTTAGAGATAATTTGGATAATGAAGTCAAGATATTTGCATGCCGAGGAGTAGATAAGGTGTTACAAAAACAGACAATGTCAGAACAAAGTCATAGTCAAGAGGCATGCTTCAAAGACGTCTGACAAATAAGAAATTAGACAAATAAGATTATCTTTCTGTACTTTTTTGAGCTTGAAGGCACCAGAGACCCTGATTTGTGACAAAGGCAACTGAATGGTGACTGACCTCCTCAGATCTTTCACAAAGAAACAAACAGCTGGGTCGACATTCCGTCCACCTTCACCATAGTTTGCGCTTTGCTCGATCTTCTGCTTTTCACCACCTGCAGCTGCTTCAGCACCTACACATGACGGGAGGAAATGTGAACTCCATTATTATGATGCCTGAAAATGGACAGCTTTCAATGTGAATCATACATGAGAAGCAAGGGTGTCAAAAAAAATAAAAAATTCTTTTATCAGCTATAATATACCACATTTCCCACCAGCACAACAGCTAAGGCACCACTTAAGGAATTCTTCCAAAACTATTGGAACCATGTTTTCTTGGGCACAGAAATGACAAAAATGTGCCAGCTGCTGTTGAGGTTGCAAACAATTTTTTTTTTTTCCATATTCAATGCAACGGAAAACGTTTTATGAAAGGTTTCTGTCTAAAAAATATGCATAACATACATGACCAATTACAATGTAACAATATTTTTACTGTATTAATTAGGTCTAAGCCATTGTGTAATATTCTGTTGCTTTCCTCTATATCAAAACAGTAGACAAGGTAAAAGTTGAAGGCGTTTATATCTTTTATAAAAGTATGCACCTTGGATTCAGTGACGAGATTAATTGGAAAACAAACATTTCTAAAGTGTTGAAAAAGATCTGAATCATATAAAAGTTAAAGTGGCACACTCAGCTTGAGAAGAAAAGGATCTAGAAATGTTTGCAGTAATCACACCTCAAATTTAAATCATTGGACTAAGCTGCGAAAAATATGACCTTGATCATTTGTGACAATTTTATTTTCCAAGTATTATCTATAAAAAGTAAACAAGAAGCCTTAGTCATCAGCATAGGGTCACATTTTATTGTTCAACTGCAAGGTCTACCGTCATCAGACGATAAAAGATTTTATCAACAAGTTACTATCACACATGTAGTCGAACAAAAATGGTGTTTAGTCAATGGTTTGGCCCTGGATCACAGTTATAATTGCTTGTGTGGTCATTTGTGAAAATTAATTGCCCAACCCTGTCGGAGAGCGTCATGATTTAGGCTGGCTGTGTGTACTTAAAAGAAATCAATAGAAATTCTTTTGGATCATTGATCCAAAGCAGCTTTTCAATTCAATTAATAAACAAATGTAATTATCAGCTGTAATATTGGACTTTTGGATTTGGACACAGATGCACTATAAATTAATACCCAAACGCAAATGTACATTTTTAATTGCTGCCATGATTAATTTATAGGCTTTTCAATAGCAGAGTCATTAATGTACAGCCAATCCATCAGTGTTTATGTGCAGAGTGTGACATGGATGGTTTCCTCTGCAATTTATGTAACCGAGTCATTTCCATCCCCAGTGGAAACATGTTATTAAATTAAAGACGGTGCTAAATTGCTAGATCAAAGAAAGCATATTGATCATTTCATAAAATGAGGTCATTTACAAAGCACTTTAATTAGATGTTGGAGCAAAGAAACCAGCTGGACACCCTTCTGTCACTGCATGGTCCATTGCGATTTTTGACAATATTTGAAGAGAAAAACAGATCTGAAGCCTTTTTAAATCTAGAATCTTGCGTATTTTTCCCCCAGCATTTTTCTCCCATGTAGTTTTTGTGCCAAGATGAGACAACACACTCCATAGTTGTATTAATTGTACAAGGAGGTAAAACACAAAGAAAACAGTCTTTCCTGTGGAAAAAGTCTTTTTAAAATATTTAGGAATGATAAAAGTGCATGTTGGATATTGGGTGGAAACCTGTACATACTACTATGTAGTACAGAGGATAACCTAACATTAAAAACTTCAACAAAACTTTAGTCTGAAGAGACATAAAAACAATGCTAGTCAGTGTGTGAAGGCTGAAAAGAGAGCATCACCAATCCAGCCGGAGTATACAGGAACTAGAAATGTCAGCAGCAATGTTAATCAATAATCCCTGGCTACCGTGCAACAGCACTAATGCTCTCTGAGGTAAGTACGCTGCAGGAAGAAGGTAAATTTGTAAAGAAAAAATAAAGTAAATGTCTGCCAAGTGCGGTTCTCTCTTCCTGAGGCTTATCCTGCAGCTCTTCTGGTGACATTTCAAGGCATGAGCATGTGTCGTTTGAACGCGGAGGGAGACGCAGGGCCTCCTGCTGAGATTTTTAAGTATCAAACTTTCTTCTGCGCTCTTGGGGGATTTTTTATGCACTAATTTGCTTCTTTCCTACATCACTTTTGGGAGAAGTCATGTTCAGTCACGTCAAAACCGAGCCAGGCATAATGCAATGAAAAGAACACATGAAATGCTACAAAACATTCTGCAATGTTTTAATATAAAAATTGTTTTCACCGTTCTTTTCTCGTTAAATCATCCCTGTTTGCAGACTTAACGGATTTTAAATTTAATTTGTCCCTACATCAATCAGATGGTAAAATAAAGTAGGCATATAGTGTTTTGTCATGCTTCTGATGATGTGGTCTAATCTGTGGCTTTGTTTACTTGCTGTAATATATGTGGAAATGCGCTTTTATTGAGCAACATGCGTTTTTTTAATGTAGTGTTCACGTGACTTTTATTGTTTGTAGTATATTTAATTGTAGAAGCAGCTTTGCTTGGCATATGACGACCCTAATCCCGTCCAAAAACAATAAAAAAAAGTGACCATCAAAACGTCGCTTATTATAGTGATGACAGTAAAGCCAGGGTTTAAACAGGACCGTAGAACTGATTCTCTCAATTCAAGTCCACTCTTTGCTCCCTTTAGAGAAGAAAATTTTCAGACTGAAACACATGGAGAGAGATAGCTAGCAGATGGCACCAGTGCCAGAAAACTAAAGACAGCGGACGGAACCCACAACCTTCCTAAACTCATCAAGATTCAAGGACGAGAGTCGCCGTCACACAGTGAAGGTCACTGGTGTAATAACTGAGTGAAATGATTAATGCACTTGAAATGACATGATGTGCAGGGTGATCAAGAGCTCCAGTGATAGATTACAAACTGTGGTAACCAATTTCCTGTAAATAATACCGAATTAGGAAAGACCTTTTAAAACTACTTGATGAATGAAGTTAACATATTAATACCCTTTCTCCCCTTCTATGTATTTTGTCTTTCAGACAATGCTGTAAACATAGAAAGTGAAGTCCAATGAAGAGAAAGATACACATTGTAGGACTAGCACAGCACAGAAAACACACCATCTCAGCATAGTGAGGAATGTAAGAATCATTTTAAACTCAATGTTAGAGGTGATTTTCATGGCATTTTCAAGGAATAAGTTTTTTAAATCATCTTTCAATGTGTCATAAAAGGAAGAGAAGGTCAAACAGCTTAGCCTCTCTTCAAGGTTGCCTTAGCATATCAATTAGCACTGGGCTGATGCACATTATCGCCTTTACATACTGTCCAATTCTACCGACCTATCTGAAGGAAGAGGTTGACACCTCGCACATGAATCATCAAGACCAACTTTATGGCTCTCTCCAGTGAAAACGTTTTAAACATTAGCCTCAGGATGTATCTTCCAGCAATTTGACTGGGACGGATATTCTCTCATTAATTATTATAGTTGCTCCACATCTGCTGCCCCCTGACACAAGCAGCCATCTATCACAACTAGTAGTTGGGGTAAGAAAACGAGGGCCGAAGACCCATCTGTTGGCCATTCATAATGCATTCATTTTCTCTGAGGAGTGAGTGGCTGGCAAAACATTTAATGATCGCACCACTGATACCACGACGAAGCCAGCCATCAGCGGCCATCTGATGCCCGGAGAATTATCAGAGAACTTGGAGCGTGCCAAGCATAGAGCGAAATTAGCAGAGATCCGAGATGCAGAGCCGGAGCGACCTGATTAAATGGAAATCACTTCTCCAAACTAAAGTTAAACTAACTAAACTGGTAAAGACACATTTTTTATGTCTCTAAAGTTAATGACAAATATTGATAACATACTTCAATATTTCATGGTTACATAAAGGTTTTGTGTAATTTACCCACAAGAGTAAACGTATTCAAAATTTTAAACTGGGAGATGACTCTCTTTCTCAAGTTTCTTGAGATTCAGGGTGTTTTCACACCTGATGGTCTGGTAAAACTCTGTTCGATTGGGGAACAAAACTGCAGAATTTGTTAAATTTTTTAAATGGTGTGGCTCACTTTCACACTGCACTGTGTCAAACAATCCAAACTAATTGAAAACCAAGAACTACTGAAGTAAATGACAAAAATAACCGAAGACGACATGAGCGCAACTTCCTTCTTCACAAAATGTACACAAAAAAAGTGGAGTGGCATCAGACTGTAGTGGTTTAAGGATTTCTCTTTTTGTATTTGTTGAAAAACCATGAACCATTTTTATCCCTCTAGTGTTAAACTCCTGTGTTTGTTTTGGTTCTATTGACACAGAATGCCCTGCGCTACACTCCGCTTCCTGGTTTGGAGAGGTCTCCAGTCCACTTGCATGCACATAGGAATTCAAACCTTGCCAGAGTTCACTTCAACCAACCGAGACTTATGCTTTTAGTTTGCTTTTTTGCTTCGCATCAGAGTTCGATTGCACATTCACGCCTCCCCAAATAAACCAGACTTTATACACAAAGTAAAATAGAGCCTAATAGAACTACAAAATAGAGTTCTAATCAAACTATTTAATGAAACTAGAATTTTATTAAAGCGGACTAAACAGGCTGGTGTGAAAGCATAGTGAGTGCAAAGTTTGTCTGAGTTGCTTTGAGGAGTCAATTCATCTTCTGCTGTTGGTCCATTGTGTTTCATCAAGTCCAAATCTACTGAAGCCGTCCATGAGTAAACTTTAGAGAACTTCCTGCTGCCTCATCAGACAAGCATAAAGAGATGCTGCTTTCATTTTCCAGAACTTGGCATTGGTCCATACAGCCCAAAGGAACCTATACCTGCTTTAAAGAATTCGATAGTCCAACAAATTTTCATGACCCCCATAAAGAGTCAATGGACTATTGTCAAGAGGAACACGAAAGACACTGGAGTCAGCAATGCAGATGAGCTAGGGGTCACTATTTAAGTAACCCCGGCTTCCCAAACACCCCAACAGAACAACAGGCAGAGCGCCTCCATGCCACGCCATAGTAATGAGGTATTTCATGCAAAAGGACCCATGAACATGTATGGAGTGTATATATTGTACACAGCAATATGCTAATTAATACTTAACTTTAGAAGGTCGATCTTTTTATGCATTTTTTTATTATCTTTTATTTATTGGGTCTTCTGTTGAACTCCAGTTTTTTGAGAAATTTAATTTTCCGTTTTTCAGAAAAATGGAAATTTCTGAAATAAATTTGGTTTCATGTTAAATTCACTTGTATGCCTTCTAAGTAATTTAGGTTATCCTGAATGTTATATCAATGACAGACTTCCTCTTAAAATGGGCAGTAAAATGGGGGATAGGGGAAAAGGACATTATTTAACTTGAAAGCAAACTGAAGAAATTTTCAGTCTTGATATTTGGTACTCAGTCACTTCTTCATGTGTACCACAATTTAAAAGCTACAAACTTGACGTCCCAAACCAATTTGCTTTCCTTGGAATATCCTCCCACAGCACCATTCCCATGCAACCTCCTCCAGTTCTCAAAACATTAGGGCAATTTTCACAGTGGATTAAGCAAAACAAAGAGTGTTTCAGTAGGTCTGGGTCACATGCTGTGAGAAACAGTGTGGTTGTCACAAGCATTTAGAAATATAGATAGTAAATCTGATGGTATTTAGAGGTGCTTTGCTTGCATTGAGGGGTTCGGTTGCTTCCTTTTAGGGGCTGGTCTGATGCTACATTTGAATGCTGCAGCTAAACACACATGGATTGTTCTTTTCTCCTACGCAGATATTACTTTAGATTTGTGAATTGAAGGAAAAATATTTTACTTTAAATAGATCACCAATGGCCTTGTGAGACAGAGTCCCTTTGAGTGAATATTAAACCTATGTTTTTGCAAAAAGTTATTACAACCACTCAGATCAAAGTGACAAAGGAATAAGTCACAAGACCAAGCATGCCCTGGAGCAGCAGGTGGAGTTGGTATATAACAAGAAAAAAAAAAAAAAAGAAACTTGGAAGCCAAAGTGTTCTAGGGAGGATGAGTTTTAGACCAAGAACCACCACATACAAGCTGCATGAGAAAACTAAGTTCAAAGTAAATAGGAAGGAAAGATTTGGAAGCTGAGCAAATACCCATGGTGCCTGTCAACACTCTGTGGTACTTTCTGTGCTGAACTCTTTCAAGCTTGTAGGCAGAAGCTGGCACTTACACTCATGCAATAAGTCACCGAATGAGAAAATAGGTTAAGACTAACTACATTTAGCAACAGAAATAAATTAGTTAAAGGCCTAGGGATCTTTAATTGCCTCATTAAGCTTGTAAGATGTTTCAAACTGCAGCTATATAGGCACTAATGATAAAGTTGTGCATGTGTATGTAGTTGTTGAAATAAAGGGAAGGCTACAATTTTGTTGTTTTTACAACTTCTGTTTTTTTATCTGAAATTCATGTCACTCATGGGTAGGGCTGTGTAATAATATCAATTTTGCGATATATATCGATATTTTCTTTCCTAGAAAAAAAAAATCGATATTCATCCGCAAGTATCGTAACATCCAACTGTCACCTTGCTCACTCACTGCTTGCTTTACCAGGAGAGTGACTAGGTCATCAGGCTTAGAGTGATTCCTTCAAATGTTAAGTGTCAAGGTTAAAACGGTATTTACTTTACAAATGCATGTAAGCTACAGTTTGTACTATTTCAATTAAAAGAAACATGTTTTCTCACCACTTCTTTAATTCATTTTGTCCAGCTGTCGACTTAGTCTGTGTCCATGTCCAACCAGAGCCAGGTATTGTGTAGTTGGTGCTTTTAATCAGTTTTCAGTTAAATTAATTCAATCCAACTCTATAACAGTCACAAAATGTCACCAAAATCACTCGGTCCCTCTAAAATCTTTCAGAAAATGGCAAAAATGTATTAAATTGTATTGTTTGCTGAATATCGCAATATATATTGTATCGTGAGCAGAATATTGTGTATCGTATCGTGAGATTATTGTATCACTACAGCCCTACTCATGGGTCACCTCTGGCAGGCTATAAGAAGTTACTGAACTGATTAACATTGTAACAATGTCTTCATACTAAATAAATGTTTAGTTTAGAAAACAGGTAGTAATTTTGTGCGCACAATGCTCATTTAAAAAAGTTATTTGGGCTTTTATTTAGCATATTTTTAGTAAATGGATAGTATTGTCCACTACTTTTGTGAAACCAAGACTTATGCGAGTTCATTTCAAACACCGAAGCCCTTCGTTTAAATCAGTAAGTATGTTTATATGTGCTAATACTTACCGATTTAAATATAGCAATACAACAAAGAGTTAATATGAAGATTATAAATATAAGCGCTTAAAAATGGACAAAGTAAATACCCCAGAGGATTATATGTGCTGCTAAAGCTGAAACTTCATACTGACAAAACTGATTGTGATTACCCTACAATCTAAAATTTTTTTCTTACGCCACCTTTAAACAATGTGCCCACATTTATTGCTGAGATCTGATGTCTCAGATATACAGAATAAATAAAAACCTAATGCGGCCATTAAGTTCAGTTGAGGTCCATCCAGCTAATAAATACATTTAAAAAGATACACAACTAACTGTGGTGTTTTTATTTTATAAACTTTCACTAGAAATATTGAACAATATCCAATAAAATATAAATAACATGAGAGTCACTTCCCACTTGCTTTTGTGTCTGAGAGCAGCTCTGAACTTGTTAGCAGCACAGACACTGCGGCATGAGCTCTACAAAAAAAAAAGAAAAAGAAGAGGGCTATGCCCCAGCTGTCTTTCACATGAAGACAAGACTTGCATCTTCAGAACCTTGTTAGTTCTGTAAAAAGGCCACAGACTGCTAAGGAATATTAAGCAGCTGAATCTGTTGAAAATAAAAAGGATTTTGGAAGAGAGTGGGAAGCATCTAAAAGGCTTTGATGGTATATAATCGCTCAATCTTCAGCAGATATGATGGAATGAAAAAATAAAGGCAGCTGAACAAAGCAGCTCTGGGGACAGAGGAGAGGTAAGGGGTTATTCTTCTCCCCTCTGTTCTGCATATGCATATATCATTATCTGTCAATCAGAGAGGTTTCCTCCTGAAATGTCATAAATTCTGACTGAAAAGCGATCCAGCCGGCCAGAAATAGAAACAACTAGTGAGAAGTAGAGCATCTCTGTGTTTAGGGGCTGTTTTTTGTTCCCCCCACTCGGACACACTACGTTTCTCATTAGTAGCTATTTACAATGTAAAAATATTGGGGAAAAAAGAAAGAAAAAAAACAAACTGAAAATTATTAAGAGTCCAAAACTATATCGCATCCCATAACTCCTCAGAGCATTCTTAAAGGAAGCAGTCTGAGATTAAACTGCGGTTTAACATTGAAATGTAAAGATGCAAAAGTGTTTAAATCTTTCTGATTTGTGTACTTCCCTCCCTAACCTGGAAACAGAAATGAGGAAGCAGGTCGACTAAATCAGGCAGGTAATTCTCCCTGGATGTTATATTGCCACTGAAAAGCTTTGAATCCCAATGAGTAAATATGTTGCCGACTAGTGGGGATGTCAATGGGTCGGCAAATAAATTAATATTTAGTTTTTGTACACAACAGCAAAAGATGAGTCCTCATTGTTTTATAACTCAACCCATTGGGCTGCCCAAGCTCCACAACTATGTGCACTCACAATTGTAAAAGAAGGCTTTGGAAAACAAGCTAAATATGATTAAATGCTATCCTAGTAACTAAGTTTACACTCTCACCAACTCTGTTTTGTTACTGCCTCCTTCAGCAACTCAGAGAGATAATAGAAGTGGGTCGCAGATCACAAGACAACGAGAAGGCATTGAAGGCAAGGTCTTGGGAGAGCATCAACCTATAAAGGTAAAAAACAAAATTAAACATGTTGATCGATATTCATGCATTTCAAGTAGTTCCTGAGAGACACTTTAATGCTGAATTAAAAATGTCCAGAAAGCTAAACAAATCTGGATAAGTGATCACCATGTAGATCACATTCAAATATGGCCACAGTAACTGGATCAAAAATAACTAGAGGTGTGCCGATTGATTGGCCACCGATCATAATCGCCCAATTTCCGTGAAAAAGTATGATCGGTGATCGCCGATCACGGTCTCTTGTTGCTGATCACACAAACCGATCACCTGCTTCTCATTTCGCAGCGTGCCTGTGCAGCTGGTCTCCTCTTTCCTTCACACTGTGCAAACGTGCAGCAACAAATCCTAAGCGATGTGGAACTATAACGCATTGATTGGGAAAAGTTTGGTAAAGTTTGCTGTTGCGGCGGAAAATTGAAGCACGTCAAAATGCATCAACACGACAAATCTAATATGGCATAAAAACAATGCCATACTTGAGGAGTTTGGCTACATCGAGGCTCACTGCAGTAAAAAAGACATTTGGAGGATCCGACAACAGGTAAAGCAGCGCATAGCTACAAACACTCACCCGGATTAGCATGACGGTCAGAAAGCTAAACAAATAACCCACAAAATTATTTAAGTCTTCAAGCTGCGATGTAAAACGCTGGTTCTGCTCTCGCTGTTGAACCGCTGCTACGTGCTACAGGTAGTAACATTTCACAGACGGAGCGCCGCTTCTGCTCCACCTGGTAGTGACTCTCACACCGAACCTCCGTTTATAGCTGCAGCATCTAACCTAAAAAAATACATTTTACATACGTATTAAAACTTTCGCTGTCCTAACATGAGACAGATAATCTCAGAAAAAATAATCGATCTCCTCTGCCTCCTCCCTTTTCTGCACAATTACTCTGCTCAGTCAGAAACAGCCAATCAGAACTAGCAGTAATCAGCTAGCCGCAGTGCTATCAGAAGTTTTCATTCAGTAACTCTGGATTGTTTATTGCAATGGAACCTGTATTTGCCTTTGAATGTTAAGTTTTATACTTAAATTTTTTGGCAATGTTGAGAGGTTTTATTTTGACTCTGTATTATTTAGCCTCTTCAGAGCCTTCATATGTTATCAGTCTGTTAAAGATAGTGTTACCGATAGCAGTACAATTTGCGCAATGCCTGTTTTTTTCTTGTAAAAAGTTAATAAAAACAACATTTTATTTTTGTTTTTTCCCCACATAATGTAACAGGTAGTGCTTTTGATTAAAAAAATAATTATGTGATCGGTATCGGTGATTGGTCCTCATGGGTGATCGGAATCGGTATCAGCAGGAAAAAACTTGATCGGCACATCTCTAAAAATAACCAATAATTAATGTGGGGAGTATGCACAGCTGTCTTAGCGGAGCCTACAAGTCAGGGCCTGAAAAGCCTTTTATTAAAAAGGAATGGAGGAAATAAGCAAGTTTTGATATATCATTTTGTTGTTTTTTAGTTTCTACGTGCATATCTTGCATAAACAAGCTGACTAATTAACGGCCCTCTTTGGGACCGCTAAATTTACCCTTATTTTGCATGTCCTACTCCAATCGCACTTCAGCTCGACAACCCTGCCCCACTTCTACAATGCTGTTTTCCAAAAGGGTCACTTCAAATCTAGTCTTTAGGGAAGAAAAGAGAAAAACACCCACAATTTTTGAGAAAGTTAAGGTTAGAAAAAGAAGAAGGCCACAGTGAGATTTCATGTAAAGCACTTTGACACACCCAGCTAAAGAATTCAGGAGAAATGTCAAGAGTCTGTAGGCCATTCGGTAACAAGGCTGAATATGTGAGGCCAAGGAGAAGAGAGCTGTTGAGAGGAAGAGCCCTGAAGTAATTTTTGTCTCTTTCAAAACTGACCTTGTCTCTACTTTATTCTGCAACTTTTCCTGGCCTCTCCAAGCAAATTATATCTCCCATCAGGGCAGCACCGTACTGCCAATCTGTGGCCGTCTCCCCTGAATGTAATTGCCGTTTGTCTTTCTGCAGCTTGCAAGCCATCTCCATTTCCTTCACTTCACATGAGATGCATTATTTCTGCAGCAATGAAATGCTTTGGCAATGAAAACATCGTACTATTGATCACAGATCTGAATTTCTCGCCTGAAGTATGTTGCCTTCCCGCTTTGTAGATTTGTAAAAATAAAAAATAAAAAAAAAGCTGCTGCCAGTTTGACGGACTTCAGAAGTCTATCAATTTGTAGATGAGTTTGTAACCCAGAGTGTCCATGTGGCTTGGCTTTCACACCTCTGTCACTGTCCAAATGTCCACTGGAACCATTTCAGAAGGAGGGTATCTGAGGAAATCAGTGTGTGTGTGTGTGAGTATCAATGCCAGGATTAGTTGAATTTTATCTGATCACTGCAGAACATGGCTATGATTACATTTAGATTAGAGCTAAACTGGTAACAGTCTTAATGGCAAGTAGATTACAACTAGTATAGATCTAGAAAGCATGAACATACAAGTTCTTTTATAAAATCATTTTGTTGTCTGATGCATAAAGACATGCAAACCCAATCTCAATGACGACATCCAGTTGGCTGCATCACAATAATAGACTATCCAACAATGACGGAGCAGCTGTTATGGATATGTAAAGGAATGTATTCCTAGCGACTGTGTCTGTTTGGTGGACGCACCATTACAACCCACTCAACATTACACTTTTAACTACATTGCACAGCTAAGTGGAAAACTAGAACTCAGTTAAATACTGTTCTTTGTTTTACAGTACTGCAAATTATAATTACATGTAATATACATTTATATGAAGCTGCTGCAGAAAATGTTATGGTTTTCGCTTCTCATAGGTGAGCTCTTGTTGCTTTTCACGTAGGAACTTAGCAAACCAAGACCTTTTTGATTGCTTGAAGACAGAATTGCAACTTTGAATGCCTCCCACTCAAAACATGAAAAATATCAAGGTCTAGACAACAAACAAACTCAGTAATACCTTGGTAGACATTTTAATAGGGCAACAGTGTTTCTAGGTTTGACCCACTTATTCCAATTCATTATTCCAACACAAAACATTAATGTTAATTAATAAAGATAAATATATTTAGATACAAGTCTGTCCTGCTACAATAGTCGATGCAGGACTTTCAAAGCTGAGGTGAAAGGTGGATTATACAGAGAAAGAGATAAAGATGTGAGAAAAGCCACATCTTGTTGGTTGCTCAGCAATAACTGGGTACAAGTTAGCTGTATATCTTCATTTATAAACTTAAGCTCCATTATTTTTCTAGATTCAGCTCTAAATACTGCAGCAGCCTTTAAGAAGCCAAAACTAAAACAAGTCCAAGATGAGGTTATGCAGTTCTCAAATGAATGCCACAGTAACCACAATGATAACCTCTGACTTTTTTTTAACACTTAAGATAACATACATCACATGTGTGAAGACCACAAACTCAAAAGCTCTCAAATCAAAAGTTGAGAATTGCTTAGTTGCGTTAAAAAGCTGAAAAAAATAAATTTCAAGTTGTCACCAGAAAGCATTAATTTACAGTTTCCTTGTGCCATTGTTCTGCAGTCCACATAATCAGCATGTTCTGCAAGATAAAATCTAGAGTAGTCAAAAAGAAAGGCTGTTGCAGAAAGACAATTTACAGCTCAAGCAAAAAGGCCAGTAGGTTTTAATATCCTTGCTTTCATACAGCAGCAGTGTTGACTGCTAAGCTATACAAGTGCACTGTCTTACTGTGAATGCTTTTCTAATTTTCTGGTAATAACAGAATGAGTGAGATAATGAATGAGAAGACATTAGCTGACCAGTAAGCCAAGGCTGAAATCCTCTTTGGCCTGCCAGCTCATTAGCAGAGAGGTTGCTGAAATTACAAAAAAAGATGTGCTTCTCATTTGTTTGTAGAATAAGAATATAAAGACGGAGAGGTTTGCTCAGGGCAACACGGTTTATACCCTAGAACTGCTTGGTAAGAACTAGCACCGGTAAGTTGATTCAGTGAGATGGATCGAAAGTCATGATGCTAGGGGGTCAAAGGAAGGAGCAGTATGCATCTTTGAAGGGTGAAATCCAAGAAGAAGAAAACATTGTATTATATATTTGTTGGGGAGTTTCTTCTTGGAGCAAGATAGTTTTCAAGTTTGCAACTAGAGAAGGCCAAATTTTTTTCCTACCCAACTTGTCATTTATGTGAGGTTTGCTTTAACACGCAAAGAGCAAGACTAGTGAAACTTCCTGGATCGAAGATCATAATGACAAATCACTGAAACAAAAAATATCGAGGTATTTAAAGATATTAATAAATTCCGTTATTGTGTTTTCAGGCACCATTAAATGCTGTTGATTTACTAAAGCAAATGGAAGACTTGTGACTTATTGAAAGGAAGAGTGGATATTTTGGTCACTTATTTGTTTCTGAAATGTTTATTTACCCTTTAATGGATAATGAGGAAGAAGTGAGATGGGAATATTGTCATTTTTTTAAATCACGTTTCATACTATCTCTGCCTAATTGTTGTGCCAACAGATCCTGTTCAAAGAAAACACAAACTATATGTTTTCTATTCTTAAATATTTAAGAAAACTATAGCTAAAAACAAAAAACAATACAACCCGACTAATAACTGAGTGCACAATGTTTACTAAAATAAGAACAGCAATGCCCGTCAGGTTCAAACATGATTTAAATTATCCTTAGTTTAATTCCTTACGAGACTCAAAATGCCTTCAAAGTGTTTTGACCCTTAATAGTGGCGCAGGTGTAATTTGGTATTATAATGAAGGCAGAATAACCTGCTTTGTCAGCAACAATAAACAATTACGGTGCGACAATTAGTTGCCGACAGAAGAAGGAGATTAAAGATAAATCCGCAGATGGTAGTTTTTTAATTTGGTTGCTGTTGTTTTTGTGGTAGTCGTTTATTTACCAAGTGAATATTCCCGTGGCACAAAGAAAGATGCGCAATTAACTATCTGTAGACTATTTAAGAAAAAAAGAAAAGCTGATGAAGCAAGTGAATTAGTTGCAGATAATACCACTGGGACATCTTCCCAGCTTAGATGTGAAACTGAAAATAAATAAATAAATCTTTTGAGCCTACTATGTCCAGCAAATCCAATAAGACTTAACAGGACTCTTGAGCCAAGGTCGCACCTCATGCCCTAAAATAAGGAAAACTTCATTTGCAAGCCTAATCAAGTGTGAATGTCATAGGGGCACTGCAATCGAGGGTCGTAGAAGGATCATTTTGTTCAGGGAAGAGGGATGAGACGTCTTGAGACTGCCAGTTTTGCAATATTGAACGGTGCTGGGCTGTAATGACGGCTATTAAAACAATTATCTAAGAAAGCCTTCGTTCACACTGGGTGGTAATAGCGGATGGCGGTTATGAGTGTGAATGTGAAATAGTAGCCGAGGGAACGCTACACAACTTTATTGCACCAAGCAATTCAATTATCAAATTGGCTGAAAATGAACTTATATATAAACACTAAAGTTCTTGTAAGGTTAAATATTTACTTCAGCTTTTTTGTTCTTGCCTTAAAAATAGCAACACAAGACACTTGGGTTTCTCTTTGAGAAGCTCTGCTTAAGACTTCTTCCCAGCTTCGACATAAAGTATTCAGCTGTCATTAATGTTTGAAGATGTTTACTTCACTGTTTCTCGTGCAGGCTGACAAACACCAATAGTTACATACAGTGAAATTTGATCGTTACCAATCAAGTATAAAATAGCACGCTCAAACTGACTGCGACCTCAGAAACGAACAGAATTCCTTTCCAGACCCCTTAGTGGCGTCTTTTAAAGAAAATCTTGCAGCTTGACTGGGGCATCCGAATTGAAAATTACCACATTACACCACCAGTCCAAGAACAAGTCCTGGATATAACAAAGAAAATAGGTGGGAGTCTCCCACTTATTAAAACTGCATGGCTGATTGTGTTTCAGCGGGCAACAAATTACATAATCTAACCGATGCAAGAAGCTTCTTCATCTGAGGACGTATCCTGTTGTTGTGGAGAAGATGTTAATCTATTTCAGAAAGGTCACGTTATTCCCACATGCCTCAAGCAAAGAAAACATCTATGAAATTGAGTAAAGAAAATTAGGTCAACAACTGTCTAAAGTATTATTAAAAACTGTATGGGGAGCTATGACGTTGATGAAAGAAATGTGGTTGGGAGAGAGGATGATTGTGATCGGCATTCATTTAAAAACATTTTGAGAAATCTGAATAAAAACAACAACTCACAGCTATGTTCAGTGGTAAGAATAAAGGCATTTCCACATGCACAGTGCAAAGGTAACTCATGGGATTTGAGCTGTGTAGCCCGAAGCAAACCACTGATTAGTGAAGATAATCAGGGGAAAAGGCTTTAGTCTGTTAGCAAGCACAAAGTTTGGACTGTCTAGCAATGGTAGAAGGTTTGATAAGTCCAGATTCATCACCCTTCTCAAGAATGATGTGCACATCAGGGTTAGAACTGGGATAGATGAGGTCATGCACCTTCATGCCTAGGGCCTCCTGTAAAAGACTGTGGGGGCAGCGCTATGATCAGAAGTTGCTGAGTTTGTCATGTCAAAGTTCAGCAAGATTATGTGCCCGAATAAGGAGGTTATTCCATCAACGGAGGTTTTTTTTCTTACCTGATAGCACGGCTATATTCCAAGATGACAATGCCAAGGCTCAACTGTTTTGCAGAAGTAGAGTGTGAAACATGTACACATAGGAGTATCTTTCACAAAACATTTCTGTCATAACCCTGTAAAGACGAATCACTTCTGGGCTCCCTTCGCCTAGCTGTAAGTCACAAGTGATTATGGTGTTGTCCTGCACAGCTGTTAGTTTTCAAAGGACAAACCGGTAGACTGGGACAGCAGGAGCAGTTACGATCTTGACGTCAACATTATGGATATATCAGGCTTTTGGGTGGTAGCACAAACCATTTATTATCACTACATAATTTTGTCTTGTGAAGTCAGCTCATGCAGGCCTTTGACGACCTTGCTTGGATGTATGTAACAAAGGCAGCCTGGCATCAAACCACCTTTGCCGTCTTGATTCGTTCATTCTGTCATTATTCATGGAAACGTCAGACATGTATCTTAATCTTGCCTTGATTGTCTTGTGAAATATTGAGTGACCACCAAAGAGTCCAGAAAGAGTCCAGTGGAGTCCACTCCACTGTGAACCTTTGAAATGTGCCAGAGAGGAAACTGCACAGTAACCATCTCTACAAGACCTTCGCGAAAAATCTATGCAAGTAGCTAATGGTAAAAAATGCTGCAACATCTCCATAGTTGCCAATAATACCACAGCAAATGTGTGGTTTAAAGCAAAAGATGGTCCAACGGAAAAACAGAGTGTGTGTATATTTGGCCTGTTAGTTGGACTCTCCCCACCCACATTGAATTTATGGATTTAGTGTCCGAGATTTGATGAAAAAAAAGAACCAGGAGAGAGTGGTTTAACCAATGTTAATACGAATATTCAGTAATGACATCAAAATCACATTTTTCTGGTATTTTATAGCACTAATGTGTGTAACTATTGTAGTTTAATTGGACTTAGCGCCAATTTAAACTTGACAGTACTTCAGGCGTTTAAACTGCTTTGAATTCCAGTTTTAATTGTTCATATTTATTTCAAATGCCACGACGGGTCATAATGTTTTCACTCTTTTTTTGACACCTATAAAATATGTTTTATGCAATCACATTGGTGAAAGAAACTGATAATTTGCAAACTAAATAATGCAATTTGCTTGTGAATTCAGTATAAAAGCTGTGCCAGTCAGAGCACAGCAGAAAACACAAGAGTAATTTACATATTTTTTTATAGCACTGCAGGAACATGCTCCATTTTACACTTTTATAGAAAAGTCCACATCCAAAGAGCCTAAATAGATGTCTCTCTGTGTGGACCTGAAGCAAATATGGAGACAGAATTTACTTAATTCTTTAGAGCCCTCACACCCTCGCACCGTCATTGTTCTCTTCCCAAAGGCTGTTGCTAAACAACACCACTAACAACAAATTAGGGAAATACAAGAGAATAGTATATTCTCAAAATCCTTGATGAGAAAAAGACAGATTTCTTAAATATAGTCAGTTTTAATAGGGATATTTTGGTCTAATGTAATACCGGCGTCTGGATGTTAAGCAGTCATTTTGTAGTTAACAGCACTGTCAGGCTAATCTCTCCCTTAAGGTCATTTATGTCTTCCACATATATGCTACCCATGCTCCCAACCCTGTTTTACTGAGGTGTTAACAGTCGAGTAAGCAAAACCCAGAGTAATAACGGAAGCCATTTTGAAAATAAGGCCAAGATGAAAGACACAAAAATCTCAATGTAAAATTAAAAACCACAAGAAAAACAACTTAAAAGTTAAACTTGAGCAGAGTTTTTGACATTAGTCTTGTTGCAAACTGATAATTTAAAAAAATAGAAGAAAGTCTGCCCTTAAAAAAAAACAAAAACAAAACCAAGCATTTAAGTATTCCTATCATCAGTAAAAATGCTCTTAACACAAACTTAATATGAAGTAACAGAGGTTGACAGATTCTTTTCAGGTTACATTCTGAAAGAGAATAATGCTACATAACATTACTGAATCAGATATGTGGTTAGTCCAGGATTCATGTTGGTTTAGGACAAAAGACAAAGTCAAAAGTGCTCCAAACATAATCATGAGCCAGCCAAGCAGAACAACTCCCTGTAGAGTTTTTCAAATTCTTCAAAATCCAGTTGGGAGCTCCCAGCTCCTAATCTTTAGCTACATATGTAATCCAAAATGTGTGCTAAGATGTATTTTTCACAAATACTTGTTTCTCTGAAAACCCAAGAGCAAATTGGATAATGATTCAGCACCGTTACTCGTGTCTGCATGCCTGAGAGCAACTGAGGCCACTTCCTTTGTTGTAAATGGTGGTTGGTATTTAATAGTGGAGAGGGGTTTAGTGGAGAGAGCCTGGGGGAGGGATGTGGCTCCAAAGTATGCAAACATAAGCCGTTTGTGTGCTTGCTTTTGAAGCAGGCTGTGTTAGCTGTACTGTGGGGGTCAGAGGACAAGAGCAACATTAGTATCCCACAGAAATTAGCTCTAACCGCTTCAAACAACTCCAAAAAAGCATTGAACTAAAACACAGACTAAAAGATGAGAAATATGCTGCAATGAAGAAGATTTGCCCAAATACATAAAAACCTTTTTCTTCCAGATAAATAGCACAACATTAATTAATTTGCTTTTTAATTTGTGTGAACATTATTTCTACAATGGGAGGAGTTTGTAGATATTTCTTCCTATCTTTGTCTTCCCACTGCTCTCAATTTCAAGTTGGCCAAGCCAGAAGGATGCTGCCGCTGCTTCAACCTCCGGATTGTTTTGAACTGCATCATAACTTGATGTAATTGCACTGAAGGTGATTAAGTTAAATGTGAATCTAACTGTATTGGATAAAATTTTAATTGGAATACATTGGATGAGCCATCTATGTTCAACTCTGCAGCATGCTTATGATGCTTCAAATTGAATTACTGTTAGAAAAATCAAGTCTATTGAATTTAAGAAAAATGAGCAAGTCTTATATTTATCTCAGAATTAGATTTTTAAATCAAAAGTTTAACAAAGACAAAAAAACAAGAAATAAGGAACTCCATCTACTAAACTATACCAACTGTAGGGTTGCCGAAGTGCTGGTGCCGATTGCCGTTCATTAGCTGAGATTAAGGAGTTAAGAATTTAATTTTAAGATAATCCAACTCATGTATTCCCTAAGGATTAACTGAGAAATAAAATTAAAACATTTAGCAATACTGTAATAACTGTACTCTGATGGTTCTTCAAAGAAAGTTTTATTTTATTTTTTATGTCTTTGTATAAACTGATCAAATAGTCAACAGTCAAATATAAAGCTGTAATGACTAACTGAATTGATATTACTGAAAAAGGGAGGATTCATAGTTTCAAAACCTCTTGGTGTTTCTTTGTGAACCGGTACTTGGCTAACCCGAGCCTCCAGGGAAGGAGTCATCGCAAGGGGGCTGATCAGCCAATCAGAGGAAGACTTGTGGGTAATGATTTTAAACTGCATTGTTTTATTTTGTTTTTATATCCTTGTAATTGTTCAGAAGTTTGAAAGTGCTCTATAAAATTATTAGGAGTAATAGTGGTAGTAGTACTAGTATTATCACAATATAGGCGTTTAAAATCAATCAACATTGATGATTGTCCATACTGATAATTATCGATTCATATTTTTGTTTCAATCTTTGAAATACTGAAACTGGTGGCATGCCTTTTATCCACAGTTTCCCGTCAAGTCATTGTTTTTGTTGTTGTTTGTTTTTGTTTTTTTAAGCAGTTGTGAGGCACAGTGGTGAGACCTGAAACGTCTGCTGCACAATTTACTCAACACGTTGTTGCTAGGTAACCAAAGAGTGAGTGACTTAGTTGTTGATGCCACCAACCTTGCTTAGCAAGTTGAGAAAAGTTGAGCAGCTAAGCCCTTTCCTCTGCCTACACCTCCCAGAATGCCGTGTAGTTCTGGATTCGAGTTCAGTGACTATTCTATATATTGAATATTCTATCAGATGTATTATCTATTGATATTGACCACGTGTCTACAGCAATACATATTGTTATTGACTTATTGTGCAGTCCTATTATCTAGTACTCTAGACATAATACAATTTATTGACTGAGGCTTTCACTGTACTATTTTTAAGTTAATCCTACCATTGAATAAGGGACAACATTCAACAAAACATTTTAATAAGCCATTTATAAAGTTGCTACTAATTGAAGACTTATTTTAGTTTTCAGGACTTCTGTATGTGCAAATAGAATAGTCTTATAGTGTTCTTTATGCATCTGGTGGGCATCTTCATGCATACAATAACGAGAAAGCTTTTAGATTGTTCATAATATGGCTATTCTGCGACAGCAAGAACCCTTTGAAAAGACCACAACAAAAGGTGGTTGAGCAGATAAGCAGCAAAGGTCAAATCTGAGTTCTATAGCCATGAGAGCACTTGAAAAGCACTTAATTGAAAAAACTGCTAAATCACTAGCTGCTGTTAATGATTTAGAGATACATCTAAAAAAACGAACCAGAATTCAAAAAATTTAAAGTAAACAAGTTTGTGTTTTGGTCTGAGAACTTTAAGCCTCGAGCTATAAGCATGTGCAGACTGGAGTAAAGCTTGCAGTGACTCAGTCTGGCAAAGGGGGAAAAAACTGCTTCAGCAACTTCAAAATGGTCCCCAAATTTGGGATATGACTATACTTGCTGAGATGCACACAAAAGGGAACACATTTTCTTTTAAAGGCAACTGAGCTATACAAACTGAACACCTAACAAAGACAGATGTACTCACAGAGAGAGAGAGGGAAAATAAAGTGCAGAGGAATAAAGCAGCAATCCGATTGCCTCTTGGCTTCACATTTTATCCCACTAATGGCACATAAGAGCAGAAAAATGAGAGGAATTCAGTACAAAACATTGTTACCACCCTGGCAGTTTTCTCCACCAAGCTCCTCAATGTTTCAAGAGAGAGCTTCAGCTACAAGGACACTTGACTGTCCATGCAGAGTGCTACAGTGTGTTGATTAAAGGCACTCAGAAGTGCCTGAAAAACCTTTAGGAATGACATGCGTCAACAGCAAATCAAAGTACAACAAGATTGAAACAAAAAGAGCAGGAAGATTTAATATTTATCGGAAAGGATGCAAATAAAAAAAAAGTTGATTTAGAACCAACTTTAAAATGAGGTTTAGAAATAGTGAAAATGTGAAAGGTATTCAATTAGACATGGGTCTTTTCTGCGAGTCAATGAATCTAAAACTTTGGGGTTTTTTTTTTGATTTTTCAAACAGCTGTACGACAAAACATACAAAAGGGAAGGTTGATGAAAAAGAGAAGGCAAAAATTAAGCTTTTCGTATTTGTCTCTGATGCCCAGGTCCAGGAGGAAGGTAACATAGAGCTTCATGGGGTTTTAAATCAAACACAAATAAAAAGAAAAATCACACACTTTTTCACAAAACAGCAGATTGCCGTTCTATATCTAAGGATTAGATTACTTTTTCCAGGTACTTGTATGGATTTCAAAGCTTCAAACAATTAATCATCTTCTCCTCGCAACCATAATAAGATCTGGTCCAAGCAGTTCACCTACACACACTCGGTTTGTGGTGCGACATACTGCGTTCTGCCTTCTATAAGGATTTCTCATTAACTCACTGACTAATTAGCAAGATGCCAGCTTCTGTCAGTGTTACTGCAATCTGCCACTGCTCAGAAATAGCACAAATACACACTGCGGGTTGAGGTTTTGTTTTTTTGTCAAACAAATCTCAGGACGCCTTTACAACACATGGAAACTCTGTTTCTAATAACTGTAACTTAACAACAATTTTTTGTTATTTACTGCATTGTCTGCTTTCACGGACGGTTCCACTTGGGGTTTGTAAACCGTTACTGTCAGCGTAATAAATGCAGAACCAATAGATTTTTGGAATTTAAATAGAGTAAAAACATATTTAAAGGACTCTTAATTATCATCTAAGTTTAAATAGTCATATATTTGGTTTGCAGCTCAGGGTGACATTTTTTTAATTCATTAGATCACAACATTGTAACCAGGAAGTTAAAGTGAACTAAATATTGCATCTAAGCAGACCATTGTGATTGCAATATTAATCCAATATTGCAAAAATGCTTTAAAGTCCAAAAACTGGTTTCATAAAGTAAATAAATCCAGCAAAAACAGTGACAGTAAGTTGATTTCTTTCAAGCTAAATATAGTTTAAAACATTTATTTACACTGACGATTTAAAATGTATTTTACATCGATTCTAGGCAATTTTGTAGTTTGTGACATTTTATCGACGGTTTTTGAAATTTCTAATATGCCTCAATTTGGAAAGTTGCTGAAATGAAAAAATAACCACAACCAGTAATCCTTTTGAAAAATTAAATATCAAAGCTTCCATCAAAAATAATCGACATTAAATTATATTTTAAAGACTAACAGACTTAGTTGTCTTGGGTTGTGTTTGGAGTCCAAATGTGTAAATATGACATTTCTGCACTGCAAAATAAAAGATTATCTTAACCCAAAAATCTTGTTACTTTAAGAAAACCTAACAGCTGCAAAGTGAACACCCAGCTCTTGCCGTTTTGCTGGCTCGATGAGAGTGTAAAAAGAGCTGACCAACTTTGACGCAAGCAAGTCATTACGGCTAGATAAATGTGTGCGAGTGTCCTTGAAATAACAAAGCTAGCGGTGTGCTACCAATAAGCAGTGGTGAGTGGCTCCCGGCAGTGGTCTGCAGTGGGATAAATGAACCCGACACAGTGTCAAGTTTGATCTGCTGTGGCTGCACCTCCAAACTCACAGGGCTTTAAGGATCCACTGATAATAGCTTGATTCCTGATCATGATGCTGCGAGGCCCGTCCGAGGTCCAGCAGCATCCGAGTCGGTGCAGGACAAGCAGCACTTTGAGCACGCATTAGCCAGCCAATGCCTCAACTATGCGCGTGATGGTCGCACATAAAAAAAAATTAAAAAAAAATAAAAAATAAAATATTAAACAAGGAGGAAAATCTGAAAATTAAGCGGATATTTTCGGCTTCTTTCTCCACTTCCCTCGTGATTACTGCTGGGTAATTGTGCTGATTAAACTATTAAACTAATGAATTTTGCCCTCATTTCTTTTCAAGGTTTTCTTAAAATTCTAACATGTTTATTTCAAAATGGTGGTCTTTTGCATTTTAGAGACACTAATTTGTGATTGCATGAAATATGCAAAGCACTTGTTGAGAATCTGATGATAAAAAAAACCTTTACCATTTATATCTTTTGATATTTCTAAGAATTTTGTGGCCATTAATAATGTGATACTGGCTGCTGCTATAAAATGTGACTTTTACATCTCATAATAAAACTTTCTCTTATTAAAACATACTGAACTGCTTTTCAAACCGTATTTTATTCCCAAATTTAGTTGAATTAATGACGCATGGTGTGCTACTCAGCAACACTTCTCCCATCGGAGCCCTCTAAAAACTGAAAGGCCAATTTAACAGTAGAGCTAGCTCTCTCTGCTAAACCAATGTACTGAAAAACTCTGGGTTGCATCAATTTGAAAGCAAACTGGGCTTTCACCGGAGTCAAACTATGAAATGATGATATAAGACTGTAAAGGATGAGAAACCTTTACTGATCTGACAAAACAGATCTGTTTATATCGTCTGCAACCGTTGCCAAATTTATTATTTGCTCTTCCAGTTTTTATTTACCTTCTTTTTCTTAAATTTCACCAAATAAACTTTCATTTAACACAAGCACGTTTTATTTTCCTTCACTTTGAAAATTTTAAACGCAGTTTTCCTTTTGACTAAACAATCTGAGACAGAGTGTGTGCCAAGTCTTGAATAATAAAAGTCATCAGCAGTCAAAAAAGAACACCATAAAGAAAATTACGTTAAAAAATTATTATTTGCCCAAAATATCAGCTTTAAAATCTGTATCTGTAGTGGCTAGTGCACATTTCCAGCAGTCAGTGGATAAGAGATGTCAATCCATTTTGGGGCAACATAACAAAAAAGCAGGACAAACAACTATAAATGCACACAAAAGTGAAACTTATGGACACCAATAAATCTAATGTGCATATTTTTGGGCTGTAGGTAAAGACAGGAGTGTCTGGAAAGAATGTACTCGCATGGTAAGACTAAAACAAAAGTTTATCCAGTAGATACTCTCAAAGACTCTGATCCAAACTGAACTGCAAGTGAACCTGGACCCACCCTGCAGCCTGTTTTCACGGCACCGTCAGCAGAGGTTCAACCGGCAGCCATGCGGGAGAGACCTGAGCCCAGCACAGCATGCGGCTGCACCACCAGTCATTAATAATTACTACTTTCAAAGCAAACCTTTTATGAAAAAGGCAAAAAAAATTCAAAACAAGCTTTGCTCATACGCAACTATTTTGGATCACAAGGCAAACAAATCAATAGCATAATTATCTGAAAGTATTTTTGAAACTGAGGGGGAAATAAAATAAACAACATTGGCCTAAGACCTCGGCAGATGTCTTAATGCTTAAAAAAAAAAAAAAAAACCCTCCAGCAGATCGAGTTGTGTTTTAGGAGTCTGATTTTAAGTTTGTATTTGAAGGGATATTGTTTTACAAAAGGGATTGTTACGCTCATTTGAAACAGATGTCAAACTTTTATTACTACAAAAAAATATTATAACTGGCAGATCTTTTTTTTTCTCAAAAATATTGAAACTGTTCACTTTAAAAATATTTTTGGAGGTGTTCACTTTGAAAAAATTATATTTAAAATTATAGACCTAAATAGTTATATTTTTATTATAAGCATCAGTTTCTATTAACTTCTAGCTATTTAAATGTGTCTTACCTTAAAGACAACTTGATTGCTTAAGATATAAAAAAAGGTATGAAATATTTGTTGTTTAAGTCATAAGTTTTCATAAAAGTAAGGTATTCATTACCTTTGAAAAATTGGAGCAGTTTATGGTCACAAACAATTGTACCCGTCCATTGTAATTTCTTCTGCTGGTAAATTTTAAGCAACTTGAATAAAAGTCAGTAGTTTTCCAGACTTTTGACCCTATCTACAAATTACAGACCTTTGAACGTGAGGTTGGAGAAAGCAAATGAAAAAGTCATGATAGCCGTCTTCAAAGCTCACTATCAAAACAATATCATTAAGTTTTCAGAGAAATAAAATCTCTTCGGTAAAGTTTGATTTGAAACCTGGTGTAAAACATGTACGGACGAGAAATGAACACTAAAAGATCCAAGTAAAAATCAGCGCCTGTATTTGTAATGTCCTAATAGTTGCAGAGATTTAAACCACAATACGGGAAAATCAAAGTAGAGCTACTATAGCGCGTTGTGGGTGGGGGGATATTTCAGGAGGTGAACGGCGAAGGACAGGAGACTGAGATACTGAAGAGTAACATCAACCAAAGTAGCTATATTCTGTTTAAATTGCTTTTAGGCGTAATAAACTCAACACCGAGCTGTTAGTACACAGAAACCTTAATGTAGATCGCGGACCGTTAGCTAAACCAGGAGTAAAAGTTAAGCGGCCACCTCATCACCGCCTGTCCAACACAACAACACTGGGAAACCGATATCACTGTGCGGAGCTGCCAGGCGACCCAGCCAGCTAGCTAGAGCTGAGGCAGCCAGGCTACTTTAATCTAAGCAGATCTATCGTTAGCATACAAGCTAACGGGGATATTTCATTCCGGAGACAGAGTCGCCAGAGAGCTGTGAAGTTCCTGCATCCCCACTCAGGTTCTCCCAAAGCCACGCTGAGTGATTTAGGGCTCTGAGTTTGAGGTAAAACTGCTCAACGCAGCGTAACTAAAAAGGTGTGAGAAACGACAAAACGGAGGAAAAGCAGGAGACAAGTTAAATGATGATTTGGTGATGTTAAACTGCATGCACGAGAGTGTCTAGAGGAGAAGAGGAGAGAGGGAGCCAACAGGACATAACGACAGCAATCCTACCTGCGGGATTAACTGTGCTGGTACAGACCTGGAGTTTCTTCACAGATGCCCCTGGGGGCTGGTTCAGTTAGTCGGTCAATTTAAAGCAGTCCCGCTAAGCCTCGGGGTGAATCACGGTGAACCAAACACACACAGCCTGACCACTCTTCTTCGCAGCCACAACAGCGACTGAAAACAGTTGAAGGGCTGCTTCTCACTGGGAAGAATGTTCAGTACCGCGATATGGGACGAGAACTTGGGAGAATTCTATCGACCAATTAAAATCGACGGCTGGCAATATGGCAAACCATCATATCACACAATAGTTCCGCGGTCTCTTCAACGCAAATGTGTCAATTTTGGCTCCCATTAGAAGATTTTAGACACGCAGAACGACATGTTTTATACCATCAGTCAAACTGTAAAGCAGTGTCACAAGGGCTTCAAGGGGAAATATCTTGTTTCCCTCCTTAATGGGGAAGGAGCCCCCGCTAGCTAGATCTGGTGACAGCATATTTTTCTTGTAACTCAATGAATCTTAGGTTTTTGATATTACAAACTTACATCAATTTCAGCTATTTTTATTTCACTTAAGACTTTATTCATTAAAACAATTGGGAAGGTCAGCCATCTGTCAACAGAGAGATGCAAAAAAGAAAAAAAAACACTGTTTTCTAGACAGGCTATTTGACTGGTACATAAAACCAGAGTAGAAAGAGAAACTCTACAGATGAAGATGGAGAAAATCCAAATTTGGACCCAGGATTCCCTACTGTTGGTCAACCATTGCTCTGCTGTGCTGCCTCACCAGAAAAAAAAAGTTTATTACAAAGTGGTTAATATTTATTAAGAATTTGACAAAAATGAAGTCATTACACAAAACAGGTGAAATTAAGAGTTTAAAGCAGTTGTCAGTTTATGAAAAAACAATTAAAGACAGATGACATTGCTGGTAAAGGCCAGTAATTAAATTACATTTTTCAAAAATTGTATTTTATTAAAGATAGGAACAAGTATCTTATGAAATATTACAACATTCTGAAATCAGCAGAAAAACATGTAACATGTTGAATTATTTTTGAAAGTAAAAGAAAATGAAATATTTCAGATAAATTTAAACTATTGAAATTAAAACCAATATAAGAAACTTGCAAAGCACATCCCATATCTTGTCAACAATGGCAAAACAAAAAAATGTAATTTGTATCTTAACCTGTCAGACAGAAAATGTATCTTCAGATGTCTCTTTGTCCAGTTTAGTCAATAATTCCGTCAATAATTTTGCGTGATGAAAAATATCCTCACATCAGCTGTTATGTGTTGCTAATATTTGGCAAAATGAAATATCAAAAACTAATACATTTCCTAACCAATCTCATAAAGCAACACACATTAAAAAACTCCCTCCAACTGGAAAATATATGTGCATGTGGGAAGTGGAAACAGTCGTCGGACTGCAAAAACAAAATCTAATTCAATGAAACAACACATCAGACAATTGTAGCCCTCAGGCAGAGGTTGTTATAGACCAGGGAACACACCTGAATCAAGTGGCTGAATTACCTCCTCAGCAAGTATAAAGTTCTCCAGAGTGCTGCTAATCACCTCATTATCTGACTCAGGTGTGTTGGAGCAGAGACACATCTAAAAGTTACAGGACACCGGCCCTCGAGGACTGGAGGTGAAGACCCCTGCTAGGGACCCATAATGTTGAAAGTTGTAACTGCCGCTTACAAAGGGACTCGTAACAATATCCATAATGAAACTGTTTTCAAGATTGTTATCCTCCTGGCAGCCATTTAAAGTGTCCTTTGCATTTCAAAACTGCCACTGTTGTAAAAGTAGCAGCATAAAAACAGCAGATTATTTCTGACTTCTCACCCTTTCCTTGCGGGGCCAGACGTATGGCATCGATTCTATCTGGAAGCAAAACAAATCCTTCACTTTGCCGATTTATTTTTCCCCGTTTGTGTTTCCTCGCGGTTCTATTTAGTCTTTTTCTAAATTAAACTCTAGACTCTCGTGGACATTTTTTGTTATCAGCTGAGTTGTTCTTTGTTCTACATCAAAGCAATGAAAATAGAAGCACAACATAGCATGGTTATATCAGAGCAATGCAGTATTTTACACTGCAGTGAAGGAAAACCAGTGAAATGTTCAGGAGTGTTACTTTCACTTACTTATGTTTGATTGTCCAAATCAATGCATACCAGTGGAAATCATTATGCAAAAACACTTTAATTTGAACTATGTGTGTAAATCTACATTTCTGATTACAAATTGTTAAAATTTAGCAGCTAAATTACAGCAGAATAACATATAGTCAAAATCATTTATATTTTGACTATATATATATATATATATATATATATATATATATATATATATATATATATATATATATATATATATATATAATTTTTAATTTTTTTTTCCCAAAGCTATTAAGTAGTTGAATTTTAATAGCTACATTTAACATAATTTTGTTCCTCTGGTTTGGCATTTCTGCTAAATAAGATAAGAACTGGTTTGGGATTATGCCATAAAATGTGACTGAAATATTAAAGTTTGACTTTAGTATTAGCACTTAAACCAGACTAATTTAATCTTAATTTTTAGCTACAGCACAGAAATGTGTCCAAACACATTTCTTATGATACTGCCTAAACATGTATTTGTTATCAAAAAACTAGCTAATTATGTTCAGATTAACAACTATTAAAAATTCTAAAAACCAATATGCTTAATTAAAATGTAAGTAATTATGAGGGATAATAATTGGTATCATCCAGCAGCCATTTTTACAGTGATTCATGCATTCTTTTGTTTACTGCACACACTTCAGCAACACATCTGAAACCTCTCAGACAGATAGGAGCCCATTTACATTAAACCAAACAAAAATGCCTTCAATGCATTTTTCTAAAGGTACTTTTGCGCTACTTAAACTGAAGCTCCTTTGACATAATAAGACACAGACAAACCTATTGCATAAAAATCTGAATTTGATCATATGGGAACTCGACACTGGTAATGAGGTTTAAAGCTATTGACCTATTAATAGCTCTTCTCCCCCTCCCCCCATTAAATATCAACACAAATATCAGTTACATTATGATACTTTGCATGTGTTTGTGGTCTCCAGAAGATGACTCATCTCACTTTTGCATTCCCCGCCTGTCTTTTAGCGGCACCGCCAACTCAGACCTTTTGCTTCTTCGATGAACTTAATCTATTCAGTAGACCGGACATAAATTTCCTCCTGCCTTTATTCTCTGCATATAAAATACTTTTTCATCTACAGCCATAATGGCATTGATTTTCTTTTTTATGATATTGACTGAATTTTGAAGAGATTGCCACGATCACAGCAGGCGTTAGTTTCCACCTCATATCCGTGCTTTTTACCTTTGAACCAAGATGAAAGGTGAGCCTCTCGCCTCAGGATTTTTATATTACATTTCATACATTACTGAAGTTTAGAGGAAGGTTTTAGTTGATCATTACAGTTTTTCATAACCCCCCCTCCCCTCTTACCCCTAGGGGGTTAGAAGGTTGATCTCATCATGATCTTTCCCCTCCTTCGCCGCTCTCCCTTTTGTGATTCTGCTGCTTCTGCTGCTCGTCCTCGGAGGGCAGAGCCAGCTTTCTGCTGCGCTGCTGCACACTGCAGCTTAACAACTCATCGAGTCAAAAGAGGATCAGCATGGGCTGCACTTCTTTGCCAGATTGTCTGGTTTTGATCGCAGTAATTAAGCTCAAACCCCTCCTGAGGTCCATGATATTTGTTTTTTTTTACTCAGGTTATGGTTTCTCTGAGTCTCAGAAACCCAGATCGTCTCTCATGCCTCTGCTCTTTCGAAAATATGGCCTTCTCTTGCAAAAATCCAAGATAACTCAGCACCAAACTAATGTTCCTTCCTGGACTCACCTCTTCAGACACTGAATCCACGTGTAGGTCAGATATTATCTCACGTCTTACTGAGACATCTTTCATTATTCATTCATTAGATTTCTGCTTTTGACTTCCCTGAGTGCAACCAAGTCGCGTTTAAATAACAGCTACGACAAGGCAATACTGAGGGAAAATGCGTTTAAAATGCAGGAATTAACCAAAGGGCCTCTAAATAAATTGTTAGACTTGTACTGCTTCAGAACTACAAAAAAAAAAAAGTTTTAAACCGGACTGAAACATTTCAATGACCGATACAATGAGAATTCAAAGATCAAAGAATGTTGGAATATTTTTTTAAAGTGCAACTTTAAAATAGCAGCTTGTGTCTGAATGAGTTACAGCTCTTATAACACACTGTCAAAATAACTCAAGCAGATGAAACTAAAGGTTTGCATAATGAGGTGTTACTGGATTTGTTTGAATGGGAAGATTCTTCAAGCTGCAGTTTCAACAATTTAATTAGTTTTATTTTTCCACCACAAGTTTTGTCATTATTAATCTGTCAAAGGCCCACACAGGCTCAGAGTGATATTATTTCTTTAATAATCACATGAGGACGGACTACAGTGGATCATTTTCACCAAATTGGGCAAAACATATCTCAGCTAGCATTAGGTGCAGCACAAGTGCATTTTAGATCAGTTTTGATCATATTTTCCACCATGGAGCAAAATACTATATTTTGTTTTGCTTCAGTTTGTCAAATTTAAATTGACCACAATAAAATAAAGCGATTTTAAAGTAAATAAATATATTTTTAATTAGAAAAATAACAAAACTTTTAAGAGTTTGGTAAATTAAGTTGCAAGTTTACTTTTAAACTTTTAAAAGCTAGCAAAGTGTGCAGTTTCTTCAACTACTGTAAAATGACATAACTTATTGTAATTGTACTACAGGATTACTGACATTTTATTATGTTAAAAATGTAATGAAATCACGGCAACTATGTAATATAATTACTGTCTTATTGTAATGAAATTACAGTAAAACTAATCAAATTACTGTAAAACTGCAATAAAATTTACAGTAACGGGCTGACAACATGCTGCCAGTAAGTCACTGTAAATTCTACAGTGACTTTTTCAACACTGTACATTTCATATATTTTAGAGGCAAAAGTAGAAAGTCATGAGGCAGAATCAACAAAACGGGCTCAAACCGAGGATATATTTATTGAACTTATAGCCTTAAGGTTCTTCTGCACAAACACTGTGAATCAGTATACTGCTGATAAAGCAGTCTGATTAAAAAAAAATAAAAAAATCTGCGCTTGATATATGACCTCTCTGGGGGAGTTTTATGTGACTTTAATACTGTGAGTCTTTACTAGCTTCATATTATGAAAAGTGAAGCTTTGAACGCCGGTCTTTCTTCTAACACCATCAGTTGTTTCTGGGCAACAGCTGCAGGAAAGACGGGATTAGCTGACCTACCCCACCTGTCTTAAAAATCTGATTTGTTCTCGGTTGTTGTTAGCAACAGAGAACCAATCTGAATGCTAACAACAATAATTTCAGCAGCGGAGAAATGAGAAAACATATTTTAAAAAACAGGTGCAAAGTGACAGGGTTTTCTTTTTCTTTCCAGATGCTATCAAAAAGAAAAAAAAAAAAAAAAAAAAAGGAGGCAGCTTTAATGTGATGTGTGCGGGCGAGACATACCTGTTTGCCACGTAGCCAAAGGGCTGTCTCGGGGTATCTCTGGGCTTTTGTAAACCGTGCCAACTCCAAACCGACTGACTGACTGAGATAAGGTCCTCAAACCTGGGCCGTTTATTTGATCTGTGCTTATTTGTATTCCAAAAGTGTTTTTCATTTTAACTTCTGGGGAAGCAGGGTAGATGTGCCACTTTAATGTGTTGCTCCGTGCATCTGATTTTAACCCCAGGCACGAGAAAGGGGGAAATAAACAGACTGACAGCTCTGCGCAGACAGAGATTGAAGAAGAAGAGGAGCTGATAGAGGGATTCAAAATAAAGTTTGTAGTTATACAGCTGTATCTCGCCAGCAATTTGGTTTTAACCCCAGGGTGTTGCCACTACTTATTTAGGATCAGACACAAGTGAAGTAAATTCATTAGCTGGAAATGGTGCGGCTGCAGAAAACAACGGAGAGCCGATTTGAATGCTAACAACTTCTATTAAAATATTGTACTTATCATGTGACAACAGGAAAATAATGCGAGTGAGTAAAGGGAAAAAGTCAAACAACAATTCTCGCGCAAGACACCACAGGACGTCTTTGCTATTCCCCTTCAATTCATTTACATCAAGGTCCTGAAGTTCAGTGTGTTTTACTGGGACGTTTGGTGAAAACAGTGCATTAATATGGACTGGAAGGAAGATAATTACTTGCTGTGACATGTTTTTGCAAATGAGGATATGAGAAGTCTGGTGTGCATTAGTATTTAGCCCTCTAATTTAGCTAGCAGAACTTCCTTTTGCTGCGATTAAAGCAGCTGGGTTTTTTATACCGCTACCAGCTTTGAAAACCGAGACTTCCCATCAAACTAGCCGAAGCTCATTTAGATTGGATGTGAAAAGAAAAATTGATTCTCAATCAGATGAAGGTCTACTTAAGTGGATGAAATGAATATGTCTTTATCTAAATGGCTGTCATAGCTTCGTTTGTGGTTCTTGTCTTGCCCACAGACTGATGCTGCCATGACCGTGTTTCACAGTGGGGATAGTGTTTCTGGGGTGTTCTGCAGTGTTAGTTTTCAAACACACTAAGCAAGTTTGTGTTTAAGTCGAAACATTTATTTTGCTCTGAATTTGCTCAAATTTTTTTCTTTACGTATGTCTACTATTTCCTCTACTTGCATCACAACAAGCAGTAAACAGAAGTTTTTGTCCTTTTCTATTGACTGGATTTTTTCTTGCTTTACCTCCATGTAGGTTAGAGGAACTGATTGATGGTGGTTCTGTCAGTAGATCTCTGCAGCTATTTCAGAGCTACCAATTGGCTCCTCCTCCCGCTTGTAACTTTAGGTGGATGGCCAGGTCATACCTATGGTTTACACACCATCCGTTGCCAGCAGACTGATTGAACAATGCTCTGTTAGTTGTTCAAAACTTGAGAAGAATCAAACTGAGAGCACATTGTGCCCAGCACGCACTGAGCGATTTCAAAAACCACAAAGCTCTTTAACATGCCAGACCGCGCAAGCACGGTGTTATTAAATTCTGAGTCATGCCATGTTGTGTTAAGTAAAATTTAACAGCTGCTGTATGACTTGTTGTTGCGGCAGAATTGCATCACAGCTATCAAAGACATCAATTCAACAATACAGCGAAGGGAGAGAGGAGGGGAGGATGAGGCGGCTTCTGAAGCAGTCAGACTGCATGAGATTTCTGATAGCGCTTGATTTATGTTGCATGGCTGTGAGTGTGAAATCAGCTCTGACTGAGCTAGAAGACCGGCGACTCAAGTTCGGATTAAGAATTAAAAAATATAATAATTTATACATTTCTTAAGATCTTTTATGCATTTGTAGTTGGAAGAGCGTAAAACAACAGGAAGCAACAACAACCAGCCAGAATTTAGGGTAACCTTTAAAGCTGGAGATTCCTCAGCCACACTTACTTCAAAATCCAACATTGCTACCAACACCGTAATAGTAGTTGCAATAATAGCCTATTTATTTCCCGTTTTTGGCACTTTGTTTCTTATGAAATCAGTGGCACATATTGTGCTGGACTGGCTTCGTTCGTGAATGTTTGATGTTGATGTGTATAAAATCAGGGAAATGCGTTCTCTTCAGATGTTTTTATTGGTCTGCTGTAATATTTCAATATTTAATTTTGCGTTTTGACCACCTGTAAGCAGAAAATGATCATAATAAAAGAAAGAAAGGCTTGAAAACATCAGTCTGTGCATGGTTAGTCTATAAAATGTACTTCATTTAGTGAATTGAGTTACTGGAATAAATAAGCTTTTCAAAAATTATTCTGAGCTATTGAATATGGCTGAATGCTGAAGTCATTTTTAGTCTAAGCCAAAATCAGTATGTCTCGTTATTTTTTTTTTTTTTGCTTTTGCAGCTAGACTTGAATCGCAATTATTAAATGTGCTCCAGAGTTTGGAGTCACTGACTGTCGGTCATCCTCAAAGATTTAAGGACTACTGCTTCGCTTTCACAAAACACAAATAATTAAAATTATATGGCAGGAGACAAAAAGTAAATTGCTGATACTGATACATCAAACCGTGTCTAAGATCAACCCATCGAGCATTTATTTATCTCTTCCACCTTTGGCTCTCTGTGCAGGTTTTGAGTCATCCAATCTCACCCATGCTGAGTTTTCTTTTCTCAAAATGAATCCAGTGTGTGGAGCTCCTGCTGCACATTTTGCCTCAAAGCAGCCTCAGTTACATACCGTTCACTTGGCTCCTCAATCCAGAGGGGATGAGATGAAATTCTTTTAAATGATGAAAAAATATAAATATTTAACACGGTTATTCCATAACTTTCTGCAAAAGAGTTGCATTGTACTTTAAAATCTACACAACAGTGAAAATAAGAACACGGAGAAGCAATGTGACTCATTGCCCAATTCTTCACTATAAAGCTGCAGCACTTTGTACTTACTGTAAGCGCTCCTCAAATTCCCTGAATCACTGTCGATTAGGATTCCACATGAAGGTGAGTCTGTCTGACTTTTGATTAATCTTAGTGTCCAGACAGAGAGCGCCAGAAGCAATGCTTCTTTTGTTTCCCTGCTTTTTGTGTGCCGTCCCAGGGTCAAAGAAAGATTTATGTTGTCTTGTGTGGAGGCAGTTAATAGAGCAGCCAAAATCGACTTCCTATTTAACCAAAAACAAAAGCATTGCAAGGACAAAAGAGTCACTGACCATCTCAGTAGGTACACTTTGCTACTTCTGTGTTTCCAGAACTGTCTTGAGTCTTTGTGGACTAAAATCAAACAAGGGGTGTAAGACATTCTCTTGAGGTCTTTGTCCATATTGCATGATTCGATGACACGGTCGTTGCAGGTTTGTCATCTACACATCAGTGATTTTCTATTCCGTCATTTCTCAAAGGTGTTCAGTTGGATTGAAATCTGGCCAGAACAAGGACGACGTACAAAGAAAACGCCCATACGCTGTTGTCAAGTAGTAACGAGGAACACTTAACTTATAAAACAGCTGAAGAAAGGTCCATGTCAGGTATCAGAAGACGTCCAAAATAAGGATTCATTTGGACATTTTCCAATTGCAGAATGAGGTTCAGGCTGACATTTTGCAGAAACTGTAAGGATAGACAACAGAGGATTACGGCCAAGGCTCTTTCCTCGTCAAACCCTCTCTTTGGGTTTGACGTTTATTTGGACAATTTGAATGCTATTATCGACAAAGAGTGAGATCAGGAGCACCTTCTTCCAAGAATCCCGCAACAATTTGGTGACGATTTTGTGTATTATCTCCCCAACAGAGAAGCAGGTCACAAAGCAAAAGTGACAACAAAGAGCTTCAAATTTAAGAACATTGACGGATGGAGAGTAAACTTCCCAATTCTATGAGAAATTGTGGTCAGCTTTCAGACGATGCCCAGGAAAATGGATCAACTTCAAGCACTGATTGATGATAAAAGAAATTCTTACAAGATCAGGTAACTAACAGTATACGAAACGGGGGACTTTTGGACTTCCTGTCTTCTTGGCTCTCACCAGGTCGATATTGACCATCTCTCTGGTCAAATTCGACCAGAAAGCTCTACAACACAGTAGAAGTCCAGAAGAACAAATCAATGCACCGATCAGACTTTTCCTGGCTGATATCAACATCCCAGCCACTTCTATTCAGATTACATGAATGTCACAGATTATGTATCAAATACAAAGATTGGGGGCAATAGAGCTTGATGCTCCGATCAGAGACTTGAAAGGAAAATGATCTGATTCCAGCTTCTGGATGACTGATTAGTGCGTCACTGATTAACACGGAACAAAAAACAGCATAACTTAACTAAACAAAATCATGCGAGTCAAAGCTGTTCAACTTAAAAACGTCGCCTCTTCTATGGCAAGAACATAATTGCACAGATCTAAGTGAGAGCAGAAGTCAGTTGATTTTTTAAATAGAATTTTTATCCAACGTTTTTCTCTGCGGGCAGCCGTTTTATTGAAATGCAGTGGAATAAAGGCAGCGAGAAAGATGGAGAAAATCTTTTTGAAACCAAAACGTCTAAAGGAACATTCTCAGTTTTGTCTCTTGGTATGCAAATTTGCTCCTGATTCTTCTGCTCTCTCTCTCTCTTTAAATCAGCAGAAATGAAACCGCTTGCTGTGAAAATGACTGTTCCGCGTGTGTCCTTTGCCACTCAGAGGTTAGATAAAAAAGAGCAATAATTATCTAAATTTAAAACTAACTATAATTAGATCTGCGTAAGACACAAATGTAAAAAGTGACGGCGGAAAATTGTCAGTCATCCTCATTACTGCAGCCACAGCTCACTTAAGAGCAACGCGATTCGGCCGTTTCACAAGCCAGTACATACAGAGTAATTACCAGCCGTGGTCAAAACACTTGCAACATTTCACTTGTGTTATTTATCACCCCCCAACACTTTTGCAGCGATTACCATAAAGCAGCTCATTTTTTAAGAGCTTATAGAAGTGCTGAAGCTGGCAGCTCCTCCCGAAAGCCAAACGAAAGCTCAGCTCTTTCACTCGCAATCCATCACTGAGCTAAAGCACGCTCTGACAAATCTGAGCCCTGAGCATTTCTCAGAGGGTGCATTCGCTGTATCGTCCACATTTTCACCTGTCATGATCTGGTTTTATGATCCAGTCAAGAGTCAGAGAGGACAACTTGTTTTTAAATGTGCAGCGGTTCTTTTTTTTTTTTTTTTTTTTTTTTGCTGTCTCTCTTCAGGAATGAACGAGAACATGCTTTGTTCTCAAACAGACACTGGAGGCTGATGCTTCAGGTCGATCTTAAAGGCTGATCTAGTCAGGGTAAGTGCACAGAGACAAAGAGCAGAAATTAAACCAGTGGGGGACTGGAGACAGAGCTCCATGTAGGGCCTCCAAAAACGACAGATTCAAACTTTTCCATATTTTTGGAATAAGTCGGTCAGCTCTGCACATCTACTGACTGAGACTTTTGCTGAATTTGTCTTGCAGAGTAGCTCAAGTCCAGGCAAGCTTGCTTGTAGTGCCTGTGAACATACATCCCAAGTCCTTATTTGGAAAAAAAAAAATAGAAAACATTTTTCTCTTAATATATTTGTCAATATATTTTTTCACTGGATTTTAATCTGTAACACACATGTTGATGTAGGTTTAGGTTATGACTGGAATTAATAGTCACCTAATACGTGTCTCATCTGCAAAACTAAACATTTTGTTTGTTTGTTTTCCCACCACTGCTAACATATGTTAGCAGACAAAAGCTGCTACCACAGGTAGAGCATGTGAAATCTGTGCAGAAAGAGGGACTCAAATGTAGGACCTAGACAGTAGTGCAAACCCAGCATAGCCCATCATGATAACATAACATAACATAACATAACATAACATAACATAACATAACATAACATAACATAACATAACATAACATCTGCTCCTCATCTTTAAATGTCTGCACTGTAACCTGTGTGCATTTCAGATGTTTATTATTAAGTCTTTTAGGTGATTTTGGCTCTATTTTAGCACCACATTGATGGAGTTTTTCTGCAAGGGAACACTGAGTACAGCAGGTGCTCGTGACTTCACGCCGCTATAAGTGTGCTCACCTCAAATCAGCGCCTTTTAGCTTCTTTTGAGGGGATTTCAATGAGTTGGGGAACATTTGTTTCTGCCTCCTCCAGGAGCTGCTCTCCTGCTTACACCTGCATTCAATGAGCCGATTAATCTCAATTCTGTTTATAAGGGCAGTTTTCTACTGGCAACGCGCAATGTCTTCTTTCCAAAACAGCAGATCTTTTAATTCTCTTTCTGACATCTTCCTGCAGGATACCAGCTCTTGCCACCAGAGAGGGAAGCAGAGGATGTGAGGACAGACACGAAGGGATGGGAGATGAGCTAATAGGCATTTAGTGAAATGAGACATGCTTGCTTGTGAGCTGTCATTTTTAACCAATGTCAATTAAACATGCGTTAATGCTGCAGAACTCCTTCCATCTCAGAGGATCTCGCTGCATTTTTAAATTTCTCTTGCAATTACCGCGTGTACAGTTATTGCGAATGCAATTTACAACGTAGGATTAATGTCTCGTCCCCACATTAAGACAATGAAGATGAGAAAAGACACTTTGGTGAATCCTCCTCTCCCCTAATTCCTTCCCATTTGAGATGGAACGAAGACGTACTTCATGACTTTTGGATGCAATTCGCCACAAATGTTAGAAAGGAGGAGAGACGGGGATGAGGAAGCGCAAAAAACGGCTTCCCAAATCTTATGTTTTATTATTTTACCTTTTTTGTTCTGTTTTTCAGCTGTCATTTTTCATTCATGAGCTTTCGGTCCCCTGCACTGGGTTGTATTGTTCTTGCACAAAACACATTGTAATTGCTCATAGCAGGTGGACAGTGGCAGCTTTTGCATGAATGGAGCTCAGGGCGAAACCTTCTTTCTACTGATTCGATCCTGTTCATTACGTCATAAAAAAAAACACATTTGGCAAGTTAACAAAAACACTAAGAACAAAGATATACCGATGTCTCTTGAGTCAGATAAATGGGTCAGTCTGAATGTTTCAGCCGAGATCAAGTGTGGGCGTCCGTGTGTTAAAGTTACAATAATACTTCCATTCGAAGCGTGGCAGTAGCTGAACAAAACCAATTCTGAGAATGTGCTAAAGGAAAATAGTTTTTAAAATATGTGAATCTCTGCTCCTTTTCCTCCTTTGGATAAATAAACCAACTTGTAAATGCCTCGACAGCCCTGTGTGAATTAACGGCTGAAACAACTTGAGGTGCACCAGCCTTCACAGCTGCAGCTGGACTACTTGCTCATTTTATCCTTCGTTTGTCTCCCGTTTGGATGTGTAGGGAGATCAGGAGTGGTGGGATTGAGATGTGATGCGCTTCACCGACACAGGCTGCATACTTTTCAGCCATTGTTTACGTCCAGATTTGCACACGTCGCATCGAAGACGTAAAAGTTGGATAAAATGGCCGTTCAGACTGCAGCAATTTGACAGCAATCAGCTACATATCCTAAGTAGTACCACACATGGAAGTGGCACCAATCTGATTTTTTTTTTTATGGTGAACAGATTGGAACCTGGTCCTTCAGACTGCAATGAAAACGTCGGATATAGATCGCACATGGACAAAGAGAAATCGGATTTGAGTCGCATTTGTCTGCCGTGTGAACGTTGCCCAACTGCTGACACTTTTTTTCTCCTGAGCCGTGGCGCCCTGGGCAGAAAGCCATATCGCACATAGCAAACGTCAGCAACAAACATCAGGCTATGATATCCATTGTGTTTCTTGTTTTCCTCGTATTCTGAATGATGCAGCGCTTTAACAAAGAAAGTTTTCAGATTCATTTACAAAGAAGGCACACAGGCTCTCTGTGGGAAACTCATCTTTTTGTTGCCGGGAAGAAACAGATTGCAGTGTTTTGGTAATGAGCGCCTTGCGACTGCTCACCCCACAGGCGCATTGTAAACACTGAGCAACTGGGGTGGGGCGGGGGGGGGGGGGGGAAGAACCCATGCAGGTACTGAGCAAACGAAGGAGAGACGCTTCAGAACCGGTGAGGTTTTTGATTTACTCAGCTGATGTAGAAATGTTCTGTTTGCAAAGCAGACTCTTGACTGCGAAGAGGTGTGAGGGCCTCGAGCTATCCCACTTTTATCAACGTTCATTTTCGAAGATAAAACCTTGTTAAACTAGGAAGGAAAAAAATCATTTGGAAGAGAAACGCAGAGAATAATCAGTACAGCTTGGAGCCAATTTATGAAGCTGAAGCCACTTATGGTGGCGTAAAGGAAAAAATTTAAATTTGGTCAGGTTTTTTAAAAAGCCCCCCCACCCCCCCAAAAAAAAAAAGAGAAGTGGCAAAAAGCTCTTATAACCAACTTACATGTGTTTTTACAGCTCTTCCCTTTTGTTCTAACAGAAAATCGGACCCAATTAAAAACATCACTTTTAAGACCAAAAGCATGAAGCTTCTGTTTGAAATAATTAATTGGTTCCCTTGTGAAACAAAAGACCAACAGAGAGAACGAAAAGTAAAAGCTTGTTGAGTGAGATGTGTGTTTGTAAGTCCTTTTAGCGATTGCTTTGATGCTATGACTGTGATATGTGAGCGTCACCTGCTCCTACTGACAAAGTGAGAGCAAAAATCAGAGCACAATCCTGATAACTTGGCAGTAAGCAAATAAAACATTGAGAATTACATTCAAAGACGCGTCAGGTGTGTTTTAGCACAACGTCAGAGTGATATCAGCTGAGCAAAGCAATTAGAGGAGTAATTACTGCTGCCTATCAACAGAATAAAAGAGAGAGTGCTTTCTAAAACAAATTAAATTCATCATTTGCAGAATAAGACCATTTGACTGGTGAAAGAAACAAACATGCACAAAAATATGTATATAATTTCATGTAATTGTCTCAGGAGTGGACAGGTTGTGCACGCCGTGGCTCGTATTTTGTTGAACATAAAGGCACGTAGATCAGAAGCAGAAAGGCAAAGTGCAACGTTTTTTGATGATAGACAATTTACAGCAATGGCACAAAGAGAATAGGAAGCTTAAATACTGAAGCAAAGGAGAATGACATCAGATCCAGAGCGAGAAGACGACTAATAAACACAGATAACACACAGAGGGGAAAACACGAGAACTGAGAAACTGAGCACAGAAATGAACTCAAATGGAAAGACAATAATGAACACAGAGAAATGAATTCAATATGGCAAGATCCAAATGGCAATAATAAACCCCAAAATGATCAAAAAACACACGCGAAAGAAAACCAAAATGTATACTCCGGTGAATCTTGGTGATGACAGGACAATGCTCAGAGAGATTTCACTTACATCTGCTTACATACCACAGTTAGCACCTTGAGTGTTAAAACTTAAAACGGTACACCAATAAAATGTCTGGAATTATATTTAGGAAAATCTCCTCACTTGGCAAGTCTATTCCAACATCCTCTGGACAAAGTAGAAATGTCTGACCCAGGTTCAAACTGCCACGTTTGATTAAAACCAGAACATGGAGAGCCAAGGATTAGGCCTGATTTTGCAGCTAGAAGATGTGGGCACCTTGTGGCCACTGAGTCAACCAAGAAATCCTCCCATCACCAAAGCGGTCCTGAATCAAATATGACTTTCTTCTGGAAAGCAGAATGGATGTTTGGACGTATTTGTCTGAACAAAGCAGCAAATCAAACACGGGAATGACTGAAACACAATACAACAAGTATGTTGTGTTGGCTCATCAAAAAAAAAAAAATGGCTAAAAGGAAAAAAAAAAAGTCAAAAGGATTTCTGCATTTTCTACAGAAAAGGCTGTAAGCGTTACACCTGCTGATTTATTTAAGCTCAGGAAGAATGAAGAATATTTCCAAAAATGTTTTAGTAGTTCATGGTAACACTATTTTATGAATCTTTAAACAACTATTATGCAATTGTTCGAAGTATTGTACTTTGATCTTATCATTTTAAAATGTCTATAACAACATAAAGGAGTCTTTTTTTTAATCAGATATAAGAGACTCGCTTCTAAAATCCCACCGTTTCCCTATAAGGTCACACAGAGAAATATATTTGTCTCTATGGTTGCCAAAAGTGTTCCTACATCCAATAAAATCACAATTTATGCACTTTATAAGCACATTAAAGAAAGCTTCCATCTGGCTTAATGAGATTAGCATGAGATCACAAAGGGCAACATTAGAACATAAAACGAACGATAAAGGAGCAGTTTGCTCAATTAACGCAGATAAAAATGGAAGTACATTTCCAGATTATGCAGTTTAAGGTCCTCTGATCCAAAAGCAGAAGAAAACCCGAGCATCTTCTCCGAAGGGCCTTCCTGGGCTTGGGTTATGTTTTAAAGAGCCCGTAAGGTGGCAGAAGGATTCCATTTTCCATGCAGTTTGTTTTAAAAATGCACATCAGAGGGAGGAAAGAAAGCTTTGTAGAAAGCTGTGAGCAGAGGAGGAAGCGGATGAAGAGCGGGGAGCGTGCACGGCAACATCTGACTGCTTCGGCTGGTGCAGAATGGAGAGGCCTCATTAAAATTTAATTGCGGCACGATGTTGAGTGCAATGCCATCATCAAGATGCATGTGACCTTCTTCTTTTCTCTCTCTCTCCTGTGCATCTCATTCACCCCCTTTACCATGTGATAGAATGTGGTGGTGGTGGGGGGAAACTACAGAGGTGTTTGAATTCTCCCCATCTTTTCTTTTAACAACAAATATAAAGCACTCCCAAGTTCAGACAGATGTAAACGCATGTATATCTACATAGGCGGCAGTGACATAAATTTCCGTCAAAGAGTCTCAATCACCCTCTCCGGTGAAGGTCTATGTCACAAGGACGAGTCTCACCAGCAGCCTCTTTAGCATGCACGCTGGACGCGAGCGGCGTGTTTATCATCCTCCTGTTCTCGATGGGTGTTGCATTACAAGGTACTGTCTCCAAACTGCCGGCATCAATTAACATCAATAATGGATGCCTACCGACAGCGCCGGACCCGAGCGCGCGCTTTGCTCTTGCTTTCGTTGTTCTCACAGGCGTCGTGGAGCGGTTTAATTTTGCAGCAGGTACAAGACGCAGATCTGACCCGAGACGTTCCCAAAACACGACGAGAGCTCCCGCACTCCGCTCCAGGCCTCTTAAAATGAGGAGAACTATCAAATGAAAACACATCAGTGACATCAATAGGGTTGTTTTGCAGACCTGACCAGATGGAGGACTTGCAGACATCAGTCTGGTTGGTATCAAAACAAGATTTTTTTTTTTTTTTAACTTCAGTCGCCTAACAGCTAATCCTGATTATCCTCTTCAGATCTAGAGGTCTAAAGGATCATCAAGGAGAACAGAACCCACACAGAGAAGGAGGAATATTAGATGCAGAGTTTAGCTGGTATATATATTTAAGAATGGGGGGAGGTGGAGAGTATGTTAGGAACTTTAAGAAGATACATTTAACAAAGCGGAAGTGAAGGAAACCCAAAAAAAACATGCTGACTAGGCACCTTTGCAGAGTGCAAAGCTTTCAATTCAAAAACTTTAACTGGGAAATATAATTCCCAGTGATATTTCTGAGGGGCCTGACTTTAATGTAACCTTTACAAATGGTTCACAGATCAGTAGTTCTATGGAGTTCCTTAAAGTTGTCAAACAATTTTGGACTTTTGATTTTTTTTTTTTCCACTTATTTTCAGTCCTGAAGATCCATCCATCTACTTGTTGCTTGTAGCAAAATAATTTTAAAAATAATTCTATAGTGATTTTCCAAAAAAAAAGTGATTCCTCTCTTGAGTTTAAGAGCTATTCCACGTCAAATGTGTCATAATGCTCTGGAAATACAACAAATAAGATTTGACTTGCTGTATGTAAGTGGAAACCACCAAACCATTGAAAGACAGCAGCAAAAATGCTGCCTCACTCTGTAAATTAAATGAAGTCTTAGCAGGCCAGCAGCTGCTTACGCTGCCCACATCATCAAACGCACCTGCCTGAACTTTGTGCCCAAAGGCAAAGTCTCGATTTTTTTTTAGCTGCAGAAGAAGAAAACTTTACGACTTTAACGTGCTCTGCTCACAATTTTTGTCAAATCTGCAGGCAGCTGGTGGGGGAAGATTTTATTACGACTAGGCTGCATTGTGGTATTGAATGCAACATCTGCTGTGTGGGTGCTCTTAAACTGGAAGATATGAAGAAGGTGGAAAGAAAAAGCAGAGAAATATATTTAATGCTCAGACGCGTTGAGAAGAAAGCTTGTTGAACTACTCTTAGAAGGCAAACAGGATAAAATTAATAATATATCTGCCTAATGGAGTTTGTTGTTAACATCTCCTGCTGGTACGATTAAGGAATTAACTTGAGAATATTGTTTTTCTAACTTCACCTTTTGGTAAATGTCGCCCTCTTGTGGCGAGTTGGTTGTATTACAAGCATGATATGCAGGGAGCTGCATCTCGTGAGTTTATTTTCACTTTTCATCATGTCACTACTGAGTAAAAATATGTTTATTGTTGCCTACAATTCCAATGTTATCTTGTAAACTTTTCTGCCGGTTTTACAGTTAGATTTAATAGAAAGTATACACGCTGGTGCGCAGGTGTTTCTATTTATTTGACTGCTTCTGGCGACGAAACCAGTTCTGTGGTAGCACAGATGCGACTAATTATATTAAGGCTTTCTGGGCTGAATTAAAGAGCCCCATGAGGAAGCTTAAATAATCTGGTAAAGGTTGAACATCTTGGTAACTTTTTCCAATTTAATCATTTTGTGATGAACTGAATTTTTTTTTATTGAAGTTGGAGTTTTACAGAACATTTCCAAATGTCATGTAGTTGGCTGAATACGTCTCAATTTGCAAGACCAAGCAACACTTTGAAGTGTTGTTTCTTCTAACCTAACCAGATAAATATCCATTCAAATTCTCTGTGAGGAGTTATCCATCTTTCTTCATTGTATATATACACTTGATATAAGTGAAATGACAAAGAGATACTTGTTGCTTGTGAAGACGTACAGAGAAACAGTCTGAATAGGTGAACATAAAATGATAGCTGTGAATATTCATGTAACTATTAGCAGTTCTACACTTTACCTAGACGCCTGGTGTTTACAGGCGAGGATGAATTTTGTGTGAACAGACATGCTGAAAAATGCATAGTTAACTCTAAATTAGTTTGATTTTACTACTGAATAGCTTTTTAATCCAGTTGTTTTTTATTTATTTTGTTTGCATTCTTCCTATGTAATTAAATGGAGCTAATCTAAAAACTACAGAAAACCTTCAATTTACCGTAGAATTTGACCTTTCTGCGATTAGTAAAACAATATTCCAAACAATCCGTACCAGACACGTTCATCAATGACATCTTAATTTAATATTATCTTGAAGTTATTCGATTGCAAAAGGGTCAAGACTGCACATTAATTGATTTACTTTGCATCTAGCTAAAGATTATGTCGAATATATTTGAAATGTCATTAAAAAATGTGTCAATATAGCGCTAACTAATGACCAAACAAAAACTTGACCAATACAACAATAGTATAGCTTTTCGAAAGACAAACATTTAGGAAGACTAATGGCAGCATTTGCCTTCTTCTTTGGACTTCCTTCGGCTCTCTTCAGCAGCACCACACATTGACGGTTGCCATGGTACACTGCACTGATGTAGTAACGCGAGCAAAAGAAGCAAGCATTTACTTTTCTGTGTATGAATATACTTTCCATTAGACTGAAATGTATTTACTGAATACCATTTTGGTGTATATTAGCAGTAAGCCGTAACAAAACATGTGGATAAATGTCTTATTTTACACTGTGTAATTAGACATATGCCTGAGACTTCTTGATGATGTTCTGTGTTGTAGCGCTGCAACTGTAATGTATATTTTTAGTTTCTCCTTCTGACAGCAATCCATGAAGGGGCTGCGTGTTGAAGCAGCTTTAAGCATTGTTGCCTGGAAGGAAGAATGTCCAAGAATCTTCTCCTTGGAGATTTTTTTTTTTGTAGGCTATTTAGTTTGCATGTTTGGTTTCTCCAAATTGTCCTCAGGTGTGACTGTGTTGCCCTGGCCACCTGTCCAGGATGTACCCCACCTGTCACCCAGTGTCTGCTGGACATCAGACCCTGCGAAACCTACAAGGACAAGCCATTTTATTCTCGTGAAAATGATGAATTACATCTTATCTGTTATACCCAACACTACACAGCTAATGGTTAAGTGTTACAATATGTGTTTTACTTTACTTTTACGCTGTTGAATGCTCGTTAAGCATTTTTCAAAGAATGGATGTGTGCTGCTCTGGTACTTCATGAGCAACAGAGAAGAGGAGCAGGGAGTTAGTGTGGAGAAACTGACACGTTGGTCACAATATTATAATTTACAATGAAAAGCTACAGTGTCAGATTGATCACATACAGACATGGAGGGCGACAGTGACAGCTATGACTCTGCCTCTTCATTCCAGGGCTCATCTTTTTTCAAACATCCAGGCCAAAACCTTGAATGGGAAGTTATGCTGTGCCCAAAATAATTGCAGTTCAGTTACAAATGAAGTCTAAGTCTTAATGATGGTTTCTCCCAGTCCATAAATACATTGCAGCATGTCAAAAATAGTACAACAATCAGTAAATCAGCACTTTTAAAGTTCGTCTTAAAACTCATCTATTTTACTTGGCTTTTAATACCAGTGGGATCTGGTTTTAAATTGTAAGTTTTTATTTTTTTTAATTATGTTGTGTTTTAATGTACAGCACTTTGTATCAGCTGTGGTTGTTTTAAAGTGCTTTATAAATAAAGTTGGTTTGGTTATAATGTATATACTGCAAAAAAACAAAAAAAAACTTTGAAGGATCAGAACCCATCACTAAAGACAGGATTAATGTGCATTCTGGGTGTCAGATAAAAGGTAAATGGGAATAGTTCAGAATAAAGAGCTGTTTAGAGAAAATTTGAGGATATTGAGGTTTTAATGCTCCTGAATAGTTTGCTTGAAGAGCTAATTTGGTGTTGAAAGAAGGGTTTCCAGTAGGTGATGCCCTGTGATCTGACAGCAGAGGGAAGCGGGTCTCACAGACGGGGTTCCCTGCTGCCCCCTCGTGGAGAAATGCTGCACAGCACCAACGTGGCTTTATTTTTACATTTTAACCTGAAGTGAAGAGAATTAATACCAACTCAATAAACTGATTTAAAAAAAATATATATATATATATATAAAACTCTTCTTCTACTTCAACACTGATTCTCATGGAAGCTCAATATCTAGATAAAAGTGCTTCTTAAAGTTTTATCTAATTATTCAAAAAAGCTTTTTTTTTCTTTGCTGCCTTTTACAACCATCAACTCTGATGAAAATTTGGAAATCTATTAATACTATAATGTGGGAATATAGAATTGACTAAAAATACTTACCCTAAAGTTTGTTTTAAACCCCTACAAGGAATAACCATTTGCTGTTTCCTAAATAATACATCTATTTTTCTGATGCAAACTTTTTGTCGCCCCTTCCAACAATAATTTAAAATCTTACTGAAGTCAATTTATTTTAGTAAGTCAATTCACTAAGTGAAACATGATATAAATTAATTACACACCGTTGTTTTTAAGCCTTTATTATAATTATGATTGTCCGGTTACAGTTAATGAAAACACATTTAAAACTGGATTACATCAATCCAATAAATAAGAACATTTTAATGCACAAATGTGGGCTTAAAATTATGTCTAATACTCGTGTGTTGTTTTTAAAATAACATTTTTGCATTTTGTGCATCGTTTCAGAATTATTTTTGCCATTAACTTGCTAAACATTTGAATACAAGTTTTTTTTTTTATTATTTAAATATCCAGTTTTAATGACATTTTGTTTTCCATTGAGGGTGCTTCGTTTATCGGAGCAAATATCTCCAAATTATAAACAACATTCGTGAACTTCATACATAATCATCAAATTTAACACAGGCTTCGATACATATGCAGGTTTATTAGAACAAAAAAAAACAGTATATACATTTCCAGCCTCGTTAATTCTATGTAAACTTTGGTTAGCAAACAACCTAACTTCACAACAAAACCCCACCCAGTTGTATAAGCGCGGCCTCATTGGGCTGTGCGTCTGTAAATCCCTTCCCTCTTTAATCGGCTCTTCCCATTGGACGGCGGTGACGACAATCCTGAAACGTGCTGCCGCCCACCGAGCGGATCAAGTTTGAATGAACAGCAGCAGTCTGCTCCTGAGGTGGTAGTTGCATTTGCAGTAATTATTAAAAGTGTGTATCGCATCATCCGAGCGCCGATCAAGGATGGACATGAAGAAAAGAATTCACCTGGAGCTGCGGAACCGCACTCCGTCGGACGTAAGTTGGCCTCGCATCTCCCCCTGCGATGTTTTCACGCTGCCTAATGGAGAATATTTCGTGTGATGTCTTGGCGTGGGGAGGGGGATACAAAGTTTCCTCCAAGTTAAAAGATGATGGAGACGTGGGGTCACATTGTTGCTTTTGGCTTCGTGTTTACACTCGACAGGTCCTCTGCTTCCAACTTTCTGCGCCGCTCCAACATTTTCAGAATGCAGCACAGTTTTTATAAACACGGCCAGCAACGAGGAGCCATATTTGTAACTTTTCGTCTGCGAACCCCGTTTCCTCTCCAATATCCAGCGTTGTTCTCATTTGCTGACTGTTTTATGGGGTATCTGCGGGTCTCACCGGTAAACTCGTCCACCTAAATATTTTAAGTCGTGCACTTGGCGGGTTGCGGATGCGCATACTGGAACTCATGAAATTATCAAACGATGCATAAAGACCATAACCTGTAGGAACTGTGCCTGAAACGGGCCAGGTGAAATGGGTTATTTCGGCATGGAGTGCATTGAAACATTAAGCAGCTTGTAATGGTGGAGGCTGCGCGGCGTGCAGCCTCCACCAAAGCCTCCACAGCGCGTACAGATGGCCGAAATAACGCGCTTTCGGTACGAACCGTCAACAACCGCCAGTCTGGGCGAACACAAGTAGGGACGAACCATAAAGTCGCCCGGGGTCGGTGTAAACCACCGTGGGGGGACTTTTTTTCTTCTTTTTAGGGATAACCAGTCGACTAACTCGGAAAAAGCGCTCCAGCCGCGTTGTTGTTGTTGCTCCAGTTTTTCAGAACTAGGACAAGCCGCCATTTTACTCAGAAACAAAGGCATTTCGAAACACACCGAGAACTCGTCCTTTTGACACGAACGACGAACGGTTTATCATACCTTCATCTTATTAGCGGTCTACACTCGTCGTTAGTCCCGACCGACAACGCTTTAGGTGAAGCAACAATGAAACGTTTGCCTGGCGGATATCTAATCGGCTTTAGCGGCCCCTCCTACTCACAAATGACCCTGTACACGACTCGTAGACCTGCTTAGCTCCCACTGCTTTCTTTTCTCAAAATGTACATCTACGCCGCTCGGAAACCAAACACACACGTCTCCTGCTGTTCTACTGCTCAATCAACAACTTCACAAATAAGCACAGGCGTACTTTTGATCGGCTTGTCTTAAAAATAGATCTAAATGTATTATTATTTACGTAATGAAAGAAGACCCAAGACATCGCGATATTTAGAGCGGCGAGATATGTTCTGACCGCTGACTGTTGTTGATGGGCAGAGACACGTTCAAGGTCCAAATGAAATGTCAGATAACAGCACACCTGTGACCGCAATTCTCCGCTTAACATCGTACGGTCAACTAAAGTAAAATCTAAAGTGTAAAAAAAAAAAAAAAAACTGGCTCTACTTCCATTCTGTCCTCCCCCAAATATGGCCACACCCCATGTTTATCTTTCCTTTCAAGGACCGCGACGGTATTTTATCATCTTTATGACAGAGCTCTGCCTGAGCTCTCTATTTGGAGGAAGGTTGAATTGTGTCAGAAGAGTCTATCATTGAGTTTTAGTGTACTGTGCAGTGTACTATGTAACGAAAAAAAGAAATGCGTACACAAGAAAATAATTGCTGAACTTTGAACATTTCGGTTCAAAATAAAACGTTTTTTAAACACTGCCTTAATTATAAGCCCCTAATAATAAGACCAAAAATCAGATGATTTTGCCCCAACAAACATAAGGTCCACAATTATTTAAATATGCTTTTTAATATGTTCTGCCTAGATATGAAAGGGGCTGGGTGGGGGCTATGCAGGCCCAGGGTGGGTGGCTGATATTTAAAAGTGACCTGTTCTATAAAACAAAAAATGACAAGCACATTTGCACTTTGTTTTTTGTTTAATTCAATCTTAGTCCATTTGTAGCATTACTTGAAATATTCTGCCCACCGCATATGATCTTTTCACATATTCACTTTGTTTCATGATAAACACTAACCAGATGTATTGTTCTGCAGGTCAAAGAGCTTGTGCTGGACAACTGTCGCTCAAACGAAGGCAAGATCGAGGGTCTAACGGATGAGTTTGAGGAGCTGGAATTTCTAAGCACAATCAATGTCGGTCTGACAACAGTTGCTCACCTGCCGAAGCTAAAGAAACTCAAAAAGGTAAGGTCTTTCTAGCCTTGAACGAGCGTAAAACTCCAGACTGTATCGGTTTTATTGGGTTTTAACTGTTTCACCAGCTTGAACTCAGCGACAACCGGATCTCAGGAGGACTAGAAGTTCTGGCGGACAAATGTCCGAACCTCACGCATCTGAATCTCAGCGGGAACAAGATAAAAGATCTTAGCACAATAGAGCCATTGGTGAGTAAATACCAACGCATATTTATTCTCCCCACTATTCTGGACATAGGCTGTTGTATTTAGATACAATCCATAAAATCAGACATTACTATTTCTTTCCTTGGGATCTCATCTTTTTTTGTGAAGTGCACAAGCCATAACAGTTAATTTGTGTAACACATTTCAGCAACACAGAAAGTTGAAAGTTCAAACCTGCTCTGTCCTGAGCAGCACAGTAATTCTAGTACATGTAAATATTTGCATTTTAAGTCGGTGTTTCCCAACCCTGGTCCTCAAGGCACACTGTTCTACGTGTTTTAGAGGTTTCCCTGCTTTAATGTTAAATTTGCCTGTTAATCAGTCATCGATTGCAAACAGCTGTACTGAAGCAAGGAAATACCTAAAACATGCAGGGCAGTGTGCCTTGAGGACCAGGGTTGGGAAACACTGTTTTAAGAAATGAATTCTGTCAAAAAAAAAAAAAAAAAATTTCTTCTATCATTTGGTAAATAAAAGTATTTTAGTAATAATTGCCATAAAATAGGATTTATTCTGAATCCACAACTTCAACTTTTTTCACTTGGCTCATTGGCAGTAGGTAGCGACAGGTGTGGGACGGGCAGAGATGCATTATTCTTAATTTAAAACCTTTAAATCCCCCCAAAAAATTGCTGGAAGGTTTTTAGCTTTCCAGCTCTGTGCGTCCTGTAAATAGCTTCGCTTTAAACACGTCCGTGGAGAAAACATGTCCATTTAACCGTTTCGCTCTCTCCTGGCAGAAAGAATTGGGGTCCCTGAAAAGCCTCGATCTGTTCAACTGTGAAGTAACAAATCTGAACGAGTACAGAGACAACGTGTTCAAGCTCTTACCGCAGCTCACGTACCTAGACGGCTACGACAAAGAAGACAAGGAAGCCCCCGACTCTGATGCCGAGGTCTACGCCGAGGGCTTAGACGACGAAGACGAAGATGAAGATGGTAGGTGTAAGGCAGCTCAAGCCGATAGCTGCTTCTTCTTCTTCTTTCTTTTTTAGCACCATTTAAGTTACCAATTTTGACTTTTAAACATTTGCTCTTACCAACATGTAGATGAGGAAGAGTACGATGAAGATGCCCCACCTGGAGACGAGGAAGACGAAGAGGGAGAGGATGATGAAGAGGAAAACGAAGAAGAGGAGGAAGAGGACCTGAGTGGGGAGGTGGGTGACTTTTATTCGATTACTTGTATTTTTTTTTTTCAAATCACAGCATAGCTGGAGGGAGCCGCTCTCATTTATTTCACCCTTTTCTTTGAATGAAGGAGGAGGAAGAGGAAGACTTGAATGACAGAGAGGTTGATGATGAAGATGAAGAAGGTAAGTACAAGTGGAGATCGTCGATACACCTAAACTTATCCCCACTTTTACTCTTGATTATCCTGTTTATGTGTTTCACTGCAATTAGCGAAACATTTCTTCACTGGTTTGGTTGTGCAAACTAAAAAAGGACAGAGTTGTGAAGATGTTTCTACTTTAACACGCAGTAGTTTATGCCTTTTCCCCCCAGTTTTTTCCAACTAATTGATTTGAAAAAACTGACTGACTAAAGTTAAATCACCGGGTCACGACCAGAACATCAGTAGAAGTGGCGATTTGGGGCTAAACTGAATCTTGGCATCCTTGTTTTTGCTAGTGTAACTGGACCAAAGATAGAACCACTAAAAAAATACAAATTTAAAAGATAATCCCATCAAAGACCTACTTCCATGTAGGGGTGTAGTGATACAATAATTTTGATATTCTGGTCACGATACGATATGTATCACGATATTTGTTGAGCAATACAATTCGATATGATTCAGTGCATTTTTACGATTTTCTGAAAGATTTTAGAAGGACAGAGTGATTTTAGTGACATTTTGTGTTCCATAGACTTGAATTTAGTTAACTGAAAACTGATTAAAAGCACCAACTACACAATACCTGACTCTGATTGGACAGTCTAACAGTCTGCAGCTGGACAAAATGTATCAAAGATGCAGTGAGAGAATTAGTTTCTGTCATTTAATTCATGTGGATTTGACATAAAACTCAAAAATTTAAACGGTAATGCAGGAGCAGAGTGGGGAGATTATCAGCCTATGTAGACTCTCAATATGCAAATGATTGATTGCACTTATGTTTTTTCTTTTGGACACTGTGGCTGCATTTTGGAGTAAAAATGCAGCCACAAATGCAGTCTTTCGGACTATGGGGAAAAATCAACCCATGTTCATTCTTCAGATAATCCTTTATATACAGAACAGAAACCACTAAGCTAAAAACTAATTACGTAGTGAATGCTACCAGTCGAAATTTGCATTAATTTCGCGATCTCACCACTTTTGCAGCTGCTCCGTTCGCGCCGCTACTCCTTTCCGCTTCTCGGTTCCGCTTCTCTTTCACGGCTACTTGCGCAACTTTACTTCGTTTCACAGCAACAAAATATCGTTATTTATTGAAGATTTTACATTTCCAAAAACACAGGAATCTAATGTTTCGTTTCGTTTTGTACGTTTGGAAGCTCATTCCCTCACATAATCAGAAAAGCCGGGGAATGGCGGCGCTTTTGATATTTCTCTGACATTCGGAAAAATATGGTTTACTAATTTTAGCATAACTTCGGTTATACTTGGCCTATTGACACAATTTAAAAACTGGTGTGTAGTTTATAATGTGCACTTTAAGCTCAAGTTGAAAGTGAGACTGAGGGAGGCGGAGCCTTGCTGCTACGCCGTAACAAACTAGACGTTAAAAAGAGCTATAAGGCTATGGACCCCTATGGATTAATACTCGCGGATGAAAAATCGATACTTTCCGAGGGTGGAAAATATCGATGTATATCGGCGAATTGATTTATTTATACAGCCCTACTTCCATGTCACTAAAGTTTTATCTTGTCCAGTAAAGAGTGCAAAATGACATGAGGGGGAGCTGCCGTTGACTTGTTGGGCTAAACCTGCTTTATTTTTACTGAACTGTATTCAGAAAATAATAAAAAATGCACCAAATTTGAAGGGAAATTCACCCGATTTTCAGTAGGAAGCTTAATTTCGCTCTTATTTTCCAGAAGAAGAGCGAGGTCAAAAGAGAAAACGGAACCTGGATGAAGAAGGGGAGGAAGACGAAGACGACTGAGAGTCCCGCGTAAGCCCAGTTGTGAACTGTTTTAAAACTTGTTTCTCCTGGTCACTTCCCTACAAACCCAAATACCTCCCTGCCCCCTCCTCCTCCCAGTTTCATATTGCAGTAGGAGTGTTTCTTTTGTTTAATTTTTTTTTGATTATTGGCCAGTCAGGTCGACGGGACGGTTTCCCGCACCTCTAATAATCCCATGTTCCAGTCTCTACGGTCCACTTTTACCTGCTTTGTGGACACCTGTTTTGTAAAAGTAAACAATAGCAGAGATCATTAAAAAAAAAACTTTTTTTGAAAAGAAAATCGCTTTGTTTTCTCACTGTTTATGTAAGACAAGTTTCAGGTAACTTATGCATTTTAAGAGGCTTCCCCTTCAAAAACAAAAATAATAAAAAATAAAAAAATAGAGTGCATGTCTTATACATTTTAAAGTCAACTACTGGATTTCATGTATGGCTGTCATTTCCTTGTCTTAAATGTATTGTTTTGCATCATACTTTTATTTTTATTTTTTCTCTTATGATGTAAGTTATGTATTTGTAGTGTCACCGGTAAGCCAATACTCTCTGCTGTCCTGGTGTGAACCTTTTTGTCTGAACGTGCACAGTGTGACCCTGGCAGGGCTTTTTTTAAAAGGAAAAAAACAAAACAAAAAAAAAATGCAACAAATTATGGCACCAACATGTCTGCCTTTGTCAAAGCCGCTCCTCCTCCTGAAACCCTCAGCTTTGATAGTTCGGAAATTACGTGTTCTTGTAAATAATGACCAAATCTATTTTTTTGTATTCTCTTTGATGACGGCAGACATTGAACAGACAACTGAGGTGAAACTATGAATTGTAATAAAATATTAAATATGTATGCTGCTTTATCTAAAATGCGCAGTGTGAAATTTCTTGGATTTGAACTTTATATGCATAATCTTTCCATGAGAAGACAATGTTTGCCATCAGAACTTATTGTTTTTGTTTTTTTGTTCGTTTTTTCCCCATGTTTTTGTTTTTATCCTCTTTTTATTTTTCGGGGGCACATGAAGGTGACCATATTTTGAGCTGGTGGTGTTAGTGTAGAGAAGTAATTGGTGTTAATTGGAAGTTACAACTGCAGTGCATACGCATTTAAATGTTATTTCAACGTGTAAAAAAAAAAATTGGAACAGTCGATGAATTGGGCTTTGCTCTCATAAATTGCAACAGTGGAATTGGCCTACCTCGGAAAAGTTTCACTCTGATAAATCCAGTGTCATCATCCAAATTTTGTTTCTCATTTTCTCTCCCATTCACTTCAATAAATCCTTTTTATATAAACTATTTGAAACGTTGTGCTTCTTTTTTTTTGTGAAAGCAGAGTGTGGGTGTGGTTCTTGTAGTGTAGTCATGAAAATATTAATTTTATTGCTTTTAGAATCAAATTCTAAGAAATATGGTTAAAAAAATATATAAATTGTTTCTGGTATTTTTCTTCTCAAAATGACAAACGCAGCAGCATCCACACTATCAATATGCATTAAATAGGAGCGAGAGTAGCTACGTCCTACTAATAAAAGGATATGGTAACATATTGTAAAAGAGGAGCTTCATAGTGCTGTGACGCCCAGCAACAACTTCAGAAAAGCTATTTTTGCTGCCCATCAGCTGGAAAGTGTATTAGAGTAATTTCAAAAGGCTGCGAAATTCATCACTTCACTTCAGTCAGACAAAATGACTCATTTGTGGGAAACACTTCAGGCATTTTCCAGTCTCCAGAGAAGGGGATGTACCAGTTTATTCTGACAAAATGTTTAGAAAAAGCTGCAAAATCCCAGGAGCTGCAATTCAGACTTTACAGACCTCAGCTGGCACGCCAAATGCAAACAAACCCGAGATGAAAGGGAATATGTTTAGCCGTAACGATGAAAAACAAAGTATGGAGTTTCAGCACAAACACCTTTCACCAGCTGGTAAGCATGGAGGCGGAGGAGGCATGGTTTTGGATTATTTCGCAGCCACTTTCTCGGCGTGTCAGACGAAGTTTATCTGGACTCAAAATTGAGGACATATGTCCAAAAATCTGGTTCAATTTGGGTCGTGTTATTTCCTTTGTATAAAGAGGGAATAAACTTCCCCCACAACAATGAGCTTCATCTTAAGGAAAATATATAATCTGTAGAGTTTTGGGTGTTGAATCATTTTTAGAATGACAAAATCAAAATAATTTTTATGCTGCCACTGTAAAATCCTACAATTAAACCCAATCATTTGTGTAAATTTTTTAACCGGCTACATTAGAATATCAAATTGAAGGGGAAGAAAAAAAAAAAATCTAATCTGTCCCTCGCTTGGGAATTTTTTAAACGAGTAGTTAGATGAAACAGACTCAAGTTTATGATCAGAAGGATGAGTGTTTTGTTTACAAAATCTGAGGTGAGGTATAATGCAAACATTTAACTGATTTGTTAAAACTAGAAGTTCGAAGCATTTGATAAGATTATCAAAGCACAAATACCATTCGGCTGCCAACTCAGAACCTCCTGCCTCCCCTTCCGATGTCTACCATAATGCAGCCTTTTTTCAAAACCTGCAAACACACATGGCACCATATGACGCTAGTATACTTCCCGAAGATTCATCCTACGTTTCTGCAAGGACGTGATGAGCAAAGCATGTGCTCCTCAACTCCAAACCTACCTGTTACACTTTCTTCTCTTTCGTCTGGTGGATCCTTCCTTTCTCTTTGCCTTGCTTTACGGGAAGCAGAATCAAAGACAACAAAAGCTTGGCTGGAATTTAGCCTGCATAGAAAACCCAGCTGTTAAAATACTGCTAATCAAGTGTAATTTAGGGCCGTCTGAACCATTAAATACAGGCACTTAAACTGCAGTGTAGCCAAGGTTTGCTGTTACATGTGAATTGGAAACAGGTGACTAAAGCAAAATGACAACTAAAAGCAAACGCATCCCCAGTTACAGTTGTATAATTAGCTGCTCCATACAGGTTTTTTCATCGGTTTGGTCACATACATACAGCACTATCTAGAGAGCATCAAAACTGTCACTTTTGCCGTGTTACACAAAAAAAAATTATAAAAAGAAAATGGGTTAATAAGTAGGCAAGTTGTCAGCTAAAAAAGTTAAAATGTGTCAAATAAATAGAAGCAAATGTTCGTCGCCCTCAAATCTTCAAAATGGCCCACTACAAAGCAGCCTCAGTGGAGGATAAATGTGAGTAGTTACACATGTCTACCATCTGTGTTCTCTACTTTTGCACTATTTGAACACAGAGTCAAAAACCTAAGTTAAGTATCCACTCTTCTCGGGAAAAGACGGGGATTTGTGGCGCTACGAGTCAGTGTTGAGAAGTCATTTTATACCAGCAGGTGAAAGAAAGCAGTTACAGGATAAGCAGCTTTTTGAGGGGGGAAAAAAACCCAACAACAACAACAAAAAAACAAAAAAACAACACGATCCATGTCTGCAAAATGCTTCTCCACTTGACAGGTGTGAAACTACTTCACCTCTGTTATTCGGGGGATAATGCTGCAGCTTACTGCAGACTGCAGGGGCTGGGGGAGGATGGGTAGGAGGCTTTCTATCATCCTGTTTTGGTTTAACAGAAAGTGAGAAAGAGGGAGATTTGGTCAGAAACGCAGGATAGGTGAGGGGGCTTTTTTTTTTTCTGCATTTCTAACAAGGCATTTCCACACAAAGAAAAGATCGAGGAGAGTAACACAAACGCTTATGTGCCGAAGTTAAAAATAAACGATAGCACTACTGACTGAATGGACAGCAATCCCCTCAGAGAAAACTGGAAATGTACTATGTATTTTTTCCCCCAAATTGATCACATTTTAAACTGAAAATCCCTGAACTGCATGTTCTTCATCATAATGATAATAAATACTACTGTAAGAATCCAGTAATTGCATCGGTTAAGACGTTATCCAACAGTTTATTTGTACTCTATGCAGGAAAGTTCTTTTAAAAAAAGCAACATGGTGGGACTTGGAGGCTATTTTTGGAGGTCAGAATGAGGGGGTTGGGGGGAGCAAAGGAAGCAGCTTTGCCAGTCCACAAGGCTCGGAGGTCAGACGTCTTTGGGGCTAACGTTTTTCAGGTTGTTGAGCTCCAGCTCCAACTGGCGTATTCGTACGTCCTTCGTGGTCAGCTCCTCCTTCAGCCGCCGCAGCTCGTCCTGCTGCCGGAAAAACATCCGTAGGAGCTGTGTAAAAAAAACAAAAAAAACCACACAAACTCAACCAAATGATATATATAATTAAGGTGAGTGCTAAAGCAGTGCTCCCACCCCCCACCAATTCTTGAAATATGTTTATTTTGATGTGCACAGACTCTGGTGCAAACCTCTCATGCAACTGAGATCTGACATCCCACAACCCACAATATTTTTAGCTGAACAAAACAAATAATAATAATAATAATAATAATAATAATAATTAATAATAATAATAAAAAAAACCCTCTCATGCATAAAAAAAAAAAAGAATAAAAAAACCAAAGGGGGTGGGGGGCCTTAATGTGTGCAGATCCACAAACCTCGTTCTCTGTCCTGGGTGGGACGTTCTCCAGTAGGTCAATCCCGTTCACCACCACACTCTTCTTCTCCTTCACTGGGGCTTTAAAAACTAACTGGTTTGGTCTGTGGTAACCGTCCTTCAGAGACATCAGCACTGGGTCTGTCAGAAGCAAAGGTCAAGGGTTAAACGTGTGAAAAGAGGGAGGTTTTAAAGAAGAACCTAAAGACTTTCCAGGCCTGGAATCTCTACAGTGGTTTCCTGTTTGTCAAACGGCAAGATGTAAACTCTTGCTGATGGACTGTAGGGCATCGAATGGTCTTGGATGTAAATACTTTTCAGATTTGCTGGTGGCTGAGGAGCATAGATGCTTCGCTGTTCATCTGAACAGCAGACTGGATTAGATTCTAAGAAAATAAAATAATCTTTAATTGAAAAATGCTGTGAAAAACGGTACCATTTCAATAAACTTGCCTCGCCTTGCTAGTACAGTGTACTTGTGGCCAAATTGAAATGTAACGTAATTTTCAGCCTCTGTGATACTACAATCAACCTGTGCTGAGTCTTTAAAAATACATTCTCCAAAAACATTTAGTAAGATGTATCCAACACAACAAAACACAAAGAGTGACACAGAGAGAATGCAGTAAGTGCATTCTTTATGTACAATGTGTAAAACATCTCATCAGTACTGGTAGTTTTTGTTTTCCTTACATCTAACTCTTCTAATTTCTGTTAATAAACCAGCAGGGACCCTTTTTTTTTAAAATTCAGTTTCACTTTATTTTACTATACAGCTGATAAAACTAAAACACTTGTGTACTTGAAGAAAGCTTAATCAGCTTCTGTTTTTTGGCTGCATAGGCACTGACTTCTGCTGAGACATCCCTCATGAGGACGGTACTCCGAGTGAAGCAGAAAGCTTTGGCTCTCAGAGAGACGCACAAGAAAAGCGACTCTTACGGCTCGCACACCGGCAGAGAGACTGTTCACTCACCGACAAAAAATAAATAAAAAATGAAGCAGCAACGCTCCTGGTTTTGAGTAATTTAGTCCTACAAATAGATTAACAATTGGTGTGCTGATGCAAGAAGTTGGTGCATCTAGAGTGAACACCAGAGGGAATAAGTGGTCGGATGGCGAGTATTACCAGGCAAACCCTGAATCAAATTAAATTGATGGATCTCTTGTCTTTAGGACTCTTTTGCTGTTTTTTGTTGTTGTTGGAGTTGTGAAGCAGCTGAGTGTTTTGTTTACCTCTATCAATCCCACTTAGCCACTCGCTGGCGGACAAGGCAGGTTCGGTCCCGGCTGTCATTGGATAAATGTCCTCCTGGTATGTATCTGACTGTTAACACACATTTTCAGATGATTTAGCATCTGCTCTGCGTAGATTATTTGCCAAACATTTGATGCAGCACATTATTTTAGGGCAAAAAAAGAGAAACATCAAATTTTACTATACCTTTCATAATCACCCGTTACAATATGTTTTGTTTTGGTATATTTGATTTGGTAGAGTTTTAGCAAGAAGCTAAGAAAATCCTCTATTTAAATCTAATTAAAGCTCTATATGAATAGGTGACATTTGTGAATAATTTCATTAACTTTAAGCTTTTAACAGGTATTTCTTACAAACAAGGATTGTGTGATATTGTGAGTGCTGAGAAATTACACTCCAGTTTTACTTAACAACACCTTCATGGATGTAAAACCTGCATGTTCAAATATAAATCTGAAAAGTGTGGCATATGAGTGGACTTCCCGAACCCATCTTTTGGCAGAACCCTCTTTCTGCCAAGAGTTTTTTTTTGGCTTCCAACTTTTGACTGAAATGTTGGTTCATTCTTATTTTCGAAATAACACCGGGTATCTGTGAACATGAATTTTTAAGTCTTCCCACAGTGTAGCACATATATTTTAGGTCTCAGTAAAACTCATGGATATGATTTGATCTAAATCGTCCCATTGCAGCTCTTGATGTGTTTTTAGAATATCTTTTCAAACCTCACCCTGCTTTAAACGTCTTCACAACTCTCTCCTTGACCTGTTTGCTTTGAAAAAGCACTGAAATCTAGCCTCAGTTTTACTAAGTGACTTCTGAGCACAATTAGTTGCACTGGATTCTTATTTAGCCTCAGCGTAAAGAGGGCTTCCACACTTTTCAGATTTTTATTTGTGAAATATCTGGGAACAAAATGTTCTTTTCGACCCAACAAAGTTATGCTCTCTCCGTTTCACCCAAACCTAGTAAAATACAATTGAATTCTGTGGACGCAGTGTGTTTGTGTTGTACTTCTGCAAGCTGCTGTGCGTCTGATTGTGGTGAAAGGACACACTCACTCTTCTTGGCACAATCATAGAAATGGGTTCGATCAAACCCTTGAGGGTGACCAGTTTGTAGAAGCGGTACACCTCGCAGGCCGCCACGTCCAGCCCGAGCTTTGGCATCACACCTGCACAGGGAGATCAGACGAAAGCGGCGATAAAATTACCTTGACAACGTGAAGCATGGCAAACCGGAATATCATCAGCAGGATGCATGAATCCATCTGACACATGACATCTCTGGATAAGCTGCTGGAGCTCTTTACACTGCCAATCATGCAGCTCATTTTCAGGCTTCCTAGCACTTCTTCCACGTCTCAACACTGCTAATAAAGATGAATCTCCTTCGCCGTAGATGACGTCGGATCAAGCTCCGACTTACCCAGTCCTTTCTGTGGGGCTGGGGAGCGGAACTCCATCAGATACTGAATGTACGGCTTCTCTGTGGTGATTTCAAAGTAACGTATGTTGCCATCGCCCTGCAAAAAGCAAAAAAAGACACGTTAAGTCTTCAATTCTCACAAATCACAACGTGCTGATCACGTGACGGATTCAAAGAGGTTCCGACCTTGCCTGCCAGGTACAGCATGTGTGTGTCCGCGTCGTAGAAGGGGAACAACAGTCCCGAGAGGCCGTCTATGTCCTCCTCCACAATGGGCATGGACAAATCTTCCTGATAGGACAGAAACGGAGAGAGTTAAACGCATCCAGCCGCCCGCTCCTCCCACCGTGGCATCGTGAAGAGAGGCCACGCAGAGGCACCGCCTGACCTGATCCCAGAAAGCAATCTGCCTGGTGTTCCAGCGAGAAACCCCGGTGGTGAGCAGCCGCTTCATGTTCCCCAGGAAGACCACTCGGTTCACGCGGTGGTTCTTGTAACTGGCTTGCTGGTGGGAGGAGCACACAATGACACAGTCGAGCTTCAGTTTGAGTATGAAATCCTTTCAGATGCAAATACTGCAATGATGTAGACATAAAAAAAAAATCTTAAAAACACAACCATAGATAATATTAATGTTTGATGACTAAAATGGGAAATGTTATTAATAATTTTCTGCTCCTTTCTGCCTTATTTTGATGCCTCGGGTTTTGCTGCGGAAGGCAGAAGGCACACAGGTCTTATCAAAGCCGTTGTTGATGCAGTTTAATTTGATAGCGCAGGAAAAGACCGCGTCTGTTCCAGGCGACTCGAAATGATGATGCTCAGGAAGGAAGGAGTGCATTTCTCAAATGGAGTAAAATGGATCGTTCCGAGCATCGAGATACAATGATGGCCCCATTTAATAATTAACAAGGTTTTTTTTCTGCTTGTCTCCTATAGTTGTGGTTATAATAAAGCACTCACAATGGATAGCAAGCCATATAAAAAATAAATAAGCTTTACATGGAGGAGCAGTACTGATTTTAACTTCTTTAACAGAAATAATGTGTTGCTTTTTCTGGCTGGGCGGCAGAGAAAGAGTTTACAAAAGAAATTAAAGATCTGAATAATATGAAGGATCCAATCCTTTGGAAGAAGACAAGCAGAACCAGCAGCATTCAGTCCTAATAATTGTTTCATGTAGATGTTGATAAAAATGTAACCTGGAGGACTCTCCCGGAGCGCGGCTCAATGACGCGCAGCTTCTTGTCTTTGCAGCTGGTGGCCAGCAGGCTGCCGTCTGTATTAAAGGACATGCTCAGGATGACGTCAGTGTGGCAGTCGATCATTTTCACCGGCTCTCCCGTCTCCAGATTCCAGATGAGGATCTGAGACACCAGGAAGAGTTGTTTTTATTTTAGGGGAATCCGTTAGAAACTGGGCATTAAACCCCCAGACGTGACGGTTTGTGCACCTTATAGTCGTAGCCGGCGCTGAAGAGGATGCCGCTGCTGGTTGGATGCCACTCGATCAGACCCACTCGTCTGCTGTGACCGTACAGCTCCAGGACCGCCTCCGTCATGTTGCGCCTCAAACCGCCTTCTGGGATCTCCCATACTCGAACCTGCAAAAAAAAAAAAAAAAAAAGAAAATCCATAGAGCATAAAATTACTGGATATTTTGTTTTGGATACTTCTGTTAAACCTTACTTGTAATATCTGAAGTCATAATGGTGTGATAGCAATATGTACCTAATAAAGTGGCCAGTGAGAGTAACTTCTGTCCTTGTTATCTTCATGTACCTGCAGCCCTTTTGTCAGAAGCCATGTTGCGTTTTCCAAACCTACAGTTTAACTATGACCTCAAAAGAATCATAAGTAATTTTGCTGAAGATCCGTCTGATCAAAAATAGCACGAGCTATCAATGTAGCCCGCTGCTTGGGGATTAGAGCGGATTACTGAAAGGGCCCGAGGCTCTGCCATGGATCAGATCAGATTATAATTCAACAAGTGAAAGTACTACACAGAACACAGAGAGACTACGGCTTTGGCGAGCTTAGGAACGAAGAGTAACATGTGGATGTACGGCTAGGAAAATGTCCCCTGAGAGTTTTATAGTTGTGGTGTAAGGAGAAAGTTGAAGACTAACGGGGTTTTAAAGCGAAGATCTAACTTTGTGTTGCAGAATTTTTTTGTGTGATTAAATTTAAAATCTGACCACTTGCCATTTTAAGCACAACTCCTGGAATCAAGTATCCAAACAGAAGCTTACGTTAAACGGTTTTCAGTCCTACATGTGTGTGTGTCACTAACCGAGGTGTCCTCAGAGCAGGAGGCTACGACGTTTTCAAAAAACGGATTCCACTTGATGTCCAGCACATTGCCCTGGTGGCCGCACACCTTCGGGTAATGAGAGTCCAGACGGCCAGCCTGAAAAGAAAAACCCCAGATGCTCCCGAGTTAATGTTTACTGAAACAAACAGCTTGCATGGGAAATGAATCCAAAATATGAGCCAGCACCAAGACTTTTGGATTCTATACAATAAAAGGTAAATGAAAATCAAAATGTCCCCCAAAAGAAAACAGGTGTATTAACATTTTACTGATTAAAACGCATAATAAAAAATAACTGAGTGATATTGCAATAATTCTTGAGCACAAAGCAGACCTCGTTTCTGAGTGGGACGTCTGAGGCAGGTTAGTGTTATTGCAATGACCTGGTGAGTCCACAGAGGGGCACTGGCTCACAGCACCCAGTGACAGACACCTATCAGGAACCATTATGTTGTTATGAATGTTTCATGTCACTTCAGTCCACTGACCTGCTTTTTATTTCCTCAGAGATTTGTGTTTGAGCTGCATGACCTCACCGAACTCTGCAGGTCACCTCTGTTATTTCAACGCTATTGCATTGTGTATGAACGAAAATATACAGTTCAACAGATGAAACGCACTTTAAAAACGTGTTTTGCACCAATTCCCCCCAACATGGTGGCAGTTTGATGCAGGAGGAAAAGTTTTTGTTCAGTCAAAATATGAAGAAAAGGCAAAGACGACAAAATCACAAGGCTGGATGTCGTAGACAGTATTGTATAAACATCAGTTCTCATTGTATTGATTAGTATAAATAGGGAATTAAAACTCCTTTGTAAAAGTATTGGATAGTCTTGCAAAAACATTAGATCAGAAATAATCACAAACTTACAGTACTTTGAGGGGAGATTTGAGAGGATAGGCAAACACAGAGCATGACTGTAAATCACTGCATCAGGTAACTGGTGGAAAGCAAAGCTGATCAAAATCAAACATCTATGAAAGGAGAAAAATAAATGACTTTTTGAAAAATAATATACATCTCTGTTGAGTTACTCAAATTTTTATTATGTGCTTTCAGGCAGCACAGCGTCAGCTGCTTTCAAGAAGTACGGATACTTTGTGCGTACGCAACTGCAAAAGAGAGAGAAAAAAAACAAACAGTTTTGCCAGTTGTCTCAGAGCCTGTCGTTAATTAACAGCAAAGAAATAAGTGTCCTACAAACAAACGGTATTAGAGGGCTCCGGGCCTGTAATTGTGTTGTATTTAACCAAAGCAAATCAAAGACAGCCGTCCTTCCCCTTCATTAGGACGTCAGGAAATTGTGACTTTGGAGAAAAAAGGGGGAATTTCATGATTTTATTTAACTACTGACCAGGAAACCACACAACCCTTTTGTTGGACATCAGGGCTCTTCAGTTCACTTCCTCAGGCTGCTGCTGTGTCACACATGATCCCCCTCAGTGACGCACCAGTTTCCAACTTTAATTGATTTGTAATCCCAAATAAATCTTTGTTAATGCGGACGACCACTGGCAGCTCTGGGAATACAGCATAACAAAGCACATGCTAGTATCTGGTGATTGAATGTTTTAAAAATACATTTCCCATGAGGCTATCCTGCACTCATGAGATTGTGTGTTCCCTTTACGCCCTGCTGCATTTAAATCGGCTAAAACTAAATGCACCGAGTCATGTTTATTACGTTACTGTGGCTTTCTGCTGCTGTACATGATTTAATTTCAACAGGCCTTTTCTGCTGGTGATGTTTCAAACATGTCTGCTCCACTTCGCTCTGACGGCGGAGGGACTTGATTGCTCATGTCACGTGTTTCACTGTGCAGCAGTGAACCTTGTTTACATGGATCTGAACACTAAAGAAATATTTCAGACATAAAATAATGGAAACAATCATCATTGCTTGAAAATATAAATGATTTCCATAAGCTATTCTGTGGAAAAGGAACAAGTTGAGTGTTGTATCCCATATCAGTTTATCTGGAATTTACTCAAGCTAAATGTAATCGCATTTTACAGCTGCTGAAAGAAAATAAACCAAAACAGAATTTGCATTTTAACTTTCCTTTAGGCAGGGCTGTATTTAACCGCTCTAGTAAAGGATCTGCCCTAATTAGTTTTTAGCCTACTACATTTTAAATACTTATCTATTAAAACATGACAGAACCTAAAATGATGATGATAAATGCCTTCTACTGCTCACCCTGCAGCCATTAAAAAGACAAAGCAGTAGATTAGATCACTTTAGATTCTCCAGAGCAAGCCAGCCGCAGGATTAATATCAGTGTCACTCCAATCAGCCTGCTGGTGACACGAATCACCCAGTTTCACCTCGACTGGTTCTGACTGGTGGGCTGTATGCAGCACATTTTCTTTTTATTTTCACTAAAATGGTCAAACCTGAAAACACCCACTTTTATTGGTAAATAAACATATACTGTATTTTCCTCACTAAAAGCCGCACCTACAAATAAAAAATAAAAGGAAATATATATATACACAAACACACACGCGCGCACACACACACACGCACACACCAGCAGCCCTGCGTCTCCAAAGCTGAACGATGGTTTCATTAACGCCGAGTTTACGTGTAGCGGCTCTATTTACCCTCCTGTGCTGCCAGATCGATAGCCTTCAACTTAATAGCTGCATCATATGAGTTTGAAGAAATTTCTCCGCTGTGCCTGCTACTAGCATGTACTTGTTCTAAATGAAAATTAGCATTTTCTTCTTTAATTTCCAATTTTGACTCCCAATGACTCACTTCCTGCTTAAGAGCCCCCTGGTGGTTAAAGAAAAATCCACAGAAAGTCGCATGGTTCAAAGCGTGGGAAAAAAGTAGCGGCTAATAGTCCGACAAATACGGTAATCAAACATCATGACCTTCAGCGCACTTTTCTTTTTAAACTTTAGAATGAAATGATTTTAGTGACGTATGCTTTCATTTATTCTAGGGGATAATTTTCTAATTCCTTCTTTCTTTTTTTTTTGTTGGAATCAGTTTCAATAAACCACAGTTCTCAGAAAAAAATAAACCTAAATAGTTAACACAGGAAGCCCAAATGAGAGCATCTCTTTTTAAACTGGTGTAAAAGCATCACATAAATATCCCAGTCCGTCTCTGTCTTCATCGTGACCTTGTGTGCCCTTGTCTGCTCCAGTCTGTGGTCCAGGTGGTGTCAGCGGCAGTTCCTTCCCTGACGGCGCCGACTGTGGATGAACATATGGCCATCTCGCCAACTGTCACTGAAATATGTCAGATGGGCTTGAACCTCACCGTGAGCCAAACCCGCCTCAGATCAGCTCGATTACCTCATGCTGACGAAGTGCCTGACTGTGGAATAACAAAAATGTATTTTGCAAACCAGCGGGGAAAAGAAATAATCAAACGATGCTGTCATGAAGGATTTTTCTTGTATGAATATAGCATTATCTTTATATTATACAGCATCTCTAATAAAGTTCAGCTTGTATTTAATGACTATTTGGCTCCTCTTTTTTTTGACATGCACAGAGACTTGATTCTTCATTATGCTCTCTCTTCAGGTCATCCCACAAGTTTTCTTCAAACTATTTTCATGTAAATACTTTGAGTTGGTCATATGTTCAAGATAATATTTCTGCTTCAAGACCCAGCGGCTACTAGATTTGTAGTTTATATTCTCCCCAGAAGAGTTTATGAATAATCAACTCGTTTTCTGAGATGTATGAATTACTTGTAAAGGTTTGCTTTTTCCAAAATGGCTTATTGTTTATATTGATCTACTGTAATAGCAGATGCAAGACATATTGAATGGGGTGCAAATAAATAGAGAAGGGCACTAAATTCAAGGGTATCTATTTGTCATCTTTTAAAGCTGTAGAAGGAAAGATAAGGGAAATATGAGCAGGTTTTTTACTCTTTATTGGCAACCTGATGAAGTATTAATCCCATTAGAAGATCATATAAAATTATAAAGTCTGCATAAGGCAGCTCAGAGGTCTACATATTTAATACTTCTGGTTTTATGGCTGTTCTATCAGCTGGTTGACTCACATTATGTTGATTCATTAGACAACATAATTGATGCAGTCAAGCACTGATGTGTTTTTAACTGTCATCAAATCCAATTAAAAGTTACCAACAATTGAAAATCTTTATTTTTGCCATGCCCAACTATTTGCCGTCTCCGAAGATTTATACCATCGGTACCCTAAACTCTAATCTGTCTAACCCGTAAATTAGTTTCTCAGTCAGCCCAGAGTCGCATCGGAGTCTAGACAATAGGAAGCAGCATCTCTCGAGTCAACAAGACGCTGCAGAGTGTGCGTTGCGCAAAGCCACTTCAGATTTAACAGCTCCAGACAAAATGAGTCTCGTAAACAAAGACAACGGCACGACGATTAACTGGAGGCCTCAGACTATTTTCTGCACTGCGGCCTTGCCCTGTTTAATCTGACTGAAGCAGTACAGACAGACAAAATGGAGATTTGCTTCCCTCAAATGCCTTCATGGTAAATGAGCAGCAGTTTTACAGCAACTTTCTTCTATGATTAGAGAATTAAATTCACCAGTTCTGAGAAGATATTGTGAGAATGATAGTAGTACAAGATGGTGTGAAATGGCATCCGACGTGACATCTTTTTACACACAAAGATGGTAAGGAGATTGAGAGCAATAACATGAGCCTTCAGATTTAAAAAGGAATCAAAAAATACGCAAATCATAGAATTTAAAGCAGACTTGTTGCCATTTTGGATGCATGTGACCTTTGCTATTCGGGCGTCTTCAAACAGCAGGCGTCATTTCTTCTGTCTGATAAGAGCTTTTCTGAACTCTGCATAGAAGTAAAGGGCTGCTAAAACTTCTCCTTTATTGCATAAAATAATACACCAACAAGTATACTTATCCCTGTTACCTTATTAAGATTCTCCATTTGACTACTATACATTTTTTTATTGGTTTTGAAACACATTAAGTGTTAAATAGAATACGACTTCATTGCTTTTCTTCAGTGTGTGATTTCAAGTTTTTATAACCAAATTGACAAGCCTTTTTAAAAAAAAAACTGCATTATTCAGTTTTCTTATAATAAGAAAACACTTAGCAGTTCAACAAAGTCCTTTTCTCCAGTTTATGAGCAGCACAGCTATGCCTTTATGTGGTTCGACAGGCAACACAAGCCTGCTGAAACACTGACTTCACATCCTGGCTTCAACGCGACTGCTCCAGTCGATCCGATCTGTAGTTCTTGTGTGTAGAAACGGCTCCGCACTCTTAGATTCTTGCCAGTAAACAGGTGAAAACATTCAATTTCATAGCCTAACAAAAGCAGGTTCAATAAAGGTGACAACCTAACACTCGTCGGATGGAAGACAACCCAATCAATATCCGGTCTTTGCTAGCAAACGACAGACGAGTAATAAGTGCGACTGTTACCTGGGACAAGGGAATGATGATGAAAGAGCCGCCGCCGGCGCTTTCCGTGACGACTGCCAGAAACTTGGAGTTGACGGCACAGAAGTGGTTGTCGTGGACGTTCTTGGTGATGGGGATGCCGTCAAAGCAGTGCTCCCGGTTAGCTACTTTGCCATAAACATTTCGAAACTTGGAGCTTCGGTAGGTCGGACGCCATGACATCTAGAAGGGAAGAAGAAATGACAAAGATAAATACTTTGATTCTCTTTAGATCTTCCAGTTTTCTGGCTGATCGCTGATTCCGATTTTGGCCAATACCCAACTTTTTTCTGACAGCACTAAATACAGCAAGAAAGTCGTTGTCTTGGCAACAGTGGGGTGACTATTGTTGACTGCAAACTTGCAGAAATTACCTGGTGGACTAGTCTGTCAGTCAAAACTCTCTCACGGAAGAGCAGAAGAGGACAGCAGTTGATTTTTAGACCTATGCACAGGTGGAGAAGATCGGGGGATAAGATCGGCTTCGTATCGGCCGGTCACCGATCTCCCAAAGTTGAGGAAATCATCAGGCTGATAAATCTTCCTAGTTTGTGTGGCGAGCACTTGTAAAGCTTAGCAGAGCCACACTGAGGAAATATTTATATTGTTTATTTTGTGCAAAACAGTACTAAAATCAAGACAATCAATTTGGAGTCTTAGTAAACAGAGCCGAAAGCTAACATGCTTTAGGGGAGATTCATGTGTAAGAATGGCCCAGTGGTTCTCCAGACCCTAATTTGATTAAGAATCCATGATGAGATTTGAACATTGATGGTCGCAGATGCTCTCTCTCCAACCTCACCATGCAGGTTTGGAAAAATATATTGGAGAATCCGATTAATTGAATAAGTGGACCGTTTTTGTTAGCTAAAAATGTACACGGAAATCAAACACGACAAAACTGGAAAAATAAAAATCAGCTTGCATCGAAACAGATCCTGTCCCTACATATTTTTTGAGGCTCAGGATATTGTATGCAGAGATAGAACCTGCCATTTTTACATTCACATTCTGTAAACTCACTGGCACAGGCTGGGCTGGCCCATCTGTGCAGACATGATAGCAGTCACACATGCAGGGCTGGGAAATTATCCAAACTTCTGATGGGTGTGAGACTCTTGAAAGGTGAAAACGCGTTTGCGTTCAATGCACAGGAAAGAAAAAAAAACAAACTACTGACTATCAAGCCGAGTAAATAAATTACAAAATAAGGAAAGAAGAAGAACAACAAAAAAAGCTCAAATCAGTACAACAAAGTGCCTTTTGTCTTTGTGTACAACACGTACAACAGAAAAGCAGCAAATGTTTATAACTTGTAACCAAGAAAGAAAGAGAATTGCTTTTATTTGACTCAAGAGGCACTTTTTGGTTTTCGTTACCACATCAATGCCCTGGTGGAGCTCTTGATGTTTAGAATTAGCTGGTTCAGCCGCAGGGCACTGATGCTAACTTTTAAACCGTTCTGGGAGGGGTGAGGAGGGGGTGGGGGTGGGGGGTGAGACTCTTACTGGTGTATTTCATCTCATTTTGATCGATTTTCTGAAACAGGATGTGTGAGAAGGATTTATTGCTCCCGTCAGATCAGTGGCAGCGATGCCGGATGACATCAGGCGATCCTCTATTCAGCATTGTTCTACAGATAAGGGGGTTAGCTGCTACTGGTGGTGGGAGGGGAGCAGGCATGCAAATAGAAACATCCTCTAACCACGCTGCTGCTGTTGTCTCCTCATTCTCTAAGCAGAAAAGAAGAATTGGCCTCAAGCTGACAACACAAGAGGCTGCCATGGCATTGCTTTTCCCTCAGCCAAGTATGTGGACTAAAGACAAGATAAAGTACTTTCAAGTTAAAACCAAACACAAATATTTGTCATTATAAATAATGCTATGCAACACAAATCTGGAGTGATTTTTTTTCTGAAGTGCAAGACTCACTTATAATTCATAATATAAGTTTGATCAACTTAATTCGATTACATATAACAAATTAACTTTATTTTTTTTAAGTTGGAGCTCTCTTCTTTCTTAAGTGCATAATCCTGTTTTTCATTTTAACAATAGATTTGTGTTCTAAGCAAAAAAAATGAAAAAGCTCTTCAGATCAATAATATTTTATACATTTTTAAAAAAAAAATATTTAGAGTGTTTTACTTTTGCCTTAGACTTAAATATTGTTGCACTTTGCAAATATTTGTAGCTTCTTTTAGAAAACATGCTTTATTATGAATCTGCAAATAAGAGCTGCTCTCCGAGTTGCCTCTGGCCAATCGTAGATCACTAATAGATCACCAATCAAGTTTAAAAAGGTTTACGCTTCGACAAGACAGAGCCCGGGGAAGCGATGGCGGCGGGGGGAAAACTCAGCAGGGTCAATATAAACGGCTTTGTGTAAGTTGAGTGTTCGACATCTTCCACTCAGAAAGGTTGAACGGCTCATTCCCAGGTCAGGATTCGACTGTCCCACCATGCAGACTGTCACTCTATCTGCTCTAACTCAGCGCTCTTCACTGTAACCTGTCCTATAAAAAGAAATTATGGAGATGTCTTAGCACAAAGAGGTGGCTTAGGCATCTCTTCACCTTACATCCACTAGCCAACTGATCACGCACGCACGCACGCACGCACGCACAGACACAAAGCAAAGCTCTCAGTCAGTGAATGTCGAGCTGTGACTACCTTGCTCGGTCGGTCACATGCATAAAAGAGTCATGTTGACTTGAGGTCACTTTGTTGACCGAAGCGTCTTGATCCTTTCAGAAATCACAACCATGGTCTTTTCCTAAATAACTGCAATAACAATGTGCCCACTCAACAGCGCTGTAAACATCAATAAAAATGAAATGTGGTGAAATGTTTGAAATTGATTTTTTTTTTTTACATTTAAACATGAGAAAAAGTCATTTCCCTTTGGGATTCTGCTTCGAGTAGCTGAAAAACTAATCTCTGATTCATCAAATTAAAGACAAAAAAGCACATTATCTACTGCTGATAAGATAATGACTACTTGTAACATTTCACCAGAACCACACTTCAAAAACTGAACCATCCCTTTACCTTTGATCTTTGACTCTCTGAGGCACAGAAACATTGAACTGGATGTTTTGGGAGTGTACTTTTTAAATCAGCAGTCAGTCACAACGACGCAGCTTGATCCCAATTTACTAGTTGGATCTACAGAACAATTTCTAAGCCAACAAAAATAGTATTGGCACCAATATAATGACTCCTAAGGAGCAAGAAATAATGTCAGCTAAGGGACGATACATCAAGTCTTTGCTAGATGTTTCCCTGTTTTCTTTTTGTTTCTTTTAGATACACGTAATTAGTATAACATTCAGAAAATGCAGAATCTCTAAAGTGGCTTCTTAAATTTCAAGCACTTCTTTATTTTTTACTTTTGCTGGTCACTTTAAGTACATAAACATCTCATCTTCATCCCATTCTGATATATAGTATCTGATCTGGACCTTTGTCTGCGATGGCAGCATAATGACAGCTTGCTAAGGAATTAATGAAGAACAGAAGAGCAGCAGAAATTAGCCTGAGGGACGGTTGGAGGAGCCGGACATAGCAGACTCGCCTGCTTTGAGCTCTCTCTCTCTTACAAGGATGCTCATTCATTGGTCACTGGCTTCTGGCACACAGAGCACTTCTGTCTGAGTGTGTCTTCCCTATCTCACGAGGACTTGCAGCAGAGGAGGCACAAAAAACAGATCATGAGCGATGGCATGCAAGACTCAAAAACACAGGCCAGATGAATCTGCATCCATCCCATCACACGATTTCTGACTTGTGAGCTTCCTGCTCAGCCTGGGGCCTTTTTAACTCTGCTGAATGTTTTCTCCACAGGCTGGATGTGGCACCCTGCTGTTTTTTTTTTTTTTGGCGAAACCTCTCATTTTTGACATCACTAAAGAAATCACTAAAGCTTCAGAAAGTGACGCCCTTACCTTCCCCCTTGTCCTGGCAGTGGCTCTTCCGTCTCTGTATCCTTGTCAGGCTGCAAATATTTGCCCTCCTTTCTAAATGAGCAGCTCAGATCTCCACTCTTCCTTCCTACCTTGCAAATGTACGCAGACGGCCTGTGTCTGCCTCGTATTCTCTCATGTTTTTCTCCCCCCCCCTGCTCTCTAAACTCTTCCCACCCTCTTCTCCTCCTACTAGTGCTGATAGCTGCAGGGCACGCACCCCCTCCTTCTTCCTCTCAGCCCTCTCTCCCATCCTGCCACTCAGTTGTCTCTCTCTGTCTCCAGCTCAAGCAGCAGCAGCAGCAGCAGCAGCTCTGTAGTAGTAGCCATTCATCCTCTTCCCTCTCCCACCCCCTGCTGCGTGTTTGAAAATCACAAGGTCTTCCTGGCTGATTTCCAGGAACACTCTTGGTTTTTCGGCTCACTTTTCTCTGTGAATGTCTGAGCTAGACTTCTCAACTATTTCTACCACTGATATGATACTTGCGTACATTTAGTAACGACGGATGTGATCTTCTGTTGACCTCGGCAGGAACGACATGAGTGCAAAAAAGCAGAATTACAGAGGCATATTTTTAAATTGATCAGACCAAAAGATGGCGAAAGCTGCTAAAAGTAGAATAAAACAGGTTGATTGATGTACAATAACCTGTTAAAGTTTCCCCCCCCCCAAGCCTTATTTCATGTAGTTTGCTACCAAGAAGTCACTTCATCAGTTCAGTCAGTTTGAAACATGGAAACCTTGTTGCTGTTATTTACGAATTTCATTTAAAAATAAAAATATTTCACTGGAAGACAGTGAAATGCAACTCTGCCCATTTTTTTTCTCACGATTAAAAAGTGGAGTTAATCACATGAATGTATCAAATTGTAAACTCAGTTATAATAAGTTTTGTATGAGCCATCCAACATAAATAAAGAGGCTGAAAGAAAATAAAACATGTAAATAAACATGTTATTTGTTGGCTTAATTATTAGTAAACTAATAAATCCAACTAACTTTGGTCTGGTGGAGACAAATTAGGGTGTAGTCCGATCAAAAAAGGTGATTTCAAAGGGAACAGTTGTTCAATTTTAACCAAATTATAAAAAAGAAAAAAATATTTACACACAACTTGTGCGTCCTAAACATGTCACTGCAAAAACTCCTATTTAAAAAAGTTAAGCTGAAGCCTGCTGAGCGAATCATTGTCTTCACTAACTTAAACTCTCCACTCATAACCAACAAAGAAGCTTCTGGAAACGCCCCCCGGCCCGGCCCGGTCGGGTCGATATGCGCTGAGGCAGGTGTTGCAGTGAGCCCTGCATCCCTGATGATTGTCTGAGACGTGAATTTGGCCCGGCAGGTTTTTTTTTTGTTGTTTTTTTTTCATCTTGGCGTGTTGCACATATGGGGTGAATTTCAGCTCTGCGTCCATGTGTTGTCTGTTTGCACCAGCATCTAGTTATGCAGTAGTCATGTCTAGGAGGCAGAGCACTCCAGAGAGCAGAGTGTTTATTGGGTGTTTTTATGTGTCGTCTGAAGACGTTGCTGCTGCTGCTGCTGCTGCTGCTGAAACACTTTACTTGTTTAGTTTAAAGCTTTTCGATCTTTATTCTGATTTCCAAGCAGATCTGGTTTCTTCATCAAAAAGCAAAGGAATCAAAATAGAAAATGACACGTTTAACTTCTGAAACAGGCAAAAAGTGATTTTATTGACACTGCAGCAGCAGCTTCTGTACGTTCAGTGCAAGTGGTTGGTTGGTTATTTCCAACCAGACTGGCAGCACCAAGCATGTCCTTTATTAATAAACTATACCCAGTGTATGGTGCCATACTGACTCATTATGAATCCTAAAAAGGGCCATTCAAACAGCAATAATACCGCTGAATGAATCCAGTTTTTTCTGATAAAAATGTCCTTAACGCTGGTGCCAAAGGAGGAAGTCCAACCATCCGAGCCCACATTCAACAGACACAAAGGAGAAATCTGCAGGGTGACTTCATGTCTTGTCACTCAGACGCAGTTAAAGCCTGTCATGCCAGCATGTCATGCTTCGTCTGTTGTTCTTCTTCCCTGGATCCGACACTGTTCAGTCATTTTAATGTCTCAGCGAGGAGCAAATTTTACAAAAACCAGTGATATCCCATTGACTCACTTGGCCGAAATTTTCACTGAGTGTGACTCCGATTACTGAGTCAAACAGGAAGTATCGCAGATGAAAATGCTGCAGCGTTTCCTACACTGCTATGGTAATGAATGACAGGGTGTTTGTAGTTATAAAAGACAGATGAAGCTAAAGATTTACACAGCAAACTTTTACTATGATGACAGAGAAATACTGATGCAGAAATGTCCGTCCATTTCATGTCTAAAAACATTACAACCTCGCATTTACTCACTTCAATTTCACAACTACATTTTATGTTGATCCCTTTATGCTTGCCACAACAATATGAATTTGACTTCTGATATTAACCTTTCAAAAACCTGCACAACATCGCTGTGGTAGAAATTTAAACAATTTTCTGAGTTTTGACCATTTTAAATTGTTCTCAGTTTATAAAGGTTTTAATGGTTTTAGATCTTTCAGAATAATCTCCACAGAAGAGTCTATTGTACCTTTGGATAATTATGTTAGTCTGTAGAAGCAACAAACCAAACCAAACCAAACCAATGCTGCCAGAAGATGTGAAGAGCTGCAGGCGTTGCTCAGGATGTTCTCAGTACCATGTGTGTTAATGATTCTTTAAAATAATATGTTACTCTGCATATTTTATTGTCTGTTCTCATTTTATTTATCTTAACCCATGCTAGTTACAGTTTTAGTTTAGTTATAATTAGAAGAGGTGCCTATAAGTACCCTCACAGCAATGCGTGAAAAAAAAAAAAAAGAACGTGAGATAATTGACCTAGCAGGACCAAATGAATATCTCCATCTGGTGTTTTGTTGAATTTTCCAGATGGCTAGCTCAGGAATGTTGGAAAAGTAATAATTTATTTGAGTCTGTATGAAATTCAATCTGCTGGAAGGAAAAGTCAGAGCCACTCAAACGTATCTAGCTTTGAATACTGGATTGATTTGAATATATTACAGTGGCAAAAAAAAAAAAAATCAATCCAGCCATTTGCAAACAGCTGAAAATGCAATGGAGAACGTTTCTAAGAGTCTGCTCAGTATGAATTTTTGGAGTGTCTATCCATGATCTTCAGATGCTTTGGTGTTCACAGTAGATGCATAAAGCGCAGCTAAGAGCAGCTCTTAGGAGGGAAGCCAAGCCCATTAAGCAGCTGCAAAGCAAAAAGTACAGGAAACAGAAACTGGTGAAAGGCACTTAGAAGTAGATGGATGTACAGGTACAAACGAGTGGGTGTCCTGGAATCCATCCACCTGCTGCCGCAGGATAAAAAGATAGCAGCTCTACAAGCCAGCAAAATTACATGATGGTTTGTCTTCCAGATATTCTGATGATAGCGGTTTTCTGAAACAGAGCATGCCACAGAGCATGCCATTTGTGTTTTCAAATACAAATGAGAGACATCTTCTTTCTTCTGCCTTCAAAAGGTCATTCAACCAAAAGCCAAAAAGATGGTCTAAATTAATAATATCCCATGTGTTTGCTGCCCGTTTTCCCCGAGGAGCTTCTGGCTGTGCTTTTTGGAGCATAATGATGCAAGCCGGGCTTCACACCCGGAGTGACCGAGGGAGGGAGGGTTAGAGACACGAGGTGAAAGAGATATCCAGAGGGAAGACATGAAACATGAACAATGAACAAAAAGGGCAAAGACAGAAAAACGCCAAACCAAAAGAGACCATGCCACTTCAGGTTGGAGATAAGAAAGGAGGGAAAAGTAAAAGGAGGAAAAGGGTGAGGGGGTAGGACTGTTGATTGATGAAATATTTAAAAGGGAAAAAGGCAGACAGAGTGGAGGAGCAGAGGGAGATCTTAGCAGACAGATTAGCCCCCTCCGTCAGACCACCTGGCTGCTCTGCAGATCTGCACACAAAGGCTGCTTAAAACCCAGTTAGATTAATATTGATTTCCAGAGACGCCTTAAAAAAGAAACAAGGGAAAATTTTGCCTCGACTTTAGGATTTTAGCACCTAGATTGCATTTAATCCACTATAATCCAATAGATATTCTTAAACGTCTTTTAAATTTTGTGATCGTATAAAGTTTGAATGTCTGAGCAAAGTTAAAACAGTCATTTAAGAAAAATGTAGACACACAACATTGTAGAAAGTTCATTTACTTCACTTCTCAGTCACATCACCTGCAAAGTCAAATCAGTTTTTCACGGACAGATCGTGAAGGGGAGACAGAGGAGTTCTGTGATCAGATTACAGAAACCCATCACTACAGTAAGACCACAGGAAGAGCTCAGGAATAAATGCACAGTCAGTGGCTTCAGGTTTCAGAGGGTTTTTTTCCCCCAGATATTATGTTTGGTAATTGCTGATGGAGCATGACTGCTTAGAGGTTCTTATATCTTTTAATGCAGATGATGGCCAGGAGGCTGAGGTGCTGCTGTTGGATTAGCTGGTTTCTCAGAGCTGCTTGAGAGCCTCTTCACATGGTGGACTGTAAAAGAGCGACATGTTTTACTATTGCTTAGAAACAACTTTAAATGTCCACTAAAACTGTGTAAAATTCAGCTTATTGGGTGTTCTCCACCAAACTGGTGCCAGTGTGAAACCACAAGCTCTGTCACAATCCTGGGGCGGCTGGACTTCGGTTTCCATTTGTGTTTGCACTTTTATTGTTCAGATGTTTAAAAAGTCTTGTTTTCTCTAGTTCATAAATATTATTTCTAGGATGTTGCCAAATCAGACTTTTCTCCATTTGATTCTAGATCATTTCAGATCTTGTTTAACTCCTCTGCCATTTTTTCACCTCCCCTTTGTTTACCTGTTTGCCTTCTTTCAGCTGTACTCAAAAATCAGCCACGTGTCTTTTGTCATCAAGGTGGTCTTTGCCTTAAATACCTTTGCACTGACTTTTCCACATATTTTACTGAATGACACAGGAAGGTTAATACTGTATTAGCTATAATTTCAGATCAATATTGAGGATATAAATGAGTTAGACATTAAAAGTGGATACATCATGCTTTTAAATCCTTCTTCATATGTGAATCATTCATGTTTGGTCTCTATAGAGCAGAACTTCAATGTTTGATTGAAGTCTGATTTCCTTGTTATTGCGGCCCCTTGTTTGCCCCTGTTCTGAGATGCATTTTGGATCAACTCATTTCACTGCATTTTTTATTTTTTATTTTTTTATGTGAATAAGACATTTCATGACCCCACTCCCTTCCAGGACAAAAAGAAGTGGATTTTGCATGACATGTCCCCTTCAAATAAGGAGAGGCGACATGATTTCTGTTGTCAAAAGTTTAGATTTCTTCTCTGAAAAAGCCCCAAATTGACTGAAAATAGCAGAACGTACTGTAAAAAACAGACCTAGGAGAAATACTACGACGTGGGAAAACTAAAACGGTTGGACAAATCTTCATTTGATGTTGACTGCAATGAACAAATCACTCGCCGGTTTCACAAGCCTGAGAAACAGCGACTTGTTCGTCCAAATTGGATGAGACACAAAGCTTTGAAGCCCAAGAATGTAGATCCTCAGTGTGCCAGGTGAACTTTCTCAGCTGTATCAGTAAGCAGACGGACTCGGGGCCCTTGTGGTTTCTCAAACTTTTTGGCTCTTTAGAAGATAAGAGTTGGAGATGAAAAAGGACAGCTCAGCGCCAGACGATCTCAAGAGCCAAACACTTCCCATTCCTGGCGGCTTACTGTTTGAACCCTGATGAAAAGAATCATTTGCATTACTGCAAAGCAGAAGCTCTGGTTATGTTGGGGAAATTTAAGGAGACAGGACTTAATTAGAAAAAAAAATAATAAGGAGAATTCAAATAAAGTTTTGTTGATCAATGAGGAAAACCTTTTTAATTGTAGCTTTCCCATTTGAAGGCGAAGGTTGTTTTGAAGTCAACCTAACTCAAAGGAACTGCTCTTCTGAAGAGCTCCTTACGTTAAATAAGTCGTCAGGCTCAAGTACGAATGCTGCTGTTTAGATTTAAAGAAAAAATCTTTCAAAAGACAATGTAGCTTGTAAAAACAGGGCAGGTTTGTTTTGGGTCTCTCACTCAGCTGCCAGTCCACTTTATTGATCCATCAGTTACGTGTCCGCCATTTGTATAGCGCTATGATCGGCTGTGTGTCCCAGTTTAAAGGGCAGATGTAAAAACTCAGACCTATTTTTCCTTTCCTCTATGGAGGCAGATATTTAATTTAGTCCATATCTCTGCAACAGAGGCTTTTCCGGCACCATTTAGTCCCAATTGAATTAGCTAATTTCCAGTGTCAGACTTTGGCTCATTGTATTATCTGTGTCATCCTCATTTCATCTTAATTTTTGTGTTATTTTGCTTTCAACATGATGGACAGCTGACTTTTCAAGCTAATTAAAAAAAAGAAACATGATTTTTATACATTCTCTTGTTGAGGGGGTTATTTATTGAGATACACAATGCCTTTGACAACTTATAAAAAATAAAAAAAGGAACCAATCTATGATTAATAGGATGTAGTCCCAACTTTGAAGCATTTACTGGGAGAGAAAAAGTGTTTGCTGGCTAGAGTTACTGCAAGAAACACCAGCGTTTCTGCAAGGCTACTTTCCAGTCATGGTCCCAGTCTACAATGCGAGTAAGCGCAAATGCATATGGTGCATGCGAGTACGTGTTATATTCCCCACTTTGTACTTTGAAGCTTTCAGCAGAACATCCACCTAGAAAAATGAGCTAGCTTTTCGGCAAGCAACCAGGAATCGTTTTACCCGCAGTGAAGACGGTGAAAGCTGAAGTAAAGACACAGCTGGCTCTCAGCTGGTGACTCCATCTTGTAAGCAATAAAGAAGGGAAGATGCATACCATAATTCAAATTTTGGTCTCTACAGGGCCTGTGCATGGAGAGGTTATTCTCCACATTAAAAGCCAGCACAAGACTAAAATGTGGTTTATTTTAAACAAAGTATTGAGTCTAATGCAAACCATGTGGGCGAGTGTTTGTGTTTACTGAAAACAGTGTAGCAACCAGTGTACCTGATTTAGATTAGTCAACACTACGTATGGGTGAGATTATGTAATAACAGCTAAAGCGTCCAAATATCAACTGGTTTCAACCAATCAGGTGAAGTCAGTTGGATTAGATCAGTAAAAGATCTGCTGGATTAAAGATTTGAACCACAGTGTCTCCAGACATTAAAGCATTTTTAGGCAAGACATGAATCTCATGTCAACCCTTTATATGATTATCTGCTTGACTTTAGCTTGTGTGGAGTGCAAACACGAATCACTGCAGAACTATGATTGGTTGAATGTAAAAGAAAAACTGTAAGTGGTTTACAAAATCTTAAGAAAATCGAAACAAGCTGAATTTGATAGTGTGGAAGCATCTGCACTAACAGAGGTCTAGAGCATTTATCGCCATTAATGACTTCATTAAGTTTCTATTAAGCTGATCAAAAGAAACCTCTAAAATAAAAACACAAGAAAAAGAAATTGACATCACGATGCATTAGAACACAAAGGCTTCACAATTAAAGACGACAAGATTTGTAGCCGGAGCTAAAAATGCCTGGCTAGTCAAGGGGACTTACAAACCTAAAGCAGTTCTGCTAGGAGGAATGGGCCAAAATCTTAGCAAACTACCTAAACCAGAAAACAGATCCTGATTTAAAATAAATGACAAAAAAATTAATGTGTTTAGCCAGTGCATGTAAATATCTGGCTTCGGGTTCATGTATCCTCATAGCCTGCCTGATTAATATGTTCAATGACGAGCAAATTACTTTGTTTAATCAATCCCTGATCCCAACCACAAAGGAAATAACAGCAAACTCCACACAAAGTCAAAGTTGTTGTGCGTTTTTTTACATCACAGCTTTTCCCATGTGCACCTCTGGGTTCATGAGGTTCGCAAAATGTCGATGAAGTCTTGCCAATAAAATGGATTGCTTTGCAAAAAAAAAAAAAAAACTCAGACCAGGATTCATCTATGGTTAATCCTGCCAACACTTTCACTGTGATGCAACCGTCATAAGAGGCTTATGCACTTGTAGTTTGTGTGATCTCCTCATATTCCATCAGTTGTGAACCACTGTGAAAAACGGAGAAAATTTAAATACTTTGTGAAACTACGTCTTAAGTACGGCCGAAGGCTTAGCATGAAAATACACCAAGCATTTAGAAAGACAGTAAAAAGACAACATGTGGGGCAGAAAAGCACAAAAAGGGAGCCGAGAAGCCTGGAGTAATCAATGTTGCACAGACTAAAACCTATATTTACACTGTGATCAGTGCCAATGGGGAATGACAGTGCTGAGTTTGACCCCAATGAACTCAAGCTGCAGATATGTGTGTATTTGTGTGCTTGTGTGGGTGGCAGCTTCATCTTCCATGTGTTCGGTCTCTCATTGCCCCACTCCCCACTAATGACTGCTGTGTTCTCAGTTTCACAGCCCTGTGGTAGTCGCAGAATACACACAGAACTTTATAATGCAAGTTTATGATAGGCACCTTCCACTGTGGCTAGCATCATGTTTGAAGCAGAGCTCCAACAATATATGTAAAAAAAAAAAAGAGACAGAAAAAAAATCACTGCGCATCGTATCCACTCACAGTACCATGTGTGAGTTATAAAGCACAAAACATTAAACATCTGCACTGATCCTGCCAAATAAATGAGAGTTGAAGTTGCATAAGCATAAAAAAAAAATAAAAACACTGTTGATGTAAGCTGTGATTTTTAGCTGGGTGGGAAATGCAGCTTTGAATGTCCGTTTTGCAAAACTGCATCAAGCTTTCCATGCAGGCTGTTTCACTGAAAGAATAAAGCAGGTGATATTGTAATGCTGACATTTAAATTCAGTAAGAAATCCACAAAAAGCCTTATGATCTTTGGTATTCATGACGTGCCCATCAAGGGAGCCGAAACGATACTAAAAGGCTTACATTTAAAATTGTGGTACTTTTCTGGATAATTTATTCTAAAAGTGGACATCTCCAAAAGCAAAATTTTACAAGACAAAACAAAAATACAGATTAGGCCAATTGGCATGCCTTTGTCAGAAACTGACCTTTATGAATAAGTGAAACATTTATCTCTGCTTTTCCTCAAAGTCCGTCGACAGGATGCAGAACCTGCATCCCGGCTGGACCAACTGAGCAAACAAACACAAAGTTGCACATACACATACGGGATGTACACTTAATCTCAGCTGAAGGGGAAATGAAGGGAAAGCAGGAAACTGACATTCTCTCCCGTCTCCTAATTTTCTCAGAGGAGCTTCGCAAATAATTTCACATCATTTCCGTCCATTTTATTTGAACTCCTTCTCCTTTCGGGGAATACAAAAAAATGAATGCTCTGATCCAACAAAAGCCACAACAAAGCCGTTTCCCTTTGCACTTCACTCCATAGATTTAAGCCATTTTTTGGCAGATCTGCAATCCGTGATCTTGTGCCTCGTTTCTCAGTGAAGAAATTATTGATACGGTAAGAAAAAGGAAGAAGAGCAGCTTCTCAACTCTCCTGCCAGCGGACTTCGGGTTTTTCACACAGAACTGCAGAGTACAGTTTTACATACAGTCACAGCAACACAGACACACACTGAGCTTAGTAAGGAAGCTTTTTGACCGGCAATGAGCTCATTGGATCTGAATGTCTTCCTGTGGTGAATGCTTTTTTGTTGCTTTCACACAATATTCCTCCCCCCCCTCCGCTTTGTTTTATAAGAGGAAAAACAACAAAAAAAATCACTGTTTTCCCTCCCTGTCATTCTTTTATCTGTTCTGCTAGAAAAGGCTTAGTTTCGTAATACTTCTCCTAAATCAGCTTAGCTGTTGTGTAATTTTCTTGCCCCTGAAAAAGCAGGTTTTTAGGTTGCCAGGTTAGCGATTTAGCTTGCAGTTTTATGTGCCAATGTGTGTGAGAGAGGGTGTGCGGATAAACAGCAGACTTGACAAATGGCCAATGGTCTAAATCAGACTCAATTAAGATTTATGGTGGGCGAGGTGCTCCAAGTAAAGAATTCAGACAGTTTAAGTGCGTGTGCACATGGCGGTAATTTTCCTGTGGCACGTCTTAGTTTTCTGTTTCACTTAAACAAGTAAAATTACAATAAAATTATAGTTACGAGGAAAAAGTAGATGCTTTTTATAGCACATCGGGACTGGTTTTATCCCACTTGAGTCCTGATAGGCTTACTGTACTGTTAAGAGCAGATGCTGTACCATAAACACACCGAAAATGGCTTTCAGACGTCTTTACAACCACACGTGTGCCTGACATCAGAGAAGCATGCAGGGCTCTGTGTCATAATTGGAGTGTTTGCAGATATATAATTGCAAACACACACACACACACAACGCAGCTGGAATGCTACTTTGAATTATTTTGGATTCACTTCAATACTTTTACTGTAAAGCCTTCATTGGAAAGCAACATATATTTATGCGATTGTAAGAACTAACATTTATCAACACATGGACTACCGTCAGTGTTAACTGAAACGACTGTTTACTGCTGTCTAAAGGAACAAAAAAAAAAAATTGCAAAAGCTCTTCCTCCAACTGTATGCCTGCTTGATCACATGCAATTCCTGGAAATGTTTCATTGTGTCGTCCTTCCAAAAAACAAAGGAATGTGGAAAGAGGTAGTCTTGCAAATCGCAGCTTTTGTTATTTAGAAGGTATTCACCACACTGTCTGAAGGTCTGTAGTACAACTATTCATCATCAGAGTTTAATGGATAACCTGCTAAATGTTGACAAATGACACAGGATTAGTAGAATAATTTAGTTCTGTAGTAGTTTTTCCAACCCGACATGTCTGACTGAAGTCCATCTGGCAGAGTGACCACCGTGTCCTGAAGAGGTCAGTTTGCTGCTCAGGTGAACACCACAGCAGCTGGACACCATTGGACCCATTCAGACAAATCAGAGCCTTTTGAAGAATGGCCTCTTGCTAATTTACTGATTTGCAAAAGACAAAATCATCAAGAATCATTAAGAAAAGCACAGAGATATGCTGCAATAAATCAGCATGTAGGTTTTACACGCAGCGTGAGATCTGTAATGGATTAATGATGATGCAAAAACAAACATGTATAATGACATAAATCTAAGAAGGAAAATGCCATATGCCAGAATACAGTGATAGGGGGAAACTGAGATAAACCAACTGCTCAGTCAGGGGCAATCCTTTTATTTTCTGTTTTGCCTGATGCTTTTTTGCAACTCAATCACCCAAAATAAAGAGCATCTGGATCTGGAAAGAGGTCATAAACATTCATTGTATCTATAATGATCTTTCGTAGTATATTTTCTAAATGACCCTTCACAGTCATTTAATGCCAGAAGGGTTCCTCGCCATGTTGAACAGCAAACGGTCGTGGAGGCAAACTTGTGATGACCTACATTCTCTGTCAGCATGTGAGTAAACAGTAGGTTTTCCCTCAGTTGACTGAGCAAGCTTGGTAACTAACCAAACTGATTCCTTCACATTTAGCATTAAAACCACTGAGCACCTTCCTAAACCAACACATTTCAGTACTCGAAGCAGGAGTTTACTGCTTAATAGAGCTGAATGTTCTTTGATATGCAAGATTTTACAAAAAAGCCTCTAATTATAGCCTGAATACTAACTTAGAGTAGAGAAAGAAAAAAAAATGCATGAACACGCTACCGTTTGTGTTCCCTCTACTGTAACATCATTTAATAGATAAATAGTATCAGTAACATGATAACAGCTTTGATAAAAATAAATAAATAAATAAATAACTAGCAATATTTCAACCAACATTATAAAAATGTTTTCGTGGTGATTCCAGGAAGCCTCTTCTAAGTTCATTGGTTTATGAGCATTGATGCTCATAAACAGCTTCTTAGTTTATTGTTGAAGCAACTAAAGAAAAATACTTTGCGTTTCTTAGGATTAAAACAAAAAGTAGAAGTGACTGACGACTGAACTGAGTGACATTAAATTGTCTCAAGGTGAGTTCATCTGTACAAATATTGATTTTTTTTACCTACCTATTGCCATTTTTGTTCTTTCCAACTATTTCATACCCATGCATCTAAGCTAAGGCCATAATATTAGGAAAACATGTAATAATGTTTAAGGATTTCACAGTTTTGACAAGACTTTCAATAAGTAAACAAGTACTCAAATAATCTATTCCTTCTTGCAGTAAAACAAAAGTATTGAGCTACTGGGAAACGTAACCCACCAAAACAAACAGATTTATTTCAATAATAATACATTTACGATGTATTGTGAAGACTATTCAAATCATTGTATGGCAATAAATATCTTTAAGTATTTTAATTAAATATGACAATTAATGGTCATAACAAAATCCTCACTTCTCTTATACTTGAAATATGCCTTTACATAAATTTTATATAACACCATTTCCACTTATTGACTCTGTCAGAATAAGGAACATGAGAGATGACCCCTTACTGGTAGACATGATTTATTAAGAAATAAAACCTAGTTTCTTTACAAGCCTCAAGTATACAAAAATTAAAAAATCAGTTTGTCAAATTGGGCACAAAATAAACTCCTTGTTGGTAAGAATTGTGCAAATCATCCATATGCTGCCATTAAAAAAAATGGCACAAAACAACCAGAGGCATGACATGGCAAAGAGGTGAAATAACCTCCATCCAAAATCTGACACCATCTCAAGCATCGAGTGTCCCACGAAGGCTATAATAACAGAACAAGGAGACAGGCTGGTCTTGGTATATTTTAAAAGTACAGGCCAGATTATGCAGATCTGGGTTTGTTGTGTTGCAGGGGCTTTTCCCCCATTCAAAACTGCCTCTCTGGGTCTTTGTGCTGAAGGGAAGGAGGCTGTTTAGTCCCGTCAGCACAGCAGCTCGTGTCCCGAGTCCCTCCCAAGGTGACTTCTCTGTTGTTGGCAGGCAGAGCCACGAAAACAGCTACCTAGAGTCTCTCACTGCATCTCCCACACAGAAATTCATCATAATCATCATCATCATTTAGATGCCACTCGGAAATCTGCCATTATACCTTCCTGTGTTCATTTATTTCTTCTTTACCCTTATCTGATTCACTGTTTTCCTAGGAAATCAACACGCCAGATAAAACAAAAGCAAGGCAGAATTCATTAAAATTCTCTCCGGTGCCTTTTGGCCTCGACTACCGTGAGATTTAATTCATGGCTAAGTGCCAAACATGAACACCTGACCTTTTCCTCTTCCACATCTCATAGTGGAGATTGCTCACCTACACAGCAGAACACAGACCTCCCACACAATCTCTCACGCAGCCAGGAAAACGTACTTTGCAAGCAGCTGTCTGTAAATTTGAGTCAGAGACTGCGGCTGAAAACGAGAGCGTCGTGGTTCTTTATCAATGAAACTTTGAGGAGGAAATTGCAGGTGTCTTGTCACCACCAGTGCATTAAATAGGCCATTGTCCCACGTCTACAGTAGGTCATCTATTTTGGTCCAGGTTAAGTCTCTACACGGGAGTAGGTGTGCCAGTTTCCTCTCTGTGTGCGTCTTCCTCTCTCCCTCCTGGGTAATTGATTAAGAGGATTCATCTGGGTGCTGCATGTTAAGCACAGACTGCAACCAAAAACACACACTGACAGGCTACTAATATCCACACAAACACAGCCAAGCATATTGGTAAGTTCCGCTTGAGTGGACACTGCACTATTAACACACATTCCCAGAGGAATCAAGAAACTAATCATACTGATACACACCTCATTCTAACTCCCACTTTAACGTTGAGCAAATATCAGAGCCATTAGCTGACGTTTCATGATTTTCCTTGAGGGAGGCCCATAATTTAGATTTATTCTCCATAAAGTTCCATCTGTTTGTCATATTTATAAGCAACTACAAGCTAAAGGGACGCACTTTATTCCTGCCGCTGTTGGAAAAACAAATCACCTGACTGTCAGTTGATTTTTTTTTCCCCTCAAGAAAGAGCAGCAGACCTAGATCACACAAGCAGTTGTGTCAACTTGCCAAGAATGACTTTTTAATGCACGCTAAAAACAACAAATATTTCAATAAGCTGATCCCATCTGCTTCACTGAGGCAGCAACAGCAACCTTGCTCAACTTTAACATCACTTAAAAAGCTCTTCTTCTATCATCTACAAACAACATCTGGCATAAATTTTAAAACAGTCAAAGTTGCATCTGGAATTGAAGTCTTCCCTACCTTTGTGACAGTCATGCAGAACCAGTGGGTGAGGAGCAGGCCAACGTCCCCTTCAAGCAAAGAAGAGCGCCGCAGGAGTGGCACAGTGATGATGAGGAGGAGAGGAGGGCAGCTCTGCTGAATGTGCAGAGGGGAGAGCAGAGAGAGGAGGGGACGGTCAGGTTAGTGTGTCTGGCTCACTCAGTGCGAAGGGGCCGACTCCTGCTGCAGTGAAGTAATAGCTGGCAGTCGGCGTGTGCCTGGTTACTACAACAGGGAAAAGCTCCCAGCTAGGATACACCCCTCCTCCCTCACTAGCTGCTAACTCGCAAACCCACCCACACAGAGATGATGAGCGCAAAGCCCGCCCGCCTGCCACTCGCAGCTCTTCCCGCTCTCCGCCGCTCGCGGTATGATTAGCGATGGGCTAATACAGCTTATCGATGAGCAGCGGGGAAGGGCTGCAGGAGGAGGTGGGAGCAGGGCTGCCTGCATGGGACGGGGGAGCAGACTGCAGAAGCAGAGGAGGAGGGAGGGAGCTGGCCGCTGTGTCGCAGTCTGCTACTCAGGCACGTCAAACGGTGAAAACGAATGCGAACAAGAAGAGGACGTAAAAAGCGCGTTTAATCTTTATTGAGTCGGGCAGGTGCACAGAAACACATTTGGAAGTTGTCTTTAAAGGAACAATAATGCCCTTCAAACAAATGAAGTTGATTTATCTAGCCGAGGATGTTCATGGAGGGTGTGAGAGGAGAGTGTGCGGTTTCCAGAACTCTGGGGCCCATCTTTACTTCTTTCAGCTCTGACCTTCAGCATAAAATTGAAAGTTGTGCTATCTAAATGAAAGTTAGCTCATCTGTCATGGTCCTCAAGTGGAAATTGATGGACTTGTTTTGGAAATCAGTCCTTGACCAAACCAGAGGACCTGGGTATCGTACTTAGAAGCGATGATTTATCAATCTTCGCTTGCGGTGACCACATAAGGATCTCGTACCAGTAAAGACAGGGACACGCTCTCTCTTATAGATCCCTCCTTAATGTGCGATTTTGGAGCATTTCAAAGCAAATCGACAGGAACGTATCCATCATTTGCAGTACAATAGATGTTGAAGACTGGATATGGAGAGCTGGATGTATGTAAAATAATTGTCAAGCAGCTTTACTAGAAACTAGTATTGTTGCTACTATTTTGTTAAGACAGAATCGAAGCTTTACACTTAAAGTTTAAGTTGGTTCTGTGATTCTTTAGGACAATATTTGGATTGTTCCCAATAGGAAATGAGCGTAGTAACAAAAAAGCAAACACCTACTCTTGCAGAGTAACACATTTTTATCATACTGTCTGGGAAAAAAAAACGGGCACTAGAGACGAGGCAAGATTCCTACACCGTTTCCATGGCTCATCCTCCCACACTTCTTTATTGTGCCTGCAGCTCACAATACTGGCTTTGTTGTTGTGGATCTATAAAAGTTGTTACGAGTTTGTGTGTAAATGTCTAAACGCTTAAACACCAAACTCAGCAATGTTATGAGATATCTGCTCATTCTACTCGGCACCTATTTTTCCCCCTCCAGTTGACTATGTACACTTAAATTGTCATTTGGTGGCGTCTTTCCTCAACCTCGTTGTCGTTTGACGCCCCAGTCACAGCATTTCCTATCTGGAACAATAGAATTTCCTGTGTCTGTGTGCAATTTTTGGATGGAGGCAGAGTGTCTTTAAATTGCAGGAGACGGTCCAGAGAAAATATACATTATCTAGCTCATAAATGTCATGAATGCTAAGTATTATTTTAAGCTAAGATAAAGAATTTACAAAGAGATGGGGCTGTTCATTGTTACTCCACTCATTGGTTATTTCCTTTTTGTTTCACTGAAAACACTTAAAATTTAAGTCATTTAGAAGGAACAACCACGAGGCAGTAATTTGTTTTAAAATGCGGTGAGAAACTTACCAATTGTGCCAATGGGGTGAATTAACTGTGACGGATTTCTAGGGATCCTGGAAAAATGCCACAATTCCAGTTTACTCCATGCCAGAAGGTGTGGAAGGAAAACACGTAATCTGCAGGGAGTTGGTGGAAAAGTTGGTGACCTGCACAACTGCAGAAACCACCATGTGTCAATTATTACCACCACATGTGGGCCTCTGCTCAAAGAAATGACAAAAGAACATCTGTATTCAAATTGAGAGCAATATTAAACAATAGTGCTCTCGCATGACTTTAATTTTCAAGCAATTTATGTCCTGTCTGTTTCAAATTTAGATTTTCATTTCCTTGTTGACCGTTTTGACCATCTGGCGTCTGTGGATCAAATACAGGCCATATATGTAAGAGGTTGCCGCCATCTAGTGGTATTATTGTGTAATTGCCTGCACAACTGGATTTATTTTCATAGAATGAGAAAGAAAAAGGCACATTTACAATAAAAAAGTGAAATAAGACCATAGCCGCACAAGTGTTCTTTTCTATGTTTCATATCAAGCAGAAGCAGACATTATATAACAAACAGAAATACTCTTACTCCAAGTTAAAGTTGTACATTTTCCGATTTAACGTGTCCTTACATTTATGGTTCATCAGCATACGAGAATCTCACTTGTTAGTAATTGAAGCAGACATTTTTTTAAGCACTAAAAATAAACAGTACAAGTTAAGTTGTCTTTTTCTTAAGTTTATGCTGATTTTCCTACAGTGACGTTAAGCAATGTAGCCTACTATGATGTTAATCAGTGATTAACATAATTAACAACTGTAGCTGAGTTTTTACAGTTGGAGAAATTGCAATTTATAGACAGCCATTTTAGTCCTTATAAAATGCTAAAACTTTCAACTTTACATTTTATAAGGCAGGAGTATTGGTTTTAACCTTTATGTTTTTCCCTTATCAAAAACATACCTGGAGTGTTGCT